>NC_143563.1:4045000-4670000 GCF_054136105.1 Typopeltis vanoorti
ACAAAAAAGCATATAAAGTTGCGGACAAATATCTAAATTGTGGTTTAGAAGTTCATAAGGCATATTCCGGAAATTGAACCACATTTTTTTTTATTAAGCTAAAAGCACAATAAAGAAATAAAACCCGACAAGTTTCGTAAGTCGTTTGACTTACATCTTCGGGGATAAAAGGTAACTGAAAGTTAAAACAACAAAAAAGAGAAATTAATAGTTCATACTATTCAGTTGTAGCCGTCTGACTGTTTATAAAATTGAAAAATCAGAATGCAGATTCAAAGCAGTGCTAAGTTTAAACAATGCTGGATGATGCCATGTTCTGTTGTTCACGATCATAATGTCCGAGGTCTGACTTTCTGCCGCTTAAAAAAAAAAAAAAAAAAAAAAAATTCTATATCCCCCGAAACCTCCACATCATCCTTTAAAAAAACTAGGTGTTCATAAAATTTATTGTTCTTGCTGTATCTGCTACATAGAACAGACAGGAAGATCTGGGGAAATATGCATGAACGAACACCAAAAGGATGTACAAAACAGAAGAGAACACAAATCAGGTCTAGCTTTAAATACCACTTCCACCGGCCACAATGTACTATTGCAGAAATCAAACATGTCTTATATAGAAAAAAACTGTTACATAAGGAAATTTAAAGAAGCTGCAAACATGCTTAGAATTCCAACACAATGCAATAAAACCAAGACTTAATTCTACACCAAGTTTGGTCAGCTTTGATAAAAAATATACCTCAGTCAGACCTCGGACATTAGGATCGTGAACAACAGAACGTGGCATCATCCAGCATTGTTTAAACTTAGCACTGCTTTGAATCTGCATTCTGATTTTTTAATTTTATAATTTAAATTACGCTTTCAGAATTTTATATGATTTGATGACTACATAATTCATGACTTTTTGTCTACTAAAGAAAGATGTTTAATAATCACACATTCGTTGTGATTCTTTAGGAAAGTAGTAATTGATAAAAGTAAATGTATCTAAGAGAAAAAAAATATTCGATGTTGATTATACATCGCACATAATCTGGATTAGTTATTTATTTTTTTACAAAAACACGATAGTGATGTACATTTACAAGTCACTGAATTAGAAACCTTTATGAAGATGCATGTAAAGGCCACTTACTAAGTGTATACAAAATATGTGGTCAGGTGCGTCACACGTGTTCTAGGCAACTATTTAAGCATGATGCTGGTTAATAATCGTCAATAGCATTGATCGAAATGGGGAAAAAAAACAAAAGATCTTTCGGATCTCGAGAAAGGGCATATTGTGGGTGTCTTTCAAGCTAGAGCTATAATTTTGAAAACAGCAAAGCTGACTCGTTTCTCAAAAGGTCAGATGTCTCTGATGTTTAATCAGTGCAAAAATAATCCCGTGTGTTTCTCTATAAAGGGTAACTGTGGTCGTAAGACAATTTGTTAGGAACGAGATCGCCGTCGCCTGAGAAGGCTTGTACTTTCTGTAGACAAACAGAACTTTCTGTGTACAGCAGTTGACCAATGTATTTAATGAAGGCAGTTCCCGACCCATATCGCACCTGCCTATGCACAGGCAATTGAAGAGGATCTGTATTGGCAGTTGCATGCATATGCATAAAATAAAAGTTTCTAATTCAGTAGCCGATATGTGTAGATTATCCCAAATTAGAATTCTACCACCGAATGGTTTGAATCAATGTGAAATATATAATTTTCAACATTTTTGAGATTAGGAATCGAGTGATAATACGAGTTAAGTAGTATATGGGTCACTTCTGACAAAATCAAGATCAAGATAAGATAAGATAAGGAATCGTGACGGCATTGGTTGTTTATTTGATGACGTCATTGTGGGCGTGACGGCATGAGATTGGAATGTTAGGAATTTCCCTTCGGGCATATGTGTCTGTGACGTCACGTTGTTTGTTTGTTTGCGTATGGAATTATGGGTGATGATTAGAGATAAGGATTCGTGTCATGATTGGTGGTGCACTTCTGACAAGATCAAGATCAAGATAAGATAAGGAATCGTGACGTGGTTCTGTGTTGTTATGAGATATAGATAAGTGACGTAATTTGTTAGTTGTAAATAAGTGACGTTATTGTTTTGAATGGAAAAGGGAGATATATTAGTGGATAAGGAATAATTGGTGGGACAATTGGTGGAAATTTCTTTTGCCAGCACAACAAATAAATAGTTATTTCTTATTATTTCAAATGAATATTAGCTCTGTAATATATACTTTGTTAATTTCTGTGTTATCTTTCTTTGAATTCTATGACTGGTGGGACACTTCTGTCAAGATCAAGATCAAGATAAGATAAGGAATCATGACGTGAATGTTTGTTGTTATCAGATGAAGAAAAGTGACCGTTTTTGTTAGTAGTAAATAAGTGACTTTATTGTTTTGAATGGAAAGGAAGATATATTAGTGGATAAGGAATCGTGTCGTGATTGATGGGACACTTCTGACAAGATCAAGATAAGATAAGGAATCGTGACTTGGATGTTTGTTATTATAGATATTGGAATGTTTGGAATTTCGCTGGGGCCCTCGTCTGTCAGGGACATCACGTAGTGTGTTTGGTGCACTCATATGCCTTGTGGGTGATATTTAGATATACGAATCGTGACGTTATGTGTTTGGAAATTTCTGGGGAACATATGTCTCTCTGTGATATCACATGGTGTTTTGGTTTGGCTATGGAATTGTGGGCGATGTTTTTGACATAAGATATCTTGGAATTTTCCCAGGGTGACTTAAATGGTCTTACTTAAATTTGTATAACACATCAACGACACCCAATTTGTTCATTTAAATTTACACATTTTATTTGAATGAAATATTATTTACAAATTGTATTTACTGAATCTAACATATAGAAAATAAATAAATAAAGTGAAAAATACAATCTTTTTTAATATTTTTATTTGTTTCTTAATCTTCTTGTTGTTAAATTTGCACTGTTGTTCAAAGGTTCTTCCAAGCTTGTGAAATTGCCATCATGAGGTTTTTGACAATATGACTCTCATCTGATAGTTAATTTTCATTTGGTTATTGTTGAGAATTTATTATTGTAGCAAAATTAATGGTTGCATATTTATTTTTTTTGAAATCAATACATATACTTCTGAGAATTATTAAAAGCACAGAATCTGTCGTTATGTTTCCAAAAGCATTTAAAAGTACACGTTATGTTTTCACGTTTTGGGCATCCAATTTCATTAAATCAAGAACAGACCTCCCTATTAACTTCGTTAATGTTTTTGATTTTTGTCTTCCTTTGGCGAGTAATATATGATATTTGCATGTTGATTCTATCATCCAATCTCTTAGTTTGTCCAAAGATAGTGAACCAATTTCCCACTTCAGCTGATGGTTATATTTTATTAACCAAGAATTCTGTTTTTTAACTCTTTCAGGTAATTCTTTCCAACTAGAAGGTGATTTTGTCAATGCATGTCTTACAATAATTCCATCAGAAATACAAATTTCTTTAGGAAATAAATTTGAAGCCTTATTTAAAAGAAATTGTTCATCAATTATAGGAATGATAACTGAAAATTCGTATTTTTCACCCACTGTCGATGTTTCATATTCGTTTTCCTTCATTCTTCTTAGATTAATTCATATGACACCATAAATAAATAGTTATTTATTATTATTATTATTATTTCACTGATTATTAGCTCTGATCTTATATTTTATATTAACTTTCTGTTACAAAATTCTAAACAATTAGAACTTTTCACAAATAAATTTTTAAAGAATTTTGTGGCTCACCCATTATTTTTACATTACCAAACAGAAAACAGCAGCTGCAGTGGATGAACGATTAGCTTAAGTCCCAAGTCACTCAACTCTATGGTTTTTTCTTATAGTACTGTTTACATTTACTATGCCCTACTCTGAATATTCCTTCAAAAATGAACCTTTTGCGCAGATGACTCAATGATATGTTTTTGCATGCTGTTGGATATAATCTTGGTGTGTTTTTATCTTACTTTGTGTGCGGAAAGGTAAAATTTGTATATGTATTATCTGGAGAGTACAAATATTTTTTTCTATACCAAACTTTAAGAGTTTAAGTCACGTTTTTGGGTTATCTGCAGGCTCTCTGTAAAACAACCAAATTCTAACAGTTCGGATTTTCGATTATGTGAACGAATTGTTTTCTAATCAGAATAACTGAGTAAAAAATTCACTGTGGAAAAACACAACAACAAAAGCACATATAATTGTTCATTTAAGTTTACAAATGCATATTTGATTTTGCTGAAATACTATTTGCAAGTATATTCACTGAGAAAAATTCAAAACATGTAATTACCTAAAAATATTCCACAATATTTAGTTTACACTCTTAACATTTTCCAAAGAGTTCAATGAATAAAATTTTTGTCACTCACTGTTTCTTGGTTACATTACATCAAAATAGCTGGTCATGCAAAAGAGTTTTTAAATTAGATACCACGGTAACCACACTTCCATATATTTGATATTGTGTCAGTCTGGAAATGACACCATGCCTCCCGAATTCTTTGGTCAGCAAATACACAAAATTTTCTTAAAACATTTGTAAATGTCCTAAAATAAAGAATCTTTATCGAATTGGATAAAATCTTGTAAGTCTAATTTTACCATTGATGAATTTAAATGATTAGCGATAATTTTCCTCATGATATGAATAGATGGTAATTCAGTTTCCAAAAATAGTAAATGATTATCAATGTCGTGCATTTTTGGTGAAAATCTCTCATCTTCTTCACAACTAATAGAAAAAACTTTACTTCCATCAGCTCCTGTATCATCAAGTATTAGTTCCCCATCTTGGCATTTCAGAATATAACACTCACCGAGGTCCATTTCATAGTCAACTCTTCTTTGCAAGTAGCCGAGGATATCAGACCACTTCCTGCATAACTTTTCCCAAGTGGTCCTGGATAAATACACCACAATGTACGTGTCTTCTAAAATAATAATCGGTTTCAATCCTTTTAGAGCTATGTGAAAAGGTATGTCTCATGCTATTTTCCTGAAGAAAGAAAATTTCAATGACTTTTGTGGCTCACCCATTATCTTACTTTACTTTACTTTCCTGGATACAAAACACCACAACACAATATGATAGCTGCATGGGATGAACGAATTGCCATAACTGCAAAGACACTTGACTCATTTGTTTTTCCTTATAGTATTGTTTACCTGGTCCGCGCGGTTAGCCTAGTGGCTTTGCGCTTCGCAACCATATGCCTGGGGAAGAAGTGTCCTAGGTTCGATTCCCGTCGGAGACGTGAGGAGCTGAAGGATCTTCCTCAGCCATAGCCAAGTTAGCCGGTCTTGGGCGCGGGCAGTAGGGTTTTTTCCGCCAGTTTATCTGGTGTTTTTCATCCCGCAAGCAGGCAAACCGGCCCCTTGAACACACAGGGATACAGCCAAGAATACCTTGAGGCATAGGAGTGACCATTCTATCCTCGTATTTCGGTTACGAAATCCAAGCATGCTTGGAAGGTTGTGGGCCTTAAAGGCCTGTTAAAACCAGTGGGATAGATTGTTTACCTGGCCCTTAACCCTGACCGTTCCTTTCAAAATGAAATTTTTGTGTAGATGATTCACGGACAGGATTCTACATGCTGTTGGATATGATGTTGATGTGAGATTATCTTACTTTGAGACATGATAGGGCAAATCTTATCTCTATAACTCGAAGGGTATTATATATTATTTGTCCTTATTATGTTAAGTATTTTATCCTCAAAAAGTATTTTTGATGTTAGACCATGTGAATATTTCTCTCACTCATATGTCCAAAATTGTTGGGATGGAGAAAAAATAGCATTAGCTAGTGGAAGTGTGAAAATGCCATCAAGGGGGTGACAGAGGTCTTCCCTGCAATACTCCCCACCCCTAACCCCCATCATCTATATACTCTCTCCTGTGAAGGATAAGAATTTGTTGTTTCAAGGATACTTGCAACATAAGACTGAATGATATAATCACGTAATCATAAGAAAGATATTTATTTACAAGAACAGTTAAAAAAAATACAAGCTAGAATACTAAGAATAGATCGTTAAAATTAGAACACGCTGCATGATGTTATATCACTAAGTATGAAACGAAATATTTTGAAGTAGAAACATGATTGAATTTGTTATTAAAAAAAAGGAATTAATGAGTAATCTTGATTAGACTTTCCCAGATTTTTGATATAGATATACAGTCATTACGATTCAGGTTGGGCGATGGAGCAAGGCCTCCACGCTTTCCTTGAACAAATGTTCGAAGTTACAACGGGATCTATGTGAGGCGAGTCCTGGACCAAAGGATGCTGTGGTCAGTTTCAATCCCATGTTGAGCCAATCCAGACTTTTCAGGTTTGTTGTGAAGAATGGAGGATTGATGATCTTGGATTCTTTTTTCAAGAGAACGTCCAGTTTGTCCAGAATAAGAGAGATCACAGTTGCATGGAATTCGATAAACTCCAGGAAGAGATAAAGTTGAGCGTTTGTCTTTAGGAGAAGCAAAATGAGAAGACAATTTGTTAATAGGTGAATATGTAGTTGTTAAATCATATTTCTTTAAAATTCTTGTGATAGGTTTTGAAATACTGGAGATATAAGGAATAGGCACTCGACGTATTGAAACGTTGTTGTTTTGTGGAGGATTATAAGAATTGAGAAGACGTTGAGTACTTTTTTCAGAAAAGCCATTGAGTTTCATGTGTTGTTGGACAGTAGAAAGTTCTTTCTGTAGATAATCAAAATTAGAACAATTAGTTTTGGCTCTTCTGATGAGGCATTTTACAATTCTTGTTTTTTGACAAAGATGATGGGCTGATTCTTTAAGAATATAATGACTACAGTATACAGGAAACCAACATCCACATGTGATATTCTTAAAGAATCAGCCCATCATCTTTGTCAAAAAACAGGAATTATAAAATGCCTCATCAGAAGAGCCAAAATTAATTGTTCTACTTTTGATTATCTACAGAAAGAACTTTCTACTATTCAACAACACATGAAACTCAATGGCTTTTCTGAAAAAAGTACTCAACGTCTTCTCAATTCTTATAATCCTCCACAAAACAACAAAGTTTCAACACGTCGAGTGCCTATTCCTTATATCTCTGGTATTTCAGAACCTATCGCAAGAATTTTAAAGAAACATGATTTAACAACTACGTATTCACCTATTAACAAATTGTCTTCTCATTTTCCTTCTCCTAAAGACAAACGCTCAACTGTATCTCTTCCTGCAGTTTATCAAATTCCGTGCAACTGTGATCTCTCCTATTTTGTACAGACTGGACGTTCTCTTGAAAAAAGAATCCAAGACCATCAATCCTCCATTCTTCACAACAAACATGAAAAGTCTGGATTGGCTCAGCACGGGATTGAAACTGACCACAACATCCTTTAGACCAGGACTCGCCTCTTGCATAGATCCTGTTATAGGTTCGAATGTTTGTTCAAGGAAAGCGTGGAGGCCTTGCTCCATCACCCCAACCTGAATCGTAATGACTGTATATCTATATCAAAAATCTGGGAAAGTCTAATCAAGATTATTCATTAATTAATTTTTTTTAATAGCAAATTCAATCATGTTTCTACATCAAATTATTCCGTTTCATACTTAGTGATATAACATCACGTGGTATGTTCTAATTTTAACGATCTATTATTAGTATTCTAGCTTGTATTTTTTTAACTGTTCTTGTAATACCACTGACGATGGTCTGCTATTTCCAGACCGAAATATTTGGTTAAATAAATATCTTTCCTGTGATTACGTGATTGTATCATTTACTCTCCCCCCCTCTCCTCCAGAAGATGTGTGCTCAGCCTAGTAGAATGAGTGAGCTCATCATTTGTGGATATCTTTTAGTGATGTCACCTCCAACTGATACTGATAACTTTGGAGGAAAAAAAAATAGCTTTAGGTGGTGGATGTGAAAGGGTGGTCAAGAGGTTGATGGAGGTCTTCCCTGCAATGCTCCCCCTCTCCTCCAGAAAATGTCTGCTCAGCCTAGTGGAGATGTGCGAGCACCTCATTTTCAGATATCTTTTAGTGATGTCACTTCCAACTGATACTGATAACGTTGGAGGAAAAAAATAAAAAACATTAACGAACTTAATAGCCAGACCTGGACTAACAGATATGAGTTTTACATATTTGAACTATGTAAAAACCATAGTTCAACTTAGTTTGAAATGTCACATGGAGAAAAATCACATGAATTACATGTAAGCACCAGTGGCAAATCATGCACTATGAACATCAGCACAAATGTTAAAGCAGAAGAATAATAAGAAAAAAATACTGTCTTTTTCACTTTATTTAATTTCTGTATGTTAGATTCAGTAAATACAATTTGTTAATAATATTACAGTCAAATAAAAGGTAACATAGAAATTAACAAAGGATATATTACAGAGCTAATATTCATTTGAAATAATAAGAAATAACTATTTATTTGTTGTGCTGGCAAAAGAAATTTCTAAAAGAAAACGATACAGCGAGTTCAAAACTTGTTTGTCACATATCCGTTAGTTAAAATTACTAATGCTAAAGAAAAAAATAAATAAAATAAATAAATTTCAGTTACAGAAATAGGTTAAGGGCACTAGGAATTACAGGTAAAATTAATAGTCAATATTGATTTTTTAAAAAAAAAATGTAAGCATTAATTTACTACAGCAATAATTTCCCATGGGAACGAAGAGTTCCAACCTAAACACACGATTTCTCACCTATGTAGAACAAAATTGGCGACTGGATAAGAGAGATTACAGAGCTAATATTCATTTGAAATAAATTCCAGTTTCCTAGCTACACAAAATGTAATCAAACAAATAACCCATCTATTTGAAAACAATAACTGTATAAAATCCTTAATCAAGAATGAATAATTTTAGGATATGTGTCATCAGAATTTTACACTAGAAAAACAGTTGTACTTCCCCCGAACTGATAATACCACGCAAAAGATCAAAGGGAGAATATGAGTCATGAAAAAGGTGATGATTGGATTGTGGTGTGTAAGTATTATCAAACCCTAAAGTAAGACCAGGAGAATTCCAATCCCCCCAGATGAATAAGTTCAGGATATGTGTCATCACAATCATGTGAATGCTAATCACTTAATCATATGTAAGTGTTTGAGAAACAACCAACTGTGGGAAAATGATTCCTTTTGAACAATACCATAACTCATATATTACAGGATGTGATTAATCCAAAGAGATTATACTCAGTTCCATGGTATTTTTGTGTTGTGAATATATATTAGCTTTAGTAACCTATAATGAAAAGTCAACTGCATTTTCAGACTTGTGTTTGTGTTCAGTGCTGTGGATATATGTTAGAAATCAGCAATTTGGAACATTCAGAAAACCTAGATATTACCAAGATGTTCCCATTCTGGAAAGAAATGTAAGTTATTTTTTTAACTTAAACATAACAATTGATAATTGTAATTTCAATAATCACTGCTTGTATGTTTTGGTAAGCGTAATTCTAATACTGAATAGTTTTTTTAATGCATTGGTGATATCTGTAAATTCCTATTTCTGCATATTGCATTGTAAATAATATCTGTGAAATAAATATGTAAACTTAAAAGAACAAACAGTGTCGTTGATATGTTATGTATGTTTAAGTAAGATCATTTTTGAAATCACCATGAATTCACACACGATTTGTTTATTTATTGAACTTTAAGATCTTAATTTTAGATAAATCAAAATATTCGGATGAATTATCAATAAAATATGAATTTGAATTAGGATATGAATATAAAAGAAATCCGGATGAGCTATGAAAAAAAGTGTGTGTTTGAGGGACACCAGTATTTAATTAAATTATTCAGAAAAGTTTGAAACACTGCCGCCATCACGAATTTTCTCTAAGAATTCCAACCCTTTAACAGAAAAGAAATACCCCAAAATGTATTGGAAAATTAGTACAGCCATATATTGAAGAAAAAAACTATATGCTTGAGTGACATTAGCATATAATTAAATTATTCAGAAAATCCTAAACACGGCCGCTATCACGACTCTACTCTAAGAATTCTCACCCTTTAACAGGAAAGAAATACCCCAAAATGATATTTTAAATTAAGGGTATATAAAATCCACATTGTTTCAAAACCGAATAAGAAACTCAAAGATTGGAATCAGAGAGTTTCATGCCGAATATAGTAAACTATAAAGTATCGGCGACACTAGCGTGAGCTAATGCAAGTGACCCTAGTACGTAGTACTATAACCGGACAACTCGTTGCAAAGGTGGGGGAAATTCAGATCGCTATTCTTAGGTACTATAACCGGACAACTCGTTGCAAAGGTGGGGGAAGTTCAGATCGCTATTCTTAGGTATACCTAAGAATAGCGATCTGAACTTCCCCCACCTTTGCAACGAGTTGTCCGGTTATAGTACTACGTACTAGGGTCACTTGCATTAGCTCACGCTAGTGTCGCCGATACTTTATAGTTTACTATATTCTGCATGAAACTCTCTGATTCCAATCTTTGAGTTTCTTATTCGGTTTTGAAACAATGTGGATTTTATATCCCCTTAATTTAAAATATTGTTTTTATCGCCAAAATGAAGCTTATTAGCTCTTTATATTTAAGTAACCCCAAAATGTATTGGAAAATTAGTACACCCATCTATAAACAACCAAACACAAAGCATGACGATAGTGATGGATGTGTGTCACCCTGGGAAAATTCTGAAATATCTTATCTGAAAAACATCGCCCACAATTCCATAGCCAAACCAAAACACCATGTGATATCACAGAGAGACATATATTCCCCAGAAATTTCCAAATACATAACGTCACGTTTCGTATATCTAAATATCACCCACAAGGCATATGAGCGAACCAAACACACCACGTGATGTCCCTGACAGACGAGGGCCCCAGTGAAATTCCAAACATTCCAAAATCTATAATAACAAACATCCAAGTCACGATTCCTTATCTTATCTTGATCTTGATCTTGTCATAAGTGTCCCACCAATCACGACACGATTCCTTATCTACTAATATATCCCCCCTTTTCCATTCAAAACAATAACGTCACTTATTTACAACTAACAAATTACGTCACTTATCTACATCTCATAACAACACACACCGACATCACAATTCCTTATCTTAACTTGATCTTGATCTTGTCAGAAGTGCACCACCAATCACGACACGAATCCTTATCTCTAATCATCACCCATAATTCCATACGCGAACAAAACAAACAACGTGAAGTCACACAGACATATACCCCCAGGGGAATTCATAACATTCCAATATCATGATGTCACCCACAATGACGTCATCAAATAAACAACCAATCACGTCACGATTCCTTATCTTATCTTGATCTTGTCAGAAGTGACCCATATATTACTGAGTTAAATGGAATAATAAATAGAATCAAAGAATATTATGAAAAACCTTACAGTAAAAGAGAAATCAGCTTCAAGAAGAGCTGTCAATCGGATGTCCCAAAAGTTATGTGAGAAGAGGTTGAAGCAGCTTTGAAAACAATGAAGCAGGGAAGAGCTGAGGAAGAAGATGAGAATTCAAGTATTCAAGTAGAATTGTTGAAATTTGAAGGGAAGGCTGTGCTGACTATTTGGCAAGCCTCTTCGCACTTTGTTTAAAACAGAAAAATTCCAAAAGCATGGAACAATGCATTTATTAAAAAAGGTGAAAAGGAGATTATTAAAAAATATAGATACATTAGTTGATTGCGAACAGTATACAAATATTTACAGAAGTAATAATTAACAGAATAACGTAATAGCTCGAGTATTGTTTGAATGTCTTTAAATCATCTGGAAAGAGACTTCCCACATATTTCCAAAAGTACTAGCTATGAGCCTACTGCCTGTGGAAAATAAAATGCATTCCAGGATGTATTTTATTAATTAGCATAACTGGGATTTTTATGGACCCATAATTTACGGTAAGGTATGGGAACCCACCAAAATTTTCCCAAATTTTATGAAGTTATCAAATTTTATTAAATTTCTTGCTTGCTTAGCGGCCAAAATTAGTTCCAATCGGTTTAAGGGTTACGAGCATAAATCGTATGCTATTATAATAACTACATCAGCGTGGTGTGGTTTCAACTTATATTACA
Source organism: Typopeltis vanoorti (assembly GCF_054136105.1). Classification (NCBI taxonomy): domain Eukaryota; kingdom Metazoa; phylum Arthropoda; class Arachnida; order Uropygi; family Thelyphonidae; genus Typopeltis; species Typopeltis vanoorti. Next base: position 4,057,161 of record NC_143563.1, read on the forward strand.
AATATTTTTCTAATATTAGAATTACAGCGTTAATTGTGGTCTATTTTTATGCAATTACAATTTGAATTTGTTCCACAATTCAAATTATGAACGAAATATTTGTATGGAAAAGTTGGCTTTACATATTGCATTTCGCAAGTTATGATAAAAATTACATATTTTGCTTTAGTAACATTTAGATTGGTTTTATCTGAGGGGAAAATAGTTTGTTCTTTAGAAAAATCAGTATCACCACAGCTCACATCTCTTCTGCATCTGAAGACAATTCATTAAGACACTGTCTTCCCCGAAAATGTTAATTTTACTATTGAGTTTTAGTCCATAGAAGTCATGTTTATATATATAGTGACATCTAAGCGGAAATAGTTCGTTCTGTTTAGAAAAAAATCAGTACTCTCCAGATCTTTGTTGAATATATATATATATATTAGAGAATAAACTTTAAATGATTTTAAACCGAGATAAAATATTAAATTTTAATGATAATTATATATATATATATATATATATATATATATATATATATATATATATATATATATATATATATATATATATATATATATACGGAACTAACTATATATTCTAACTAACCTGGAATAAACTTTATTCTAATTTTAATCTGCACAAAAGCAGAGAAACGAGAAATGCAGCTGATAGATAATTCCTTATGTACCAAAGAAAGGAGATCCCAAAGGACTAAAATTCAAAGGCAAAAATGGCAAGGTACTCTAGGATTTAAAAAACAGAAAAAGCCTCTTAGTTTGGAAGGCCTTTCAAAAACTATTGCATAATTCACAGGTGAACTACAGAAACTTCGTCAAAAATGCAGTATAAAAAGATCTTCCCATCAGATGTTGCAATTTTACGATACAAGAATTTAAAAGTGAAATAAAACACAAAAGAATGAAAAGCGTCAGTATACATTAGAAGACATTAAATACAGTGAAACGGATCTTTGGAAACAAATACTAAATACTCGTATATGAAAGGTAGGTTTAACTATAATCAACATTCATCCTAAAGGAAGAAAAGGTCTATCTAACACCCCCCCCCCGCAAAAAAAAAGAAAAAAAGAAATTCAAACGACACTGAAAATTACAGAGGAATCACACTAGTTTCTACCACTCTAATATCTATAAAATAATTATTCTAAACCGAATTAAACCTATTTTGTTCAAAAATTAAGTACGTCTCTCGTAAAAGAGAATTATTATCGGACACATTCATTGCCTTAGAAGCGTTAATTGGCCGTGAGGAGCAAAAGATGAAAATCGTCCGTTAATCTTAAATTTCATTATAGGTTTTATTTCTGGGAAAATTCCCATGTTACTCCTCTAAGAAAATATTATTAATTTATGGCTATTTAGCCTATTTTTGTTTAGGAGCGCCCCTTTTTTATAATGTCATTGCTTTTTAGTTCTCAATTCCAGGGCATTACTGAAGTTTTACATAGATAAATATATGAAGAATATAAGAGGGAAAATTCGGACACACCTTTAGGATGTTGCTGGCTGTCTTCTATTTTCTTCTATTTGATAATTGTTTCTATTTTCACCCCTTCCCACCAAGTATTCTCTGCCCACCCTTAATAATAATAATAATAATAATAATAATAATAATAATAATAATAATAATAATAAAAAGAAACCCGGGTTTTTCGAAAAGATTCACATACCCTTGTCTCATCAATCACTCTCCCACATTGCTTTCAATCATACTCCCGTTAAACATCAGATGAATGTCGTCGCCATACGCCAGGATGCCGCTGAAGAAGAAGACAGCCAGCAACATCGTAAAAGTATGTCCGAATTTTCCCTCTTATATTCTTCATATATTTATCTATGTAAAACTTCAGTAAAGCTCTAGAACTGAGTGAAAAGCCAATGACATTATAAAAAGGGGCACTCCTAAACAAAAATATGCTAAATAGCCATAAATTAATAATTAAATTTTTGATTTCTCTAAGGCTTTCAATTCAATGAACAGAATGTCAAAATTCTCAGTTTTTATGGCATATCCTTGCAAATAATTAAATCAAAAGAAAAGCCATATATATGCAAAAATGCAATAGTGATGATATTGGTTGATAGAGAAATTGAGGAAACGGGCATGGAAATTCTCGATGACACATGACGATTACTTTTTGAGTTTTCCCACAGTCTTCGCGAGTTCTATGTAATCGTAAACGCGCTAGACTAGTTGGTAGCAATCAACTAGTCTAATCTCTCCACATTTTGCATTTATGGTTTATATTACGACAACCATTTATAAGTCTTTATCCTTTTGAATTGACAATTGCTGATATATATTATAAAGAAACGAAACGGATAGTCATTCCGTAACTGCTACGAAATAATACCAATTTTATCGAAAATAGCAAAATGTGCATTTTTAATAATAACACAAAATAGCGCATTAGCATTTGATGATTAATTTTGGTCACCATTTTTTTTTAATTTTTAATTTTTATTTGTGTATTATTATTATTATTTTTTTTCTTTTCGATATTGGTCTGTAATTTGCCAGGTCTCCGATTTCATGAGCCTTTCGATCTTTTAAAGCACTCATAACTGCTTCAACCCACCTAATCGTGACCTGCGTCCGGTCCTATTTCCTTCCATGTTTGCTTCAAGCACCTGTTTGGTTACGCATTCTTGAATGCAGTAGTTTTGTTTTTAATACGGTTCTGACACTGATAACCACGATCACTTATCCATTTCCCCTCAGATCTCTGTGATCTTTTATTATAATTATTTAAAATCTTGCTAGATTTTAAAATCTTGCTAGATTTTAAAATCTAGAAAGACTATTTAAAATCTAGAGATTATTTAAAATCTTTCTAGATATTAAATAATTTTACATCACATAGCTATTTTAGTGAAAGATGAAATCTTGCACTACAAACGCTTCAGTACAACGTTTCAAAGAGAAGTTCGTAGTACAGTACAGTACAGTACGGTTTTTATAGAAGTCTCTAGTTGAAATAGAAGTAATTTGCTTTTTTTTTTATTTGATTTGAAAGGATATTTTTTCATCGTTCCACTTAAAACATTCTAATGCACAAAGTTCCCTTTTAAAGTGCTTAATAGGCAGAATCGAGGAAGCACACCGAATTAAGCCAAAGTGGACGTAAGGTTTGCAAAATTGAATGCCTCGGCCGGCCGTGGAGTAGTTTTTCATCCGCTAAAATTTCTGTCAGACTGTAGACAAAGAAATGTCGCTAAAAACGCAACTCAGAAATTATTATTATTATACTCTAAATAGCAGGAAATCAATAGAGAAATGACACCAGTATTCCAAAAAATTCATATTCCCTAATCTATAGGGGAGGGGGGGAGGGAGGGAGGGAGGGAGGGAAGAGAGAATAAAAGCTGGGCGTTACTGACCTATGCTCAAAACCAAAATTATGAAACACTTAATATCTTATCGTATACATAAGACAGCACAGATGAAGCAAGTACAGGGGAAGCAGAAACTTGGTTGCAATTTCTTAGAGGAGGCTTCCCAAACGATATTACGTATACGTGTATACGTATACGTGTATACGTATACGTAATAATATAACACTATATACGTGTGTTCATATATAATATATAAGGATGGGTTGGGTTGCCTGGAGAATTACTGCCCATGTAACTAAAGCTATGAGATTTGCGTGTTTTCAGGCAGGATCAAAAACAAGTTTCCAGAAAGGATAAACCTCTTCACTTCTCTATCAGACCGACTAAATCACCTTCAACTGAAAGAGCTCAGTAAACGTTTTTCACGTCATGACGGTATTCGATTATTGTTGTTATTATTATTATTATTATATATACCAAGTACAGATACCAAGTATACTAAAGACCGCCATAATCACACCCATATACAAACATGGAAAAAGAAATTTAATCAGCAATAACAGACCCATAGCAACATTACCAATTATCAATCAAATTATAGAGCGGATCATACTAAAGAAACTCATAGCATACACAGAGACCTTTCATATTATCCCCAAAACATAATATGGTTTTCAGAAAAATAAGGGAACAACATCTCTCTTGGAAGACTTCGCGGATCTAATTAATACCGCCTTGGACAAAAACAAAATTGTCATGGTAGTCTTTATTGATCTAACTAAAGCATTCGATACACTCACACATCAAACTTTGTTAGAAAAGCTGAAGCATGTTGGAATAGACGGACCTCTTCACAGGTGGTTTACAAACTACCTTCAAAATAGAAAGCATATCACACGTATCGGATCAAACCGAAGCAGAGAGCTACCAGTAACCTGTGGAGTACCACAGGGAGCTGTACTCTCTCCAACTCTATTCAACATTTCTTCTTCTTCTCCCATAGTCCTAAATGAACCGTTGGGTCATTCATGGCTGGTAGGTGATACTCTTTGCCAGCCTCCTCCAGTCGTCTCGGTCTCTTGTTCTTGATGTCAGTTGAGAAAGGGAGGAATTTGTCCATTTTTTGATGTTATCAGTCCATTTTAATCGAGGTCGGTCCCTAACCCTTGATCCCGGAACGATTCCTTCTAGGGTTTGCTTTGTCTTCTTCTGATGACTGTCAGAATATTTTCCCTTTTTCTCCCATCTATTGAGTCAATCAGTTTTCGGACATTTTCATTGGTTTCGTGAGCGGTATAGGGAATTCTCAAAAGTCTTCTGTAAGTTTTCATTTCGAAAGACAGGAGTCTCCTCTCATCTTCCTTCAATAAAGTCCAGGCCTCACAACCATACAAAAGGACAGAATTCACCAGGGTGTCAATTAGTCTTAGTCTGGTTGTGATTGCTATTCTGTTATCTCCCAACAATGGTTTTAACTTCCGTAGGGCCACGGTTGCCTTAGCAATTCGGTATTTAATGTCGGTTTTTGAATGACCACCTTGACTCACCGTACTTCCTAGGTAAGTGAACTTCTTTACATTCTCAATTTGCTTATTGTCAATTTGTATCTTTAAGAATTTAATGTCTGATTTTGAGGTTATCATTGTTTTTGTTTTTTGTAGGTTTATGTATAATCATATTTTTTTAATGTTCCGAAAACACGGCTGGTTATCTCTTGTAATTCTTCTTGACTTTCTGCCAGAAGATCGATATCGTCAGCGAAACGTAAGTTATTTATTCTTAGTCCGCCAACTACTATTCCAGTGTCATATTCATAAAGAGCTTCATCTATGACATATTCCAGAAAACAATTAAAAAGAAGAGGGGACAAGATGCATCCCTGTCTTACCCCCCGTTCTGCCCGGAACGGTTCACTGCTGTAATTTTTAATTTCAATTCTCATATCAGATGAGGAATAAAGATATTTAATAATCCTAATGATTTTGTTGTCAATACCATAATGTTCTAAAATTTTCCATAATGCCTCGTGACATATTGAGTCAAAAGCTTTTTGAAGGTCTAAGAAGTTGTGACAGATTATTTTGTTATGTTCTATGTATTTTTCGCCTAGTATGTGTATTGTAAAAATATGGTCGATTGTACTTCTGGACTTCCGGAAACCCGCTTGTTCATCTGATAGTCTGCTTTCTATTTTCTTTTCGATTCTTGACAATAGTATTTTTAACAGGATTTTGCTTGGATGACTAATAAGGCTTATTGTTCTATAGTTGCTACATTTATTGCTGTTTCCCTTTTTAGGGATAGGCACAAGGACAGAAGTCCGCTAATCAGAAGGCCAAGTCTCTATGTTCCATACGTCCTGGAATAAATTTAGCAAGGTGTCTATGATGATGTCACCTCCTTCGCGTATTAGTTCCACTGTGACACCATCACTTCCAGGTGATTTTCCAATTTTTGAGGAGCTAACTGCTGCAATAACTTCTTTTAATATCGGGTAATCTCCTTCCTATGAACCTCCTGGCAAAATTCCGTCCAAAATATCATCGGTCACTTGAGGGTCCTTTTGAAAAAGCTTGGTTGCGTAACATTTCCATCTATCAATTATTTTCTGGTTATCCGTGATAGGAGTTCCATCTTCATCTTCTATGCTCCAATTAATTGCGGTAAAAGGTTTGGTTAGCTTATTGATAATTTGAAAAGCACTTTTAGAATTATTTTTATTTAAGTCCTCTTCTATATTTTTGCATTCATCCAATATCCATAAGTTTCTAGCATGTTTTATTTCTTTTTTAATAATCTTAGTAATATTTTTATACTGTTCTCTATTATCACCACTATTAATATTAGATTTCAAATATCTTCTTTCGTCGCATAGGTCCAAAATATTGTTGGTTATCCATGATTTCTTTTGTATCCAAGGATTTCTTCAGCTGTCTCAGTTATCTTTTGTGAGAAGTATTTGGTTTTAGATTCCATACTATTATGTTTCTTGAAGCTTGTGTCAAAATTTTGTTTTAATTTGTATTTATATAGTGTATTTATTTGGGGATCTTTTAATTTTTCTATATTATATCTTTTACGAGTTGATTTTGTAGGTAATCTTTCCCTCATTTTCATATTCACAGTTGCGATGACCATATTGTGGTCACTGCCAATGTCGGTTCCAGGAAATGATTCTGGTTCTTGTGACGTTGATGGAGTTTTTAAATCTTGTGCTTACAAGGATAAAGTCAATTTGGTTGTGTGTTTTACCATCAGGGGAAGTCCATGTCCATCTTCTGGAAGGTTGTTTATGGGGAAATAGAGTGTTAGTAATGGTAAGTTCATTTTGTGAGGCAAAATTGATCAATTCAAAACCTCTTTCGTTTTTCTCTCCATAGCCATATGGTCTGACAAATGGGAGATAATCCTTGCCGATGTCTGTTCCAATTTTGGCATTCCAATCGCCCTGTACAATCAAAATCTTTTCTATTCACTATGGTGATTGTCTGGTGATTCAACATTTACACGCACGATATTAATCAGCTACCACTCAAAGGTAAGATATTTCAATACGCAGACGATACAGCAATAATATCCATCCACAATAACGCAAGCATAGCCCAAACAAATATGCAACATGACATAAATCTGATCATAGACTGGCTCACGAAAAACTCCATACACCTAAACTCAGAAAAAACAAAATTGATGATATTCAGAAATCCACTGACTCGACCAGTTGATAACAAATATATAACCATCCAACATCCACTTTCCAACATAAAAAACACACAGAACACCAAAACCACTACAATCACTCAGGTCGAAACAATACGATACCTTGGAATTTACTTCAATGCAGATATGAACTGGCATAGCCACATAAACCATCTACACAACAAACTCCGAACAATAAGTGGCAAACTGTACAGGTTAAAAGACATAGTTCCCATACGCCTAAAAACACTAATATACAAAGCACTATGCCAAAATATACTAAGATACGCTATAAGAACGTATGCTTTCTGTGCACCCTACAAATTAAATAAATTAATGTCGCTACAGTACAAAATGATAAAACTAATCTTTTGGGAACAAAAAATAACGACCTTATAAGCATTGCAATGTCAGAACAAAAAATACTGACAGCAAAATATTTATGTTACTATGCAGCTTTGCTAAAACATTATTTCAATGCCAATTATAGGACAGTCAGAAATGCATACCGTATAACAAGACCTCAGACAACTAATTATATCACATATAAATACAACAATCACTACGCAAAGGCCACCCGAAACTTCTATATCCTAGAAATGATAAACAAATTACCTATCGAATACAGAAACCTTACAAACTACAATAGCTTGAAAAGAGCTCTAAGGACCTACTATGAACAAGAAACACGCACCCAAAATACCATACAAACTTAATGAAACACAATATATTCGTTCAGGCTTCCAGTTCAGCGACGCATCAATACATTCCAAGTTATTGTGTGTGTGTGTGTGTGTGTGTGTGTGTGTGTGTGTGTGTGTGTGTGTGTGTGTGTGCGTGCGTGTGCGTGCGTGCGCGCGCGCGCGAATTTCTCAATCATAGATTTCGTAGCTTCCCAACACAGTAAAAAAAAAACAATAAATAATAACCAACTAGTGTCATCCTCAGATAAGCTTACATATAAGCTTCGAGGATGAAAGCAGAGAAATTAGTTCTCATCCAAGATGTAGCATATGTAATAACCAAATGCATGTAATGTACATATCACATGTAAAACAATGTATGTAATATATATATTATATGTAATCAAATGTAAGTAATGTATCATATGTAATCAAATGAATGTAATGTATGTAATAACTGTAACAAAAGTATGCAATATAGAGTGATTATATCCATTGATATTGCATATATAGTGTAAAATTGCAAAGAAACATCTGTAATAATCATCATTATGAATATTATAATAATATACGTTGTAAACTGTTATTGTTATTATTATTATTTAAAAAAAAACTTTATGTACAAGAAAGTATTTGTTATGTATAATTGTGTTCCTATAATGTACATAATTTATCTGAGAAATAGTAAAAATATTAAAAAAAAAAAAAATATATATATATATATATATACATACAGAGAGGGCGCTTTAGCAGCAAGCGATCTCAAGCCCCTATTTCGATGTTCCCACATTATTATTATTATTATTATTATTCGTGACCCCAAGGAGTCTGAGGACTCATCGCGGGAGGACACCTACTATTACACAACTGTCTCAACCTAGTACTACACAGAACCTCTACTACCAGTCATCTCCATCAACGCCATCTACTGCCCATCTCCACCACCACCACAACTAATATTCTTTTGTCTGTCAATTGGATGTGTTTTGAAGGGCCGATTTGTCTGTATGCAGGATGAAAAACGCGAGTTTCCGGGAGGAAAAACCATGCTACCTCCGTATGAGATCAGCTAACTCACCTTAGATTGAAAAAGTCCACATAAAGATTCCTCCCGTCGCGATGAGAATCGAACTTAGGCTTATTCCAATCGAAGGGCGCAATGTACCATCGTTCTTCCAATTGCGCTATGGAGGCACTTAATATTTTAAGTTGCAAAGTAGATTTTTTCTTGTGAATTAAAATTTAAAGTATATCAGTGAATTCGGTTCTTCAAGACGAACATATTGATGTAAAAACTGTAAGTATCTGTTAAGTAATAAGTAAATTATAAGTATTCAAAGTTGGAAGTATACGTTGGTCAACTACGCTAGAAGAGAACAAAGGAAGTTGCCATATTAGAAATTACAGTAAGATCGTCAAACAAGAAATATGAAGTGCTACAAATGTCAAGAAGACTTAACGGGGGAAAGAAAACCACATAACATGTAGGAACTAACAGAGAAACATGCATTTTCTATGTTCGGGATTGTCCGAGGTCACTTGGCAGCGAAAATCAAACAAGAATCATGACGAGTGGAAGTGTCCCCATTGCAGAGACAACAAAGGAATGTCGTCGCCTTCGACCGCAGGCGGAAAACAGCTATCAACAGCAGAGGGAATTAAAAACAAAGAAAACAACAACAGAAACCCAGGTGAGCCAACTTTAAATGCATTACTTGAAAATAGATTACAAAACCTAAAAGACTGTTTAATCGATTTTGTTGGAGAACTATTTCAAAAACATACCGCACAAATTACAGAAAAATTCAACCAATATGAGGAATTTATTGAATTTAATAATAACTCGGTAGATTATGTATTACAGACAGTTAGAGAAATTAAAAACTGCGTTAAAGAGCTAACGGAAAGACAGTATAATTTAATTAAAGAGACAACGGAACTATGACAGGAACTAAACTCTTTAAAGTAACAGTACGAACTCTTAAACCAACAGCAGTACAAAAATGATCTCCTCATAGATGGTCTCCCAGAAATTGCTACGGAACATCTAAGAGACACCGTAATACAACTAAGCCAAAAAATTGACTCTCTCATTGAATCAAAAGACATCCAGTCAGTACATCGGTTACCACAAAAAAGGAAAAGAGAAAATAATTCCCGTCCTTCTCCCGTTGTAGTGCGACTCACCAACAGCCCAACAAAAACTACACTTATAAAAGCTAGCAGGATTAAAAAAACAATAGTCAAGGATCTGAAAGGAGACCACGACAATACCCCAATATACTTGTCCAAATACTTAACGCCATATTATCAGAAACTATTCTACCAAGCAAGGAAAGTAAAAACAGAAAAAAATTACCAGTTTATATGGATAAGAGACAGCAAAATATTCCTTAGAAAGACACAAGACGCAAAACCAATCGAAATAAAGTCCGTAGAAGACCTCAACTGCCACATTGAAAGGAATATTGACAACTCGTAAATAAGGAACAGCACACCAACCAACATGAATGCAGACCATCAAGCAGATGTAATCACCCCAGAATATGATAATTGCCACATTCTGAAATCAATAACAGAATGGAAACAAGTGACAATCCCCAAAAAAGGACTATCTATTCTCCACATTAACATCAGAAGCATTCAAAAATACTGGCTGACCCTACAAGTTTATCTGAAGGAAGATATAGACGAAATAGACATTTTAATACTGACTGAAGTATCTACGACAAACGAAGAGGTATCCACCTACCAAATGCCACACTTCCAACAAAACAAACACTGCAGACAAAACAAAACGAGGTGGTGATATAATAATATTTACCAAACATAAACTAGAAGTAACAGAAATAAACTATAAATTAGAATACGCAGAAAACATATGCATCGAAATTAAAAACATCAAACGAGAAAACTTGATATTAAACGTAATATACAGACCACCCGACTTAAACACCACAAAATTCCTTGAAGAACTAAACAGATGGCTTTCAGCCACGAAAGTAGGCACCTCAAAATACTTGATAATAATAGGAGACATTAATATAAATATTAGGAACATAAATAACAATACAGAACAATACTTAGACCTCTTATCAGCATATAACATAACCCTATCTATACAGTCGTATACAAGAGAAGAGATAGTCGGAAACACAACAACCTCATCCTGCATTGATCATATAAATATAAGGGCCCCTCCAAACAGCCACACAGCGGCCGTCATAACATGCAAATTGGCAGACCATTATTTCACAGCATTACAGTTACACACTGAACCAGAACCCATAAAACTCACTGAGACTACAAAACAGTATTATAGCATTCTAAACGAAACAATGGTAAACGATGAAATCAGAAAAACAGATTGGATGCAGATAGCATCTTTAGACTCTGCCGAAGCTGTATATAATAATATTAAACTTGCATTTAACAAAATATATAACAAAGCATTAACAAAAATAAATATACGCCCCCAAACGAAACAAAATCCATGGATAACAGACAACATATTAACAGACATACAAAGGAAAGATGCCCTATGGAAACAACTTAAGAAGTCGCCGAACAATATCGCTTTAAGAGCTGAATACAAAAGAAAACGGAATCTCCTAACAACACAGATTAGAACGGCAAAAAGAAACTATTATGCCAACAAATTAACAACAGCTCAGAATGACAATAAAGGAAACCTGGCACCTGATTAATGAAATGCTGGACAATATACACAGAACCACTGCCTCAGAAAACAATAAAACACAGCTTTGCCTGCAACCCCAAATCCTTCAAACAGTTGGCAAACAACTTTAATCAGCACTTCGTGAACTCTGTCCAAAAACTACAAGAAACACCCTTTCATCACACAAACGAACATTAGAACTACTAAAAGGAAAATTAGAACTACTTCGTGAGGAAATGAAGAGATATCGGTGGGATATACTAGGATTGGCAGAGATGAGATGGACATCATCTGGAGAAATCAATGGATGCCAAGTAATATGGTCAGGACATGACACCATGCACGAAGCAGGAGTTGGCTTCCTTCTCAGCAAAAGAGCTCGAGAGGCACTGTTAGGCTACAAACCAGTAAATGAACGAATCATAGTAGCAAGATTTCAGGCAAAGCCATTCAACATATCAATAGTCCAGATATATGCACCCACATCTGACAGCACAGATGAGGATATGACTTATTCTACAAAGATCTGACAGAGACAATAGAAACAATACCAAAGCAAGATGTGCTAATTATTGAAGGAGATTGGAATGCCAAAGTTGGAATAGATAATGATGGTTGGTAAAAAGTCATGAGAAAATATGGTTTCGGAGAAAGAAATGAACGAGGTGAAAAATTGTTAGAATTTGCTGTGGACCACGAGATGATGATCTGTAACACAAAATTCCAACAAAAGAAGTGTAGAAAATGGACGTGCCGATCAAATGATGTGAAAACCAAAAACATGATTGACATGATTATGATTAAAAGAAGATGGATAACATCAGTACAGCAATGTCGAACTTTTCAAGGAGCAGATATAGACTCGGACCATAGTTTAGTGATTGCAAACATCAAGATGAAATTGAAAAAGAAATATGAACCCCAACATCAGAATAGAAGAGATACAGCACGAATAAGTGAAGCAGAAAAGGAAGAAGGTACAGAACAGTGTTAGCAGAGAAACTTAAAAGTGTGGAGAAAGAAAAAAACTCGAATTTAAGAGTGAAAAGAGTAATGAAGGTGATAGAAGATGCAGTTAAAGAAACAGTACCAGAAGAAGAGAAGATCAGGAAGAAATGGATTACACAAGAAACACTGAAGTTAGTACAGAAGAAAAGAATGTTGAAAATAAGAAAGGATACATCAGAACAAATAGAAGAGCAATATAGAAGAAAGTGTAATGAGGTGAAAAAAGCAGTCAGAATGGATAAAATGAAATGGTTAGAAGCCCAATGCAACAATATAGAACAGTAGTATGGAGAGCATAAAACAAGGGAGGTATACAAAATGATCAGAACTATTAATAGAAAGTGGCAACCAAAACAGACCACAATTAAAGATGAAAAGGGCAAAGTATTGATGAATAAAGAAAAAATTGTACAGCGGTGAACAAGATACTGTAGTGAGTTATATGAAGAAAAACTAGATTCAGATAACACTGGGAAACTCACTGAAGAATTGAAGCAGATATCACCACCAGGTAATGAGCATGATACGGACATTTTAAGAGGAGAAGTAGAAAAAGCAATAGGACGGCTAAAACACAACGAGTCCTGGTAACGATAACATTACTGGAGAAAGGATTAAATATGGTGGTGAAAGTATGGTTACAGAAATGCACCAACTATGCAATATGGTATGGAAAGAAGGAAAAATGCCAGAGGAGTGGGTGAAATCAATATTATTATTATTATTATTATTACGGGCAACTCCAGGGAGTCATTAGACTCATCGAGGGAGGCCCCAAATCATATTCATCACAACTATTCGACATTCATACAGTATCTATCATACCTCGCCTTAAACTCATTCACTGTCACAGCATCCACCACAGACTCAGGGAGCGCATTCCACTCATTCACTACTCTAAAAGTAAAGAACCCAGCTCTAACACCTTTACTAACCACACTTTTGCCCAGTTTCCATGGATGTCCCCTAGTCCTCCCACAACCAGCCCTGTTCTCAAAAATATCTTCTGAATTAATTTTATAGAAACCCTTCAGTAATTTGAATGTCTCAATCATATCTCCCCTCCTCCGCCTATCAACCAATTTTTGCAACCCACAAATCCTCAACCTGTTCTCATACGGTTCCTTCCACAGACCTGCTATCATCTTGGTCACTCGCACTCTGGATCCTCTCCACCTCCTCCCCATCAAGAAGAAACCTAGGTGACCAAATCTGAGCACAGTAGTCGAGATGGGGTCTTATCAAGGCTCGATACAGAGGAAAAATAACCTGCTTGTCTCTGCTTGTCAACGTATTCTTCATAAACCAAGTGATTTGATGAGCTGATTTGGCCACTTTTGTAATATACCCCCTAAACTTCAACTCCTTATCCACCAACACTCCTAAATCTCGTGCCTCATCAATTTCCTGAAGCACGGTTCCACCAATGCAGTAAACTGCCTCCAATCTTTTCACCCCAAAATGCATAACCTTACATTTTGCCACATTAAATTGACATCCATTCTCCCTAGCCCAGACCTCCAATCTATCCAAATCATCCTGCAAAATTTTGACGTCATCTGCATTCACTATTGCCCTACCCAACTTCGCATTATCCGCAAACAAATGAACTGTTCCTCTCAGATCCTTTCCTATATCATTTATGAATAAATTAAACAGCAGTGGTCCAAGAACAGATCCTTGTGGCACACCACTAGTCACAGGCCGTCTTGTGGACTCTACTCCTGAGTAAACCACTCTCTGATATCTCTCCGTCAACCACCCTCCTATCCATCTCACCAACCCTATGTCCATTCCCATATGCTGCAATTTATTGATTAGAATTCCATGTGGTATCCTGTCAAAGGCCTTAGCAAGGTCCAGTAGAATCACTGTAAACCCATTACCCTTATCCAGTTCAGCCGTCACTGTGTTATAATACGTGAGCAAGTTACTGAGGCATGACCTACCCTTCACAAAACCATGCTGTCCCCCATACAATATCCCGTTTTCATCTATCCAATCCTGTATTCTTTTCTTGACTAATTTCTCTAAGACCTTGACAATGATTTCTGATATGCTAATCGGTCGGTAATTTTCAACAGCAGCCTTGGAACCACCTTTGTGCAGTGGAACTATTTTCCCCTCTTTCCACCCCCTTCGGACTGACCCAGTCCTGAGGCTCAAATTAAACAAAATGGTCAAGGGCAGTGACAATTCTTTGGCCGCTTCACGTACGACACGAGCTGGTATACCATCCAATCCCACAGATGTATTGACATTAAGGTTCTGTAATAGACTAGTTACCTCTACTTCATTCATCACAATTCCAGTATAAGCTGTTGGTTCTTCCATTTCCGCAAAGTCACCACCTGGATGATATACTCTTGCAAAGTGCTCGCTCAGTAATTCCACAACATCGATTGATTCGGTTACCTCCCTACCCTCAGCATTTTTTAAGATCATTCTACCATGAGCATTTTTCCTTTTACTTGCAACATATTGAAAAAACTGTTTGGGATTCTCTTTAGCCTGCATGGCCAATTTCCTTTCGTAATCTGCTTTTGCTTTTCTTACCACCCTTGTTACCATCCTGGCCTGAGCTTTATACTGTTCCTGCACCTGATGGTCACCCTTCTCCTTAAATTCCCTCCACAATTGTTTCTTTTTTTGCAGCTCAAGCTTAATAGTGTTATTCATCCATTTAACCCCTACCTGATTTATTATTCGGACTCTTGGTATACAGTCAACCATTGCCTCCTGCAAACAGTTCTTAACCACCTCCCATGCACTATCAACATCCAGCCCTTGCAGTTTTACATGCCATGGCATTGAGCCAAGCACACACCTAAGCTTGTCATACTTACCAGCCCGGTAATTCCACATGTACCCTGTCTTAATTGTAAATTCGACTCCTTTAGTCACCTCCCAAGTCATGACCTTATGGTCACTCTCACCAATTGGTGGCAACATGGTCATGTTCGTTACAGCTACATTCTCAGTTGCAATTACTAGGTCCAGCACTCTCTTCCCCCTGGTATTTTCCAATACATGTTGCCGTAGATAGTTGTCCCTTAATAACTGCATAAAATCCAATTCCTTCCTCCCATGTGCCCTCTCCTCTTTCCAGTCAATGTTACCATAATTGAAATCACCCATAATAATTACCCTCCTTCCACTCATTTCTTCTATTTGCTTATGCATACTATCCCCACCATCCACTCCATCACCCAGTCTATAGCAGCACCCAATTGTATATTTTGTTCTGCTAGATTCTATCTCACACCAAACAGCCTCAAATGTGCTTTTTTCCCCATCCTGCAGTTCAACATCTATACTCCTTGGCTGAAGCTCATCAGCTATCATCAATAGCTGATGAGCTATTGATGATAGCTGATGAGCTATCATCAATATTCACCCTGTCACTCCTGAACACGCTATACCCATCGCATTCAATCCCACTAGCTTTATCATCTTCTGTCAGCCATGTTTCACTAATACCGACAACCTGTGGCCTGGAAGTGCCAACCATGGCCAAAAACTCTTCCTTATTGTTCCTAATACTCCTGGCATTAGTGTACATGAATCGCAGAAGCCCATTTGTCCCATCCCTACTTTGATGCCTTATACTAACTATCCCATTCTGATTTGTTGTCCGTCGTACTCGCCCGGGCATAATATACTCATTCATACACTTAACTCCCCCCCCTAAAGTCTGCATATCTATTCCCCCCCCTCTTAATAAATCTAGTTTCCCTGAGTCTGTACATCCACTTCCACATCATTCATCAACACTCTTTCAAGTCTCCGTACACCAACTCCATTCAAATGTAACCCATCCATCTTATATAAGTCCTTTTGCCCATCGAACTCATTCCACACATCCACAAATTCCACACCACTCTCCATGCATAACCCACGCATAAAGTCATTGGCAATTATGGCCCTCCTTCTAAACACTTCGCTGTCATACCGCGGTAAGATACTCACCATCCTAATTCTCTCACTCTTCTCTTTTGCTACCTCAAACAACTCCCTCACATCCTCTATCATTTCCATTTTGTCCTCTTTCAAATCATTCGTTCCTGCCACGATTATCATCTCTTTCACCCTCTGTTTTTGCAGTCGAATATATTCGCTGACGTCCTTTATGTTCGCACCCGGCTGGTACGACTTCGTTAAACTCTCAATTATTATGCCTCTTAATAGCGAATCCCCATACAGCACTCGCTCCTTCATTTACGAACATTCTATTATTTGCCGTCACAGACTTCTGCCGGTTATTTGTCGGTACGTTCAACACACATTTTTCCATACGCTCCAGTTGTCTTTTGGCTCTGTGTATCGCGCCATTCAAACGGGCAATTTCGCTACTCGCATTTATCTCACCATTTTCATTATCGATCAAATCATCCATTCTTTCTGTGTTTCTACCTTCATTTACACTTTCAGCGACGCTCTCACACCTATCTGGCACTACCACGCAATTCTCTAGTACACCGCCATTTTCTACATTCTGACTACCGTTAACGATATCAGTCTCGATACACAAAACACGCTTGAAGACCTCATTCTCTTTACACTTTCTACACATATTAACTCCACTATCACTTTCTAACCAGACTCCTACCGCTCTTCGCAAGGCATACATCTCACAGACAGCACATTGCATAAATTCGTTTACATCAAAACTCTTAAACAAACATGGCGACCTGGCCGCCATTTTTTCTTTATCGGTGCCATGTGTACGCTATCTTTTCTTAAAAATAATAATTAAAATAACAGAAAACACGTAAAAATTGCACAGACACACCAAGAAACAAAAAGCAAACAATACTACTTAAATTTCTAGTAAAATATCTAATGTTAACACAAAATAATACTAATCTTTTCAGGAGCTCTCGACAAGCCGACGATCTAATCCGTGCGACACCATATTAGTAACATTATACAAGAAAGGAAATAAGCTAGAATGTAAAAATTATAGAACAATTGCCTTGATAAGTCACCTTGGTAAAGTGATGATGATCATATTGACAGAAAGATTGAGAACACAATTGGAAGCATACCTTGCAGATGAGCAAGCAGGATTTAGGAAGGATAGAACTGCAATTCAACAGATTTTGACAATGAGGTTAATAGCAGAGAAAGCTAGGAGAAAAAACAAAAATATATATACTTGCTTTGTTGACTTTCAGAAAGCATTTGACAGTATTGACCAGAAAGTGACATTAGCAGTTCTGGAATCCTATGGAATCGATAAAAAACTAATAGCTATATTAAAAGATGTTTACCAGAATGCAGTTGCAGCAGTTAGAATAGGTGATGATTTGGGGAAATGGTTTAAAACAAGCAGAGGTACTAGATAGGGAGACCCAATATCACCAAGCATTTTCATCGCACATTTAGAAAGAGCAATGGATAAAATGAAAGAAGATGCCAAAGGAATATCTGTACACGGAATGAGAATTAACAATCTGAGATTTGCAGATGACATCGTTATTATTGAAGAAGACGAAACAGAACTACAAAAAACACTGAAATGTCAAATGAGGAAGGGAAGAGATTTGGACTTGTTATGAACTTTGAAAAAACAAAGACAATGGTATTTGGTGAGAAGAACATGAAACAAAAGATACAAGTGGATGGAACTGATATAGAAAATGTAGAACAATTCACATATTTGGGAAGTAAACTGACATATGACTTGGACTGTAAAAAAGAAATAAAGATCAGGATTGCAAAGGGAAGAACAAATCTGAAGGCCATGGATAACATCTGGAAAAGTAAAGTGATCAGTCTGCAAACAAAACTAAGAGTATTGGAAACATGCATCTTCAGTGGTGTACTGTACGGATCTGAAACGTGGGTAATAAATAAGGAATCAAGAAAAAGAATTTTGTCATTTGAAAGAACTTGTTACAGGAAGATTCTAAGAATAGGATGGGTACAGAAAATTACCAATGAAGAGCTCTATCAGAAGATACAACCAAAACAGAATCTAATGCTGAAGATTATAAAACGGAAGCTGCAATTAATTGGACACATCTGTAGAATGAGTGAGGACTGGAAGATTATTTTAAATCTTCCAGTCCTCACTCATTTTAAATTTTAAACCATCCAAAATACCAAACATTTATGTTTGGTATTTTGGATGGTTTAAACAGAAGAGGTAGACCATACAGAGAATGGACAGACGATATAAAAGACTGGTGTGGAATGGGTGTACAAAACCTGTGACACTGTGCACTGGACAAAGAAAGGTGGAAAAAGATAGTGAAACAGGCATCAGACATCAATGGGCAGTGAACCCATGATTCGTGATGATGATGAATGGTTGCAAGATAAAATGGGAAAACTGATATTCTGGGAACAACCCACTCTTATGCAGGATGCATGGCCAAAACACAAAATATTTAAGATGAAACACTTATGCCACCACATAGTCATGTTAAAACATTAACAGCCCAACCTATAGAGTAACCAGAACAACATATGAAATAACAAGACCACAGTCAACAAACTACACAACATATAAGTACAACAATCATAATGGCAAAGCCACCCGAAACTTCTATGTACCTGACATGATGAACAAACTGGTGTTCGACAACAGAAACCTAGGAACATACAGAGAGCCGAAACAGGCGCTATATAAATATTATAAGCGAGAATGAAAATTAGAGCAATTCCTGTTTCTCTCCCCCCACACACAACCTATGACAAACCCCCCCTCTCAAAAGCCATTACTACAAGAACACAAAGAAACAAACACACCATGTTTAAATCCAACCCTACTTGAAAAAAAAAGTTAAACTGTAATGTCAGTTGAAGTCTTCCAAGCATGTACCAACAAACAGTAAAATCAACACCTGGCTTGCGACCAGTATAGAAACATAACCATGAAACCACTGCCATCTATTATCTTCCTCAGATAAGCTTTGCTAAGCTTCGAGGAAGAAATTAGAAATGCTCCACAAAGAAAGAATATAATACATTATACAAAAAAAATTATTATTATTATTAAAAAATATTATTAACTTGCAAGTATCTGTTATTCACAATTAATGTATTATAATTATTATTGTATCTATGTATGTAATTTATCTGAGACATAATAAAATGTTTAAACGTGAAAAAAAAATACTATTATTATTATTTTAGATTAAACAAGTAAAGCAGTCAAGGAATAAATTCTTGAAATTGAGTGACTGATGACCTGTAGAGGTATCTGCAGCATTTCACTTTCTTCTTCATCCTTTACCCACACACGACCCTCCATTTTGGTTGGATTAGGCAGAAATTTGACAGGAATTATAAGCACAACTATATGCACGTAGGCACAACTATATGGCAAAGATGATGAAATTAGTGAGACACGACTTGTAGAAGTATCTCATCTGCGAAGAGGAGAACAACAGCACAACAATGAAAACTACGCTTTTGGGGTTTGACTATTTTCAAAAAATCCACGAAAGTCACAAATATTCACAAAAGTGGTCTAACATTTATTATTAGTATTATCACTAACTCCATTTAATGCTTCAAATTTTGCCTAGGCTGTGTTCTGTTGAATGCCTCAATGGAATAATAATGGTGGATCTAACATAGCAGGTCGAATTTTGGTCCTAATGTAATAAAAGTAGTCAGTGACTCGCTACAGTATTGAATTAAAGAGTCACTGCTATGCCATTTGCAACTGCCATAATTCTCATTCCTTTGATGCACCACTACTGCTAGCAGCATGTGAATTTTCCGAAAGAAAGGAAATGCATTTTTATGTTGTCAGCTAAGCAACGATTACATTTTTTCTGCCTTCTCATATGGAATTGGATATTTTGTTTCATGTTCTGTCAGTTTGTGCTGCATTCTTTGAATAGCGTGTAAAGTAAATAAGTCCGCTGGCATTTCTTTGGGCTATTGAAATATAGGCTTTTTTTTCCCTCAGAAATTTTTTTTTTCTTTTGGTCAGGTCTGTGTTCTCATTTCGTAGTCTGCCATGAAGGTATTGTATTGTGTGCAGAATTATTTACTGATGCGTGGCTTGTGAATGAGCTGAGCACAATGACCTTTAAATCGAAACCATTCAGGTCTTATTAAAAACATAATAATTAATCAAATACAAAAATTAATAATAATTTACTTAATTTACTTGAATTATACTTAAAGAATAAAACAAATAAGCAACTTTTTAGAATACAAATGAATTATTTGCGATATTTTCACGGTTTTTGAACTGAACATTTTGTTCGCGAAAATAATTAATAAAGTAGTTCTGTAAGGTCTAGATTTGACAACGAAAAATCTATGGTTAGATATTGAATAGGAATTGGTGCTGCTGCACTAGACTGTTGACTGTTCAACTTACGGACACTGTTTATTAGGAATAGAGGAGGAGATCTCATGCTGAATGATCTAGTGAGTTCTGTAAAGCCACAATAAATGTTATAACGTTTTTTTAAAAAAATAACGTGTTAAAGGGTGATTTGAAGGGTATAATATTCTCATACTGTATTTGTATTTTAAACTCAGGAAGCTTTAAAAAAGGTACTAATTTGAACCAAAAGAAAATTTTTTTTTTGGTTCAAATTAGTAAATGAAGACCATAAGTGTTAAACGAATTTCTTAAACTTAATGAAGTATATGCTGCTCAATGGAGACAAAAAAAAAAAAAAGAAGAAGAAAGAAAGAAAGAAATATTTTAAAAGTTGGTGGCGACTTTTTTTCCGTTGTTAACAGGCCATTGGTTTCTTTCCAACACGAGATTTCCTTCCCCAGAACACACACTTTTTTTTTTAACCGTGAATGATTTCGTTCAAAATTATTGAATACAGCGTATGAGACACGGTTTTATTTTATATGGTAATTAAAGTGATTTCTGTATGAAATAAAAATACACTATGTTGAAAGAAGTGAGGGATAGACCTCTTGTTTCAGAATGAAGCATACTGATATATGAAAGAGAAAGTAAAAAAGGATTGGATCTCGAATGAAGTAAAAAGGTTAAGTGACCAAAGGAAAAGCATGAGATTAAAACAGAACTCTAACAGAAATGAATATAATAGATTAACCAGAGAAATTAGAAAACTAGTTAAAAGAGACAAGAATAATTGGTTAGAAGAAAAATACAAAATGGCAGAAAAGCTATAAAAAAATACCCTCCATGGATTTATAAACAAATAAACCAAATTAATAAGACACGGATAACAAAAATGAAAATGATCAAAAATAAGGATGGACAACTAATTGAAAGTGAAACAAAAAGAATGGCCAGATGGGAAGAATAGTTTAGAGAGCTATATAATAAGAACAGCTCTCTGGATATTACTATTCCAGCCACTGAAATGGAAGAGGAAACAAATATCTTTACCAAAGAAATAATAGCACACAGCATAGATAAACTTAAAACTAGGAAAGCACCTGTATTGATCAGATACACGCAGAATTCTTACAAGCAGGAAAGAAACAACTTCTGGAACCGTTAAAAACATTATTTGAAAAGATCTACAATAATGAAGCAATATCTACTGATTGGACCAAATCAGTTATAACTCCTATACACAAAAAAGGAGATAAAACCGAATGCAATAATTACAGAGGCATTAAGAAGGAATGACAGGATCATGCGAATGAAACTGGGTCTTGGAGGAGAGCAAGTGGTCGTCTTATGTGTATACGCCCAAAGTGGCTGTACATCAGAGTTTGAGAAAGGTAAGTTCTGGAACGTGCTAGATGAAGAAATGAGGGAACTGGAAGAAAACGAGATGGTGATTGTCGGAGGGACTTGAAAAGACACATAGGAAAACTAATCGGGACTGTGAAAGGGTGCATGGCGGCCATGGAGTGGGAATGATGAACCAGGAAGGAGAGAGGATTGTGGACTTCGCGGTAGCGTTTGGTCTGGCAATTGTGATCTCGTTTTTCTGCAAGAGGGAAGAACATTTGATAAAATTTAGAGGTGGTATCAACAGTTCACGGATTGACCACATTTTGACTAGAAGAAAACATCTTAAAGAAGTAACAAATTTTAACGTAATCCCAACAGATCAAGTGGCGCAGCAACACCGGCTCCTGTGCGCAGAGTTTAAAATAAGGTCGAAGAAAAAGAACCTTTGGAAGCAATGGGATGAAGACAGTTAAGTGGTTTCGCTTAAAAGAAGGGAGTGAGGAACCGTTTTAGGGAGAGGGTGTTAGAGAGGATTTCGGATGGACTAGAAAGTGTACAAGACTGGTGGAGACATAATTCAAAAGCAATTCTGAGCTGTGCAATCGAGATGCTTGGTGAGACATCTGGAAAGATTAGAGAGTAGAAGTAGGGTTGGTGGTGGAATACTAATGTACAAGAAGCAGTGACGGCTAAGAGGAAGGCAAAGCAGAAATGGGACGAGTCAAGAGTGGAAGAGGACGGAGAGGAGTACAGAGAGAGAGAGAGTTGTTACGCAGGCGAAGGCCATGGCATATCAGGATCTTTATCATCAATTAGAAACAAACGAAAGACAGAGAAAAATTTATAGATTGGCAAAATGTAGAAATAATGCAACAAAGGACATCGTATATGTGAGGCAGATCAAGACTCTGGAGGAAGAGTATTAAGGAGGGATGTGGATATAAGAAACAGATGGAGAATATTCTTTGATGGGCATTTAAATGAGGAAAATACGAGGACTCACAGAGAAAATGGGCAGCCTTATGAGAGGATGGTGCAGAACATCAGTAGAGAAGAAGTGAAGGAGGCCATAAAGAGGATGAAGAATGGAAAATCGGTGGGAATTGACTGTATTCCAGTGGAGGTATGGAGGTAGTGGGGAAGAGGGAATTGACTACTGTGGGACTGTTCATAAAAGTTTGCCAACAGGAAAATATACCGAAGGAGTGGAGGGAAAGTACTCTTTTCCCCATCCACAAGGGTAAAGGAAATGCACAAGACTGTAAGAATTACAGAAGAATAAAGTTGATGTCCTAAACAATAAAAATCCCGGAAAGGGTTCTTGATGGAAGACTGACGAAGCAGGTGGAGATTGCAAAGGAGCAATTTGGATTCATGCCTGTTTGATTGAAAAGTTTAGAGAGAAATAACGGGAGCTACATCTGGTCTTTATTGATCTGGAGAAAGCAGAAAGCATACGATAGAGTGCCAAGGCAAGAAGGCTGGAGGTGTCTGAGGTAGAAGAAGGTACTGGAGAAATATGGCAGGTTGGTGCAGGAGATGTACAGAAATGTGAAGACAACGGTTCGGACGTGTCTGGGAGAGACAGAAAGTTTTCAAGTGACAGTTGGCTTGCATCAAGGGTCAGCATTAAGTTCATTCCTGTTTAATATTGTGATGGAGGTGGTGACGGAAGAGGTGAGAGAAGACGCCCCTTGGACAATGTTATATGTGGATGGCATCGTGTTGTATGCAGAATCAAGAGAAGAAGTGGCAGCTGAACACTGGAAAGGTGGAGGAAAGTACTGGAAGAGAGGGGTATGAGACTGAGAAGAAGTAAGACAGAGTATATATGTTTCCTAGTGGATGGCAGCCAGGAGACAGATCTAGAGCTGGAAGGAAATGTCATCAGGAAGGTCAGGGAAGACTTTAGATACTAAGGTTCAACAGTGAAAGAGGATGGAGAGTCTAAGAAGGAAGTGGGATGCAGGATACAAGTGGGATTGTGGAACGGGAGAGAAATGGCTGAAGTGCTGTGCGATAACAGGGTGCCGATCAATCTAAAAGGCAAAATCTACAGGAAAGTAGTGAGACCAGCTATGACGTATGCTATGGAAACTGTGGCCCTGAGGAAAAATAGCATCAGCAGGATGGAGGTAGCGGAGATGAGAATGCTTAGGTGGATGTGCCCAGAAAGGATCGTCTGAGAAATGACTATGTAAGGGAAATGGTGAAAGTTACGAACTTAGGAGCGAAGATACAGGAGGCAAGGTTGAGATGGTTTGGTCATGTGATGAGGAGGGAAGAGGAGTATGTGGGAAGAAAGGTCATGCAGATGGATGTGCAGGGGAGAAGGATGTGCGGGGGGGACAAAAAGGAGATGGAGGGAGCCGGTGGAGGAGGACTTGAGGATGAAGAACTTAGATGTGGTTACAGCCCAAGACAGGAGAATGTGGAGTAGACTCAATGAGAACAGCGACCCTACTTAAGTGGGACAAGCTGTAGAAGAAGAAGAACAAGAAGAATTAGCCTCCTCAGTATTCCAAGTAAGGTTTTTAGAAAATATTTCAAAAAAATTAAGCCATATATAGAACTGGCATTAGGAGAAGAACAAGCAGGTTTCAGACCAGGATGAAGCACAATTGATCAATTATTCACCTTAAGACAGCTAATAGAAAACACACTATAGTACAATCAAAGTTGCTATATAAATTTCTTAGACTTTCTTTAGGCATTTGATTCAATCTGTAGAAGAGAACTATGGGAAACTATGAAAGAATTTGGATTTCCCAACAAAATAATAAAGAATATATACGAGAAATATGAAAGTGCAGCGGGTGGAGGACACCTTAATCAACTTGTTCTACACAGAGAGTGGAGTAAGACAGGCATGCAATATGTCACTGAACCTGTTCAATCTTACACTGGAAGAAGCAACCAGTAAAGCCTTAAACAAAGAAGACTCCGGAATCAAAATATGTGGAGAAAATATAACAAACTTAAAATTTGCAGACAACATTGCATTACTCGCAAGCACGTAAGAAGATCTACAACAAATGTCTGATAAAATAAAGGAAAATGTATGGAATTTGGATTAAACCTAAATATAGACAACACAAAAATTATGCAAATAGGAAAAAGAAACACCATTCTGAAAATCGAAATTGATAGTAAGAATCTAGAGCAGCTAGAAACCTTCACCTATCTCTGAGGAGTGACTGAGTACAACGGTGAAATGATAAAAGATATAAACAGATGAATTAGCCAAGCATCCCAAACTTTTGGACGGCTTAATAAAATATGGAAGTCAAGAGACATCAAACAACTAACAAAAGTAAGAATCTATGAAACAATGGTACTTCCAATACTCCTCTATGGAAGTGAATGCTGGAATCTCAAAAAGGCTGAAGAGAAAAAATTATTAACTACCGAAATGAGTTGGTGCTAAGAAGATTACTTAGAGTATCTCTGCTGGATAGACTAAGAAACGAAGACATTAGGAAATTACTAAAACAAGAAATAACAATAATAGACAAATTCAAGAAAGAAGACCGCGATTGTTTGGCCATGTGACCAGAATGGGAAGAGAAAGATCACCAACTAAAGCCCTGTATATAATGATGGAAGGTAAAAGATCCAAAGGTCGGCCCAGAATTAGATGGATAGACAAAATAAATGAGGGCATGAAAACCAAATCACAACAAGCGACACCAAATTGGACAGAATTGTTCGAATCTCCAGGGACAGACAGAAGTGGAAAGAGTTCATTCGGCTCCATCATCATCCACGTAGATGATGGAAGAGAGAAGAAGAAGAAGATATATTCCTGATATATTCCTGTCGTCAAGATTCACTAGTACAGGAAGAAAATAGGGTGCCATACGAGTGACCTATCCGTTCGCAGCATTATTAAAAAGAAGACATCACTCAAAACCATCTAAAACCATCTGATATAATTGCCCATTCGCAGGCAATTATATCAGCGGATGTAAATGCCACCTTAGCTAAGTTAGCAACAAAAACCATTAAGCTAATACCTACATACCACTTTCCGACCACAGGATGCTCACCATAATTTGCGATATTTGATGTTTGCAGAACAGAGCCTTTTCAGCGCTGTACTGCAAACATCAGATATCGTAGATTACTCTATTATAAAGGGTGTTGTGTTTAGTTAACAAGAGCGTGTGAAAGTCCATGATGTACAGTGGCGAATAACGCTATATTTTTCTTCTCTTTCGGACGAGCGCCTCAAGAACGCTTTATACCCGAGTGCATCATTATCACACACACATTATATATATATATATATAGAATCAGATGACTTAGTAAGTCTTACGTCCAGGAAGGGAAGAGATCCATTTTCTTCAACCTCCATTGTTAATTTAATATCTTGGTGGAAGTTGTTTAAATGATTTAAAAAAGACTGAAGGTTATCGGTGCCATGGTCCCAGATAAGAAATATGTCATCTACAAATCTTAGCCAAATTTTTGGTTTAAGAGTAGCTGAGGAGATTGCCTTTTGTATATATATATATATATATATATATATATATATATATATATATATATATATATATATATATATATATATATATTGTTGGAAAATAATGAATGGAGAAAAAAGAAGATGGAATTAATAGCAAGAAATTTTCAGATTACAAGATTGGTCACGTAATAAATTTGCTTATAGGATAAAATAGCATAGGACAGACAGTGTGGTGTTCTGAAGCCGGCTCGCGCCTTGAAGGATAAAAGGATACGAAGCCGTTCGTATCCTTTTATCCTTAAAACTTCCTCAGATTTCAAATGTTTCTGAAATTTTAAACACAACATCTACTATTTCATATCAGAATATCAAGGAAGATGTAATAAAAAGAAACAATCAGAATTCTGATATTCCAGTATTATTTATGAATATAGGGATTCATTCTGCCTGATTGCAAAGAAAGGAAGGGGGGGGGGAGAAGTTAGCCATTTAGTTGGAATGGTTTTAGTCTCAATTGGCACTAAGTGAATATTATATTACATATGCATTTTTATATTACAGATGTTTTAAATAAATGATATTCCTATTTTACTTTTATGGAATAAATTGTAAGTTATTTATTCATGTTCTACTACTGAGATTTTGTAAAGGAATTTGACTGACAACATTAATTCTCAAGTAATGAATTTGAGAAACTAATTTGGAACAAACAAATTTCACAGAAGTTCTTATCATGTTTACTTTTATTATTCCATGTATACATTCAAGTTTACAATGACAAGGACATTTTGGGAAAACTGTCAACCGAAATGACTCATCTTCATGGTGTGAGCTTTGGACTGGAAAATTATACCTTCACAACTACTATTCCTTCACACGGTGACAAAAAAAAAAGAGGGAGGGATAACGAAAAATGAAAAAAGGAGCACTTCGGCAGAACAAATAAGGTGTTATTGAGGTTTGGAAAATAACACGACCTGCTCTCTTAATAGCAGGTCGTGTTAGGTCAAAACCTCGTCTCATGTGTCATGTCGTGCTGTCTTTCCTGCCTTAGGAGCACATGCAGATCACCACACTGTAAACTACGTTCAGAATAATACCTTTGTTAAATTCTGATATGTAACGGAAACTTTAGGTTTTCTGTGCATGTGAATAAACTAAAAATCCTCTAAATCCTTTTTATGCTCCAAAGGGGTAGGCATAGCTCTTTTAGTTCTAACTTTTGGAAACCCTTAGCCGTCAATGAGGGCTGAGCATACGAATACATTATTTTGAAGGCATCCGAGCGAGACAGCAGACAACTATTCTGCTATATCGTGATCCTAACCTATAACTGGGTACATTGTCTGAAATAGTATAAGTTGTTTGGGTGGTTTTTCTGAGTTGCTGGAATAAAAATCTACTTCTTCAACGAATCGATAACTCTGGAATTAGCATAAAAAAAAGCCTAGAAGGTCCTGTAGAATGTTCCTTAAATAAACATTCCTATCTGAAGATGCTTTAATGCAGCAATTAGAATTAGCTGAAAAGATCCCATGGTCAGTTCCAATCACATGCACATGCTTCTTTATAATGAACGTTTAATGTTCAGAGATTCCCTTCTGTGTGCTGAATGGCAGTGAGTTTGCTAGAAGTAATCAGCTGTACGAGTATGGGATGCACTTCTGGTAGCGTACTTGGAAGGATAACGCAACTCTTCTCTATGTCCTTTTGTTGGAGAAGAACAACTGAAGTACATAGAGAAAAAATAGACAATTCTCTTCGCTGATGTGAAACATTTCTCTGAAACACCGCAAACAGACCAAACCGGATTGAAATATAGGGGAATTCCTGATGGAATACTGATGTGTACAATACGCCTGTTTAAAAGCTTGAGCATAGATACCAGTTTAAGAGTACCTTAAATAATGAAAGGCCTGGATCACGGGATTGGCTGAGGTAAGAACTAGATTTCGAGGGTGAGAACATATTGAAAACGTGATCTAGGATCTAAAATGTTAGAAACTTAGATTTAGGTGTAGTGAAATATCGGAATATCGAAAGGAAAATATCTGACAAATGAACACATAGAAGTGAGGACCGCCCTCAGGACTGCACACACAAACACACATTGTTATAGAGGGAGATCCTGATCCCAAACAACTAGATCACTAAGGAGCATGGGTCTCCATAAATATCAAGATAAATATAGCGGTAGGGGACAGGGCAAGCTTGTGTTTAAAGAAACGAAGTAACTAAGAGATTTTGTAGAGCCCTACATCAACCATCCCTACAATATTCAGTTATTTATTTCCTACAAGAACTGGCAACTTTCTCTAGATGACTATATTATGCTGCTTGGATGTGTTCAGAAGAATGTGTAGGTCAGTATGCACCAAATATCGTTATTCTGGATTTTCATGAAATTGGGTATTTCGGATGTTTACTAAAATTTATCAATATATTCAAATTTTCGTGAAAATTGGTTAAGTTTAATGTTTGAACGTGAATTCAGTTATTTAAAAGTATACAAAACTTTGTCGCTATAACAGCGCATGAAGTGCAGGATGGTTATCATCAAAGAATGTAAATCTTCTTCCCAGCAAGTCAATAGGATAGGGAGATGTTCTGCACCTGTTTGAAAAGTGTTCGGAGGGGACCCTATTTCAACTAGTTAGTCGGGATTAACGATTTAGATGGAGATTAACGAATCAGAAATAACATTAAAGGGGTTAAGAGTGTTAAATCATTTTTATTTATCTCCTAACCACGAAATGTAGTACAGTAGCTAAGGATTTTTTTTTTACTTTATATTTTTAATTATTTTTTACATAATTCGGAAACTGTTTTAGACAACAGAAATGGAACTTTTTCACGCCACTTCACTACTCCAAGAAGAGAAGCGGTGGTCTTCCACTACGTGATAAAATTCATCTCCCACCTAAAGGCATTCACCACCTTGCTGATTAGGCTGACAACCTTCTATCTTTCTTCCTAACATAATTCGATGTAAGATCCGAAGATCTTTTACGAATATATCCGGCTGTTACTTCGAACACAAATTCGAAATTATGATTACAGTTATTATCTCTGTAGTCTGGAAATCATTGACCCAATATTTTATGAGAGCCTCATCCACGGAATGTTGAAAATCTATAGAAGATGAATACTGAGGTTAGATAACCCAGGAATCCACTCTACAAAGGCGACATTTCTAATGCACATCAGAATCCATTCACCAGAACTGTGGTCTCATGTCAAGAAATGAAATCACCTACCACCCAAAGACATCAGGAACATTTTTGCCACAGTGGGATTCGGACGCACAGTACAGCTTGTAGCTAAGAGAAGGAAGTGGCGCTGTGCTGTGAAATCAGCCAAGCAGGCTGGCACTGATAAATCAATAAAGAGTGATAAATACCAAAGAGAGGACAAATACATGCAAACATAGTGAAACTGAAGTTACAATATACCTGAGCATATAACATGTCCAGAGTAAATGTTACGGTACGGAAGTTATCTATAAACCGCATCAGTATACGCGCAATAACCGACGGAGGAGCGGCATGGAAAAAAGATTAATATTCAAAGGTGAGTGAGCAGATAATCTTTCACAGTTCTCCTCTCCGTGGGGCACTGTCCCAGTGATGGTACTGGCCCTTTTTCTTCTTCTTTTTCTTTGCTTTTCTTTCCTATTCTTCACTCTACTTCTCCTGAATCTTTTTTTACTGTCCCTTCTTCAAGACCGCCATCACTGGGATCCAACGCCTTGCCGCTGTTGCCGTGCGGTGAAATCCGTAGACATCCGGAAAGGAGGGATCCTGGTAGTCTTCCACTACTTTGGCCTGTGCTTCGGCAAGATGGGAAGATTTGGATGGCCCGGCCAGGAACAATGGGTAACCTTGACCCTTGCTTGTCTGCAAGGGTCAAGATTATTGCAGTAAGTCTCCTTCCCCATAATCCGGGGATGGGACCCAAAGTTTGCTGTGGTGTTTGTATAGCGTCCGGGATAGTAGAGTGAAGAATAGGAAAGAAAAGCAAAGAAAAAGAAGAAGAAAAAGGGCCAGTACCATCACTGGGACAGTGCCCCACGGAGAGGAGAACTGTGAAAGATTATCTGCTCACTCACCTTTGAATATTAATCTTTTTTCCATGCCGCTCCTCCGTCGGTTATTGCGCGTATACTGATGCGGTTTATAGATAACTTCCCTGCCCGAGTGCAGTCATTGCTTGTCAGTTTGTGGCTCCGTGATAGATGGAGAGCTCTGACGCCGAACCAAAAACCCATAAGAATGAATTCTTCATCCGCAAATGTTTCAGAGGACCCTAACAAGGTCACAACCAAGTACTGATACCGTACATACATCATTTGGTTTGGGAAGTAAGAAATAAATGATATCTGATACCACTATAATTGTACCAGTGTTTGAGTTTCTGATAATCTAAACAACAGTTGAAAAGCCATTAGGCTTTTCACCTGTTGCTTGACAAATATCACCCTTCTTTATTCAAAGGGGTTTGAAAGGAATGGCAATATCTCACAAAGATGTTAAGAAACTATGTTCTGGCGATATCCTTAAATATCATGTTATTATTTATTTTTGATTTTTTATGGCGCAAAGACATCACAGGTTATACTCTCCCAGGACACAGCAGTATATATGGTAAACGGTCATTAGGACAATTACAAAAAACGTCCATACCTCTAGAGGGATTCAAACCGCAGCCTCTTGGCTGGAGAGCGGGTACGCTAACCACTCGGCCAATGAGCACGGCGAAATATCAACATGATACATGATACAACTGAGAAACTGCTGAGAGCAACATCAATGGATGGAATACCAATCACAATAACCTCATTAATTCTTGTAGAAGAATGATATCAGAATTGATCTTGCTGTTCCTTATGAGGAGATATGTTCAGAGCTTAAAGATAAGAGATTGACAGGTTGAGGCACATCGTGATAAGCACGGATGGTAACCTGGTTCCAATCAGAAACATCATCCGTAAGTCTACTGTTTATAAACTAAACCTTCA
This sequence comes from Typopeltis vanoorti, assembly GCF_054136105.1. Classification (NCBI taxonomy): domain Eukaryota; kingdom Metazoa; phylum Arthropoda; class Arachnida; order Uropygi; family Thelyphonidae; genus Typopeltis; species Typopeltis vanoorti. Next base: position 4,088,705 of record NC_143563.1, read on the forward strand.
ACATCTGTAAAAGCAAGTTATCTCGACTATCCTGTTAGTCTATACATTCCTAATCGATTAAAATGGTTTAAATTGCCACCAGAAATATGGGCATGCCCAAACTGCCTATTGTGGCTCTACCACTCGTGCCGATGCAGCACGATAACAGCATTTCTTTGCAGAGACCAAAATGCGTCAGCTGTGAGGAAGATCATCTAGCTTACTCTCGTACATGTCAGAAGTGGTATGATGAGATAGATATACAAAAGATTAAAGCAGAACAAAGTATATCATATCAGCATGCAAAAAGGAAATTAGCCACCACTACGCCTGTTCTGAGATCCTCTTATGCTGAGAAAGTAGCATCTAAGAAAATGTCAACAGCATCTCAACACGTATGTCCAGTCTACCATCTGATTTACTCTGATTTACTATATCTGAACTTTATGATCCTGAGTGCTTCTTTGTTGAGCACATCAATGACATGATCTACAGTCTCACGCCAGAAACAAATTTGGTTCGATTCTATGAGGACCTTCTTGTTAAAAAATTATGACAGGGATATCACTTAAAGATAAACCACCACACACCCCCACATAAAAATGGATACTTCGGAATCCACTGAAAGTAAATTAAACTTGCCAGCTGACCCATCAGATGGAATGAATATTTTACCAGAGGAAGAGATGGACACTGGTCGTCCATACTTCCCAAAATCAGTAGATAAATACAAATCTTACAAAGGTAAGCCTTTAGCCTCTTTAAAACCGGACAAGTCTACAAATTCAAAACAATAGGAAAATTTTTATCATGGAACTGTCTTAGGATTCGCCAGAATATCGATGTTTGGCTGTGGTGGATCCCCAACCACATAGGAATTAAGAGAAATGAGACTGCAGATGCTAGATCAGCTCATACCTTTTCCGACGTACTGTTTGACAATGCTATTTACAGACTACAGAACAGTTTATAAGATCAAAGCTAATTGTTCAATGACAATCATCATGGCAGGAAGCACTGACAAACAAATTACGTGATATTGAGCCTGAAATTATGCATTGACAGTCGTCAACGTAGAAACAGAAGAGAGGAAGATGTTCTTGCTGGGTCACAGCCATCTTACACATTCTTATTTACTGAGAGCCGATGACCCACCTATGTGTGAAAATGAAACACGCATCCTACCATTTGTGATATTTTGGTGTAGTGCCAGCACTTCACTCGAGAGAGGAATGAAATTTTGACCTATCTGGCCGAGCTGGATACACTCGGGAAGTTGCTATTAGACTCGGACAAACTGCATGACGCTTTTAACTTTATTACAAATAATTAATTTATATAAGCACATTCGATTATAAATTCTATTTATATGTAGATACTGTATTGCTTAGCTTAATTTCTGTACATATATATTACTAATTTATCTCTTTCTGACTATTTATTAATACCTTGTGTACTGCTGTAACCTTTGCTATGGCGCAGTATGACCTTTGCTCTCCTTGTGGCAATACACCACAAAACAACCAACCAATCTTTACAATTACGCGCTGTTCTTTGGCGGAAAAAAAAAGTATCAATGGCATGATGCAAATCACATCTCATCCAGACTATGACAGAGCTCAGCTATACTTGCTGGTGCAAGGCATTATATACATGTCCCAAACATGTTCTGAAATACTGGGATGCATTTGTTCATTCAACGATAGTAGAAATCCAAACATTAAAACGTTTCGTTTGAAGGTGTACAATAGTTATTTATCGAAATAATACCTTATCTACGCATACCGGCCACTGAATTAGAAACCTTTATGCAGATATACGTAGACGTCACTTACGCAGCGTATATGCAAAATACTTGGTCAAGTACATCACCACTTGTTCTGGGCAACTATTTAAGAACGCTGCTGGTCAGTAATCGTCAATAGTGTTGATCGTAATGGGGAAAAAAAGCATCTTTCGAAGTTCGATAAAGGGCTTATTATGTGTGCCCGTCTGGCTGGAGTCACGATTTTAAAAACAGCAGAGCCGACTCGTTTCTCAAAAGGTGAGATATCCCCGAGGTTTAATGAGTGGAAAAATAACTCATGTTGTTTGGCTATAAACTGTAGTCCTAAGACAATCTGTCAGGAACGAGATCGCCGTCGCCTGAGAAAACTTGTACGGACAAACAGAACTTTCTGTGTGCAGCAATTGACCGATGCATTTAATAAAGGCTGTTCCCGACCCACATCTCATCCAGCTATGCGTAGGGAATTGAAAAGGATCGGTATTGGCAGTCGCATGCCTATACTGAAACATGGCATTAAAAAAAATGTTGTATTTCAGCGGCCGGTATGCATATATCACCAATACTTACTCTCTAAGAAGATATTTGTGGATGAGAAAAATATGAGACGTGCTTACTTTCTATTTCTCCATATTCCATAGAACAGATATGCTAGCTTGAATATCACTTTAATATTACAGCTGAATCATAAGGCATGGCGACATTATTTCAAAAAGAAAATCAATTTCTTGTTACGAATGTTTATCATGGACTGATGTTTTAGGGATGAGAGGGAAAAAACAATACAGATGAGTCATTGTCTATATGAATGAGTCATCTTCGAAACACTTTCCTTCTACATTGAAGAATTCTGTTTCCACCGGATAAAAATTCACACGAAAAATCGCACGTCCTAGTCTTCGTCCTTTTATCTTGAAGAATCTTAGTTGAAATGTAAGATGAACACGCTTAAACATGGACGTGTCAAACCCCAATATCACCTTCAGCTTTCTTGGGTTTCTGAAAACACTTAAACATCTTTGAAAACAGTTGCATTGGCAGGAATTATATGTTCATATGTTTTTCCCTATAATTTCGCAACATTTCCTTTTAATTTATATAACCCATGATTTCGTTACAGAGTAATACAATCGAATTTGTCTTGGGGTTTCCTCCTCTTTTTTTTTTTTTTTCTGATTTTTTTGTAGTATATACACTTTACTTCAAGACACAAGTAATTGTAATAAGGATGTCATTATTAACTGATTTCTTTCTTTCTTTTCTTTTTTTTTTTTCAAAACCGTTATCATTCACGTGAACGCAGCACGTGAAGAATTTTGGTCGACTTTCCTCTTTAATCCATAGCAGCAACTTGAAGACGGAGCCAATACGCACCTTGGCGAAAACGGAGTGCTTGCCCGTTTGTTTTGTAATTATGATAAAAAATTACTTGTTTGATAATTACATAGACAAGGTTAATGAAACAGAAATTATTTGATATGTTTCAAATAATTCATTTGAAAGATATTTCAAGAGATCTCCAAATGTGATGCGGTATGCCCCCCCCCCCCGCAAGAAAACAAAACAAAACAAACAAACAAAAAATAGTACTGAATAACTACAATGATATATGTTATGGAATAAATGGATTTATTAACAAAGAAATATATATTTACTGATAATATGTACATTCACAACCATCGGTGGAATCTTGGTCGAATAAAGCATTGACGACGGTAGTTTGCGTGCTCGAAATAAGCACCTTGTCTTTCAAGACGGGTTTTGTAGCGCATGCGAAGATTCTCTGTAATCTTGGAGAACAAGGATTGGGACATCTGCTAGACATATCGTGTAATTTTATCCCTTAGTTCATCAAGGAATGAAGGTGGGTAATGGTGGAATACCCATTCCTTCAGCATATCCCCCAATGAAGGTATACCTGTGTACGAGATGGAATGTTTTTTGCACGACGCATCCCATGCAAATCGTGGGTGAACGGAACCAACACATTCTCGATGTAGCGTTCGCTATTCAAGGTAACGGTTTCACCACCCTGTTCAATGAAATAGGGTACAATTATGCCATTGCCGGAAACCGCACACCATGCGGTGACCTCGTCGCTGTGATGAGGATTCTCTTTGACAAATTCAGGTCTCGAGAAACCAAGAAACCTGTGAGTTCGTCTGTTTACATAACTGCTTAGATGGAAATCAGCTTCGTCCGAGAAAAAATACATTATGGAGGAAGGATGGATGTTCATAGACATTGGTCAACACAGTATTCCCGCTGTGCAGCGTAATCCGTTGCTGTATAACACTGACCCACCTGAATGACGTACGAAAATGCACCCAGCTCCTTAAGGATTCTCTGTAGCTATCACCGCGGTATCCCAAGTTTTATCGCTGTTTGGCGTTGACTGCGTATCGGAGACTGTAACACTTGCTCCAGCACACGCCCATGATTCTCATTTGTGTTAATACTCTCATGTGGTTACCCCAAATGCTCTTTACATTGCGGCAGAACATTCCCGATACGTTGGAACCTCTAGATTAAGACAATAATGACAGTATTGCTTGGGCACGCTTACGTTAACGACGAACAAACTGCTCACAAACATGTCTTAGGCTTGGACCATTGGTTCTGCAAACTCCGTATGAATGAATATTTGCTGAACAATAAACGTCTTTTCTTCCAACGTGAAAACCATTGCCACAGCTAAATGTAAAGGCGTAGACCATACACGTACCCTTCTGTTAATGTGCAGTCGAACGGCATATCTCATAGCGTTACTGAAGGGAGTGTCGAAGTTCAGCATTGTTTTCTTTGCCCCATACAGTGACTGGCGAAAGGGAGATAAAGTTGTGACACATGATCCTGACATGAATCTCTTTGAAACTTCTGTAATCTGGAATATATCTTTCGTCCAACCAGCTAGTGAAAAACTGATAGAGCGATCGGATTTATCCTAAGTCCCAGAAACTAGAAGCTCTTCCCTTGACTGATAATTCATAACACTAAAGATGCTTAATATATTTCTTACTTATTAAGGTCCTTAAGCCAATATTAAGTGACATGATGCTGCACAGTATACAGACAGTGAAATGTAGATTAAATCTTTTAAGGAGAAGCGTGTTAAACATTTCTATGAAGTGAATAACATTTAACACGTAAAAAAATACGTTCTTTTTGCCTTCAATATTTCATCCGTTACTACAGAAATCTCAGTTACAGCTGTGTAAGCAAGAGGACATAACATACTATTAGAGTTCGAATGAAATAACGAGAATATTTATTAATAAGCTACAAAATACTACAGTATCATAACACAAAACTTATTGACAATTAATCGTGATTATTTTCCAGAACCCGGATAAAGGATTACCATTAGAGCGATTAAGATTCGAATGCTGTTGCAAAGTTCTCCTTTCCAGGAAGAGACAGTGGAATTATATATTTCTGCTTCAAGCAGAAATATTTAATGCGCATATGGAGGCATATGAGCATCAAGTTTTGCTTCAAACGGGAGAATGCCTCTACAGAAACCTTGACGATGTTAAAGCTGCTTTATAAGAGGAAACATTGCACAGAACTCAAACATTAGATTGATTTTCCAAGTTCAAGGTGAGCGAACTTGATCATGCCGAAGGTGCTTCCATCGATGAGCTATAATTCAAACATTACATAGTCTATTAATACGGCTGATTAGTGAAAAGTTAAGAGGGAAAAAAGAGACCTGGTAACCTTAGATTTAAAATTTTCAAGCTGGAATATTGTACCTTTTCTTTTTTTATAAAAGAAATACATAAGAAAGGAGGCTAGCTACAAAAAGACACACGACTAAAAAGAATGAATAAAGAAAAAGAAAATTTTTCAGTAAGTTTGAAAGGAGGCTGTAAAGGAGTGATGACTAGCAACTACACTTCTTAAAATATTTAGTGGAGAGGGAAGAATTACTGAGAGTAGAATGAATCAGCGGGACACTAGTCATTAATCAACTTAACTGCTCTCTTCTGCAATGAGTCAAGGATGCAGAGTGGATCAAGTAAACTGCCCATAAAATCAGGCTCAACATCATCCATAATTAGATCGTCATTTGGGAATCTCAATATGCTTTTCCAGGGCGGTATTTTCGTAAAAGATGTCACAGCTGCTCCATATCCCAATTACTTCTCCAATCTGACAACATGCAACTTTTTTCTTTTTTTTATTTTCCACAATTAAGATTGGCATTGAAGGGAAGAAGATTAGATGACATCATTATGATTTTTTTTAAAATGCAAGTTACATTTTCAAGTTTAACACAACTGTTAAACTTGAAAATGTTCATATAGGAAACATTTTGTCCGGAATCAAATGACAAGCTGTTTAAATTATTATATTTGAAATGGCCTATGCTATAAAAGAAAAAAAAAAGTACACAGATGCACATATACGCTGCAAAAATGATCTGTAACTTTGTTAATTTTAAAGGTTAAATCGTTGTGAGGAGATTTTATTGTAAGTGTAGTGTAAATGAAAAGAACAGGCCAACGTGTTATATGCAGTAAATACACTGAGGCAATCAATGTGAAGTCATTGGCCTCCAACGCAAGCCGTCTAGTCGTGAAGATACGGTATCTGGAGAGTTCACCGAAAAACAGTTAATCGAATGAACAATTCATCGAACGACAATTCTAGGAAAATGCAATTCATAGAAAAAACAATTCACCGAAAATTTATGATAAAAGTGATCCATTTAGAACCAAAAGATCCGTGCAGAGTGAGATAGCGATGCTACTGTAATAGGGAATAATTATAGAACAGTATGGTTTCTTATAGTATTTCTTGTCCGAAATCTCTGTTTCATGTCTTTCATGGGACTGATTTATCTGTTTCCGGGAGGAAAAGCCCAGCCGACGCAGGCTCCATTGTTATTATTATTGTTGTTTCTCGTAGTAATATGCGACTTTTATTACTACTACTAGTAGTAGTAGTAGTAGTAATATGCGACTTCAATACTGTAATTATTATGGGATGAATTTTACTCAGATTCGCTATTTGAAACTTTTACAAGAAAATGTCGAACCGTTCCAGTTTTCAGTTCGGCTATATTTGGGACAACAAAGAAATCACGTGTCCAAATTATGTATTACAATAACTCTCTGACTTAGCGGAATTAGTAGAAGTTGTCGGTACAAGAAGCTGTCTGCACGGTTACAAATTGATCACATTTATTATAACATTTTCGAAAAAAAATGTTTCGAATGATATTAGCAATTCCGCTTTGGCTGGATCAATTTAATGAAATTTTAGTTAAAATTTTCGGTGAATTGTTTTTTCGATGAACTGCATTTTCGACGAATTGTCGTTCGATGAATTGTTCATTCGATGAATTGTCTTTCGATTAACTGTTTTAGATGCATTTTCATGGAACCGAAGATACTTCACGTGCAAACTTTGTTTGTTTTCCCTTGGATAAAGGATTAAACAATATAAAATCTTGGTAACTTTAATTTACTGTAAATATTAGTAGAAATTTAGAGGTCGTACTGAAAAATATACTTTTTATTTCCGTAAGGGGTGGACATTTCAATTAAATAAAAGCATTACTATCTCCGAACTTTATGCTGTAATTTTCCATTATTATTTCTTAACCTCATCTCTTCTGTAGTTCCCAAAGTTCGGGTAACTGATGAACTAAGTATCACAAGCGTCAAAATACCATAAATGAACTGAACAATTCCTTAGCTACACTGGCCACTGAAATTTTTTCCTATAGCCGCTGTTTGGTTTTTTACGCAAAAAACATCTCTAGAATGAATAACAGTTAACAAACGGAGTCAAGCAATGAAACGTATCGATTATTGTTAAAACAGTGCGCCTTCTTCTGTTTCCATTATCGCAATTTCTGCATCCATTTTAATAGTTTCATACCGTACTTATTTCCCCACAAATCTCTTCCATGCCTCAGTCAACTCTCAAAATAATCACGCACAAAAAATATTCACAAATGTGTCCTATTTCTTACGAGTGACATCTCGAACAGGCACACAAATAAATAAATAAATAAAAAACTTAGTACACAGATCGAAATGAAACAAACCCGCCCTTTTGTCTATAATAATTTCTCTTCTGCTGTTCAAGGTCATGGACCGCTGAATTTCCCACCTTTGGTACAAGAATAGCAAGATGAGCTTGCAGTATCACTCGCATCGTCAAGCTACATCGGAAGTAATTTCGTCACAGTAATCGAGCATCAAAGAATTTAACCCCAAGAGGTTAGTAAGTGGGTATATTTAATAGGTCGGAAAGATTAGTGACGTGAGAGATGTCGGAGTGCAAGCCGGAAAACTATTGGTCTCTGGATAGCCACTGCAGTATTTATAGGCGAAAAGCTATCGAAACTGTTTGATTGTCTAAATCACCAAGAGCTTTACGATATGATGTGGAGACGTAGTAAGTACCTTAGTCTTCTCCTATCCGAATAATGTCATCTTTAATGTTGTGTGATGGTGTTTTAAGTATCTGTTCTGGTATCAGCATGGATGCCTAGATTGGATCACTGTTATGCCAAATTGTGACTTTGTTTACTCGTCCTTTAAACGAACGACACGCGCTACAGATTTTACGGTTTCCTCTGATTGATTATTTCTTAAATTGCCATTGTGTGTGTGTGTGTGTGTGTGTGTGTGTGTGTGTGTGTGTGTGTGTGTGTGTGTGTGTGTGTGTTAATCTTCTCTTCGGAATATTGGAAATATTATTTTCATGTTTTGTTCTATTATTTTATGGTCCAAGATGGATATGCCATTAAATTGAAGAAACTATTTGATTTGACATGGAAGTAATCAAATCTCTAGCGCTTTTGATCATGATATTAATTCTATAATGATCTTAATGTTCTATCATTTTACTGAATAAAGATATCGAGGCTTCACTGCCAATTATATGCATCTGTGAATAAATAGCATACAGATTCAGTGTTTCCAGCCTAGGATTATTATTTTTTTTCTTTTTAAAATCACTCTCAGTACGTGAGTTGAAGGAAATCCAATCTCCTGGAATTCGAAATAGCATTACAGAAAGTGCTTTTTGGAATTGTCCGACCGTGCTGACGTTTCAAATCTTCAGATTCTTGAGGGTAGGTTTATACATGAAAATTACTTTAACAGCATTATCATCTAATAATAATCTAACGAAGATACTTTTAATTTTCAGCATAAGAAGTGTTGAGAATACTTCTACGTTAAAACAAGCTTTTAGAGCATAAAAGCATACAGTATAATATATGTTAAGTACAATATATATGCATAGTATAATATATATCTTTTATAGGATAATATGTTAGGTAAGTGGTTTAATTTTCTTCCAGGGCATGGAGATCTTCAGCAGGTGATTACCACTGCACTCTTTCTGCTTGCAGGTGAGTTACTTTTCATCACGCATGACTTACATTGTGTTTATATGTGGGGTGGAAGAATTATACCGGAAACACTCCTACATATAGTAATTCTTAACAGTACATACACCGACCACACAACAACGAAAGGAAACGAGAAAGGTCTTAAGCATAATTTGTTTGGGGCGCTTCTTATTAATCTGCCTAAAAGTTATTCCTAATAGAGTTGCATTAAGATGGAGTTAACAGAAACAAAGAAACAACAGCAAAATAAATAAATAAATAAATAAAATAACAATAAATAAAATAAAATAAAAATAAATAAATAAAGCCGTATTTTGTCTTCTTTTTCTGTAAATCACGCGTAGGCCAACCTTGTATAAATTGGGAGGGTCTAGTGATATTTCTATTTGAAAAGAAAGAAAGTGTTATTTCATATTTAGAGTCTCACATTTCACTTATGTAACGTGAAACAGATTGTTGCTTATTTAGATCTAGTAGAACCAACAAACTGGCAGTAACAGTAACCAATTACTGCCAAGTTGGTGGGTTGATTGTTTCAATTACTGCAGAAGCACTCAAGGCCACAGGGCCAATGTATTAGGGATGAAACTGCGCTTGTTCTTCTAGCTGATTTGCCTGTTTTGCGAGATGAAATAATTAAAAAAAAAAAAAAATGCTTCCGGGAGTGGGGAACCTTACTACTTACGTATTATCGTCACATAACCTGACTTCATACAGATCTCATTTGAGTAAATCGCAGGAATGTTAATTCTATTTTCATAATCTCTAGGTATGCCAATGGTGCTGTAGCCAGTGTGTCTGCTTTCAAGGGATAAAATTTCTCTATCTCCAAAGAAGATCCACTAATTCATATTCATTTGAGAGAAGAAAATATATTTAACTAAATATATCTTCAGGGGAAATAGTCACCGGAATAACTTTATATAAAAAAGGCTTAAAATTGTTCTAAAATCATTTTTCAGACAGACATGTAAGAAACAAATTTCTTGAATTTTGCCAAAAAACATTATCTTTGAATAACCAGATTTACATTTAACCAGATGAATTCAAGTACCGGTCTTCACCTATAGTCGTCACCTGTACTTGAATTCATAGCTAAAGATGATTTCGGGACTTTGGAGGCGAGAGTACAGTAGACAAATGCTACCAACACCATCACTACTTCGAATTCTTAAATCCTAAATGTATTACAGTAATGTGTGTGTGTGTGTGTGCGTGCGCGCGCGCGCGCGCGCCTAACGCATATTTTGACAATCGAATATACAGACACGGAAACATTATCTCAAGGTTACATAAGGACCCACCTTGAAATACGAGTACAGTGAAAACAAACTGTAAATATTTATTAGCTATTTGGGAAGGACGGGGAAACGCGCTAGGATGTTAATGCATACGTTGGATGAATTTACAAAATTGATTCTATTCACTGGCAGGTTTGAAGAAGTAAAAACAGTTGTAGGAGAAAAAAAATCTGTGGCCCCGCTTAACATCAGCTAAGAAGGGAATAAGATTAACTTAGTCTTCCCTGAAAGGAAAAATTCCTTGCTTCAGAGAAACTTTCAATCTAGCTCTATTCACATAACTAATGCTTGGATAACTTATTTAGCATAAAAATATATTTCTTCTTCTTCTAATGATGTAAATCATAAAATAGTTATTCGCTAGTAAACAAATTTTAAGAGTGTTTTATGGAGTGACGAGATGTCATTGACACGGATGGTATATGGTAATTCTATAACAGGAAACAGGTAAGGAAATGTTTCATTCGTAGACTTGGTCTAGACAACTATAGTTATTTTTTTTAAATTTAAAATTTAAGCACTCTTTCATTCTTCAGGTTTCCAGAACTGCTTTGTAGTAAATGGCGACAAAGACAAGGAAAAGGATCTTGGTGCAAATGCAGGTTGGTTAAGCTTTTCACTTCTCCACTAATCACAATTTAAGTTAGGTAATTCAAATACCTAATTGAATTACCTAACTTAATGTTAGGTAATTCAATACAAATATTATTAGTTTTATTCTGTATTTGAGCTATTTAATTTACTAATTTGATTTTTCGAGCTCTAATTTCATTTTTAATTCTCTGCCTTTGTTCAAACATATTTCATTTGAATGGCATTGTTTACACCCTGCTAAGAAGTTAATGAGAATATTTTGTCCAATCAGTGCAATGGGGGCATTTACATATCGTGGTAAATAAATATCTTTCCTTTCCATTTCTCCAATTTTTCTGTTGAAAAAAAAAAAAAAACTGAAAAAAGTTAACAAGACAGTTGTTACTTTTCCAAGTGATTAGATCTGGTGATTCTCTTTGTATATATTTTATGACCCACTATGAACAGCAAATGATATCACGTTAAGACGTTCTGATGCATGAATTGATGATCTCGTTTTCTTGTTTCCGTCATGGTCAGTAAGCAAAACAAACCAACAGTTTTCACGGATCGACTCTAAAAACGATATATTTCCCTGACTTGAACGTTTGCGACTTTAGAAAGATGGTAAAACGCCACGTGCGGTTAAATTACAACGAGCGAATGTCCACAATACTGCAACAAAGTCTATTACTCACTCAACAGAAAAAGCAGTATTGCTTAGCTCAGGACCCTCCAAAGCCACTTCATTAATGGAAATTAGTATGTATTTATATGGATATAAAAATTAAACTATCCTGTAAAAATCTACATTTTGCAGTGATAATAAATGATAATCTAGAAACCAGATAACATGATACTATTATCTAGATAAGCAGATTGTTAACTGGCAACCTAGTTTTCGATATACGTTTTTAGTAGTCCATTTTAATTAAGAACATTTTTTGCAGGAGATTATTATTATTATTATTATTATTATTATTATTATTATTATTATTATTATTATAACTATGGAGTCTCAGGACTCATCGTAGAAGACTGAGTGATGCTACAATGAAAGCCACCACAATCCGTCTTACATAAATATATATATGCCTGTAAACTTGTGTATGTGTGTTCTCTAATAAATTTGCTGTTTTATGGAGGAACTCGAATTTTAAAGAAAAACAAAAAACATGATACCAGCTTATTCACCTAAGTCGAAAAAAACTTATAAAAGAGTTCTCCTGACATGCAGAGATTGGAATCCACTTCTTCTGCAACAACAACAACATCAAAAAAAAAAAAAAAGAGAAAGAAAGAAAGAAAGACAGAAACGTCGCATGTCTTCTCGAATGCACTAATAAAAATTAGCCATTGCATGGAATTATTTTATTATTATTTATTTATTATTATTTTTTGAAATATCATGAAATATATTTTTCTATTTGTTACTTTTATTGCATTACTTATTTTCTTTTTTTTCTTAACTTTCTAGAATCTAATTTTCTGCAATTTATTCGATGAATGTTTCCCAATCACCATACAAATTAAAAATCGTTATTTCTGTAACTTAATAATTTCTCAGTTTATAAATAGTTTTAAGAATTAAAAAAATGGTATAAGTGATGGATACTATGTGTGTGTGAGAGAGAGAGAGAGAGAGAAAGCGAGAGAGATGCAATTTTACTTGCACAAAAGCCAACCAGCAGATATCATGTGTATTCCTCAGAACTAGAAAACAATTATTTAACTTTATTACTCAAGTCAAGTTTATAAGGAATAATTTTTTCTGAATTTTTCCAGTATGAATTTATTGATTTATGAATTAATTGTATGAACAATAAATGTACTGTTATGTTATGCTGTAATTGAGAATTTTTTTTTTTTCACTTTCGCCCACAGTGGAGCCTAATTACTGTCCCAAGCCAGAAGGCATGTTTCCTAATCCTAATGACTGCACTACTTTCTACAACTGCGTAGGAGGAACGCCCGTGGTCCAGAACTGTCCACCAGGACTACTGTACGACGCTCACAGGAAACTGTGTGATTTTCCACAGAACGTGCGGTGCAAAAGTAAGTACAAAAGTAAGTATTTTGTAGACATCGTTAGGATTCTGCTTCAGAACATTCAGCCTTTCTTGGGATGCTTCACTTTGTGCTTAATGTCTGCTACCACCAGATTCTCTGGATATATGTCTATTCTTTTGATTTTTATCATTAGTTTCGCTCTGAAAAAATAATGCACTCCTCACGTGAAAAACTCTAAAAGACTAAAATGTGCATAAAAAGTAGATGAAAGCATTGTCGATGGACACAAATTCTCTGAGGATTGAATAATCGTATGTATTATCTGAACCATTCTTTGATTTCATATCCATCTGCTAGACAGAAACCTATATTAAATTTTAAAACCTCGTTCCATGTTAATTCTATTTGTTTTCGATAGTGATAATATTAATTTTTTAAATTAATTCATATTAATTACGTCTTCGCTTAAAATCTCTATATAAATATTCGAATTTACATTACAAGCCATTCATCCATCAAAACGAGAAAGTTTTAATGCGTTTCGATTTATGTTGTTAATTCACGCTGCACAAAACGTGGTGGCACTGCAGTTGCACAAACCTGACTTAAGCTATGGATTTTAATAGCGCTTTCTTTTTTTCCCAGATGAATGCCGTGGCCCAAATGGACTATTTCCTAGTCAGGAGAAGTGCGACGAATTTGTGCTGTGCAATAACAACAAACCTGAGACATACAAATGCAAACCCGGACTTTTCTTCGATCCGAACCTTCAAGTATGTAATTACAAGAATCAAGTGATCTGCAACTTGCGTAAGTCATGTTTTCCCATTATGTCAGCTATTTATTTTAGCTTAGTCAACTTTCTGGTAGTAATAATCTCAAACTAGTTGTTATCAAATGCAATTTCAAACTTATTTGTGGTTTCGTAAATTTTCTCATTCATTTACTTATTTTCAGGACCATGACTACAAAATAATAGTTCATTACGAAACCAAACTTTAAGCTATTATTCTCTACCTAATAAGCCCGAATTATTAAAAAGTTAATCAGTTGCTTAGCATATCGTTAATGTTTTAAAAATAATCGGTAACAACTCTACAGAAAATTACATTGAGGAGAATGAAAGAGAACGAACTGCTTTAAGCACTCAGATTAGTATAGTAAAAAAAAAAAAAAAAGTAAGCCATTAAAAGAAACAATGAATGATGACAGAAATTAAATCGTGCATCCAACAAATAACAAAAGAAAACAATGAAAGCAAGAAAAAAAAAGTGCGAAAACAGCCTACCATTACCGGTTATTTAACTGCACCTAGATACACATCGTGATAGCCGCTGCTGGAAAAAAAAAAAAAAAAAAAAAAACAGTCATCGGACTATTTCTTTTGTTAAAGCTATGTTTGGTAGCATGCAGCACCAAACACGCTTATTACCTACTGGCCAACTTTTCCAGGAATTTTTAAAAGCTTGTATTAAAAAAAAAAAAAAAAATAGGAATGAACTACGAAGAAATAATTTCTCACTACTTCCACTCTTAATTGATACTTCGTGCCCGTACAAACGTGACGCATGGTAGCGTATGCTTTCATCCAGAAACAAATAAAAAAGAAATAAAAATAAAATAAGTCGGAGGGAGAAAAGTGTTCTTTTGTACACAGTAATGCCATCTTGTGCTAGCCTTGCAGAATTAACTCTCATGTGACATTTTGTGTGCCCAGATAGTATATTTAGGATGAAAGATTCAAACTATGTACTGCAATTGTTACTTAGAGCAATTATGTGAATTGAGCGATAAATTCTCACCGTATCTATTCCATAGACGTACAGTTTTATTTTCTTTTTATTATCTTTTTTTTTTTTTTTTTCACTGTACTCTTGTACTAGTTTTTTTTTGGCATCATGACATGCAAGTTACTGATGTTATTATACGTGCCAGATGTTTGTGCAGTGTTTCTTCATGGCACTGAAGTAATGCAGTGTATAAGTGATAACTGAAACATATACATTGCTCATTTTTACACTGATATGCAAATACACTTGCTATGCTTCGTTTACTAACGGGGAGGGGGGGGGGGACGTTTTAAAATCGATTGCGAAGTGTGCATACACTGAGCAAGCATCTAGTACTAGTGGGTGAACAGAAGGAAGTGGATAAAAACTTTCGTGCAGGATGCAGCCCACCTTATATATATTTAAAGTCGGTGAAGATATTTACACACACACACACACACACACACACACACACACACACACACACACACACACACACACACACACACACACACACACACACACACACACACACACACACACACACACACACACACACACACACACACACACACACACACACAGTATAGTTAGTAAAGAAGCAAGGATCGCGAAAATTTTTAATGTGTATGTGTTGTTTTCTCCTTTTTCTAAGCTTTGTCTCGTCCATTTCAAAGATAATGTGTCTTCCTCAAATTTCCTTTAGCATTGGAGCCACATCAAACGAACTGCTCTACAATATAATGAGCAATCTTCAACGTTCTTCCTTTCGTCAGTGGAGGGGTCGTCTCATTTTCCCAGTGTCGTAGCTAGGGGGGGTGTCTAGGGGGGAAGTCCTCCCCCTAGGCACCCCCCTAGGGGCGGCACTTTGAACCTTTTGGAACTTTTTAATTCTAAAATACAGTCTCAAAAACTCATTTTCAAATATTGTAATACTACTGCGAATTTTCCTCACAATTGCTGTAAGTGTTGCTAGTTGTGAGAGGAGTTTTTCTAAATAAAATAGATTACGAATTACCTAGGTTACTATGAAATAGACTTCGCCATTGTCATCGACGATTTTGCTAACAGAAAAGCAAGAAAAATAACATTTTAGAATATTGAAGTTAGAGTTTTACTTCAAAAATAAACATAGTGTTTTAATTTATTTCCCTATACGTCGTTTTGACTTTTTGTAGTATTTTTCATGTGTGTTGAGAGGGGCGGCAAACTCAGGGACCGCCCCGGGCGGCAAAAGCTCTAGTTAGGCCATTGCATTTTCCATACTTATTTCTCCAGAATTGGGTAATGAATGAACATTCAAGATCTGTTAGATGTCCGGTGTTTTCTGTTATTAGTATAGATTTCCTAAATTATGTTCCTGATTTCTCTGATGTCGTCAGATTACGTATGTTCTTCCCTTGTAGTTTTTGTATTTCCGGCTTACTATCTGTGAGAGCCTCCCTAACACAGTCTTAACGGCTTTGGACTTTGGTTGGAAAGACTTGGGGATTCGAATCTCATCAAGAGCATGAAGAATCTTTATAAGACTTTTCAACTTCAAGCAAGGTAGCCGGTCTCATATGAAGGTTTTTACTTCTGAAATTCGGGATTTTCCTCTCTCAAAACAGACAAACGGTCAGAGAATACAAGCAGTTATTACTATTATTACTACGTGACACCTCCAGGGAGTCCAAGGACTCATCGTGGAAGGTCACACTTCTCTACTTCGCTAAATACATCTCATCCTCTCCACTACTACTACTAAATTCTCCAACTACGACACACTACTGCCATCAACGCCATCTATTGCCCATCATCACCACCAACAATAGTATTTTTTGTCTGTAAATTGCGTGTTCTGAAGGTAGATTTGTCTGTATGCGGTTTACAGACGAAAATATATTATAATCTATAGAAATATCTTGGTTCAATAAGATGTGCTGTACCTGCCTACCGTATGGCCTTCTAGGCAGCTTGTATTATCATCGCCATAAGATAAAATAAATAAAAAAAATAAAATAATAATAATAAAAGACAGTAAAATAACCACTTGCGATGTCTCACTTCTTGTATGATCTGTTTAAAATAAAGGTAGTTTAAGGGTTTTCTGTCTGCTGGACTACATCATTAGCTTGAAGATAAGCATATCATATATTTAGTATCTTATGACTTAGAACAAACACTTTTTTTCTCTCATTCTTTTTTTTTTTTTTTAAGTGAAAACTAATCCACAGTTATTTCATATTCTGCACATTCTATCTTCTTAAGCTGAATTACCATAGTGTTCTAATATTGGGAAAACCAATTTATTGGGAGCACTGTTAAAACCAAGTTGTAGCTATGCATTATAAAAACACTAAAGACCTCGGATTTTTAATCTCATAACTTAGAAAACCCGACTGTAGAAGACGCACAGTAATACTAGTTACAATTACGAACATTATTTGACGATAGGCTGCATACTTTCCTCGTATTCGGGTATGATGGTGCAAGAATGACTTCGCGGTAATGAGGGTGGAGACAGAATATTAAACGGTTTCCAAAAATTAGGACTAAAAGAATTTCTTCTGCTCTCTTTTTCTCGAGTGAGGGAATAAAAAGGCGTTAGGCATTAGAAGATTTCTTTATTAGTTATGGCAAATATTGATACTCACATCGATTGATCTGAGAGAAAGCGTACGGTTTCATATCAAAATCAGTAAATATGGTATTAATTACTAAATCAGTTGATATCTAATACTCATCGAATCTCCTTGAGATAATGCTAAGAGACCTATATTCGATATGTGTTATTCGATATCATTATTGACAGAAATTAATTAAAAAAAAATAAGCAAATATTCTGAAATCTCTCTACATAGCTCCTGTTAATAGTGAAATTTGTATAGCCTTTTCAGTACTGATATCATTTCATAGCATCCAGAGTGTAGGTGGCCACTAACTTATAGTCAGTATCCCTGTATTGGGCAAACATGTAGATGAGACTGAAGACAGGAAGAGTAATAGAGAAAACTGAAGTTTTTAATTTTTTTATAATATTTCAGATTTCTTTTAATTTGTGCTCATGCAGCCAAGCTCCTGTCTTCTAGCATAAGATTATCGTTATGTCACATACGATATTTGCCATCCTCTCGCTTCAGGAAATGTGTTCGTGGCCCCTTTACCACTTCACTTGGGTCGCATGTTTCTTCAGTGTGCTCTTATATGCACTGCACTGCTGCTTTTCTCAGATGGTTACTTGAACACTAATGCGATTTATCAATCATCAAGGATGTCACGTGGCATTCATGCAAGTCATGTAAGAGATGTGCGATGATTTAAACACAGATGGTCTGAAATGTCTGCAGATTCTAATGCTGTAAGCAGTTCCTCTGTCGTCTGATAACACCGACTTGATATTTTTTTGTATGATCACTTTTGTGAACGAGTTAACCCAAACGAATTTTTCGTTTTCAAAGGCAGTCATCAGCAATTTGATTAATTTAGCTTGAATAATAAAGCTTTCTAATTTTGTAATTTGTAATCGGTTGCATATGAAAATGAATGTCATTCCATGTTTTGCGATATTGAGAGATGAGAATGCTGGAAAAACCTTCAGGTAGAAATTATATCTAAAATTATTCTAGCTTTCAGAAATGAGTAATTAATTAGTTAATTAACCGATACTCATTATGGCCTCATCTTGCACTGATCAGTGCTAGTTTAAAGAGAGCATATCCTTATTTTTAAAGCTGGTTTCAATTAGCAACTCGTTGACTAATTCGCTAATAAGAACATTATATCGGATATACTGTAATGTTTAATAGCATATGGAGAAAGTAGCAATCCAGAGATGTCATAATGCTTAGTCTGTAGAATGGTTGCAATAGTCGACTGCTCAACAGACTTTACGAAATTAAAGAAGTAATCATAAACTTCTGCCAAAATATCAACAGAGACATATTCAGGAGAAAATGAAGAAGGATAAAAGTTCTACATTACGAATAAGTTGGAGTTCTACAGAATGAATAAGTTTAATGATAAAACGAAGTTTTATGGAATTAATGTATCAGTTCTTGAGAGAAGAAACGACGAGAAAAGATTCAATGTCTATTCCAGCAATTCCCACGTAACATGATCTGTTATAAAGTAAACGCGGTGTAGAATTTATGCCTTGTTAGAGTAAAAATAGGGATAACAAAGTACAGGGGATCAATTTAACCTCAAGACTTTCAAGTTAACTTTTTTCTGGTTTTTAATGTATTTCTATTTATTGTTAATGAAATTTAAAAGATTTTTAAGGTTAAAAGGTTTATCATTTGGATATATCTCACATTATATGTTTATTGGTCTAATAATGGCCTTCTATTTATTCCAGCGGGATCCAAAGATAGCGGAGGAGGAGGAGGAGGGAAAAGTGATGGAGGAAAAGGAGATGGAGCAAGAAGCGAAGCAGCTTCTTCAAGAGATGAAATTCGTAGTCCAGAGAAAGTAGTGTACATAGTTCCCAAGGAACCAAAGGGCATTAGAGAAAAGAGTACGCGCCAAGAGAACTTATCTTTGACCTATGGGTTGTCCAGATCTGTAAGTAACGAGCAGGAAACTGATGGAGACGAGGGTGAAACTGCAACCTCATTGTATACAGAGTCTCCTTCCTCACTTCCACCAGCACCCACACCACGGGCAAACACGGACAGGTCAGTGAACAAGAATAGGTACCTTTGCCCAAATTCGAGAGGACAAGTTGCTCATCCGGCAGCCTGTGAGAAATACTATGAATGCTGGGACGGCGTAATCTTGGTCCGCACCTGCTCTCAAGGTCTTCTTTTTCACGAAACTGAACACGAATGCCTTCCTGCTGATCAAGTAAACTGTGGAAAAAGACGGATACCTAAAAGTAATTACCGATATTATCTTCCATTCGATCACTAATAAAATGTAGAAATTGCATGTGAATAACAAACGTTGTGTGTGCATTTGTGGATTTAATACGCCAAAGGATCGTTTCTTGATGAAAGAATGTATTTCTGTTTTTTTTTTTTTTTCCATTAGAAAGTAATTGTTGCTCTGAATAGAGAGCATATTCCCTTCTACAGTAAGAGGTTCCCATAGAACTTAGATATTTTGCTGAATCTGTCTCCTTATTAATAACAAGGTGATATATTCGGCATATCTTTACTAAGAAAAGTCCCACTGCTCGGGACTTGGAAAAAGGAAAGGTTTTCTGAACTACTTGGCTATTTTAACAATGTGTGAATGATGGCGATTGCTGCCATTTGAAACACAGCTTCTTCCCTTGTTAAAACTTAAAAAAAAAACTTTTAAAAACGTGTTTAAGTTGCCATTTTGGAAATAATTCATTATAAAATATAGATTGTCGATTCTTAGTAAGCACACAAAAAAGTTTCATATATCATCACCAGTCAAGCGTATTGAATTCTAACTCAAACTTATTGTTCTAAAATTCGAGAAGCAAAGAAAGAATTCACCACAAAATATTAATAACGGAATCACTTACCTTAATTTAAATGTCTTTATTCGCAAACTTTCCGGCTAAATTTCACAGTCATTGTCAATACAATTCTGAGAAAACTCACACACAAAAAAAAGAGAAGAGCAATTCAATTGAAAGCGCGTAATAAACAAAGAACTGTTTATTATCAGAACTACCTTTACCTGTAATGGTGATAATACAAACACTATCGATAAAATAATCAATAATTATTGCTGTCGTCTTAACCCACCTCAAGAAGAAATTACCAGAATTTGTATTCCATATGTTAAAGCGCTTTCAGAAAAAATAACAACACTACTTCGACATATCGACTTACAAGTCCTTTTATGTCCAGTTCACAAACTTTCTCTCTCCTAAAGACAAATATTCTCGTCTGTCTTATCCTGGAGTTTACAGAATCCCCCTGCTCTTGTGCTTTATGTCAGTATGGACAGATTGGTCGTTCTGCACAAATCCATCTCGAAAAATATCAGGAATACATTTCTCTTGAAGAACTCAACAAATCCCGTTTAGCAAGCCACGCATTATTTAAAAAACGCAGGATTCAGTGAAACAAAACCAAAGTGTTACACAAAAGTTATTTTCTTTTGGAAAGACTGCAAAGAAAGCTGTGAAGCACACATTCACATCCCAAACCTGAACAAAAACGATTCCTTAAACCTTTCTCAATTTTGGGAAGTTATACTGACCAATACTCACCATTTATGCGTGCCATAATTTGTAATTAATTCATTGTTTAAAAATAAAAAATAATTTATTGACTAAATTATTTTATTTTAATTTATTTTGGATACCTATTAATTCAAATCGAGCTAGTCTCCTGCAGCAGATAGTGCACAATAATATCACGCGCTTCAAATTGAATTGTTGTTCTATTTTTTGTATATTTTTCTATAATTCTATTGACAATGGGTATGAAACAGCAGAATATTTTACGAATAAAGACGTTTAAATTAACCTAAGCGATTCCGTTATTAGCATGTTATGGTGAACCCACACTTATGTTACTACATGTTAATTAGTTTTAAAATATTTCTATGCTTTATGTTTCAGCATTTCGAATTCGCGCTTAAATTTTTAATTCATTATTTGAATTTTCAGTGTATTAAAACAATACTAAATAATCTTCAATATTCCAGTAAAGATGTACCCATAAAAATGTGATGTATCCAAATTTTGTTGTCAGTTTTCAGAAAAAAAAAAAAATTAAGTGCCAATGGTATTTTTTAAAATTAAAACTCTGACAAGTTTAAAAACACAGTGAGTGTGATGAAACTTTGCAACAACAAAACTAAGAATGCAATGTAAGATATTGAACATAAATAAAATCTTCATTAAACCTTTGAAAGGGTGTGTTTAATTGATCAGATTTCATCCTGAATGGCTGACCTTTAGAGAATCGGACTTTTACTATGTTCTAATTATCTTTCTTAAATTATTATATATTCTAACAACACTAACAATAGAATATACGCAGAAAAGATCTTAAAACTAAACTAACACTCTTTCTAACATTCGGTAGGAAGAATCCCAATCATAACAAATGTTGCTGATCAGATTGAACAGGAAGGAACGTCAGTTGTGAGGAGCAGAAGGACAAAAAGAATGATTTTGGGTAAGATCTCTGTGTACTACGATTATACTGTTATAAATTCATTACTACTTCCTTTATTTTTAATTCTTTTTAAATAATTTAACAACTACGGGAACAAATAATTCAACGAAATTGAAATCAGTGAGTGTTTTTCAACCCCCCCCCTCCGTTCTTTGATGATGGCTTCAAGGCTTTATTGTGGAAATTAGGTTAGATCTGAAGATAATTAGTTTGGTCATAAGCTGCATAAAAATTTAAATAAGCCTGAGCATGACTATTGTATTTAACAGAGGGTTTTCTCTCTTAAGGTCTCTTTGTACTTGTCTCTGATGAAACCAACAGTTCGAAACGGCTGACGGCCAGTGAAAACTTAAAAGCACTAATAAAAAGAAAATACACGGACTTCTGGGCAGATTTTGTCTTTTAAGTAGCGCAAGCCAAGGCAACTCCAAATGACGATTGCATTCACATAATCTCTCTTTTCTATTTTCGAAACTTTTTAAGTTTCAATTCAATTCAATATCACCAAATCTCAATCTTTCCTTTTCTCTGGCACAAGAGATCTCTGCCTCACTTATTCTTATCCTCAGTGATACACAAATCACCAGACAAGATCAGATTCTCTAAGCCAGGAGGACTTCCAGTCTCTCCTGGCATAAACACATCACATTAATATCTACATTAGCATCCAAAAAATAGGCATTCTCTTTCATTTAAGATGCTATTTTTCATCCAACCAACCAACAACCAACTCTTAACTTGATACAAATCCCTAACCGCCCATACTTAGAATAGTGTTCACATGTGTTTGGGATGGTGCATCTAAAACTTCTCTAAAAATTCTAGATGCTATACAGTTGAGAGAAATTCGGCTCATGGATGATACTTCTCTCTTGTAGATTCACCTCAACTTCTATCTCACAGACAAATGTTTCGGCTCTGTGTCCGTTCTACAGGCAGTTCAATGGTCAATACTCCAATGAACTGCAACCATCATTGCTCTTCTATTTTCTCTTGCACCTGTTAATATAAGAGCAGCAGCTGCCCAGCACCCGTTTACACTGCAACTGCAAACACACCACCAACCATGCTTTTCTTCTTCCTATTTTCTTCCCATCTACCTCCGTCCTTAGTGACAATCTTCCGTAAGAAGTATTTCCACACAACTACACGTACAACCTTCAGTTCTTTAATAAAAATAAAATAATAAATAAATAAATAAATAAATAAACTTCTGCATCCTCATCTGCGCCCTCACACGGCACTGATGTGTTTCTAGGTCCCTCGACCTCTCATATATGGAATCAATATATATATATATATATATATTGATTCCATATAGGCTTTGCTGTGTCATGATGTAGGCTTTGCTGTGTCATGAGTATGTGACTAAGAGTTTATAAGGCAGAACACTGTATTTTCCTTTTTTCTGGCACAATTATTTTTATTGACAACATGACGATATATATATATAAATCATTCGGCTGTGAATGATTTTATGATTTTATAAGAATGGATTTATGAAATCCCATATTTCTATTATTTTGTTTTCGTATTTTGTTTATTCAAAGTGTCCAAATAATGATATCTCATACATTTGCAAACCTTTAGAGCGATTTCATGAAAAAATAAATGTTTCAAAATAATATGAAAATATCAGTTATGTGCCTCGCTTCCTCTGTTTTGTTTTTTGATTAATTAATCCATATACTCGTAACTACTCAAGCATTTAATTCTCAGTTTACAGAGATTAATTTCATATTATGCTACAGAAAATGCACTTTTAAAGCAAATTATCAACATTATTTCGCTTCAATAGTATTATGTATCCCCCCCCCCCCAAAAAAAAACATACTCTTTCTAATAATTGTTCTTCCGGTTACCGGAATATTTTAATAAGAATAAAATAATACTTTCTTCATAAGAAAATGAAAATGAGCAGCGATTTGAGTGATAGGAGAGTAAAAATGGTATGAATGATAAAATTATAGAATTGTTCGACAAAACACAATAAACTTTAGAACATTTGATTTATCTGATAAGAAAAATTCAGAGAGCTTTTAAACATCTTATCAATCTAAACAGTTATAATGCGCGCACATTTGGATCTTGGATTTCGTTAATCCGTATTTTAACCTCTAACAAATTGGTACGAAGGCAAACTATCTGATAGAACAGTTCAATAATTACTATGCGGCAAGTGAATTGCATTATGCGAACTGTGATGAATTTGACATTTATAAACGGGCTGTTTGTTAAACAGTGTATCACTGTGTTATGCATTGTTCAAATATATATATAAAAAAGTCTAATACACATACTGTCCACTGAATTAGAAACTTTTATTTAGTACCGTGTTAGACCACCTTTAGCCCGAATTACAGCATATATGCGGTTTTGCATAAATTCCACAAGGTGTTGAATTGCATCTACGTCTACAACATACCAGGCATTCATCATAAAGTACTTTTTCTGGCTCAGACTTGAACGAAGAGGACTTTTTTCCTAACATGTTCCATACATTCTCAATGGGGTTCAGATCCGGGCTTTGTGGCGGCC
Organism: Typopeltis vanoorti; assembly: GCF_054136105.1. Lineage (NCBI taxonomy): Eukaryota > Metazoa > Arthropoda > Arachnida > Uropygi > Thelyphonidae > Typopeltis > Typopeltis vanoorti. Next base: position 4,113,130 of record NC_143563.1, read on the forward strand.
AATAAAGATGATGGAAGTTGCTGTCATGCTCGCTAAACCATTGCTGGACAATTCTTGCGCAATGGACAGTAGAATTGTCGTCCATGAAACAATCCTCATCTGCTGAATAAAAAGGCAACAACAGGATGGACTTGATCAGCAACACTGTTCAGATATTCCTTGGAGCACAATCAATTTTCAGCAATATCAGGGAACTAGTCCTGTACAACAGAACATGCCCCACACCATGACATCATCTCCAAAACCTTGAGTTGTGTTTACAAGGCGAGCTGGGTTCGTTGCTTTATGGAGCTCCTGTCAAACTCTCTGTCTACTGTCAGTACAGAACATGGACCACATAACTTTTTTTCGAGTCTTCTAGTGTCCAGTCATGATGTTTCTGACACCAATGCGGACAAACTTTCCGGTTCTTCTCAGATTTCCATATAGGCATGCGACTGCCAATATCTATATCTTCAATTCCCTGCACCTAGTTCGGTAAGATATGGGTAGGGAACAGCCTTCATTAAATGGTTTGGTCAATTGTTGCACACAGGAGGTTCTGTTAACCATATAAGCCTTCTCAGACGACAGCGATCTCGTTCCTGATGGATTGTCTTAGGACCACAGTTACGGCTGCTAGATAAGCAATGTGGGTTATTTTTCCACTGATCAAACATCCGGGATATCTCACATTTCGAGAAACCAGTCAGCGCTGCTCTTTTCCAAATCGTTGCTCCAGGAAGACGTGTTCCCACAATAATTCCAATCTAAATGACTATTAGCGAAGAAACAACCTAGCACAACAAGGGATTCCAGACTATTCCACCCCTTTTCTCTCTCTCTCTCTCTCTCTCTCTCTCTCTCTCTCTCTCTCTCTTCTCTCTACAGTTATTATCGCTGTTCTGGACAGTTCTGGACAGTAACTAAAAGAAAAACTAAGTTTTAACTCTCCTGAAGTGGCTAATTTATTTAAAACGCACACTGCACACACGAACAAAGAGAAGCTGTAGATTTTCTAGTAGTCTTTTTCTTTTTTTCTTTTTTTTTTGACCATCAGTGGCTCTCCTTTGAAAGAAAAACATACTCAATTACAAAAAGTGAACTCAAGGCTAAAAAACATGAAAGTCCCTCGATGATCATCCAATTAAATTAATTTAACACACACTGAATCGCGTTGTTCATAGAATTCCTGAAAACACCAAATTTGCCACATATCATTAAGCTTCTATGGACTTGGTTGTGCATTGTATTGATTCCTGTGTGACCAAATTATAAGTACGAAAGAAAAAATATATTTATTCATTCAACTAGTTTTTTATGCTATGGTATACTTCTTGAGGAATAAAGTTACAGTTCGATTTGAAAACATATAGTAGCCAAGTAATTTTATACATAAACTGCATTATTTTGCTACTATATGTTTTATAATTGATATTTAAACTTCATTCCTGATGATGTATGTTACAGAGAGTAAGAAACTAGCTCGAATAAATGATTAAGTTTTTTACTTTGATACTTATAATCTGATCATTATAGGAGACATCACAGCTGTATTTCATGTGGCGCGATAAATGGCCTTTTTGAATTGCATCATTCTGGTTTATTAAGCATAAAATATTGTAAGTTGCAGAGTAGCAACTCAGAACATGTTCAGAAATGAATTCGTTTTTAAACAAGAAGAAAAACGTTTATAAAGTATTTTAGTAAAATCGCCATATATTTGCAATCATTGTTTAACTTTGAAGAAACGGAAGTCAAGTTTCAATTGTCAAGTTTATTGAGCTTTAACCATACACCAAGAAAACTTGAGAACACAATTGGAAGCATACCTTGCAGACGAGCAAGCAGGATTTAGGAAGGGTAGAACTACAATTCAACAGATTTTGACATGAGGTTAATAGCAGAGAAAGCTAGGAGAAAAAACAAAACATATATACTTGCTTTGTTGATTTTCAGAAAGCATTTGACAGTATTGACCAGAAAGTGACATTAACAGTTCTGGAATCCTATGGACTTGATAAAAAACCTAATAGCTGTATTAAAAGATGTTTATCAGAATGCAGTTGCAGCAGTTAGAATAAGTGATGATTTGGGGAAATGGTTTAGAACCAGCAGAGGTACTAGACAGGGGGGGCCCAATATCACCAAGCATTTTCATCGCACATTTAGAAAGAGCAATGGACAAACTGAAGGAAGATGAAAAAGGAATATCTCTACACGGAATGAGAATTAACAATCTGAGATTTGAGATGACATTGTTATTATTGAAGAAGACGAAACAGAACTACAAAAAAGCATTGAAACTGTTAACTGAGGAAGGGAAAAGAATTGGACTTGGAAAAAAACAAAGACAATGGTATTTGGTGAGAAGAACATGAAACAAAAGATACAAGTGGATGGAAATGATATAGAAAATGTAGAAAAATTCACATATTTGGGAAGTAAAATGACGTATGATTTGGACTGTAAAAAAGAAATAAAGATCAGGATTGCAAAGGGAAGAACAGATCTGAAGGCCATGGATAACATCTGGAAAAGTAAAGTAATTAGCCTGCAAACAAACTTAAAGAACTGGAAAATGCATGTTTAACGGTGTAGTGCATCGAACTGAAACGTGGGTAATAAATAAGGAATCAAGAAAAAGAATTTTGACATTTGAAAGAAGTTGTCACAGGAAGATTCTAAGAATAGGATGGGTACAAAAATCACAAATGAGGAGCTTTATCGAAAGATACAACCAAAAGAGAGTCTAATGCAGAAGATTATAAAATGGAAGCTGCAATTATTTGTAGACATCTGTAGAATAAGTGAGGACCGGAAGATACAGATATTTATGTTTGGTATTTTGGATGGTTTAACCAGAAGAGGTAGACCACAGAGAGAATAGATAGATGGTATAAAGGACTGGTGTGGAATGGGTGTACAGAAACTGCGATATTGTGTACTGGACAAAGAAAGGTGGAAGAAGATAGTCAAGGAGGCATCGGACACCAACGGGCAGTGAGCCCATGGTTCGTGATGATGATGAAGAAAACTTGAATATAAACATTCGCTTCCGACTTTCAGTTTTAGTCCTAGGTATACGTTTATGATATTAAACTTTTTTTTTCAGTACAGATTCCTATAAAGCTTTTGATAACTCTTTCTCCCATAAAATACACCAGTCCCAGTTTTCGACCTTAAATATTCTACAGGAAATCTGAACGTATTACTTACTAGACAGAAATATACTAAAGACAACAAATTATTAAAATAACTTCTTCAGAAATGATTTATGTTAGCTAACCCATTGCAGAGCCTCTAAAAATCTGTAGTTTTACTGAATTGATGTCATTCAATCATTTTAATAATATCACCAGTTACACAGATAATGTTAGAAGCATTAACATCTTGTTAGGAGAAAGCAAACAATCTTAGTCCCACTAAAGGAGAAAATAAATGCTACTCCAAACTACTGTTTCTAAATTTGTTCAGTAGTGAACAGATAAAAAGTCCATTCCTAGTTCATTTTTGACCTTTTCAAAAAAATATTATAAAGTTTATATTTTTCTCTCTTTTACGTTCTGATCAACCCACGGTACTTATGTAGTAAAGGTTTTCCAATTCATTTAGGTGAAGGATATTAAAAAAAAAAGAAAAAAAGAAAAGAAAAGGAAACTTGGTTCGCACCTCGATTTCCTCACTATTGTCTTTCTTTCATCCCCACACAGTACTTCTGCAGTAGTTTACACTTTGTAGCCACGATTGCGAACAACAAAATAAGAAAATCAACTGCATACGTTAAATTGTTAATATGGATATCCTGAAAGATTTTTCTGCCTTCATCCATTCTTATTTCTTTGTTTTATATAACCGATATTCTTCATTGACTGCAAATCCCATTATTAGTTTGGCTGATAAAAGTATAGCTTATTCATTCATCTTTCTTTTCAAATCTTAGCTGCAGAAATAAATTGCTTCTAGAATATTTATCAGCAGCTCTTTAAACTCGAATCATCAAGCGAACATTCCCCTTTTGAGAAGCTCCTTGATAACTTGATTAAATGCCATTTTATCACTAAAACTCAAACTCATTTCTCGATAAACTATATTTATCGTAAAAGAGAATTTTTTCCGTCGATTTGATAATATTTAGATCTAGATACAGCAATATGTCCAAATGAAATAAATTTAACTTTCAAATTTTTTTGAAAGATACATGTCACATTTTCACATTCCGTGGCATCCAAGAAGCTACATTTTTCTTTCTCAAGGTATTATTCAATCCTGTACAATTGTTAACTTCTACAAATTTCAAATATACTTCAATTGTGATTTTGCACAATTGAAGGTGTAATACCATGACACCCTTAAAGAAATCCATCAAACTACAAAAACATCCTTACAATCCATGTTTCATTCAGATGTATACATACAGGTATGATAATCCAAGATCATTCTGACACATTCACAGACCTCGTGTTCATTTTGAACGTATACGTTTCGAAATGCTTTATTGGTATTTGTGAAAAAAAAAAGTAAGAAAACATTTCTAAATTGGCATATAATTCTGACGTGCTTGTTTGTTAGTACAGACGCATAATGTTGAACGTAGTTGAATGTTCGACTCCATTTATAATCTATCCAACTTCTCTCCTTAATCTTTCTATCAAAATAGACTCTGAATTGCTAATCATAATATATTTCACAAAACTTACAACTTCCTTTCTTTCTTTTTTCTTTCCAAACTCCCATCCATATTTACTACAAGTTCAGCATTTTTTATACTGTGATTTTTATACTGTGATCGCCATAACACTCCCCAAAATATTAAATATAATAAAAAAAAATGAAGGATATACAACATCAGCGATTTGCTTAAGAAACATGGTATAATAATTGAAAGTTAGCATTAACAGCAAATTGATGTTGCCACAATCTCAGCAGTGCTAATAAATAAATAATCATACAATATGGTCATACAACTTTCAGATTATTTTGATATTTAAAATCACCAAAAATCAGATAAAAATACGTTAAAAATCAAACGGGGAAAGATTGTTTGGAATTACCGGCCGAATGAAAGCTCTGTTGCCAGTGGCTTCCGTCTTTTAATTGAATGTGTCGTTGTGTCAATACCGACTGAGCTACGGTAACTCCGAAGGGAGAAAAGAGAAGTTATCAGATAAGCGAAAATTTAGACTGCATGCTAGAAATACTAGATCTTAGAGAAAATTCAGAGATTGTTCGACTTAAAGAAACTTTAATGGTTCTTCAATAAATACTGTATGTTTTCAGCTTTATTGATGAAATGTTAAGAATTTTAACCAAAGAATCATTTAAATTATCTTTCGTAAGGCAGACATTTTTAAGACTTTTGTTCAAGTGTGGATTATAATGAAGCAAAAAGGTTAAAAGTTCTAAAAATAATTAAAGGTACTGGAGCGAGTTTATAGTTGTCCATGTTTATTTAAAATTACATCCAAATGTGCGGCATTTCCCAATAATTTCTTTGATCATCATTGGGCCAAAACTAGTTGTGTTATGTATTTCCTAAATATTTGGTTAATATAGAGAATTAAATTCATGAATCTAAAAGATTAACTTTTATGCGATTTTTTAATGTAACTTTCATCTAAGAAAGGTTGTTGTAAATCAATAGTACATTCGTACCTTGAATGGGGTAAGAATTTTCTTTTTCCTATTTATTAAATCACTTTTACATACTTTTACGTTTTTAATTCATTTTTACCTGGTCAAGAAACCCTACTCTGGAGACCAAACTTCGAACTTTTTCAAGCCTCCAATAAATGGTGCGGTGGTCTCACACCAGGCGATGAAATTCATCTTCCACCTAAAGACAATTACAAATTCACAACCACGACGGGATTAGAACCTGCAACAGAGCGGATAAGTTAACCACTCGGCCAACCAGGCCAGTAGTAGTAGTAGGAAAATCTTTGCAATGCGTGTTGAAACTCTTTTTTTTCCATTACGAAAGAACAGTTGAAATACAGTTGATGTTGTGGTTATGCTTGAAAGCTGAAGGTGATCAGATATACAAAAAGTATCTTGTTTGTTTGATTTTACCTGTATTAATTAAGCATTAATAATTATCCAAAAGGTAATCAAGCCTTGATCTTATTGTTTGTCTCTTTCTTGCATGTGACTTGCTATATAAGACCTGTCAATAGGTTTCTAGAGCAAGAAAACATCTTTCTTGGACGCCCCTTGATAATAAAAGAGATCGCATTAGGGATTTGCCGTATCATCAGCATTTGATTCGATTCATCGATCTGAAAAAGTATAATAATTATCAGTTACATCATTAGAACTCACGTTTTGCAATAGTCTTCGTGTACGGTGATGTAATTTCATTATTACTGCAAATGAACACAGAATCATTTGGCAGTAAATTGTTTATTTACTATCATCTGTAACATGTAATTTTATTTCGAATTATTTTGCCACATTCTGCCATTCGTTTTTAGCGACCCGATTGAAACCAAAATTGAGATGACTCAACAAAGCATAAAAATACTAAATATCCCCATTAAATTCCAGCCAGCAAGAGGGATGTTGTTGTTATCATTTCAAATCACTTTGCTAAATTCTGCTATAAAATAGCCGCTGAAAACAAAATTAAAATGAGTGCACGTGTCAGTAAAAATTCTAGCTATCAAAGTTAATTAAATTTCGATAGATTAGATAATTATGCTATCATTCGAATTGTTTTCCTAATTTAATTAAGTTGGCTCAACTCATTTCATAAAATCCTAAACGCCAAATTTTCACAAAATCCTAACCAAAATGGAGTACTGCTACGCATTTTGAAACGCGCGCGCGCGCGCACACACACACACACACAATATGAAACATTTTTATATTTAGTACTATGCACGAAATGAACCAAGCCAAATCAAATAACTGACATAGAAATGTCCACATCTAAGTTGTTTGATAAATTTTAACAAATATGGAGATGTTCTAAAAAAGACGCAAGTATTGATATGCTGGAGAATAAAAGGAAAAAGAAAAAGAAATAATGCTGCAGGGAGATATACTTAATTGTTAAGAAATATGTTTCATATGACTGAATTATAAAGCTGTAGTAGTTATTTTTCTATATGAATTACTTTTTTTCTATAGCACTCTGATTTTCCTTGCCAATGATGTTAATCCGATTACATGTGAAACTGCTGACAAAGAAGAAAGTAAAGATGCTGTAATGTACATGAAACAAGCAAAACGAACCCATACCACACAGAGAGAGAGAGAGAGATAGTTAAGTGGACCAGAGCGGAGGATTTTTTTTTTTCGCCTTCCTTCCAAAAGCCAATAATGTTTGAACTCTTGTTGTCTGGCAATGATGGTGGTCTGGCATATCTTTGGGTGGAGCTATTCTTATAAAGGAAAATTTCATGTAAATAGAATGGTATTTTTCTGAAGACCACTCATTCATAACTGTTGAAATAAATGAAGCTGAAATATCTCTACTGCTTCTCGCATTTCATTTTAGTAGATAACATTCAGATTATCACAGAAGCATATCGTATTGAAGTAGACTATCTTAAATCAATGCTGAGATATCCCTGATGAACAAGCATTTTTCGCTTGTGTCAATGGACGAACATGAATCTCACAAACAATGCTAACAGTTTGTTAGTCTCTAAGGATACCATTCATTTTAAATAGGATCTAAGCAGACTTTAGTCTTAGAACATTTCAGCTCAACTTTTGTTACCTAAATTTATCCACTCAGTTCATCATGTTTATTAGGCACAATACATGTGTAATACTTGGTTGCGCTCCAGTTTTTCCAGAGCCTCCCCCCCCCAAAAAAAAACATAAAATGTTCGAAATGAAAATTCACTGAGTTAAGTCTTCCTAATTCGTAATCATAAATTCACATTTTCCACGAAGCAAGTACTATCCAGTTTTAAGCTACTTTCCAAACGCCATAGTTAGCATCCTTCAATATATCTCAACACAAACATTTTTCATTGTATTTCAAAAATGGTATAACTAATCAAATATTGTATTTCCATCAGGCATTTCTACTTGGAGGAGACGTCAACACTTTCGCAAAACTATGTTCTCTAATACTACACGAATGAGAAAGCGAGTGGTCAAACTAGCGAGTGGTCATGCCACTTTGTTGGAAAGATCTGAGTCTAAATCACGTCTAGGATGAAGAATTTTTATTTTGATTAGTTTAATAACTAATGCCACCTCATGTTCATTTGCAGAGATTTCAATCTGTATCAATCTACCAAAAATCATGAGACATAAATATGTAAACAGAATGTCTTTATTATCAGGATTTAATAACATGCGATCACATTTTTTACCATAATAACTGCATCAGTGGACCATGAAATATTTTCTACTAATTTCTCATGGAAAGCTATGCTACGTGGCTTGAGATAACATTAGTAAGTATTCCTAAGGAGTAAAAGCCTCTGTCATAAAATTACTACAATTTAAAACACGCATCTAGAACATCAGTGTAGCATTTAGCGCTCACGATTCCATGATCATAACCAGTGAACGTAATCCAACCCACAGCAAGCAATCATTCTCACCTCCGAACTTCATCGTTGAGACAACACTGCGATCAAAATGTGTTATAGTTAAGATAAATATTTGTTTTTGTTATTGTCAAAGGATTGGGGCTTTGGCTCTTCCATAAAAATTCATGGATCCAGCTCTGTAGGTGTCGTGGAATGGAAACACTTCGGAAATGTAGCTGATCGCATCTCGAAACACAGATTATCTCAAGATCTAAACGAGCCTTCTCAAGGAGCGTCGGTTCCTTTAGTCAGTATTTGCTTAATTGCGGCGTACAAATATCACCTAGACATTTTCGTCAAATGATATTCCTTACTCGTCATTCGACATTTAAAATCGACATCACTCTAGAACGAACTGTCTCATCTGCTGCAATAGGCAAAAAAAAAAAGAAAAGAAAAAGTATCATGTTAAACAGCGGACCTATTTTCCTGCTAGGAATGTCCTCTGAAGTATAATATATCACCCGGCGCCATCTGGATAAGATATTTTTACACAACGAAATTCAAGTTAAGAAATTTTCATACAAAACATTGTTCTATGATTGGTATGAGATTAGCAATCTTACACGTCTCGAGTATTCCTCCCAACCATTTTGATTTAACCCCAGTTTAAAGGAATATTCAGACTGCTCGAATATTCCATTAAATCAATTTTCTTTTCTTGCTATGGTTTTTAATTGATTTATGATATCATGAAAATAGCTTATGATTTGTACATCCTAATAATTTACATTTTAAATCTTAATTTTGACTGATGACAATAATGTCATTCGATCACTTTATTAAATTATTCGTCGCATAAGAAAATATTTTTCAAAATATATAAAAAAAAGGAATATTTTCATTGTGGAGTCCTTTCAGTTCGAAGCCCATGATCTGGACTTCAATCCATCTTAAAAGAAGGATGATCTAGGATTAATCAATTGTGTAAACCAAAAGTACTCTACATCCATTTTAACAGCCGATAAAAATAATTACTTTTATTGAATAATTGTAATTTTTATTCTTATAAATCACACAAGTTTCATTAAAAATTGTGTGAATTATAAAATACTGACTTTAAAATATAATCTCTTGTCAAATATAATTTATATGTAAGGTTAGTTTCAAGAACATACCCAAAATAAACTGTTTGGGAAAGTGTCTTGGGCTCGCTTTCGAAACTAATGTTGCTATTGTTTTTATCTTTATTTTTCTAAGTGAGTGAAACTTAACATTTGCTAAAGGAATGAACAGAGCCTTAACAGGAGAAACGTTGCATGACACAGTTTAGAGACATGTATGTTTTTAGCTTTTTGTGTTTCTTTATTTTCTTGAGAGAGAGAGAGAGAGAGAGAGAGAGATGACATTAAAAAAGAAATTAGTTCATGATGCCTTAACAAGAGAAAAAAACGGAAGTTATCTTTGGATCTTTTAGTAATTAAAAAGAAATAAGAAAACAGACAAGGAAATTAGTTCTGTATTATTAACAGGACGATATTAGATAAAATAATCCTTTATGAAATGCTGGCAGTATGTAATTATTAATTTGTGGTAATCTGCAGGAGTTGATATCTTTCAGTTATTTTGTTATGTGGTTCATTATTTCATGTAGCGGGAGAAAAGCATCTGAATATTATTATTATTATTATTATAAAAATATCATATTATTATATAATAAATATTATTATATATTCATGCGGATTAAAGCAGAATTCAATTATAATTGAATTAGTCCCAATAGCATAAAAAATGCAGCGCTTAAGGAAACGGATGATTCTAATTCCGTTTTTGTTGAGCTTTGTAAATGCTAAAGAATGTGTGACGACGTTACACAATAAATAAATAAATCATCGAAAACAGAAATCAAATCATCAGGCCTATATATATTATAAACTTACCTCTTTTTTAAATTTTCCTTTCCTTTTATTGTCACCGACCATATTGTAAAAAATGCTAATTTAAATTCTAAAATCAGTCGTTTGAAAGTAAATTATTTCCGTTTAACTTGAACTGTTCTAAATTGCTACTTGCAATTAATAATCTCCATATTCAATTCACTGTACATACATACAAAGAATGTTTAACTAAAGTTTATGATAGAAGAATTTATCAGAAGAAGTATGTGAAAATGTTCAGAAATTCATAAAAAATCACAATGATTAATTGCCATCTTCCATCCGTGTTACGCAGACGACAAAAGTTGTAGTCATTTAATGATGGCTCGATTAGAGCGCTTCAAGTGTCAAATATTGGGGAAAAGAGTATTAAAATAATAGCTCGCTAGTTGAGAAATAAAAGGATACTATATTTCAATCTCAGGATATTCATAAACAAAATATGTTTTTACTTATAAGCTTATTTAATACATGCATTTGTTTTGCAGTTTGAATGTCAATAAATCATCCAAAATAAGTTTTGAGCTGTTTTTATATCTACTATTTTCGAATCTAATGGGAACTATCAATACACCATAAAAATTAATGTAATATAGACTACTAAACTATTATAAAGCCTTGATAATTTTTTGTTTCTTTTTCATCATTCATCCGTCTTTTTTTTTATTTATTTCTAAAGCAACATTATTTATAATTTTTTGCATTACTTTCACATCAGATACAGTATATTATTATGTTACACATCCATAATGTGTATATGCTTTTCTACTTCATTCATATATTATTTTCATATTGATTTCATTCATATTATGTTTCTTGGAAAGTGGGGTTAAATCTGTCAGTATCAGCTTGCTTATCTTGAACAAAACTGAGTAATTCTGTTCGGAAATGTTTTGTCAGGGAAAACATTTCTGCGTATTTTCAGTGTGTTTTTGCGATGACGTTATGCTCTATAGAGAGGATAATACCATTTTCCCTCTTCTCAGAGTTCAGGAGCATTCCATCACTTTTTTTTTTTTTTTTTCCATTTCCAACAGTACAGTCACCACTTGTCTCCTCAGCTAATTGAGGCTACGCCTACTTCATCCTAGTAAGCATTCCAAATTATTTCGTATAAAGTTACATGAAGTACTTTGTGTGCGTGCAGGCGTGATTTGTATTTATTATAAAGATAAATTCATATTTGAAATTAGTCTCAGCTAATTGCAAATATGAATCTCATCTAATTCCAGATGTAACTAGTTCACCAACTTCCATTTCTCTCATGTAGTGAAACTCACTGCTTCAGTGACTTGTCCGCAACAAGATGGTGTGTATGCAAATCCTGCTGACTGCAGTACTTATTTCCTGTGTAGCGGCGGGCAAGGATTCCTTCATCAGTGTCCTCTGGGACTCCTCTACGATTCTGCGAATCAATGTTGCGATGCAGCGGAAGTTGTCACTTGTGCAGGTAAGTTGAACAAATGCTAATATTGCTTTCCATTAAGATTTATTCCAATCAGACGAGATGGGAAAGTAGTATGCACTCATTACTTTAAATTCGCAATTACTCTCGTTCTCATCTCCTTTGGAAGCTTCACAATTAAAATCTCTCCAAGTGTGTCGACAAAATCCAAGTTTACTTTAGCTGAAACTGATAAACTGGATATACTGAAATGAAGTCACTAAATGCAAAGTAATGGTAGTTAGATTGACTGAAACTGGAATGGACACATTCCAGCGTATGGACACATTTCATTGTGTCCATACGCTGGAATGGACACAATGAAATGGGTTCCTTCACTATGGAATAGATCTCCTTATATTTTTTGCATAATTTGCAACACATTCAGGTGCGTTGTCATTGGATTCTGCGATGAAGAGCTGTTCCTCTACGGAATCCAAAGTTAGGGCGTATCACACGTTCAAACTGAAACTATCGCGCTTTGTTCCATTACGCGGTGAGGGATTTTTTTCCCCCAAAGGTGACGATATTCTTTCAGAGAAGTGAAAGCTCGTTTGTACACTCCCGAAAAATGAATTTACAGTTTTCTGAAAGCTCAAAACGTTTATGTTGAAAGAGGAAAAAAAAGTTCAAGTCGATCCACAATATCCGTTCTTTTTTACTGCTTTCTTTCTTGCTCAACACAGAACCAGATTTCAACAACGATTTATGTTATGCCTCTAGTTTTTATATGCTTTCTGCTCGTCTTCATATTCTTAGGTGATTTTCTGTGCACAGTAACTGGAAACTTGAATTCAGCATGCCGAAAACAACATTTTCATTTGAAACGCGCTGCACTGTGAAGAACCATGCATTCATGCGCATCACATTGAATGGGACCAGTTTGTTCCTGGACCATTAAAATTTGGCAATTTCCTCCATCTGTGAATCAAAACCCTATGATTCCATCAATGTTATTTTTAACATATAATTTCTTGCTATCGATAGTAATTCCACTGCATACACTATATATAACGTTCGATATAGACAAACACGTTTAAAAAAAATCAGATGAGATTTCCCAGAAAAAAGCATTTATGAATCACATGGAATTCTTGCATAGTTAATTCTTGAAAATTAAAAAAAAAATGCATGTTGGAAGTTCGCAACACCACTCATTATCAACATGATGCAAAACAGTATCTAAATATTCTCACAAAACATTTTATACTTAATTATCAGGATTATATATGATACCAATTCCACATGAGTGACACTCGTACTTCACTTTCAGTGCCACTCAAATTCAGTCGATTTATTTGCATAGTAATCGAGATCCGATAATAAATAAATAAAAAATTTAAGAATCGCTTAGTTTCTCCAGAACAACCACTGTCTTCTGTATGGTTATCTCAGCAATATGTTATCAAAATAAGATTTTTTTTTTTTTTTTTGCATGGACAAGGCATGCATTCTCAGTGTATTGCTAATGAGAAAAAGTAATAATATAATGTTGAATTGGTGGCAACTGAGAATATGCCAATTCTCAGAGGTCATAGGCCAAAGTGCGCAGCATAAACAAAGTGATAATTTTCTTTTCTTGTACTTTGCTTTTGACTTTGACTTTAACTTTGCTTTAGTCGTTTTTGTACTTTGCCGATCAGGGTTCTGAAGTACACCACTTTCCTCATTTGCATCCTGCCTGAAGTACAGAGAGGCGGGGATGGGGCACCACGTGAAGGTGAGGATAAGTGTAATTTGACTCTTCTGGGCCGTCGGATTTGACCGAAATTCTCATGATCACAGCTGAATACCAGCTCCATCAGCGTTTTTGATATGATCTGTGCCATAAAAACCCAGTGAGCCTCCTTTAGTGTAATTAACAGCCTTAAGATGGCGTGTATTTTATGTACTTCTACATAACCAGATTATAATCTAATTGCATTTTAAAATTTTCTCTCTCTCTCTCTCTCTCTCTCTCTCTCTCTCTCTCTCTATATATATATATATATATATATATATATATATATATATATATATATATATATATATATATATATATATATATATATATATATATATATATATATATATATATATATATATATATATATATATATATATATATATATACAGGGTGTTCGGGATAAATTTGACATATTTATAATTAATTATATTTTTCCGTAAGTTACATGTATTAACACACACTTCTCTTCATTTAAAAGTTTGGACCCTTCTTCATTCATATACAAGATGTCAGAAAGGATGGATAGCTGGAACCCACCTGAATCATGGAAGAGAATAACTTGTATCATGATGATTCGTGCCCGCCATCAAAATAAGGATATTACGACTGCTGCCCAATGCTCCCTGAATACAGTAAAAACAATCAGGCATGAACTAGAGACTTGCAATGGTGACTACGAGGATGTAGCAAGAAGAAAGATCCCTAGCAGACGATCTGATTGCGTTCGTACAGCAGAATTCCTCGCAAATCTTCAGGAACAGGTGTTGAAGAACCCTGGCATTGGAATTCGGGCTTTGTTCGTGGAGTTGCTAACTGTAGTCAAGCCCTGGATAACAAGGGTAGCCAATGGTAGGCCGTATGTATGGCAGCAGGATTCGGCCCCTTGCCACACCTCTGGGAAAAGTCAAAAATGGTTGTCTGAAAATTTCTACGACTTCACCAGTCCAAATGTTTGGCCTCCAAACTCCCCAGACCTTAACCCCATGGATTATTTTGTATGGGGCGCAGTTGAAAAAGACACCAATCGCACTTCCAGTAATACAAAAGCCCAGTTAATGGATAAAATTAAAACAGTTTTTGCGGCCCTTCCCAGGGAGACTGTAGCATCAGCTTGTTCGAGGTTCCGAAGCAGAATTGAAGCTGTGATCGATGCTAATGGTGGTTATTTTGAGTAAATCTTGTTGATAGTATTGTAATTAACTCTGCCTGTAATGTTTTTTTGTCAATTCATTAAATTTAATAGATACAAAGAAGATTTTCTTTTTCCTTACGAAACTGTCAAATTTATCCCGAACACCCTGTATATATATATATATATATCGGAAGTATAAAATAAGTACTTTGAATTCTTCTGAATCATTTCAACAAGGAAATATTTTGGACTTATATCCATGTTTCAATACATCTATGATTATCTCTTAAATAAACAGAGCTTTTAATATAATAATAATAATTTCTTAGAAAAATTTAAGAATTTTTAAAATTTAAGAAAGTAATTTTAAATGTAAATACTATTAAGACTATTTGTTATTTATGACGAAATATGATGTGCTATCTGTATTTAATCTTATACCATGCCACATTATAACTAATTGTAGTAAAATAGCTGCTTATATATTCGATGCTGATTGTGGTTTATCTGTTGTAACTGTAGGCAGCGAACAGTCGGCACCAGCAAGTGAGGGTAAATCAGCAGCGACTACACAAGCCACGCCAGCGACACCTACAGCAACATCAGCAGTAGCTGACACATCTACTGAGACTTCTAGTACCGATGGGGGTAAGCAAACGACATTTCTAAGACGTTTTGGAATACTGAGAGAAACAGAGACTGTTGTCCAAACGAACTGTATATACTTCTTAATCTTCATCTTAATGGACCATTTAGGCGTAATGTTGCCAATGCTAGGTTTCTTCATCGTTCTGTGTCATAAGCTACATCTGGTGAAAAGTGTGCGTCCAACGGTCTTAAGTCTTTCATTACCCCATCCACCCATCATGTTTGAGATCTTTCTGTGGGTATTTTCTTGTTGGTTTTATCTTTAAGTACTTTTTTGATTAACTGGTCAACTACTCTTCGAGCGTGACCAAACTACTCAATTCCCCGGCTTCTTATAAATGATCAGATGTTGGGTCTTTGAAACGTTGGGTTTCGCAGTTCCTCATTATGTCTTAGTTCATAGCAATCCAGTATTTTGATTGTAAGATTGTCCAAATATTTTTTTCCGTACTTTTCTTTCAAATGTGATCAGTTTTCTATTACCTCCCACTGTGGTTGACCATGTTTCACAACCATAGCTTAATATCGATCGTAGATATCTTAATTAGAGTTTTAATTTGAATTTCTTGATAATATTTTAGACTTCAGGAGTTGTAAAATTGTAAAAAATCCACGATTCACCTTCTCGGTTCTCTTCTATATCTCTTGATGTATATCACTGTAGCTGTTAATGCTGACTGTAAACTTCTAGATACTTCAGTTTATCCACTTACTCAAAGATATAATTATCAAAAACCAAGTTGGATCGATCTTGATGGGTCCTTAAAATGCACATATATTATCTTTTCCTCGTTTATGACAAGACCCGTAAGCTTACTTGCCTACAGGTCTTGTCATGACGAATGTTCCTGGAGGTAACGTACCTTAGAGAGGATGTGGTATTATTAAAATTATTATTGCTTACCATAGTGCCTTTTGATGTATACTGACATATGCTTATTTATTGTCCACAAATATTAAATATATATATATATCGAATTCATAATGTGTTTCTAAAAATTCTAGGAGAGTAAAACTGTGATCAGTCTTCGACTTTCCTTTGCAGAAACCACACTGATATTCTCCTGTAATGTTTGGAGCATATTCAGCAATTCTTGTTCAGTATAGACAATATTTTGTAGCAAATATCCAAAAGAGAGAGAGAGAGAGAGAGATACTTCTGTAGTTATTGGTTATCATTGGGTCTCCTTTCTTAAAAATAGGACACGGCATAACAGTATTCTAATCAACTGTTACTTTTTTTTTTTTTGCCCTATCAGATTGATAAGTTCATAAATCTCAGTTGTTAAGGATTTTCCTTCAATTTTTTAGAAGTTCTGATGTAATTTTATTTTCACCTGCTGCATTATTATTTTTATTGCTTTAATAATATTCTCAACTTCAATCCGAGATTGCTCCTCAATTGTAGATTCTTCAAGATTTTCTCTTAAACATCGTATCTCTGATGTAAGGTTTTAGCCGGTAATTGTGATGACTTGTTTAGTAATCTCTCAAAATATTGTCTGAATTCCTCAATTTCTTTTCCTTGACAAGCCTTTCTCTCGACGCAGTATTTTATTAGTTAAACTTCTGCAGGTCTCATAATTCTTGGTATATTCCGGTAAGGGGTCCCATAGCAATTTTAACTTCAACTTATTATGTTTCTTTATAGATTTTTACATACATTAGCAAATCATTTGTTTTTCTTTCTGTTGTTTGTGAACTGAAAAATTTCTTATGTAAAATGAATAATAATATTGTTGATTTGAGTCCATTTATTTTCTATATTTCTCTCAGTAATAGTATGGCTTTAATACTGTATTTCCTGCTTTATCTTTTCTGTTTAACGTCTTCGTATGTTTACATCTCACATTTTTCAATATTATATCGATTTTTATTTCTGTTTTAGTTAACATTTCATCTGAAGAGCTTTAGCTCGAAATATGCTATTACAGTAACGATCAGTACCTACATCCGCTCCTCTGTAGGTAAGGAGATTTTTTATGCATGTTTTGTGCCTGTTATTTATTATTACATGATCTATTTGGTTGCTTACTGAGGAGACCGAAGTTTGTCTATTCTCCTGATATTATCCTATAATATTTGAAGAAACACCCATAAACAAATTTCGGTCTCCTCAGTTCAATCTGAGGAGACTTAAGTTTGTTTATGGATATTTCTTTTGGATAAGCATATACTACTAACGGTATGCCCTGTGGAGAATGCAAAATTAATAGCTCTGATCCCACTGTCATCATTAATATCGTGCAGACTATCTGGGTCAACAGCTGGTCTCTACCTTGTTAGTTTTCCTATTTCAGCGTTACAATTACTCATGACTAATTTTATACAATGACAAGGTAAAGAATCATATATCCTCTCTAGTTCCTCATAAAATTTATCTTTGACATCATCATCATCCTTATCTTCTGTTGGTACATAAATAATGATGGCAATTTCAAGCAGATGACAAGAAACACACATAACAGAGTCGATCATCTACTGGTGTGAAAGTTTTTACACATGACGAGATGTTATTGTGCACCATAAAACATAGGCCAACTGATTCACAGGACATGATCGTCTTAGTCCGGCATTCCGCCATACCAAATAACATTCTGGATATGCTCCGGTATTAAGACTGGAAAATACAAAACCATATGGCAGGTTCTCCACGTTTACAACCCGAAAAGATCAAGAAAATCTGAATTGCCTTAGGAATACGATAGTCATAGTACGTTCATGATTGGCACTTCTAACGTAACTAGACTAGTCTTTTGTGTTGGACAATATTGAGTATTTTCTGAAATATTTCTTGAATAAGTATGAGCTGCCTGTCCAAAAATGCATCCATACAGTCCAATTAAAGTTATATACTGCGTCATGAAACATTATCTATAGCACTCTCTGCAACTTCTACATGATGCATTGTGAGAAGCTGAACAGATATTCTCCTAATAGTTTGAAGTTTTATAACATCTATGAGAGTGTCCAAGGACATTTCAGTCACAAACGTTTTGAACTCTTGACAATGGATTCCATCTTCTTTAGTAGTGATGTAACAGGGTTAGGAAACTCTGTGTGAATTATTCCACAGTTGTATATAGATACTCTTTCGAATGTTCGACCTTCTCATGAATTTCAATTTTTTTTCACCCGTCATCTTGCTTCCAGTTGTGTATTCTTGTATCGTTAGACTGTTTAGAAGTCGTTCGATTGTGATGTTGGCTTCTCTAGAGAACACGTGACCACTGAATTTTCTCTATTTTGTTCTGGTGTTCTGATGCAGAGAACACCATGCATACGATGACGTAATTTGTTTACTATTTTTTTTAATCTAGAAATAGATAATACTAATCTAATAGTAATGTTCCAATACTAATCTAGTATTGAAAAATCACCAGCGTGGTCCACTTTTACCTTTGCAGAAACCCCACTCACGGCGTCTAAGTTTAGCTAATTTTAAGTTCAAATTCATTGAAAACGAACTTCAACAGCGGACACCGGAGTTAAATTTCCCTGTGGGTTCCTTTTGTGACTCTTCATGCATCAATGTTTGACCCTGTTTCTTACGAAACATCTTGAATTCATTACAAACAGGTCCATTAGCGTTTTCTGTTCTCTTTCAAATTTTCCAGTATGGCTGACGGTGACAGGACATGAATTTGATCCCAAGTATACCTCCAAAAGAACGATGCGATAAAGGAATACATAATTTTTCTGTTGCAACCAAAGTTGCAACATTCGTAAACAATACTTTAGAAATGTCTTGACGTCAATGTGTACGTAATGTTCTCTTCATTTAACACAACACCGTCCTGTCAATGAACAACAGCCAGTATCTTTCTCTAGCATTGAGGCATCAATCAAATCTTAAACATGAGGAGAGAGAGAGGTAATCCCGTTATTTGTTCTTTCAGGAAGAATGACCATGCATTTTATGAACTCATAGCAAAAGATAGTCACACACACACACACACACACACACACACACACACACACACACACACACACACACACACACACACACACACACACACACACACACACACACACACACACACACACACACACACACACACACACACACACACACACACACACACACACACACACACACACACACACACACACACACACACACACACACACACGCCCATTTTAAAAAAAATTATTAAACGTTTACAGATTTACTGCAAAGAAAGAAAGAAAAAGTTAAATAAGTTATTATTTCCCAGTAGCTTCTGAAAGACATCAAAATCACCTGCTGTCTGAAATGTTCTTCAAGTAGTAATACGATAGATTGTATTCAATAAATTATTATTATTTTATCATTGTTTTTCATTTTCAGGAAGCGGCGAAACAAACATGATGATGGCACTAATGTTGGCCATGATGAAGAACAACCAGAGACCCAACTGTCCAGAGCCAAACGGAATAATACCCAAAATGGGAGATTGTGGGTCCTTTTATCTTTGCCTTGGTGGATTTCCATGGGAAAAGAAATGTCCTGGCGATCTGTGGTTTGATATGCCATCCAAGACATGCGTTTATTCTAGTCAAGCCATGTGTCCAGGTAAGGGAAAAGACGGTTTTCTTTCGGGATTGTAATTCATTTATAAATTTGATATTAACAACACTTTTCATCTTGTTTTTCACAAGAAAAACAAGTATTTTTCACTTGTTTTTCTTGTTTTTCATAAATCCATCTTTCTATTTTCAGGATTCAATCTGGACACCATGATGCAACTGATGAACGGTAATCACCCCAAGAAAGGTAAGCTGCTACAATTGCATTTTAATACTAATGCTGAACTGTTAGATATCTCTGTAAAGTTGCTTTTGAAATGATACAATTTGTTCTATTTCGAATTTCAGGATTTGATCTTAATACAGTGATGCAAATGTTGACTACACCAAGCACAGACGGTAAGTTTGATTACAATGTCAGACCTATATTTGCGTATTCGCTTAAAATTTCGAAACACGCGTTAAATAATATGATCGGGTTGTTATTCAATTACACTGATTTATCCTAAAAGTTAAGATGCGTATACATTGAAAATCATCTGAATATTTTACACATTGATGACTGTTGACGAATACGATCTTGCTTAGTGAAAGTCTGAAGCATGAGTAAAGTGTTTTTGAACTCAGTAGCATAATTCCTAGCTAATATACATCCCTAACCTTACTACAGTAATTTGCAACATTGTTTTCATTAAAATCATAAACCATGTAATTTTTCTAAATTTTGTTAAACGATAATCAACAAGTAAAAGCTATATGGTGACTCATTTTCTTTAGTTTTAAAAGAGCCAATGACTGTACTGATCACCTGGTGGTCACAAGAATAAGATATCAGATTACATTTCAGTGTTTAATGAAAAGCGGTTTGAGGGAGAAAAAGCATCAATGCAAGTACACAGTGAGGATCTACTGTTATCAAATCAATCTCAGTTCAATATCATAATAATTGAAGCTATGAGATCAATATTCTGCTACAAGAGGAACTAAGATATTAATATAGTTCAGAAATGTAATCATATTCATACGATAATTCGTAGGAATATGATTACAATTAGGCTGCTTTAAGATGAAAACTTAAATTACATTTAAGCATATACGCAAAATATTCATTAAATTAAGCGATAATTAAAAGCTTGTATCATTTCTCAGTTCTTGTGAATTATTCCACGACTTTGTTCTTTTATTTATTACTTATTATTTATTTTAATATTTTTGGCTAGCTGGAGAAAATGCTGTCGTGGGTGATGCAGTGCAGCAACCCCAATTGCCTGTCAAACCAAAACAGCAACAAACAACACAACAACAACAACAAGGTAAGGAAATCATAAACATTAATGGTCTATTCAGGATAAAGATAGAGTTATTGAAATAATGGAACCAATACAAGCTGTGGTTGGTTATTACGATGGAGCGACTAAGGCCATGAAATCAGTGTATTATATCTGTCAACTGAATTTGTTTCCAAATTAGGTTTGTGGTTTTAGTGGGACGACAAACTAATTTTTAATATATCACTTTTAGTTATGTTTTCATTTCCCTATTAGTTGAATAAATCGCTATAAAAATTCCTCTTGTTCTAGACGCGATCTTTGCAACTGAAGGGCAGTTGTCCTGCACTAGAGAGGAAGAATGGGTTTTATCCTTCAACTGGAGAAATATTTGGGTTCCTCTCTAAGACAAGAACAATATATATGAGGACTTTTCAACTGAAAGTGAATTATTCGGTCTAATATGGAAGCTGAAGTGATTTTCCTGCCGGAAAGATTAATATTTTCTTCGTCTAAGAAACAGACAAACCAAGTAATGACTACAAAAACAATTGACAGGCATAACACACTGACCTCATTTTTAGATGCTTTGGCTATAATTATCACAGAACCAACACGTCGTTCTGAGTACGGTATACGGGGACCTTGGGAACAACATAATAAATACTAGTTTACAGTGTTTTCTTCTTTCTTTCTCATCTCCTTCCAGTTAGTTAAAATGCATTTAAATTATGAATCACAAATGCATGTAAAAAATCCTGTCACTTTCCAAAATTTCTGCATTTTTTCCCCAAGGATAAAGTAATGCATGCCTATTAGCTTCTTATTATATATACTATCTCCTAATTTATCACTTGAAATCCTAACACTTCAAGAAGCAAAACTGCAAATAACTCCAATCTTCCTTTTAGATAAAAGTCAAGTTGTCATGATTAGCCAGGTTGACCAATTAGATAGAAACTTCTCAGCTTTATGAATATAAGTAACACTCTAATACGACGAGGTAATCATAGCTCTACAGTGGGTTGTGTGTGTGTGACTTTTGTTTATTCAGTAATCGATTTGTGTGTGCGAGATGAGTTTCCAAGAGAGAAACCCTTCCACCTCCATTAAAAACGACTTATAAAAGTTTTTCACATCCCAGACGGGATTAGACTCTAGCTTTGTGTAAACAAGAACCGAATATACTGGTGTATTCAGGGTGATTGTTACTGTTACAGTATAATATACGAAGTCATTGGCTCATCAGTTTTACGAATAGACTGCACTTGCGGAAACAATCAGTAGTAACTCACTCCACCATTTGGTTGGTTGTTTAGTTCTTTATGTAAGAATATAGTAATTGAGAATATGTCTTTGATACCCAGGAAGAATTTGAATCACAGTTACGTGTACTGTAATTCAAAAGTTCTATCAGATTAGAAATGCTAGTCCGCAAGCTTTTGTAACAACAATAACAAGTTTTATTATTATTATTATTATTATTATTATTATTATTATATATCCAAAATTTCTGTATAATCCTTATTGTAAATATTAGAAGAACATGTGTTGTAAATACATAATATAAAGGCAAAAAAGTATTTTTAAAAACTTTAATGGAAATCCAATGTAGAAAATGTAGCACTTTGTGCTGAATTCTGTAAAATTATAAGTTGCAATGTCACTCAAGATGTTTATTATATGTGTAAATATTTTAGCAGATCAATAAAAATATTATCATATAAAAAAATTTAAAAAAAATAAAAATAATAATAATTATTATTAAACTGTTCATTTTTGGTCTAAGATGTTAAAACTGAGAACTTTTATTCTTAAAAGACCATAAGATTTAATGATTACAAATACAAAGAGCCAACAAGTTTTACTAGCCACTGTCTAGCATTTTCAAGGCTGTACTGGTGTGAAAACGAATGCATCAAGTTACATGAAAACATACACTTTTTACATGTAAATAACGGCCTAACAGTTACTGAAGTGTATGTTTTCATGTAACTTGATGCATTTGTTTTCACACCAGTACAGCCTTGAAAATGCTAGACAGTGGCTAGTGAAACTTGTTGGCTCTTTGTATTTGTAATCATTAAATCTTATGGTCAGTATTATTATTATTATTATTATTATTATTCACACAATCGAAACAAAGTCAAAAGAAGAACAGAAAAAGAGAGCCAAAAGGCTTCACTTCGGAGATGCAAAATTATTCAAATTAAGTGGATATTGAATCCAACATTATTTCAAAGCCGAATTGAGAAACTACAAGAGGTTCAGAGAAACTACAAAAAGAGTTGAAACTCTTGTAGTTTCTCTATTCGGCTTTGAAATAATGTTGGATTCAATATCCACTTAATTTAAATAGTCAAAAGAAGATATCATTCAAACAACATTTTGACTGGTGATACAGAGCAATTCAGATTCTGCCCAAGAATCTAAAAATAGCCTGTCAGGTAGCGTCGTAAAATACGGATTGTTCCAAGTAATGCTGTTTTTGTACATCATTCGTGGTTAATTCTTTGATGTTTAATTCTTGTAAATAGATGGGTAGCTTCTTTGAAATTGCACCAAGTACAGCATAACTATTGGATGACTTTGGTGTTTTAAGCCACAGCCGGCTAACTCGATTGCCAGATGTCGATATTTAGTAATTTTTTCCCAATTCTTTGTTATTAATGTTTTTATCACTGGGTACTGCGATGTCAATAACCCAAACTTGTCAATGTTCAATAATCAGGTCTATCTGTTTCAATCAGTCTTCATTCGTAGCTTATCTTTTTAGCTTTTATTAGTAAGTGCAGTGACAGTTTGATAGTCTAACATTTATACTCTGTTATGGTGTTATAGACGCTTGTAACACTGTGCACTATTTGCTTATTGCTTAAACCATGCTCGGTAGGATTCCGAGTAATTTACATATATCTTCCACAACGCTAAATTGCCAAAAAGATCGATTCCAGTCCGCAAGCGATTAGAATTTTTTCTAGGATTTTCTCCACCAAGTTCTCGAGTTAGTCGATCCTTAATGCAAAAAATATATATGTTGTTTTTTTAAATTCTTTTTTCAAAAAATTCCTCAAACATTTAACCTCGCCCCTCAGAAAACTCGACTACAGAGCCCACACTATTTCAAATAATATTACCAAATAGGGTTTACAAACATAATGGCAGTAGTTGTATTCTCCTTATTTTCATCTCACAAATCTTGAAGTCGTTGGTAACCTTCTTCACCACCAGTTATGACTACGTGTAAACATTTCCCAAAGATTTATGATTTCAAAAAAAAAATAAAAATAAAATAAAATAAAACTTTTTTTTATTTTTTTATTTTTTTAAAATTATTTCTCTGATAAATTACATACATTATATGAAGACAATTATGCATAACAAATACTTTCTCGTACATAAAGTTTTTTAAAAATAATAATAATAACAATAACTGTTTACAACGTATATTATTATAATATTCATAATGATGATTATTACAGATGTTTCTTTGCAATTTTACACTCTATATATACAATATCAATGGATATAATCACTCTATATTGCATACTTTTGTTACAGTTATTACATACATTTGATTACATATAATACATACATTACATACTTTGGTTTACATGTGATACATCTGGGATGAGAACTAATTTCTCTGCTTTCATCCTCGAAGCTTATATGTAAACTTATCTGAGGATGACACCAGTTGGTTATTATTCATTGGGGGTTTTTTGCTGATTTGGGAAGCTAAGAAATCTATGATTGAGAAATTCACACACACACACACACACACACACACACACACACACACACACACACACACACACACACACACACACACACACACACACACACACACACACACACACACACACACACACACACACACACACACACACACACACACACACACACACACACACACACACACACACACACACACACACACACACACACACACACACACACACACACACACACACACACACACACACACACACACACACACACACACACACACACACACACACACACAATAACTTGGAATGTATTGATGCGTCGCTGAACTGGAAGCCTGAACGAATATATTGTGTTTCATTAAGTTTGTATGGTATTTTGGGTGCGTGTTTCTTGTTCGTAGTATGTCCTTAGAGCTCTTTTCAGGATATTGTAGTTTGTAAGGTTTCTGTATTCAAAAGGTAATTTGTTTATCATGTCTGGGATGTAGAAGTTTCGCGTGGCCTTTCCGTAGTGATTATTGTATTTATATGTGATATAATTAGTAGTCTGAGGTCTTGTTATACGGTATGTATTTCTGATTGTCCTGCAGTTGGCATCGAAATAATAATAATAATAATAATAATAATAATAATAATAATAATAATAATAATAATAATAATAATAATAATAATAATAATAATAATAATAATAATAATAATAATTTTGTTGTTGTTCTTTCAAATAACATATGTACAATGATTATCTATTCAGTATATTATTTTACAAGATTCAGCAGTTTGTGCTACATATACTTTTTTTATATAACAATCATAATAATAATTTACAATTATATTGTTCAGTTACATAAGTTGTATAATATTACATGTTGTAGTTTACTATTTTTTTTCAAGTTTGAAAAGGTGTGATTATACAACAGTATTTACACATATGCAATCTAAATATTATATTTCCTTATTCCCACAAACGTACAGTGCAAACTCACGTTTAACTGTAAGAAATGTATGCAATGTAAAAAAAAAATTCTTTTAAATGTAAATCGTGAGTTTGCACTGTGGACAGACTTATGTGTTCGTCGAACATGTTGTTTATTATTTTAACGGTATAATAGAACACAGAAACTAAGTAAATAATTAATTTATTGACTTGATGCTGATATTTCGCTGGTATTATAACCAGCATCTTCAGAGCACAAAAACACTGTTTGTCACAATACGCGAGACTAAAACAACATGGTGTACTTAACCAAAATTGTAGCAGCAACACAAAGACTAGAGTCCTGATTTTGGCGCCCTCTATCTGAAAAAAAAAAAAAAAAACCGCTATCATATATTACTAGAGTCCTAGAAAAGTGCTAGTTTTTTCTTAATATGACTGTCTCCCAGATCTTCGGCAAGTTAATACAGCCATACTTGTTGAGATTTGGAGTGTGTTTTAGGAACACACTCCAAATCTCCTTCTAAACTCCACACTCCTTCTAAGAACAATCTCTCTGATTTATATGGGTTTCTGTGTAGTACTTTTGTGTTTTTCCAGTTGATCCTGTGTGCAGGGGTATCCAGAGCATGGTCTGCTAGGCCCGACTTCCCATAATGATATTTCCGGACGTATCGTTTATGTTCGCTGATGCGGATATTCACAGTTCTTCCTGTTTGACCATAGTAGGCTTGATTGCATGAGCAGGGTACTTGGTAGACTCCTGGATGTGATAAAGGAGGAATGCTGTCCTTGGGTGAGCGGATGAGGGTGGCTAATTTGCTACATGGTCTGAATGTGGTGCGTAGTTTATGTTTATTGAGGATTCTTGAGATCTTTTCGGATGTGCCTTTAATGTAGGGGATGGTGACTGTTTTGTTGTAGTTCTCTGTGGTGGATGGTGGGAGGGGTTTCTTAGGAGTGTTTAGTATTTTGTTTATTTTTTGTGGATTGTAGCCGTTGGCCAAGAAGGTGTGGCGTAAGTGAGTCAGTTCAGCAGTCAGAGCCTTGTCATTTGAACAGATTGCTCTCGCTCTATGGGTTAGCGTTTTTAATATGCCATATTGTTGAGAAGGGTGATGGTGTGATTGTTTGTGTAAGTATCTGCCTGTATGTGTGGGTTTTCTGAAAACTGAAAATGATAAGGAACCATCTGGGAGACGTGTGATGAGTGTATCCAGGAAGGGCAGACAGTTGTTGGCTTCCAGTTCCATAGTAAAGTGGATTTTTGGATGTTGGCTATTTAAATGTGCTAAGAATGTTTTCAATGTCTCAGGGCCATGTGGCCAAATAGCAAGCACATCATCAACATAGCGTAGCCAAAGTGTTGGTTTGAGAGTGGCTGTATTGATTGCTTGTTTTTCCAGGTGTTCTATGTAAAAGTTGGCTGGGGGGGGGAGAAAGGGGGGAGCCCATGGCTGTCCCATCAATTTGTTTGTATATTTTCCCTTTCCATGTGAAATATCCTGCATGTATTGTGAATTTGAATAGTTCAAATATATCAGGGGGGAAGTGTGACTTCAGTAGACTGAGGGTTTCTATTAGTGGTACATTTGTGAATAGTGAAGTGATGTCAAAGCTTACTATTAAGTCTGAGCTTTTTAGGGTGAGGTGTTGTAAGATGCTTTTTAGATGTGCTGAATTTTTGATAAAGGAGGGAGAATTGTTAGTGAGAGTGGCTAATAGCTTGGCTAAATGTCTAGCCAGTTTGTATGTGGGACTATTTATACTGTCCACAATTGGGCGTAGGGGTGTGCCTGGTTTGTGAATTTTTGGTGATCCATAGATCCTCGGTGTTTTAACATGGAAAGGTTTGAGTTTGTTAACTGTGTCTTTGGGCCAGGAAGTGACTTTTTTTAATAATTTTCGTGCCTTATTCTTTTGTGTGTTGGTAGGATTGCGATCTATAATTTTGTATGTTGACTGATCTTGTAATAGTGTGTGCATTTTGTTTTCATATTCAGTTGTGTCCATCACCACGGTTGCATTTCCTTTGTCTGCTTTTGTTATGGTAATCTGGCTGTTGTTGTGTAGCTCTTTTATGGCAATGAATTCCTTATGTGGGATATTATTTTTTGGAGGCTTGGACTTGATTAGGATGTTGGCCACATCTAAACGTATGTTGTTAGCTATTGTTGGAGGCAGGTCGTAAATTCCTCGTTGTGCAGCAAAAAACTGTTGTGCAGCACAAATAAAAATTAAATAAAATAAAAAATAAAACTGTGCAATTCATATGGGACCTGTATAGAATTTATGAGAACTTCAAATTGAGTTTGCCTGTATTAAAAAAAAAAAAAAAACCTGGAGAGAAAGTATGCACAACCTGTGTGTCAAACGCGGACTATTAAAATATACTGGTATGAATATTGTCGGAATGTAAAAATCACTTTTCTCATTCGGATGAAGTGTTTTTAACTTGCAGTGATATGATACACGTAATACAACACATAGTAAAACGTAGGATATGAATGTTCTGAGCATTATTTCCATTTCAAATATTCTGTGTTTTCTGTTTACAGGAGAGCAGATCTCAGGAATGATGGTGCTGCATGGAATTGCAATAACTCAGCAAAATCAGCAACAGGAAGCTCAGCAACAAGCGTCAACATCTCCAGCTCCACAACAGCAGGCTCAACAACAACAGCTACAACAAGGTGAGCAATTCATCATTTGGTGGTTGAACCGAGTGACTATCATTTAGATGCTAAAACAGAACAGGAACTATGAACACCGTATTGTCACTCATTTTGGTTTTCTTAGAGTTCAGAAGATCATAATTGAAGCTCTCCCTCCCCCAAAAAAATGCAAATCAGACTTTTTTTTTTTTATTTAAACTCAATGAACATTGGACATATATGAATGAATGAATGAGTTTTATACAAGTGTTAAAAATTATGATGATGATGATGATGATGATCAGCCTATTTTCTATCCACTACAGGGTGAAGGCCTCTCCCATTGCGGGAGGGTTGGATCTACTTCTCCCATGGTGACCATTCCATGGGAGAGCGTATTTATATTTGGATGAATGAATGTGGAAGACAATCACAAACATCCATGCCTAAGCGGGATCGGACCCGCAGCCTCTTGGCTGGAGAGCACATATGCTAACCACTTGGCCAACCAGGCCGGCGTTAAAAATTATACGATCAAATATTTTTTGTTTTTTCAGAGCTCTATCACATGTTCAAGATAACTCCCATTTGGTTCCATGTATTTCTTTGAGCTTCATGATGAAGTTTTGCATCACACTTTTGCACACAGCCCTTGGAATTGATCTCATCTTTCTTTTAGTTGAATAATGTTTGTATGCTTGTTGGACACACACACACACACACACACACACACACACACACACACACACACACACACACACACACACACACACACACACACACACACACACACACACACACACACACACACACACACAAACAAATTGCCAAAATTACATGAAAATTGATTCCACTCAGGGTGAAAACTCATTAAGGGTCGGGTGGAGTGGTGTAAAATTCGCTGTCGGTGGAAACGCGTTCTCTGGAGTTGTGATAACGCTTCACCATCTGGCAGTCCAATCCACTAGCCTGGGTTTACCAGGACCAGGATATACAACGTGCTTTGCCTGAATGTGTTGTGCTAATTGTGAAGTTTGGCGTAGAAGGCTTCATGGTCTGGGAATGTTTTTCATGGATCGGGCTGGATTCACTCCAGTTCCAATGAGAAGCAATCTTAACATGCAACCTATTAGGATATTTGGGCAATTGTGTGCGTCCAACTTTATGACAACAGTCTGTCGAATATGCTTTCCTGTATCAACACGACAAATGCCCCCGTTCACCAATCCAGTTCTGTTCAGAAAGGGTGGAAGATATGGTTGTTGAGGAACTTGACGTTCTGCTTAGAATCCTGATCTTAACTCCATCGAACACCTGTGAATGAATTGGAACGCCGATTGGGAGCTAGGCCGAATCGCCGAAATCAATGACCGATCTCACCAATGCTCTTCTAGATTTTAGCATCCATTCTTCAGAAGAATGGATGACGCTAAAATCTAGTGGAAAGCCTTCCCAGAAGATTGAAGGCTGTTATATCAGCAAAGAGTGGACCAACTCCACATTAATGTGTTTCGTATTGGAGTGAAAGTTGGGATAGGTTGCTATCCGGATATTTTTAATATGATAATGTATCTCTCAAACGGTTAACGCAGTTCAGTATATACCATACGTAAGAATTACGTATGAGTAATTCTATGAGTAATTCCTATGAGTAATTCATTGAAAACTTGATGTTCTATTTAAATACACTTTGAAGTATAAGTGAAGATTGTAAAGTATTAACCAGAATGACGTAGACATTTCACACAACAAAGACGAAATAAAATTATTTTTTATCTTTATTTTTTCTAAAACACTTCAGTTTTTCATTTAATTTCTTGTAGGAGGAGGAGGAGGTGCTGGTGGATCAGGCATAAGACAAGTGACATTCAAAATTTCTCAAGGTAAGCACAGTTCCTTCAGAGCTAAATTGCAGTAAAGTCTTTTCAATCTTCTTATAACTAGCAGATGTCATTAAATCGCAAACTGTAACAGCTTCTCACCATTTCTTGCATCTCTCAACAATTCCCATTTCAAGAATTCGGCTAAAAATCACAGTTGACTTTGAATGTATGTAATTAATTAAAATGAAAGAGAGCTAAGCCATAAGCACTGATTTCGAGGAGAACGTTCCGATTAATATTTTAAAGAGGAAAATCTACAAAGCACAAATGCTTTCTTCTTTTCCCAAAAAATAAGACTTAAGCAAGACAAAAAAAAAAAAAAAAAGCATTCGCCAACCATCTAAAATGTATTCAAAACGTATTAATGGATCATAATACATTAATGGTATATGACAAATAAATAAATAAATGATGGATGATATAAAACCTTATACAAGGAAACGTTTTCAGCAGGTTTCATTTATCGAAATTTAAATAATCTTCATACAACTACATTAAACCGTAATTAATACTGATGGATATTCGCTATCTACCAATAAATTGTTTGTTTCAATTCTATCGCATTGCATGGATCCTTGAAGTAATAGATCAATTTGTGATCTATTACTTCAAGGTAATAGATCACAAATTGATGAAGGCGCTCGTGGCTACACGAGCAACTTCTTCTCAATAAATCTATTTTTAACTCGCACATTCCAGAAATATCCAATAGACCTTTCGCAGATACTTGGGTTTTGAGATTTGGTTGGAAGAAATCAACCAAAGGCTAAATGTCGCCCAACCAAATCTCAAAGCCCGAGATTTGGTTGGATGGATCGATGCACAGATTCCTCCTAAGGATGAGGATGGATTATAAGAGTCTTTTTCAAAAGATGACATTCGGAGGTGACCGGATTTTTCCCCTCCGAAAAATTTAGGTTTTTCATCTAAAAAAAAAAATTATCCAAAAAAAACCTGCAGAACATATCATATACTTGCCTCATAGCTTTTGTTGATTCAACCATAATTCTAACACAATCCTCTTATTCTCCAGGACACATAGCATCTTATTTATTACTCTGTATAAGTCTCAACCATATTCCTGCCTTAGTTAACATGTTCATTGCCAAACACGCGATATCGCGCGATGCGAGTCATCACCAAACGGCCGCTCACGCGTTATCGCGTGGACGTCGTTAACTAAATAAAAAAAATAAAAAAAAGTTGGCCACCACACGAAATTCCAATTTTCAATAATTACAATATTACAATAATTACAATATTCAATATAATTACAATTACAATACAATTACTAAATATTTTTGTTAAGTTACTTAACAAAAATATTTAGTAATTGGACGTTGTGAATATGGAAAAAACTGCAGTAAATATCAGTACAGTAAATCAGCAATTAATATGCATATATTTAACATATATGCATATTATATGAATACAAGCATTTACAAGGTGTCCATGTCACAGTTTTCTACTTCTGGGAGAAGGAAATTCTCAGCAAATAGCTGTGGCTATGAATATGATCGGTGCAGCTTGTTACATTTAATGAATCACATTCAGTTGTTCTGCAAAATTACAAT
This sequence comes from Typopeltis vanoorti, assembly GCF_054136105.1. Taxonomy (NCBI): domain Eukaryota; kingdom Metazoa; phylum Arthropoda; class Arachnida; order Uropygi; family Thelyphonidae; genus Typopeltis; species Typopeltis vanoorti. The sequence goes on from NC_143563.1 coordinate 4,145,044, forward strand.
TAACAAGTCAGAGTTGAAATGATTTTTGTCGTGATGCATAAGCTTTTCCATTTCATTATATAAATCTTGAAGCTTAATACTTGCAACACGTTTTCTTAAGCACAACAGTATGATTTTTTAAGAAATATGCATGTTGATTGGTAAAGGTTTTAGAAAGAAAAAAAATATTTCGAGTAGATTTTGATTTCTAAAATTCAGAAATGGAGAAAACAGAGTTGCAGTGGTGCATTGTTTTAAAGCGTGACTCGCTGTGCGTTATAATTATTATAAACAAATGCCTTGCTGAATAGTTTTGCCTTCTCGACGCAAACCTTTTGTTTATCGAAAGTATCTTTTCTTTATTTCAGCAAGAAGGAAGAGCAGAATGAGGCAGTTCTTGTCAATGCTAATGAATAGCAGTCAAGATCAAGGTGAGTGGTGTTCGTTCCATTTCAGTAGATTGATGATCGTGATCTTCTATCTAGCTTGCTTCGATGATATTATAATCTTTTTTCACTGTTGCTTTTTCAGGTACTATGACAACAACAACAACAACAACGATGGCAGCTCCTGTCGCTATGGCTACTCCACCCGAGATGCAGCCACAAGCCATGAGAGCAAACGGTCAGGATCCATCGGGAGGTAAGATTTCTTGATCACTCGAAGTGTGGTGGTTATTTCTCTCCTATCTCTTTATTAAAATAAGCGGTTGGTAGTGTTTAACCTAGTTCACCTGTTACACAGCTGCTTACCGTGAGCCAAACTAAGTAAGACATCAGTTGACCACTTATATCTTTCACTATTTTAAAACGATAATTTTGTGACAATGTCGTCAGCCGCTCTAAAAGTACTTTTACGATGATTTGCAGTTCGCCAATGCAACCAATGTAATCAGCCACAACAGAATTCTCAGCAGCCTGTGGCGATGGGATACCAGCTACAAATCGTTCCTCTACTGCCGTATCTCCACTTTTCCATCCCTTGAATGTAAGTAATCTTCAGTAATTGTTCTTAATAACTGCCAGTGTTAAAAACCGCTATAGGAATAAATTCACTTTGTTTTATTTTGTATGCTGTAAACTTGTAAAATTTATTTTTATGGTTTCTTTGCTAGCAGGAAAAAGATTTGCAATGCCATTGAATGATGAAATAATATTTTATCTAATACACACGTCTCTTATTACACATAGTCTCTTATTACAAAATATAAGCTGTGTAGAGTTTTAAAGTAATCACACGAACATGAATGAAATTTTATAACGAAATTATAAGAGACTATGAGACCAGCATATTATATATGTTATCGTGTGTTCTTTGGTTAGTTTACCTGGGGGATGAAAAAACCACAAGTGGTTGCATTCCGCAATAGTGAAACTTGTCAGAAGTACACACGATTAACAGACTTGATAAGCTGGTATCAAGTTTATCTAATACACACGTCTCTTATTGCACATAGTCTCTTATTACAAAATATAAGCTGTGTAGAGTTTTAAAGTAATCACACGAACATGAATGAAATTTTATAACGAAATTATAAGAGACTATGAGACCAGCATATTATATATGTTATCGTGTGTTCTTTGGTTAGTTTACCTGGGGGATGAAAAAACCACAAGTGGTTGCATTCCGCAATAGTGAAACTTGTCAGAAGTACACACCATTAACAGACTTGATAAGCTGGCTTCATAACCTGAATCGTTAAATGCGCTGACCAGCATCACTTCTTGAAAGGTATTCTTCATTTCAAAGACTTTTTTATTTGCAGATATTTTTACAAATTTGCAGATCGGAAAGTCTAAATGATTCCCATACGTAACCATTTGTCGCTTTTCAAGAATCGTTGATGGCTTCTCTCAAATAATGATTTTCTGGATAATAATAGCAAATGCAGACAAAATTACAGCCAGTGTCATTATATCTGCATTTGCATGTGTTCTCCGACTGGTCTGTCTGTTTTGTAACAATATTAGTGAAGGAAATTACTGGAAAGGAAATTACAATCGATATTACTGAAGGAGTAACAATCGATATTATTGGAGAAAATATCTTACCGTTAGTAAAATCGTTATAAAGATTCTCTCATTCTATATGGAATTTGATCTAATCTTCGCAATCCAAATAATTCTGCGTTCTTCTCGTGATTACGCTGACGTTCCGTGGAAAAGGCAGCTTCAAAAACTCGAGGAGATGCTCTGAATTACTAAGACGAAAGTTAAAATCTTTGGTATATTTGGAAGGAGAATTGGTTAAGATATACTTAAGAGTGCTGTCTAAAGAGAGAGAAGAATTTCCTTGTATTCTGGTGGATAAAGGATTTGGAGGATTTGAGTTAGGTCGTTGATAATAGCAATACTTCTGAAACTCATCCAGCTTGATCAGTAAAATTAGAAAAGAGAAACCAGTTGGCCTTACGAAAATTCTAAGGCAGGAAATAAAGCTTTGTGGAAAATATGTTGTTGTTGTTGTTGTTGTTCTAGAAGTATGGTCGAAGAAGTTAAGGCTGTGAGATTTGTGTACTACCCCTGTTAACTGCGTGTTATATTCTGACAGGTTTGTTTATTTTTTTTAGGGGAATGGAAAAAGTCGAGTTTTTGGGAAGGGAAAGCCCCGCCACCTCCATATGGAGACTGGCTAACCCATCTTCAGTGTTGAAAAAAAAAAAAGAAAAGAAAAGAAGCTCCTACAAAGATTCTAGACGAAATTCGAAGGCTATCAAACCAAAGAGCATCACAGATACTGAGTGGGCCTTTACGAATAAATATTCAAAAGGTTCTTCTGAGTGATTATCAGAATTTGATTGGGACAGAGAAGGCGCGTGCGACAAGGAAATTACGAGAGAGAATAAATAAATAAGAAGACAAGATCTTAGGCGTATGTCATTTCCTGGATTGCTATAACAACCAGATTTCACGTGCTTGTTATAGCAATCTGAGGTTCAATTGGAAATAGATCTGATCTGGATTTCGTTAGTCATCACACACATCATTTATATTTAACGTTTTGATGTGGATATAGAAATATTTATGCATGATTGTTTGTTGTTGTTGCTTTATTTCTCTACATGTTATATATTATGTCTCAATTATATTCTATATGTTTCCTCATAGATACAGTGATTTACTTTTTTTAGTGATTGTATATCGCCTACATATTTGTATTTTTATAGCAGCCAGTATGGCCACGGCTATTGGTTACACACATTCCGTAGTTCTTTATATTTCTATTTTCTTCCTTTATTCCTAAATCTTTTCTTTAACTATCAATCTCTGCATTACCAATTGAAAGATGTAAAAATGATATAAAAGCAAGAATTGCGATGGGAAGAGATGCCTTTAATAGAAAATGGAATTTATTCAGAAGTAAAATGGACAGAAACCTAAAGAAAAGAGTAATAAAATTATGTGTGGAGTGTTGTCCTCTATGCAGCTGAAACTTGGACATTGAAGAAAGAAGAAATTAAGATTTTGGAAAGCTTTAAGATGTAGATTTGGAGAAGGATGGAAAAAATCAAATGGACAAATAAAATAACTAATGAAGAGGTCTTAAAAAGACTGGAAGAAGAAGCAAGGGAAACTGGATCTGACATATTCTGAGAGGGAATGGAATCACAGTGATGCCATCGATGGAAAAATAGACGGGAAAAGACCCAGAGGAGGAGTAAGGAAAACAATGCTAGATGGCATGCTGAATAGAGACACAACCTTGAAAGAGAAGGCTCAGAACAGTAGAGAGCGGAAGGAAAGTTTTTGCTACTAAGAGAAGAACCTCTGCTCATATGCAGAATACTTAAGAAGAAGATGTAGTATTACTTTTTACTATCCACTATTATCACTTGTATTTCTTAAAAATACTTCTTGCATCTCTTGTACTATATTTTCGTTTGTAGTACTTCTTCAGTGTTCATTTTTTTATTATTTTGGCTGAATGAAATGTTATTGTTTGTTATGCTTTTTTGGTATGATTTTGTGGGAGTTTTTCACCCCCCCCATTGTTACCAATTATTTCTTTTGTTCATGATATTGTAAGAGAAGCGTTAAAAAGAAGTAATAACGATAATTAGATTTAGAGACAGGAACAAAATTCATTCTCAATCGCATTTTACCACTCAACTTAGTCTCCTGGTTATAAGATAACGTTCACAACCTCCCCTTAATATATGATCATACTCCGTTCATGTATGACCTGGTAAATTTAGTGGTACCAGGATATAGGTTAGAAGATTGGGAAGTCTCCATGTATTGCTACTTAGTGACATGCAAACTGAAACATGACATCAAATTTGAGTACTCCGATAAACAAGATGATAGTGTTCTACCTACGAAAGTCATCTACCAATAGGTAGATGATTTTTCATGTTGTGTTGCGAAAGTCACCAATAGGTCTAGTTTTTATTTATTTTTTATCTGGTCCACACATGAAAGGCTACAAGACCTATAGCATACTGGTATAGGTATGGGAAAGAGGAACAGAAGAAAGGAGGAGTATGTTCACATTTTGCTTCAACAGCTGAGGGCTGTAATCTTTGGGAAGGGGAGACTGTTCCAAAGGGCAGAAGTAGATGGAATGAAGGAGGAGGGAGTAAAGTTGGTTCTGTGAGTTTTCAGACTGACTGTAAAAGGGTTATCAGTGGCTCTTGTTTTAACGATTTTGGTGGAGAATGGAGGAATTATAGTGGCCAATTCAACAGAGTACTGTACATGAAAGTATCTGCAGAAGACGCAGAAGGCAGAAACTGAACATCATTGAGAGGGGGATTGAAATGGGGCTGTGAGAGATCATTAATTATCCGGATTGTCCTCTTCTCGATAGAATCGAGCAATCTTAGAGAGGACTTTGGTGCACCACCCAAAATATGGGAGCAATATTCCATGGTTGGGCGGATTTGAGCTTTGTATAGAGTTCGCAGCTGTGAAGGTGTGAAGTCGTGTCTTGTGGAAAATGTACACCGTTTTTTGGCGGCTGGAGAAGCAATAGTTGAAATGTGGTTGTGCCAGGAAAGATCGGAGGTATACGTCAGTGCTAGAAGTGAAATCTGATCGTGTTTGGATATCTCAGTATTACTGAAGGTAAGGGGGGGATGCAAACTCATTCTTGCGAGGGATCAGATTGAACTGAGTCTTGTGCCATTGAAGTTTACAAGGTTGTTTTTGCCTCACAGGGATATATCAAGAACATTTGAGTTCCAGTGCCTCGTCTTGGTAAATCTTGAAAATTCTAATATTTGAACACTAACAGTTTTGTCGAATGAAAAGGAAGAATGGGGTGTACTGTCGTCAGCAAAGCCATGGATAGGCCTGGATGTGGATCTGTTTCCATGTTGCGGGAAGAGGCCTGTTGAATAAGATAGATTGAAGAGGCGATACAGGATAGGTGTTAACTGGGCACAATTTTTAACACAATAGGTGGGATACCTTCAGGACTAGATGCCTTGTTTGTGTTCAAGTTGTTAAGGATTTGGATTTCTTTTGGTCGGAAGACTATGAGAGACAAGAAAGGAGCTGTTCTTGATGGAGTGGAGGGACTTTTGCCCAGGTCATCATTGCAGGAAGTGGAAGAGAAGAGTGGTGCCAGTACGTTTTCCTTATCTTTTGGTGAGGTCTACAGTCCATCTAGATGTGAGAGTGCTGGAAAACTGGGTTGGGAAATGTTGCACCCAATGGCTTTGGCAATGGACCAGAAGGAGCGACTCCCATTTGGCCAGGAAGCGAGTTTGCAGTATTTGGCCCTTTCAAAGTCTGACATGGACTTGTTAAAATAATTGCAAACAGAGAAGGTATGTTGCAATGGGTAGTACTGGTTAGTGTTTTCTGACATCGATTTGTGAAAATGGGTCAATTTATATAATTTAAAATGTTATATAGATATCTATTGAGGATCATCGTATGTATTTCGTTTTGTCCGCTATATAAATTTGCATCGTTAGCGTATCAACTCTGACTAACATATCCTCTCTGTTTGATTAGTTGAAGACCGCAAGCTGATTCCTTCCAAAATTTTTGCCTTCACTTGGTTAATTAAGAAAATTCATTAATTGCAAAATGTAACATGTTTATGACATGACATTGAGTAGAAACAGAAAAAATCAAGCAAAAGAAAAGAAAAAAAAGGTTTCTTATAATTATAAAATAGTAATAAACTCGGGTAAATGAAAAGAGAGAAATAATTCATAATTAAGTCAGTGTTGTATTAGCAACCTTGACAAGGAGAAATAAGAGAAGATGGACGTTTAGTTACTCAAATCCAATGGAATAAAATCTGAACACAATCGATGATGGCTTACATAGGCACACGTTGAAGCTACAACAAAAATGCAACAGTTTTTAACATGTAAATGTCAACAAAGAAAATATGTCAATTGAAACAAATACGAAAATCTTGGTATAAGCTGGAATTTCCATGCCGTATCTAGGGAATCACTGATAAAATTAAACTATAACATAGACTAAACTATACGCTTAGTCTGTTTTAGTAAATTATAAAGATTCAGGATGTTTTAGTTCACAATATGGAAAAATGAAAATAACAAAAAAAACATTGGTGTATATACATGAAACAAGTAGTGATACATCAAATATACAAGAGATAGATACAACACGGGAAATGAAATTAAGAAAATAGTTATAAAATAAAATTCGATTAAAAACAACTATAAGATTTATTAAGAACGTCACTTACTATCCACCAACGATTGGATAAAAAAGAAACTATCAGAATGGAATTACATGTTAATAGATTGGATTGCAAAGTAAGTTGAACTGCTTGTATTTTTGTAATGATTAGTCTATAGACAAAATGTAAGTACAATATCATCATTGTAACGAGTTATCTCACACATAAATAGGAATTCCATGTTGCTACCTCTCTTGCGTCTCTGATGCCACTATGGTAACCTCTCCCAAGGAAAAGGAAGATCTCTTGGCATCAGCTGTTTCCTCAAACACCCACCTGACTCACAAAAGTAAATCATCTCCCATACCACCATAAACTATCCACTGCATGCACTCTGAACTTTTGCCAGAAGGACATCAGAAAACTCCTCATATCTTGATACTAATAAGGCTTGTGGTCTAGATGGTATTCATCCGGTTGTGTTCAAGACTTGTGCTCTAGAACTGACACCCATCGTGTATCGTCTATATGAACTTTCATATTCTAGTTCAAGATGAACGCAAGCCCATATCCAGCCCGTACCCCCCCCCCAAAAAAAAGGGAGAAAAAGTCAGCCATCTAACTATTGACTCATTGCTCTCTCATCTCATTACTTTAAAAATGATAGAAAAGGTTATCGACAACCACCAGACTCATCAGCTAATTTGCGATCACCAATATGGATTCCGCCATTCTCGTTCTACAGCCGACCTTCTAGCTCATTTCACCAACCTTTGAACTCAGCCATGGAAAGATTTGGAGAAACTCATATCATCGTTCTCGATATTTCTAAGCGATTTGAAAATGTCTGGCACCGGGACCTCCTGAACAAGCTGCCGTCCTATGGCTTCCCTCCTGACTTCAGGATTGGATTACCAGCTTCCTTACTGGTCGTTCAATGTGTGTGTCCTGGTGGATGTCTTCTTCTTCTCATCAGTTTTCTCCATCAATGCTGAAGTGCCTCAGGGTTCTGTGCTCTCACGCACACCCTTTCTGCTTTACATCAATGACTTCCTTTCTCTGACTTCAAATCCTATTCAAGGCTTCGCCGATGACAGTATTCTTCGTTCCTCGTTATCATTTGTAAACCCTGCAGTACCTAATGTTAAATGATTCAAGATCTTCCATAACCAGTGACTTGAACACTGACCTCCTCAGCATCCTGAAATGGGGTGATAAATTTCAAATCCAGAAAGTTCAAGCCTGCGTTATTACTCGCAAGAAACCCTACTTTATTCCTTCTCATTTTTGATAATGTTCCAGTTTCCTTTCAAGATCAACTTTCTCTTCTTGGGTTGACTGTCACATCCAGTTTATCCTGGAACAAACATATTACTTACATAGCTTCCTTATCATCTAAAACGTTTAAACGTTTGGTGTTGTTTCCCTTCTAAACATTACTTCTCTTTCTCTCGAATCCTAAAATTCTGTCTCAGATTCGCCCAACTTTGGAGTACTGTTCTCACATTTGGGGTGGAACACCCAAGACTGCTCTAAGAATTCTTGATGATATTCAGAAGAGAGCAATATGCTTAAGAGACAACTCTCCCCCCCACACAGACTCCCTTCAGTCACTTTGTCATAGGCACCCTGTTTCAGCACTATGTCTTTTCTATACGTACTTTCATGGGCGTTGCTCCTATGAACTGACCGCTACTCAGGACCGGCGCATAATATTTTTCTTGTGTGCGCGATTAATGTTTGGCGCCTTTCCGAAAAAGTTTTTTTTTGAATAAAGTGTGAATAAAACGAACAGGAAATGAAAAACAAATGAAAACCGCTTTATTTACAGTATAATGTTACCTACAGATTAATCCTGCTTATACAAATTTTTTCAAGTTATATAAATTTTCAAAATAATATAAAATAGTAATATGAAGTAAGAGATTTATTCAAATATTTTTTGCATTAATAAATAAATTAATTTTGAAGATTCAACGAAAATAGATAAGAGAATTTTACAAGAATGTTTCGCATTGGACTCGAGAGTTCGCTGATTATTTTGTGTCGCACGCCGCTCTAACAGCCCGCTAATATAACGGGGTCGAATGTCAAGAAGAATGAGTTATCAGTAGTAAGCTGACTTTTAGGGGCGAACCACATGCATCCGATCCGATTAAAATTAGGATACGGCCCTTACACGGAACTCAACAATTAATCATAAATTGATTTATGATACATCAAAAAATATAGAACTATTTTAGGTAATATTTTTTGGTAAATTTTAATCAAAAATTACAGTGATATAATCGGGTCCAGGATACAATTCCAGAATTTATTTGTTCGTTTCCGGAAAGATCTGAAGGGTCCCGAACGGAAGACGACGTAGTACATTCATAATTATATGTAACATTCGTTGTTCGTTTAAACTCTTATCTCATATTTTTGACATCTTTTAGGCGCCTTTTCTTCTGCGACGCCTGCGTATATTGCACTCTTCGCACACGCCACCAGCCGGGCCTGCTGCTACTATTCCTTCATTTTCCTCTAACCATAGAAGAACTAGAGCAGCCACTGGCCAACACCCATACATTCTCCAGCTTCGAACACACCGAACGAACTTCTCAACAGCTTCCTTCATTCCATCCACTTCTATTCTTTGGAACAATCTTCTCCATACTGTTTTTCCAACTGAGTACAACTTCCCACTTTTTAAGAAACTTATCAGCAGGTTACATTTTCTCTTTAATCACTTGCCTACACATGGCACTGTAGTATTATGTCTTGTGACCTTTAATGTGTAGAGTCGACGCAAAAAAATGTTTTGTACTGAGTTTTTGTTTCTTTTTTTTTATTTTATTTTTTATAAGAATTTACAATATATTCCAGTGGCGAATTCTCCATGCTTGCTATGTTTGCTGCGCAAATCATTAATTGAGAAAGAAGTAATATTTCTTTGTTAATAAATGCATGCATTTATAAACATTCCATTTAGGCTTTTATTTTTGTAGACAGAAGACGTCTTAAGCTTGAGCGGCAATAATTGAGCTTTGTGTTGTGTATCGAAGGCCGAAGCTTGCTCGTCTAGTCAAAGCTACCTTGGCTTGCTCGGTTGTAGGAGCTTCAGGGTCCTCGCTGCAGCACTGTCATTTCATGCGCGTGCATAGCCATTTCCGCTCCCTTCTTAAACACAGGCTATACGCAGTCAAAGTAGTTCTAGCCAGAGAGCTTTAGCCAACCTTTACAAGTGCGCCTGTTGCTTAGGAAAATTAAGTTACAACCAACTTTTCATGACGATGTTATTGACCAGTTCATAAAGAAGAACCATAGGGTAGCGTTTGTATTCAAGTAGCTAAATTGAAAAAGATAGAGAATATCATTTGTAAAATAAATGTTGTATTTGCATGATTAAATGTACATAAATTTCTAAATATATAGTTTTAAATGGTCAGTAATTAATTATTCCGATAATCAGACTTCAATCACACCTCTCACTCCCTGAATGATAACAAGAGCAAGCGTGAATTTCGAGACCAGCATTCGCCCCTGATATATTCGTCTTTCCAGATCATAAAATTTTCTGTTGACTCGCATATCATAATGAAGAGAGAGAGAGAGAGAGAGAGAGAGAGAGAGAGAGAGAGAGAGAGAGAGAGAGAGAGAGAGAGAGAGACCATAGCACAATGTCTGAATCGAAACTTGGAGAAACAATGAGAAAAAAGAATGAATATTTTAAAACTAGTCCGATTTAAAAACTCTGTAATTGAGTTAATGATCTGAACATCGTCAAGTAATTTTGATAGCATTCTTTAAAATCATTATTTTAATTTAAAAAATGCATAAAGAAAATGGTCTGCGCGTGCAAACATTTCGCAGAACAGAAAAGGAACAGATATTTGTTAATGTGTTACTATTCGAATATTATTATTATTATCCACTTTCAATTACTCATCGCTAGAGGGCACTCCCCTTTTCGCAACTACTCGCCATCTACAGTATTTAAATCTTCATTTACGTCGCTATCTTTAACTAACCACAGCGCCATTTACCGCCGCTAATTGTAGTTTTTGTCTGTAAATTTTTATGTTTCTGTCTTTAATTTTCTCTCTCAGTTTTAATACAATTATTTGTTGTTTATTTTTATTCTGATTATTTCTTCATGTTTATTGCAGAAAGTTTCCATTTTTTAACTGGAGGAGGAGTAATTCGCACCGCATGAAGTACTGCTGGCTAGCTATTCAAAACGGTGTTTGGAGAACTTCGATCTCTCATACGTTTCTGTACTTGTATGATTGCAAAATAAACATTCTTGATTTTTAAGTATACAGTACTTTGGAGTTGCGTTTCAGTCTTTCATACTCGCCACGTACGCTACGTTCATTACTTCAATGAAACAGAAGTAATTTTATGAATTCGATACGATGAGGTGAAACAATAAATTTACTCAGAAGGCCCACGCCTTCTGAGTAAATCTTAAAATTTTGAAAACCAGTAAGATTTCTTCTGTTTACCGAGATTGAGCTGCGTGCTATATAAGAGACGATATTCCCAATCCTAACTAGTCTTCATCTATATGTATATCCATGCATGTGTGTGTATTCTAGGGTCAATTTTTGTGAGTTGCATTAAAAATTGAGTTTCTTCGAGATTAATAATAATAATAAATAAAGTAAAAAAACATAATCTCTTATGACGAAGATCGGATAAATTCTTCACCTGTAACAAAGTTGAGTAAATTCTTCGTCCTCAGCACCATGAAAGTTTTTACCAGAATTAGCGAGTATCGTAGTAAAACATTCAGAAAATTATGACATTTCGAAAGATATGAAAATATAAATATAAAAATAACTCCTTTTACATTTGGGAAAGGACAAAAACGATTAATAAATACTATTAATTTCAGAATAATTATGGTAATTATTATTATTAACTATTATACGAAGTGAAGTCCAGGACGTATTGCGTGAGATACCCGTCCTTCCTTACATAATACTAATCTGCATTGTTTTTAAATTCATCTCTCTCTCTCTCTCACACACACACACACACACACACACACACACACACACACACACACACACACACACACACACACACACACACACACACACACACACACACACACACACACGCTATCATCTTTGAAATATGACCCCTTAAAATCGTACAAATTTAATGTGCACCATGCAACTTCTCAATACAAAATGCAATTAATATACTTATACTTCTAAATAAATCCACTACAAGTCTGCAAGATTCTCTGACTAAATTGAATAACTGTTGTAATAGATATGGTATGAAGGTCAGCAATAAAAAGACAAAGACAATGAAAATAGGCAGAATCGTTGAAAATGTCAACTGCGTTGTGAACGGAGAACGTGTGGAACAAGTAAACCACTTCAGCTACTTAGGCACGCTTTTTAGTGAAGATGGTAAATTAAATATGGAAATAGACGACAGAATCAACAAAGTTAAATAATAAAATAATAAAGTAACACGTAAAAACCACAGTGATATCTTTAATTAGTAAAGGACAGATATTTCTTACTAAAATTAGTAGTACATCTTCAGTGTCTGTTACAGTAATAGGAATGGAATACAAGCAAAACGTTCGGTGGATCACCTATTAAAATACAATTGTGACCGCGTGCTAGGAAATAATAGAAATAACGAATTTAATCTATTAAGATAAATGTTTTTTTTTTACATAAGATAAAAGTCTCCCAGTTCTTTGAGAGAGATATACACTCATTTCTATTTAAATTCGGTCGGTGTAAGATAGTTTCACAACTTTCTTTGAATAAGCGTTCATATTTGAATCTGCATCTATGGAGGAGAACTGCTTTATCCCACTGGACGCTATGAGTAGAGTCAATACCGTGCTACGCCAGACTAGATTTCAGAATTTTGTTATAATCAATATAATATTGATGTTCTTTTATTCTTTTTTTCAAAGAACGGCCAGTTTGTCCAAATAAGAGACATTGCATTCGCAAGGTATTTGGTAAACGCCAGCCAAAGATAGAGTAGACAGTTTATCCTTTATAGAAGGTAATAAAGAAGAAATTTTGTTGATAGGAATATATGTTGGAATCAATTGATACTTTTTTAGAATTCTACCTATAGGTTCTGAGATTCCTGGAATGTATGGAATAGGAATCTGCGGACTGTTGAAGAAACTGTAGGTGTCGCCACGCCATACCACAGGTTCCACTAAAAATTAGAATCAACAAAGCTGGTATGGCAGAAAGTCAACTGAATAAATTTATATGGAATAAGAGAAAAAATTAGTCAGAACACTAAATTAGCTGTATACAAGACAGTTTTAACTTATGGATCTGAGAGCTGAGTCAGCAGTAAAACACTTGACCAAAGGCTGGAGACCGCAGATATGAGAGTCCTGAGAAAGATTAGAGGTTTGAACAGATGGCATCAATGGCAGTTGAAGCCATCTATAATATAATCACATTAATAACGAGGATATTAGGAAAGAACTTGACATTGTCAGCATCCAGGAATGTGTTAGCAGAGCTAATCTCAGGTGGCATGGTAACTTAAACTGTTCGGGCGAGGAATGATTGGGAAAACAAGTGTTCTCTACCAGGATAGCAGGAAAACCCAGAGGAAGACCGAGATATAGGTGGATTGATACGGTACAAAGTGCCTTAGAAGACAGAAATATAAGATCTGATAATGTTGGAGTCTTGACAAGTAACAGACTGATTTGGAGGAAAATTGTAGATAGGAAGTTAGTAATGATGTAATTTTTTCATATAGTACTATCATATCTTGTACACCCCTTGAGGGTACATGGCAGGAATTTGATGATGATGATGATGATGCCATCTAAAACATTTGCGTGTATATATTGTATACTGGATCTAAGCTGTAACTATCCTGTACGATGTCCTTTAGAATTTGTATTTCATTATATAATTCGGTGGCAAAAATATCCTTTTCTTCACCATCAATCAGTGCTATTTATAAGAAATAGCACTGACTTTATTTTAATTCTAATATATCTCATCCATATTAGAAATTTCCTTGACACTGGATAAAAACTGAAATATGTTAAAAGTGACTTAAGAGATTAAACCCTTCAGCCAAAGAATTAAGTGTTCACAAGTGGAAGAAAAAAAGCTAATTTTAAAGTTGGATTGGGGATCAACTGGGGCTTCGTCCAAACACTGATAACAGAACATTCTTTTCTTATGTCTACGTAATGTACTGTTTTTGAACTCAGGAGAAATTTCTAAATATAATGCTAGCTCTTTTGCTGATTCAAGTATAACATTAAAATTTCCATCCGATCTAAATTTTTCAGTAATTAATGATAGACATAGATAGATAGTTCGGTCTCCACCGGTAGCCTATCTCTGATTGGCTACCGGTGGAGACTGAACTGCCCACTCAGTGTCCAAAAAGTTAATAGGGTTTAAAGGCCTTGCCTACTCTCCACAAGGAAATAAAGGCGTTAACTTATTATTATTATTATTAAGATGAAAAGCCAAACGGCTATTTTTTTCTGGCGAAGTTGATATAAGTTAAGGGGATAAAAATCCCTTATTGTTTTTCAGCCAGTAAGCGAAACTAAGATCGAAAACTACGATCTGTAACGTTTCATGCCGACGAACTGTCAGCGTATCCAAGCGTAAGTGACCACTTGGTAGTGCCACACCACTGCAACTCGTTGCAAAGGTGGAGCAAGCTCCCTCACTGTTCTTGATATTTTCTCATAATGTAAAACACACAGCTCTTAAGAGATGTAGTACTGTTTTTCATTATGAGGAAAGGTCACTATCCAGACCGGTTTCAACCTTTTTTGAGGTCTCATCAGTGAGTAGCTAGACCTAGAATATCAGAGTTGCAATGCGTTGCCGTGGTGTGGCACTACCAAGTGGTCACTTACGCTTGGATACGCTGACAGTTCGTCGGCATGAAACGTTACAGATCGTAGTTTTCGATCTTAGTTTCGCTTACTGGCTGAAAAACAATAAGGGATTTTTATCCCCTTAACTTATTATTATTATTATTATTATTATTATTATTATTATTATTATTATTATTATTATTAAGTTATTCACATAATTTGATACAGTCAAAACATGATAACAATTTGACTGGTGATACAAGCAATTCAGATTCCATCCAAGAATCTAAGTATAGTCCGTCAGGTAGCGCCATAAAATATGGACTGTTCCAAGTAATGCTATTTTGTGTAAGTCATATTGGGTGATTTCGATTATGTTTAATGTCTGTAAATAGATCCCAATACTCGGTGCACAAATTGCACTTAGTGCAATTTCCAAGATGCATAGCTTCTTGGAAATTGCACTAAGTGCACCGAGTATTGGGATGATTTGTGCGTTTAAGTCACAGCTGGCCATCTTCGATTGCCAGTTCTCGATATTTAGTATTTTTTTACAGTTCTTTGTTGTTATCACTGGGTACTGCGATATCAATAATCCAAATCTGTAAATGTTTAATAATTGTGATGTCGGGTCTATTGTGTTCTGAATGCCGATGAGTTTGTATTCTAAAGTCCCAGAGAATTTTTGCTGTTTCGTTTTCCAATACTGTCTCTATTTTTGATCACTTGATCATGCCAATATTTATAATTAGTTTCAGCTATTTCAGCTATCTTGTTGCAGGCATTGATTAGATGTTCTACATTCCCATCTTTCTGACCGCACAATCTGCATTTGCTGTTATTATTGAATACTCATTTTTTTTTGCTTTGATTGCATTAGTTTAATGCCTGTTCTTGAGCTGCTAGAATAAATCCTTCTGTTTCTTTCTTTCTTTCTTTTTTTTAAATATCCATATTGTAACCATTGCCACGTCTTGTTCACGTCAATTTTTTACTCAGTATCTCGAAGAAATTGACGATGCAAGGGTTTATTTTTCCAGCGCACATCGGTTATTTTCCTGTTCCTTTTTGTAATCAGATTTGTTTTCTGTTGCTTTTAGAAGGTCCTCTTGTGTAACTGCTTGATGCATTTGCTCAGAGCTATTGTTGATGCAACTTTTTTAACTAATTTCTTCTTCTTCTTCTTCTTCCACAATCTGTCTCACTTTCTGCAGACTATGTCCACCTATTCTCCTTGGTATGTACAACTGGTCAGCATCACTTCGTGGATGTAATGTATGATGCTTTGACATTAATTTTCTAGTTTTGTGATCCAATTTGTCCAGGTCTTCTTTTGTCCAATCTATTATGATAGTTGTGTATCGGATCAGATCACTGGTAGAGTGCAAGAATTCATTGTTCTAATTGTGTTTAATCCATTTAGTTTTGTTTTCAGAATATTTCTGACTCTTTTGGTGTATTCTTCTGCTGCCTGTTGTTTAACTTTCGAGTGGAGAATATCACTGGCTTCTAATGTTCCTAGGTATTTATAGTGTTCTTTAGCTGAAATTTGCTTTTATATATTTCTGTTTATCAAAATTAATATTGGCAGTGTCATTCATTTTTCCTAGTTTAATAGTTAGAATTGCGCATTTTTGTAAACCAAATCATTTTGATATCCTGAATGAAAATAAGAACTGTGTTCAGAAAGGGTCTATTTGCTATATCGATTTTCCATATAACTTCAAGTCATCCATATACAACAGATGGGAAATTTTAATATTATATTTAGGAATTTCATATCCAAGTTTTGTTTCAAAATCATAGACAAAGGTATTGAAGAAATGTTGAAGAGCAACAGTGACAATGAATCATATTGGAAAATTTCACGTTTAATGCTAATATATCCGAGTCGTTCATTATTGACTATTAAAGTTGTTTTCCATGATTTCATAGCAGCATCCAGAAACGAAAATATGTTTTTGTTAATTCCAAATATTTCTTGTGATTTCAGGATCCAGGAGTGTGGGAAGGAATCGAATGCTTTATCATAGTCTATCCATGCATGTGAACATAAAAATTCACAATCTTCAATTTTCAGAGCTAATGTTTCTGCTTCATATTTTGTATTATTGTCAACAATTTGAATATTATCATAAATTTCCACAAAAGAATCTAAAACTTCGCCAATATCATATCTAAGCGAACGAACAGCGTCAATCCTCACTTCCCATCTAGTATCAGATGAAGTTTTGAATGCAATTTTGGTGTACTTTTAAAGTACATCCCATCGTTTAGCCAAAGCACTAAAGAAATTATAAATTTCTTGTATAGTGCTAAAAAAAAGCACTGTTTCAGTATTAACTTGAGCAGCATCAGTTATCACCAAATTTAACGGTGTGTTGGACCAAAAGTGCTCAATGGTTAATATTCGATCAGTGTCTCTGAACGTTGCTGTGTTTTCCTCTCATGTTCACCCCATTATTGTATCTTTGTCTCCGCAAAATTGTAATATCTAAAATTTAAATCTTTTAATTTATCTAAGAGGTACATGGATAAACCTTCAGACATTTTGAGAAATTTAGTTAGCTGCCCTTTCTGTTTCTCTTTTTCAAGTTCTTTTTGCCGCTTTTTTTTTTTTACATCCGAGTAATATTTTTCATTGCCATTATGCCCAGTTTATTCTGAAGTAAAAATTCTATTGAACAAAAAATTCGGTAAGACATAAGAAATAAATGCAAATAAAAAAAAAAAAAGAAAATAAACAATTTTGAATCTACTTACGTCAGTGCTTATTAACTACACATTCACTGTGTGTTTAGCAATCAACAGTTCAATGATTTATTTACAAACAACGCGTGATGTTTCTTCCACATGTCCAAATGTCACTTGGCAGTAGAGGTCAAACCGGATACACCTGCGCGCTTCACATCCTAACTGACGAATGCGCACTGCATGTAAAAAAAAAAAAAAAAAGAGTCGGTAATGTAAGGAGTCTCTCCTCTCCTGTAACATGACACCCCCAGACGAGCGTCCGGCTCGTTTAGTGCTTCTGTAAAACAACTTGAAGATTTTGCTAAATGTTATTAAAATCGCAGTATTTATTACAATATATTTAGTGAATATCCACATTTAATAAACGCTAATAATAAAACGTATTTTTTATTTTACTTTTTCTACTCACTTCAGTGCCCCTTGAAGAAAGCGTCCCGATGCGACGTATCGCCTGTTTACCGCGTGAAGCTGCCCTGGGTAAGACAGACCACATCGAATACTTCCCGTTTATGTTCTGAGTTGTAGGTGCGGCGTGGGGATCAGTGGTACAATGGCAGAGATGCGAGGCGAGGATTGGGCATTCGTCGGAACTGAGCAGATATTTGCATATTGCACTATGTCGGATTTACTTTAGGATTGTAGTTGCAGTTGAGAGAATGTTGAAAGTGATATATGAGCTGTTCAGTATTAATTTATTTTAAAGTTGCGTTAGCGAATGCGTGAATGCATTTGTTCCGCTAGAGGGCTTGCACAGTAGGATTTACTCTTGGGATTCTACAGGTAATGTACAATAAATGGAAACACTATGCTATCTGGTTGCGTTATCGGTAGATGAAATGCAGCGCCTACGATTCACCAAACACAGATGCAGTTGATATGCAAATATGCTCCCGACATTACTAGGGAGGACGTGTGTATAAAGGTTTATTGCATGTTAAAATGGAATCCAGAGAAGACCTCAGTGACTTTGAAAGGGGGCGTGATTGTTGGAACCAGGCTGGCAGGTTGCATCTGTGACCAGAACAGCTGAAATTGCGCATGTTAGTCGAGGAACAGTCCCTCAGGTTATGTCAGCATGGCAGTCGACAGGACAAACATCATAAGCGAAATGCAATAGTGGTTGAAAACTCTTACTGCAAGGAGGGGGGGGGGTTCGAGCATTAATGCGCTGTACCACGATAAATAGGCAGGAGACTGCTCAGCAATTGTGTGAAAAATTCAACACTGGTTATGAGAAACCCATTTCAATAAAAACTCTGCTCAAGAAACTACACATAGTTGGATATGACAATCCGGTTTCCTTATACAAGCCTTTGATCACTCCCGTCAATGCACTTCGTTGTCCAATGGTACAAAGAAGACAGTGGACTACACAAAAGTAAAGAGATGTAATATGATCCGATGAATCCACTTTCGCACTTTTTTGCTGTAAACGGACGAATACGTGGGGTTAAAATACGTGTGGGGCGTCAACCGAAGATAGCTCACAAGCCAGAGTGCTTGTTTCTAACTGTGAAAGGTTTTGGTGGTTCTGTCATGGTCTGGATGCATTCTCATGGCATGATTTGGGTCCACTTGTATTGGAAAGCAAAGTGGGTGGTGCATGTTATATTCCAATCATAAGTGATCATCATCATCATCCTATGTTGACACACTTTTCTCCAACACAGCCAGCCACGTTTCATCGAGCAAATGCAGTTACCCAGTGGTTTGTGGAACATGATGGTGAGGTGTCCTGTCTGACATGGCCATCCTAATCGACAGACTTAAATACTATAAAACATTCATGGAACATTTTGCAGAGAACTCTCAGGCAACGTTCTCCACCTCCAAAGAACAAAGGCAAATTGATCCAGTTTCCGTCAGACTAATAGTGAAATTCCACCTGTTCAGTTCCAAGCACTGACAGAGTCTTAGTAAATTTGGCGCAACATTAATTGAAACGTCACTGTTTCCATTTTTTTGTTGTTGGTGTTGTTGTTCATTACCTGTACATAGGATATGTGTGTTGGTTACAGAATAACTACTACACATGAAAAAGAGAACTACCAAAACTATATTTGTTCTTTTTTAATCTTTACATCATAGGTGGCCAACAGTAGGCCCGTAACGTGATTTTGTGCGGCCCGTGGCAGGATAAAAACTATATTAAATTATATATATTATCAATTTAGTTATTAATTTCGACCGCAGATTTTCAGATTGATATAATAGTTATATTCATTATTTCTGATGACAGAAACATTTTATATTCTCAATACGAATCAAATTTGCTTTAAAAAGATTACTCAATTTATAAAATGCTGCTTCTCTGTGCAAGTTGTAGTAGTGAGAGTGGTAGATTTCTAGGCCATCCAGAGTAACGCATCACTCAAACGCATTACTGTAACCAGAGCAGAGCAAGTACTTGCTCTGCTCTGGTTACAGTGATCAGTTTCAGAGACCCAGTTAACAATGTTATTGTTGCAGTTTGTGTCCCTTGGTCGGTTACTTCAGCCTATGTGGACTATGAGTAAGAAACCTAAGATCTGTGAAGAAAACAGGTCATTTCAAGAGAAAAGGGAAAATGAATTTCTATTTATAAACAATAACGACAACAAACCACAGTGCCTTGTGTGTTTGCAAGTATTGTCTGTGCACAAGGAATATAACCTCAAACACCACTGCATACAGCACCATGCCGGTAAATACCAAGAATACGCTGGACAAGTAGGTACTAAAATTGTAGTAATTCGAAGAGAAAGGTTAGTGCCCAGAAATCTATTTTTACTAAACCAACATCAATACAAAAAAGCTCACTCTTGGCATCTTTTGTTGTAAGCGCAGAGATAGCAAAAGCAAAAAAATCATTATCTGATGGTGAATTTCTAAAACATTGTTCTGTGAAAATGGCAAGTGCATTTGGGAAAGATAAAATTGCCAGTAAATTTGAAAGCGTCCCACTATCAAATCAAACTGTAACAAAAAAAAGTCGAGGAAATAGGTTTTCACATATTAAATAAATTAAAAAGTGTTATTACAGATTCAGCTTACTTCTCATTGGCTCTGGATGAATCAACTGACATAACAGATACAGCTCAACTTCTAATTTTCATTCGAACTATTTCCAAAGACTTTGTTATTAATGAAGAGCTACTAACATTAGAGTAATTGCATAACACAGCCAAAGGTCAAGACATTTGTGATGCAGTTATGAAGGTTGCAAATGGTCCTGGTGATATCAACAATCTCACAGCTATTGTGACAAATGGCGCCAAATCAATGCGTGATACTCAAACAGGCTTACTTGGCTTACTAAGGAAGGATGGAATCAATTGCCCTGTATTGCACTTCATTATACATCAGGAGGCTCTGTGTGATAAATATCTGGGGATAGAGGATGTTATGAAAACTGTAATGAAGTGTGTGAATCGAATTAAGGGCGGAAATCGGGCCTTGACACACCGCAAATTTCTTTCTTCATCCATTTTTCATTTTGACTGACTTTTATCTCTTCCCAAAATTAAAACTCTTCCTTGCTGGTCAGCGTTTCTCTTCGAATCAAGTGGTTATTGCAGGTTGTAGAGGGGTATTTTAGAGATTTTACTGAGAATCACTACAGGGACTGGATAATGGCTCTGGTGCATCGCTGGAATAAATGTATTAGTCTTAAGGGAGAATACGTTGAAAAAAAAAATTGAAATTATAAATCCATTTTTTTAATTCTTAAGCGAGAACTTTTCAGACCACCCTCGTATGTTGATGAAGTTGATGTGATATTAATTCGTTTTATGTATTTCCTGTTTAGTTTTTAGAATTTTTAGTTGAGATTTTGTAATTTCTAGGTAGATTTGTTTTTATTCTTTTTTCGATTACAATGTTACAGTATTTAATTATGTTCCTGGGTTTTGGAGGAGAAGAGTTGAAGATTGCAGTATTGGGTGGGGACACGAGAATGCTGCCAGCACCCTTTGAGACTTGGCGAGGATGCCATTAAGTCTCTAGCCATGGTATGTATAGAGTGTATCACCCCTTCTCGCCCCCCCAACACACACCTGCTCGCTTATGAAATTGCCTAGAAAACGTGTTGTCTGCTAATCATTTTGCTCTCAAATATTTTGAGAGAGAGAGAGAGAGAGAGAGTGACAGGGTGCCAACAGTCACTACTGTATGTTTATTTCATTTTCACATCATGGAAGAGAACAGATTCACGTTTTGCTTGTGAAGAATAATAAATAAATAAACAAATCTACATAATGATAAATGAAGTTTGTAGTAGACATTTGAATTCGTTTTCTATGATTTTTTACGATGTGTGTGTTCCTATAGCAACAATTTAATTCAGTGGTGTCCAATTGTTAGTTTAAGAAACAGTTTAAATTGCATTCTACATATGCGCACTTAAAATCAGTTTGAATAGTGCAGTTAGGAAATTATTATTATTATTTGACACCTCTAGGGAGTCCAAAGACTCATCGCGGAAATTTGTTTCTGTGAGTTTATATATATATATATATTTTTTTTTTCCCCCTCCTTAAGAAGAATAAAATTATTAAATAAAAATAAATCAGCTAGCGCCTCTATTCCTTTATAGGGAGTAGAAGAATAAAATTATAAATCAATATTTTACAGTGCTCAAAAGTAATTATGATGACTGCTGACGTTCAGATTTAGAGGTCTGATAATATCATGTATTAGCAAAAGCATTTAAGTGATAATAATTTTAACTTTATTTTTTATTTGAGGAAATTTACGTTTTTTTTAAAACTTTTTTAAACTTGTTGATTTTAGTATCAACCAAGTAGAGCTGTCCGAGTGTAACTAATTCACAGTGTTGAGATTTATTTTAGAAAGAATATCTAGTCAAGTGTAAACTTCATGTCAAACTCATAACCAATTTCTCATTCTATAATCTGAATTTATCGAACAGTCAGCACACCGTCATTAATGCTGCTCGCTTGCAATGTTTGCTACAAGCTATCATTATTTATTTATTTTTGTTGTTGTTGTTATTTCTTGTTTCTTCATATTCCTCGTTATTTTCATTTTATAGTATTTTAAATGAAATACTATAAAAAGTGTAACTACACTTTTTATA
This sequence comes from Typopeltis vanoorti, assembly GCF_054136105.1. NCBI lineage: Eukaryota > Metazoa > Arthropoda > Arachnida > Uropygi > Thelyphonidae > Typopeltis > Typopeltis vanoorti. The sequence goes on from NC_143563.1 coordinate 4,167,312, forward strand.
GTACTGTATTTGTATTTTATACTATATTTCGGCCCATTTGTGAGTTCCATACTAAATACGGGCAAAAGAAATTAGAATGGATTTATATGGTCATTTAAATATACAGTTGTTTGTTGATGATTTAAAGTTAGGAAGAATTACGAGAAGTAGAGCAGATGTATCTTTGCAAGAGGACCTTTATAGACTGTCTGAATGGGCGAGTCTGTGAGGATGTCAGTTTAACCTAGTAAAGTGTAAGTTTTTAAACTTTGGGAAGCAAAGATGGGATGCAGAGTATAGGATTGGTGGGGATATTTTAGATGAGGGCGACTCCTTGCAAAGGTGGAGCAAGCTACTAACACTCCTATCTCAGTATCTCCCATATAACGCAAAACACATCTCCTTGCGGATATGTCTAATGTTATGCATTAAGGGAAGGGCCACTACCCAGACTAGTTTCGACCTTTATTGAGGTCTCTTCAGTGGGAGCCAGGCCCAAGTGGAGATACCAGGCAGAAGCATTAGCAAGGTCATCTCTACCAATAGGAGTTGCCAAATGGTATGCCACCTTTTTAATAAATTACTCTGGATTTAGAGAAAGATGTTGAAAGTTTATTTTTCACTTGGTTAGAATATAATAAATTTAGTTTAATCTTTTATCCCAGTGTGAGCAATACTTTCAGGTGCAAACAAAGTTTGCACCTGAAAGTATCTTCAGGACCGGGGTAAGGTGGTGCAACACCAGGGCGACTCCTTGCAAAGGTGGAGCAAGATACTATCACTCCTATCTCAGTATCTTCCATATAATGCAAAACACATCTCCTTGTGGATATGTCTAATGTTATGCATTAAGGGAAGGGCCACCACCCAGACTAGTTTCGACCTTTATTGAGGTCTCTTCAGTGGGAGCCAGGCCCAAGTGGAGATACCAGCCAGAAGCATTAGCAAGGTCATCTCTACCTATTGGGCCTGGCTCCCAGATCCAATAGGTAGAGATGACCCTGATCAAATTTGCTCACACTTTATCCAAGTTTAATCCTTTATCCACTTGGATAAAGGATTAAACTAAATTTATTATATTATGATATTATTAGGATCAGACATCCATGAAATCAAAGTCTCATCATGGAAGGTCTGTGGCTAATAATATCTCAGTCACTGTATTGCAGACTGTATTGCCTGAGAATATAGTCACTGTATTCTCAGGCAATATGTTCCAATCATTCACCACTCCCTGTGTGCAGAAAACCTGTTTCTCACTTTGTTGCTCACATCTTCTTTACATCAGGGATGACCTCTTGTTCTCCCCACCTTCCACCATTCTGTGAAAAACTTCTTGAATGTTAATCTGATAAAACTCCCCTTTACCAACTTATATGTCTCTATCACATCACCTCGCCCCCTTCTCCTATCAACTAGACTTCTAATTGTATTTCAACTTTTTTAATGCTGAACATTCCATAATCCAGAAACTACCTTAATCAATTGTCTCTGGATGCTTTCCAGTATCTCTTCATCATTGTGAAAATCAGGTGGCAAAATCTGTGCACAACAGTTCATATGTAACTTAATCAAGTCCTTATACAACAGAACCATAATCTCTTTACTTTTACGAGCCAGATCTGCATCATTGCCAGATTAATTTTGCTGCCCTCTAAATTTTATATCCTTATTTTCACCATTGCATATATGTACAGCTCAATAAATTATGTAAAAACCCTACTTGCTATGCAAAAAAAAAAAAAAACCAAAGACTCCCAATTTTTAATATTAAATCCTTATGCCCAGTAAGTCAGTAGTAGTGATTAGTGCTATTGCATCTGTGGTTTCTTAAAGTTAAAAAAAAATGATTTTGCTCAGAAAGTTTTTTTTTTTATTAAATGAAAAATCTGATTCTTCTAGTCTGCAGCTGCTTGCCAGCTGGCAAAATCTACTTGCGGTGGGCAGGTGTATTTGTTGAGTCCTTCATATATCTATTATATTACTTCCAGACTTGCTGGGTCACCTTTTGATTAAATCTCTGACATATAAGTGTGTGTGTGTGTGTGTGTGTTACTTTTATTATTATTTTTCTTTTAAATGTCTTTCCCACCCATGAAAGGTTGTAAACAAATAGATCTTTGTGCAGTGGGTGGGATAATAGTTAGATAATCTGGAAATGCATTAGATCTTTGTGCAGTGGGTGGGATAATAGTTAGATAATCTGGAAATGCATTTTGAAGTCACTTATGGGCTTCATTAAGCATGTTGGTGATAGTCTCACACAGGGTAATAAAATTCATGGTGGGCAGGTGTATTTGTTGAGTCCTTCATATATCTATTATATTACTTCCAGACTTGCTGGGTCACCTTTTGATTAAATCTCTGACATATAAGTGTGTGTGTGTGTGTGTGTGTGTGTTACTTTTATTATTATTTTTCTTTTAAATGTCTTTCCCACCCATGAAAGGTTGTAAACAAATAGATCTTTGTGCAGTGGGTGGGATAATAGTTAGATAATCTGGAAATGCATTTTGAAGTCACTTATGGGCTTCATTAAGCATGTTGGTGATAGTCTCACACAGGGTAATAAAATTCATCTATCTTTAAAGAGAAAAGTATGACACCAGCAAGACTAGTGATTTTGAAATTTTACAAATATCTTCTTAGCTGAAATTATTTGTTGATGAGCATCTTAATTTTTTAGTTTGTACCTTTACAGAAGACTATGTTTGTGTTGGTGGCTGTGTGCAAAATCCATTGATGATAGCTTATTTACATTTGAAGAAACAACTCCAAAAATGAATAAAAAATAAATTATTTTATTTCAATTGAAAATATATAAAATTTAAAGATTATGTTTGAGTATTCTTTGTATAGCACTTCACTCAATTATGAATTACATGAAATAATAAATTACAATTTTTAGTTACCCCTTCCCTATAGGACTTGTAGCACATGTTTAGCTGTTTTTGAAATTAATTGGTAGCCAGGTCCCTACCTCATCATTGTCAGAAGATTAATCATTAGTATTATTTCTGGGTCTTCATGGAGGTCAGAAGGCTCATCATGTGAAACCAAACTCTCACAAACCACAACACACATTATACCTTTCCTTGAATTTCACTGTTTTGAATATATCCTATTTACTATTTTTACTGAATAGCTTAAGGAAATTACAACGCATACTAGGATATACATTAAAATAAATTTTAATACACTTCCTATATTTCGGCAACGTCAAGTTGCCATTTTCCACCACATTTGTCATACCCCCCCCCCCCCCCACACACAAAACAAGGATTACTCTAAATCCATCACCATACCCTATATCTGAGACATCTCGGAAGAAATTACAAAATCCTAAAAAAACATGGCTTAACTTCTTGTTAAAGACCATATAAAAAATTTGGCATCCCTTATCCTCTTTACTAAAGACCCCCCCCCCCCCCCCCCGAGACCTACCTGGTGTATACCAGGTCCCTTGCAGCTGTAAGCTGTCCTACTTTGGGCAACAGGCAGGACAGCTAATATCAGAATTTCAGAACACAAGGACTACATCCAGTTCCACTAATACAGCCACTCTGGTCTTGCAGACCATGCACTGGATACTTGCCATAGAATACAGTAGAAGAAAGCCACGATAATACACCGTAGTAAATTCAAATAAGAAAGACTTTTCATGGAATCAGCCTCAGCCCTAAGAAACAATCCAAACCTCAACAAATTTGGTTGCATGAGACTGCCCCAAATTAGGGAAACCTACATCAGAAGACCTTCAGCCCAATCGGCCAAGAATACCAACATTGCCTGCTAGGTGGGCACCATCAGGACCTTTAGGAGAAAGAATAGCTTCCTGCTTCATCCTCATTTATTGTTTGTTGTGCTTGCATGCACGTGTCTTGTTTTTAAGTTCCTGTGAAAATGGCAACGTGACGTAGCCGAAATATTGGAAGTGTATTAAAATTAATTTTAATGTATATCCTAGTATACGTTGTAATTTCCTTAAGCTATTTAGTAGAAATGCATAACCAACATCTAAGCCTTTCCACGAGAATGAATATATCCTGTTTTTGCAACCCACTGTAGTGATGTATTCAACTCATTCACCACATTATCACATTTATTTCTTTATCACATTATGGTGGGTAAATGACCTTATACACTTTCCAGTAATAATGTCTCACCCTCCTACTACATATTACCTTATGTTAGTATTTTCCATATATATCTATGTGAAGTCTACTCTAGGATTTTGTTTTAATGCTTAAGCCATTATATTTTAATTTCTTCATATTTCCGTTACTTCTTTATCACTTTCTTAGCTTATGCTGCATAGGAATACTATATTCTTCAAATCTCTTCCAACATCTTTCTCTTAAGCCCATGCATAATTTGGTGATTCTTCCATTTCATCTACACTCCGTTCATCTTCCTAGGAATGATGAACGAAGCGTAGATGAACAGATAGTTCATCTTCTCAGTCATAATGGTATGTCTATCATACCATTATCACTGCTTCCCTTAGGAATACAATCTGACATTCCCATCACTGATTGATCTTGAATGCCCTCACACACTGATATCAGTGTGTGAGGGCAATCATAATTCCAAAGCAGCTCAAGGAAATCATTATCTTTGTTCATTTGTGTTATTTCTTTCTTCCATTCCATGCTTCTAATCACTTGATATTATCACCTGCCTATCATTCAGCAGTCTCACCTGCTTGAATATTTCAGAAACATCTTCCTCCTGTATTCCCTTGGCTATGTCCTTACCTATACTCGATATATAAAACTAATGCTCACCTGTAAATAGCTTCAAAACCATTATCACTGCTTAGACAGCTTAGTCAGTACCAACAATGCCCTTTGGTTGGAAAGACCTCAGTTTAAATCATAACTAAGAGAACATGGAGAACCTTTATTGGGGTTTTTTAACTGAAAGTGAGTTAGATATGGAGGAGGAAGGTTTTTTATCTCACAAAACAGGCAAACTAGCCAGAAGAAAACACACACACACACACACACACACCCTACTTCTTTCAAGTTCCACATGGAGAGAACATTGCTATCTGAGATTATCAGTAATACTTTGCGTTTCCTTTCTTTTCTATTCTTCCTGAAAAGTGCTATTTCTATATTATTATTAATTTTCATGTAGTCAAAAGACTCAATGTGGGAGGTCCTTCCTAAAAAACAAAGTCTATCATACCATTCCTTGAACTCATTGACTGTTCTTGCTCTCACCACTCTATCAAGCAATGTATTCCATGGTTCAACTATCCTCCATTCAAAGAAACCACTCCTCACCCTCTTGCTCACAGCTTCCTTTCGTAACTTCCAGGGATGGCTTATTGTCATCGCCCCTTCCCGCTGTTCCACTAAGTGAAAGAACTCCCTAGTGTCAACCCTGTAACTGCCTCTCAACAGTTTAAAATTCTTGATCATATCACATCTCCTTCTTTTATCCACCAAACTCTGCAGTCTACATTCCTTCAGCCGATCCTTATAACTAACATTGTTCAGTTCTGAAACCATCTTTTATCTGCCTCTGTACCTTTTCCACAGTTAATTTATCCCCTTCAAATATCCTGCGGACCAAATTTGAGAATAATAGTCCAAGTGTAGTCTGATCAGGGTCTTATACAATGGAACAATAACTCTTTTATCTCTGCAGATGAGCATCCTTCTCAGTATTGCAGCAATCACCTGGGTTACCTTCACCACCTTTGCAATATGTTCCCTGAATTTCAGTTTTCTATTAATCATGACCCCGCCAGATCTCTTGTCTCTCCTACCTCTTCCAGTACAGCTCCTCTGAGTATGCAGCCTCCCATTGACGTATCCCAAACTTCAAGACTTTACATTTTGCTGTACTAAACTGACATCCCTATTCGCTTGCCTATCTGTCTAGTTTATTCAAATCATCTTACAGGGCTGCCACATCTGCACTGTTACTAATATCCCTTCCCTGCTTCGCATCATCTGCAAACAACAATATCCCCCTGCAATCCATTGACGATGTCATTGATATAAAGGAAATTTGTAAACCAAACCTATGGACTGACTAATTTTATCAGGGCCACTACATCTTTCCCATTTATTCCCAATATTTCTTGTATCAGCTTTCCTCATAATAACTTTCTTCTTACCCCCCCCCCACCTGTGATTTTATATGATATTTAATTTTGCTGTTTTTGATGAGTGCCTCATTATCAACAATAGTTAGTATGGTCTATGTTTAAATCCCATGTAATTTGTGAAGAACCTTTATAAGGGCTTTTCAACTAAAGGTAAGTAAGCACCTTATACAGAGGTGTAAGATTGGCTTACCCAGAAAAATTTGTTTTTTCCTCCCAGGAACTTGGAATTTTCATTCTATAAAACATTTAAACTAGCCAGCAGGCCATGTGCAATTTACAGACATTGTTCACTGACTTCACACCCTTAGCTTTTTTGGCCACAATTCCAAACAGATAAAGCTTTCAATTTTGAAATTGAAATGACTATCTCTGGCTCTTCTCCCTGCCACCCCCCTCTCATTAAATACATCTCTTACTGATGTGGATATCTTGGAAAGTTGAATAAAAATATCACTGGCACTTTTTTGCCATCTCATTCTCCTAATTAATGTATCATATCGTGTTGATTATTATCATCATCTGACCTCAGTGGAATCAGAGACTCATCGAGCAATGGACTCTTGTTCTACCCCCACTCTCCCATTCTATGAAAAATCTTTGTCATGTCAACCTGATAACAACTCCTGACTAGCTTATATCTCACAATCATACTCTGTAACTATTTACAAGGCTTTGCAACTTATATACTCTCAGTCTGTCTTTCTACTCCACATTCCAAACAACACTGACCACATTTCTGAATTTTCTTGACCCTTTCCAAGATATTCTCATCACCATGAAAACCCAGCTACCAAATCTCAGCACAATCATCCATGTGAGGCCTAATCTAGGCATTAACATAACTTCTCTTTTTCTGCACGTCAGGATCTTCTGCATCATTGCCGATATCCAATGTGACGTCTTCACAAATATGCAGTGTGGTCCCTGAATTTCAGGTCCTTGTCCACCATAACTCCTAGATCTTTCATCTCCCCTACTTCCTTTAAAGTTTCCACACCAAGTGTATACTTCATATCCCATTGTTCCTTACTAATTCTCAAAACCTTACACTTTGCAACATTAAACTGACAGTTCCGCTTACCTGTCGATTCATGCAATCTTTATGAATGGACAGGTAAGTGGAATTACATGAGAACTATTCAGTTCTCATGTAAGGCCATAATATCTTCTTGACTCTGCATTGCTCTCCCCAATTTTGCATCATTTGCAAACAGCTACAACTTACATTCTCTCAATCTGTCCTCGTAATCCACATTCCAAAGACCAATGACCAGGTTTCTGAATTTTCTCTGGACCCTTTCCAGCATATCCTCATCACTAGTTAAACCCATCCAAATATCATTAACATACAAATTGAACAACAGCAGTCTGCAAACTGACCCCTGCAGTACAATACTAGTGACCCGCTTTTATGATACTGCACTCCCATATACAACTTTCTGATATCTGTCTGAGATCCAGTCACTGATCCAACTCAGAAGCCTGTTATCCAGTCCCCATCTGTTTCAATTTATTTGAGAGTTTGCTATGTGGCAGTTTATCAAAAGCCTCTGCAAAATCTAGGCACACCCCTGTATATGCATTTCTCCTGTCCAAGGTATTTGTCATCTTATTATAGTACATACATGAGTTAAACATGATCTCCCTTTAACAAGCCCATGCTGCTGTTATCAACCCATTTGTGTATTCACCTCTCACTAATCTCTCCAGTACTTTCACCACAACTCCAGATATACAGACTGGCCTATAATTTCAAGTTACAGCCTTATCACCACCTTTACAGTGGAACAATTTTATCCTACTTCCACTCCCTTGGAACCTGTGCTGTTGCAAGACTTTTATTAAACAGGCATGCCAATGCTACTGCCAATTCCTTGGTGATATGTTATCAAATCCTGTCATCTTATTGACATCAAGGTTATTTATTTCCTCAAATACCTCTTGCTCACTCACAATTAAGCCATCCTCTCCTATGGCCTCTACATTTAAGTTCCTCATGATTCCATTGCAATCAAGATGAAACATCCTTATAAATTGATCACTGAATACCTCAACAATGTCTTCTGCAGCAGTTTCTCCCATTTTCATCCATTAACATCATCATTCTTCTACTTGGCACATATCTATAAAACTCTCTGGCTTTTCTTTGCCTAATTTGCCAATTTGCCAATGCTGCACTTTTGTTTTCTTTACTAACTGAGACACTCTCCTGACTTGTTCTATATATTTTTCATGTAACTTATTGTTACCATTATTCATCTTGTACTGCCTCCAAAGTACCATCTTTCAGATTTCATTCTTAAGCTCATCATTCATCCATTTTACACCTATCTTATTTAGCCTTTTGGCCTTCCTAATATATTCACATATTGATGTGAATATATTAGGAATATGATATGTATTTCCTTGTCAGTATCCAAGCTGCGTTTATTTCCTTACCGCTCAACTCCTCGTTCCATGCTATAACTCCAAGCTGTCTCCTAAGCTTGTCATAATCACCAGCATTATAATTCCACATATATATCCTTTCTTTACAAAAGTCATACAGAAGGAGAAAGAATTGAGGAAGTCAGCAAGTTTGAGTATCTGAAATTCATTATTAATGTGAAGAATTGCTGTTCAGAAGATGTCAGAAGAAGATTAGGAATGGCTGAAAACAACAGTCAGAAACTTGTCTAAAATCTGGAAGGATGGATCTATCTCCATGGGAACAAAGTTGCAGATTTTGGATGCAGTTCTTTTTCCAACAGCTACTTGTGGGTATCAGACTTGGAAACTAAAGAGAGTTTAAGAAAACTATAGCTGCTTTTGAGATGTAGTGTTACAGAAGGTTGTTGAGGATACCATATACTGAAAGGCATACAAATGAATGGGTGTTAGAAAAGATGAGTAAAACTTTCAGGCTCCTTAAGGATATTGACGGAAGAAAGGTAAAATATTATGGACACATTGAAAGCATGGAAAGAGGACTTCTCAGAACAGTAATAGAAGGTAAAGTTCCTGAAAAAAGAGGCAGGGGTAGACCATTAATGAGATGGATGGAGTGTGTGGGATGACTGATCTTCAGAGAGTAGAAGCCTCCAGAAAAGCGTACAACAGTAGCTACGTGGTGGGCATCGGAGTGACTATATGGCATCTCTGGATACCCAGCGAACATATGATCATGATATGATGATCAACTCGTCATTGTCATACCTCGGCAACACACTGAAAACCTTTCCCACTACACTGATATCTTTCACTCTTCTCAATAACCTTCTGATATTCACCCTCACATGCTCCTTATGTCCACTTAGATCATTTGTCCCCACAATCACCACTAACTCTCTTGCTTGTTTCTTCCTCATGTACAACACCTGAATTATCCTACTCATTCTCCCTCCTGGATAGCAGACCTTGTGGACTTTCTCATTAACTAATCCTCTAATTCTGGACTCTTCATATACTGTTATTATTATTATTATTATGGGTATCTCCATGGAGTCAGTAGACTCGTCGTGGGACACCCAAACTAGCAAAACAATATCTATTACATCTCTTCTTGAATTCATTTACAGATGAAGAACTCACAACTGAGTCAGACAATGCATTCCACTCATTCACCATCCTCCATGCAAAAAACCTTGTTCTCATATCCTTGTTAACCACACTTTTCCTTTATTTCTAGGGATGACCTCTTGTTCTTCCATTACTATCACACAGCTGAAACATTTCCCCTGCATCAATCTGATAAAAACCTTTTAGTAACTTAAATGTTTCTATCATATCTCCTCTTCTCTGCCTATCCACCAACCTCTGCAACCCACAAACTCTCAATCTATCAATGTAATAAGCATTTTTTACATCACTCACCAACTTAATCACTCTCCTCTGAACCCTCTCTACTACTTCCTCATCTCTAAGGAATCTAGGTGACCAGACCTCAGCACAGTAATCCAAATGTGGCAGTATCAATGCTTTATAAAGGGGAATAATAACCCCTTTATCTCTGGACGTTAGTGTGTTCCTCAATAACCAATTAATTCGATGTGCAATCTTGGACACCTTATCAGTGTGCCCCCTGAACTTCATCTCCCTATCCACCAACATCCCTAAGTCCCTAGCCTCATCAATTTCATGGAGTACCATTCCATCAATGTAGTACACAGCTGGTAATCTTTTAATCCCACAATGCATAAATTTGCACTTTTCCACATTGAACTAACATCCATTACCTTTTGCCCATTTTATTATTATTATTATCATCTAAGACCTCCAGGGCGTTAAGGACTCATTGAGGGAGGCTGTAAATTACCCAACCCAGCTATTATACCTTCCCTTAAATTCATTCACTCTAGATTGCACTCACTACCCGTAAGGACAAATTATTTCACTCACTCACGGCTCTCTGGGAGAAAAACCTAGCTCTTAACCCCTTCTTGACTGAGAATAACTTTAACTTCCATGGATGCCTCCATGTTCTCTCCCCGCCTTCCATATGATGAAAAATTTCATCAGTTGAAAGGCTATAACACCCATTCAAAAGTTTATAAACCGCTATCATATCACCCCTCTTTCTCCTGTTAACCAACCAGAGTCTGTAATTCACATACTCGCAATCTGTCCTCATAATCTAAATCCCATAATCTGGATATAATCTTTGTAACTCTTCATAGCACCCTTTCATACATTATATTATTATTATTATTATTATTATTTCCCAAGACCTCATGGAGTCAAAGACTCATCTGGGAGGTCCTTTTATCACACACATCTCATCATACCGTGTCTTAAACACACTCAAACTCCTTGCAGACACCACACACCTCAGGCAAGGCATTCCAATCATTCACAACTCTGCATGAAAAAAACCTGCCTCTCACTGCCCTACTCACACCCTCTTTATACAGTTTCCAGGGATGACCTCTGGTTCTCCCCTGATCTTCCACTATTCTCTGTAGAACTTCTCCACCATTGATCTTATAACAACCCCTTACCAACTTGTAGGTCTCTATCATATCTCCCCTCTTCCTCCTCTCCACCAGACTCTGCAGATTACATTTTCTCAATCTTTCCAAATACTGAACATTCCAGATGTCAGAAACTACCTTATTGAGTCACCTTTGGACCCTTTCCAAGATCTCTTCATCCTTCTGAAAACCTAGTGATCAAATCTGGGCACAATTGTCCGTGTGTGGCCTAATCAAAGCCTTATACAATGGAACAAGAATCTTCCTACTTCTACACGTCAGTGTCCTCTGCATCATTCCCAGAAGTCTTTGTGTTCTCTTCACAATTTTGGCAGTGTGCCCCCTAAATTTTAGATCCTTATCTACTATCACCCCCAGATCTCTTATTTCTTTTGGTCACTTCTCATGGTCACTTTCACCAATTGGTGCTTGGTGGATGATTTGACACCACCTCATTTATAATTATATCCTCTGATGAGATGACCAAATCCAAGACCTTTAATCCTCATGTGCCCTCAGTTACATACTGTCTGAGGTAGTTATCACTCAAAAACTCAAGAAACTCATTTTCTTTACTTTGAGTTGCTATCTCTTCATTCCAGTCTATATATTGCCATAATTAAAATCACCCATAATGATCACCCTTTTCTTATTTGATTGGCTTATTTGACTATACATTTCACTATCACTACCATCCACATTACCAGGTCTATAACAACATCCCACCAAGTATTTGATTCTATTCACCTCTATCTCACACCATACTGCCTCAAAACCACTGGCCCTATTTCTCTCTTGTATGGACATAACTCTTTCTCTATCATCAATAGCACTCCCCCTCCCTTTTTACCCCTTCTATCCTCACGAAACACATCATACCTGTTGATCTCTATTCCTGTCAGGATGTTGTCTTCATCTAACATGTCTCACTTATTCCAACAATCTTTGGGTGAATAGACGCAATTAGTGCAACCATTTCATCCGCCTTGTTTCTTATACTTCTAGCATTGATATACAAACACAACAGCTCATTTCTGGATCTACAGCTAGTTCCACTGATACCACTCACTCGATGTGATCTCTCCATGCTAGACTGGGGCCATTTCCCTTTCTGCTTCTTCATTTTAGAACCCTTTTCAATTTCATCTGTTTCCTCTTGATCCCTGATCATCCCATTTCTTTCCTGCCTACACATGCTCTCACCTCCTCTTGGAGCATCCACCTTTCTCACGCTGTGTATCCCTGTCCACCCTGAGCCTCCCCATTTCCCTGCTCCTCTTGCACACCCATTCTCTCATTTTCTATACTCATACCACTCACTTCCCCATTCATTTCCACTTCTTCAATACAGGGTGTTCGGGATAAATTTGACAGTTTCGTAAGGAAAAAGAAAATCTTCTTTGTATCTATTAAATTTAATGAATTGACAAAAAAACATTACAGGCAGAGTTAATTACAATACTATCAACAAGATTTACTCAAAATAACCACCATTAGCATCGATCATAGCTTCAATTCTGCTTCGGAACCTCGAACAAGCTGATGCTACAGTCTCCCTGGGAAGGGCCGCAAAAACTGTTTTAATTTTATCCATTAACTGGGCTTTTGTATTACTGGAAGTGCGATTGGTGTCTTTTTCAACTGCGCCCCATACAAAGTAATCCATGGGGTTAAGGTCTGGGGAGTTTGGAGGCCAAACATTTGGACTGGTGAAGTCGTAGAAATTTTCAGACAACCATTTTTGACTTTTCCCAGAGGTGTGGCAAGGGGCCGAATCCTGCTGCCATACATACGGCCTACCATTGGCTACCCTTGTTATCCAGGGCTTGACTACAGTTAGCAACTCCACGAACAAAGCCCGAATTCCAATGCCAGGGTTCTTCAACACCTGTTCCTGCAGATTTGCGAGGAATTCTGCTGTACGAACGCAATCAGATCATCTGCTAGGGATCTTTCTTCTTGCTACATCCTCGTAGTCACCATTGCAAGTCTTTAGTTCATGCCTGATTGTTTTTACTGTATTCAGGGAGCATTGGGCAGCAGTCGTAATATCCTTATTTTGATGGCGGGCACGAATCATCATGATACAAGTTATTCTCTTCCATGATTCAGGTGGGTTCCAGCTATCCATCCTTTCTGACATCTTGTATATGAATGAAGAAGGGTCCAAACTTTTAAATGAAGAGAAGTGTGTGTTAATACATGTAACTTACGGAAAAATATAATTAATTATAAATATGTCAAATTTATCCCGAACACCCTGTATGTCCTGTCTTAGTCTCTTGCTCTTCCACATCACTCCCCTCTCGATCTGATTCATTCTCTCTATTTACTTCTCTACCTTCCAGCAGCAGCAATCTCTCCAAGCGACTCACACCATAACCACTGAAATGCCGTCCATCGCTCCCATCCAGCTCACTTCGTCCCTCAAACAGCTTTACACGGCTTCTTTATCCCCTTGGAACCCAGATCTGCGCATAGTAATCCAAGTCTGGTCTTATCAAAACTTTATAAAGAGGCAAAATTACTTCTTTATCCTTACATGTCAAGGTTCGCTTCATCATACCAATTATCCTCTGAGTTGTACAACTTTTGCTATGTGACCTTTGAACTTAAATTCTTATCCATCAGTACACCAAGATCCCTTGCCTCTTCAGTTTTTTGTAGCATAACCCCGCTAATATAATATGCTGCTGGAACTCTAATCGTGCCAAAGTTCATAACTTTACACTTACTAACATTATTAAACTGACAGCCATTTTCATTAGCCCAGTTTTCCAGTCTATTCAAATCATTTTGTAATTTCGGAATATCAGTAGCATCCCTGATTGCCCTGTCTATCTTCGCATCATCAACAAACAATTGCAAATCTGATGATAGAGCCTGCTTGAAGTCATTAATGTATAGATTTTGCCAGCTTATTTAAATCATCCTGCAAACTCTCAACATCAGCTTGATTTTTTTATTGCGCTACCCAACTTTGCATCTCCCTTTAGCCATTTCCTATATCATTTATGTACAAATTAAACAATGGCCCATGCACAGAGCCCTGAGGCATACCATTGGTTACCTGCCTCATCTTGGAGTCTGCTCCTCCATACACCATCTTCTGGTATCTCTCCCTGAGCCATTCTCCTATCCATATCACCAGTTTAGTATCCATCCCCATCTGCTCCAATTTGCGCAACAGTGTTCCATGGGGTATTCTCTCAAAAGCCTTAGCAAAATCTGAAGTACCACTGTGTAGCCATTTCCTTTGTCCAACTCAGATGTCATTTTATTATATAAAGTTAATAAATTGCTAAGGCAGGATTGACCTTTAACAAACCCATGTTGGCCCCTGTATCATATCCTGATCCACTTGAATTTTGTCTTTGACTAACTTTTCCAATACTTTTACCACCACTCCCAAGATGGTGATTGGTCTGTGATTAACCACCACAGTTTTAGAGCCACCTTTATGCAAAGGAACTACTTTGCCTTCCTTCCACTCCCTAGGGATCATACCAGAGTTCAAACTTAAGTTAAATAACCAAGTAAGAAGCCATCCTGGAATTGCTCATCACGTCTTTTACTCTTTTTTTCTTTCAATCTATTCTATTGCACATTTTAATTAATTTCCACTAAACATCTGATATCACTCTGGATATTCCTCGTTCCATTTTTCATTTTCAATGACTGTTTCGTCAAATCTTGCATTCTGACAGTTTCACTCTCTGTCACCCCTGCAGTCTCACTACTCTTGTTCTGCCACACATTATTTCTCTTTCTTCATTCATACTTTCTTTCACTCCCTTATCACTAACTTGCTTCTACATTCTCACATTCTTTCACTCCCTTAGTTTCATTAGCTTGCTTCATTTCTGTTTCTTTCAGTTATGCCATCTTATATCTTTGTTATAGCTTATGCAGTTGATTTTTCAGACTTTGTAATTTTTTCTTCTACAAGAGAAAAATACCTGTTTACTTGCATCAGAGTTCACGTAACTTAAGAATCAGTTGAAAAAAAGTACTATAAAAGCTCTTGAATTATTTTTTTAAATCATTTAAGGAATACTGAATTTTTTATTCATACTTCTTTGGAACATTATTGGAGAATCAAGCATTAGATAGCAATCACTGGAGAATAATGCAGACTTCCATTCCAGAATATGATTTCATGCAGTCAAAGCAGGTATCTGAATCACTTTGAAGAGTGGAAAGTAATTAGACCATTAAAAGGTCGCCTTTTTTTACTCTAATTCCCATTCATGTGTCATCTCCTATATAAGAATTGACTACCATGATGTGACTCATGGTTAACTATGAGTGAAAAAACATTTGGTGAGGAATCCACTGTTTTCTACATATTGTCATAATTATTCATGGCTGTAGATCTGTGTGTGTGTGTTCATGGGGCTAGTTTGCCTGTTCTGAAGAGTGATTTCATCTCTCATCTACTTCTCATGAGACCAGCTAACACTCACTTTAGTCGAAAGAGATCAGATAAAGGTTCCTCACATCATAGATGGGAATTGAACCCAGGTATTTCCGATCAAAGGGCTTCATCTATACTCTAATTAATTAGCAAACATGGAGATCATCCCATTTGGTGCCAAAATTATAACCAGCAAATTGCTTCTAGTGTGATCAGTAGAATTAAAGAAGCTGGTTTGAACAGCTTCATTCTTTAAGTATGTATCTGCAAAATATCATGGCTTCATAGATAAAGAGACCAGAGTATATGTCAGTTTCAAGCATGATAAAGGCAGCAAGTGAAGTGCAAGCAAGTGGGTGAGGAAGAAGAGGGATCATTCCCAAAGTTGTTGTTATTACTTAAATAAGGAGCCCATAGGTTTTATTTCGGCAATGTAACATTATTTAAATTAAGGGGATATTAAATTCCACATTGTTTCAAAACCGAATAAGAAACTCAAAGATACGAATCAAAGAGTTTCATACCGAATATAGTAAACTATAAAAGTATCGGCAGATATTAGTGTAAGCTAAAGCACGTAGTACAAACTAGGGCAACTCGTAGCAAAGGTGGGTATAGCTCTGATCACTATTCTTCGTATTTCCCATAATGTAAAACACATCTCCTAGCATATGTATGATGTTATACATTATGGTGGAAGGTCACTACCCAGACCAGTTTCCACCTTTATTGAGGTCTCATCAGTGAGTAGGTTGATCAAATTAATATTAATACTGAGGATATAGCGAAAAGAACTTATATACTCTGCTATACAAGTTGTCAAGCAGGTGCACCCAATAAATAACCCAACAACCTATTGGCTCTTTATTTAAGTAATTTATTGGATGCCTCTGTTTGACAACTCGTATAGCAGAGTATATAAGTTCTTTTCACTATACTCTCAGTATTAATATTAATTTGGTCTACCTACACACTGATGAGACCTCAATAAAGGTCGAAACCAGTCTGGGTAGTGACCTTCCACCATAATGTATAACATCATACATCTTGTAGGATATGTTTTACATTATGGAAAATACTAAGAATAGTGATCAGAGCTTTGCCCACCTTTGCTACGAGTTGCCCTAGTTTGTACTACGTGCTTTAGCTTACGCTAGTATTTGCCAATACTTTTATAGTTTACTATATTCAGCATGAAACTCTTTGATTCCGATCTTTGAGTTTCTTATACGGTTGTTGTTATTATTTAGAACTTTGGAATTACAAAGTTCACTGTGGGAGGTCAATCGTAGATATTGCAAAGTCTATCTTACGATTCCTTGAACTCTTTCACTACCTGCCTATCCTCTCTAAAATGAATTCCATTCGCTAGCAAGTTTCTATGTGAAACACTACTTTCCATCCTTTTACTCATCACTTTCTTATGTGACTCCAAGGGGTGCTTCCTTTTTCTTGTTCTTTCCCCTTATTTCACCATGTGAAGAATTCCCCATTGTCAATCTCTAAATACTACTCAGCAGCTTAAATATCTCAACCATGTTACTCTATCCACCGAACTTCAGATTGCATGCACTTAGGCTAACATCATAACGACACTTCACATTCTTCGTAGCATTTTTGTTATGCATCTTTGTAGCCTCTCCAAAGTTACTTCATCACCAACAAATACTGGTTACCAGATAGGAGAACAGCTACGTATAATTACAATGTACTACTATCCTCTCATCTCTGCAAGTCAACATCCTTCTCAGTATGATAGCAATCTTCAGTTGCCTAATCTGTCTTTGCAAAATATCTCCTGAACATCAATTTCTGTCTGCCTTCACCTGAAGATTGCTTGGCTCCATTCCTTCCAGTATAGTTTCCCTAGCAGAGTATGTGGATTTCCATCTGTGGATACCAAATTTTCGAGCCCTGGTATTTAATTTCATTAAGCTGATATTCCCAATTTATTTAGTCATCTTTCAAGTTTATTCAAATCTTTTTGAAGATATACCCTATCTACACTATTATTAACCCTTCCCAATTTCATCATTTGCAAACAACTGATTATCCCCTTGTAATCCATTGACAATGTCATTTATAGACAAGTTAAAGAATACAGGCCCTAGTACTCCATATGATTGTAATAATATGCTGTATTATGACTCATTCAACACTTATACTAGGGTTCCACAGCCCTGTGGAACCCACTTGTAACCTTCTGCTTTCTTGATACCACTTCCTCACACACAACTTTCTGATATCTATCAGGCAGCCAGTTCCCAATCCAGGTTATTAAGCTGACATCTAAACCTATATGTTAACTTAAATATTTGCTTATAAGGTGGCAACCTATCAAATGCCTTTTGTAGAATGAAAAAAAAAAAGGCAGTTTATGCCTTTTCCTCAGCATCTTTTCTTCTTACTGTACTAAAACAATAGTACCCTAAACAAATCTATGCTGACTGTCACATTAGCTGATAACATTACCCCATTTGCCAATGTTGTATATGATCACTCACTAATTTTTCCATAACCTTACCAGCTATGAAGAAATACAAACTAGTCTACAATTTGACACATCTATTCTACCATCATTACAATAAATTTAGTTTAATCCTTTATCCAAGTGTGAGCAAACAAAGTTTGCAGGTGAAAATATCTTCAGGATTGGGGTAAGGTAGTACAACACTGGGAAACTCGTAGGAAAATAGACCAAGCTGACATCACTCCTATCTCAGTATCTCCCATAATATAATAAATTTAGTTTAATCCTTTATCCAAGTGTGAGCAAACAAAGTTTGTGCCTGAAAGTATCTTCAGGACTGGGGTAAGGTGGTGCAACACTAGGACTCCTTGCAAAGGTAGAGCAAGCTACTAACACTCTTATCTCAGTATCTCCCATAATGCAAAACACATCTCCTTGCGGATATGTCTAATGTTATGCATTAGACATATTTTGTGTTTTAAGAAGCATTAGCAAGGTCATCTCTACCAATAGGTAGAGATGACCTTGCTAATGCTTCTGGCTGGTATCTCCACTTGGGCCTGGCTCCCACTGAAGAGACCTCAATAAAGGTTGAAACTAGTCTGGGTAGTGGCCCTTCCCTTAATGCATAACATTAGACATATCCACAAGGAGATGTGTTTTGCATTATGGGAGATACTGAGATAGGAGTGTTAGTAGCTTGCTCCACCTTTGCAAGGAGTCGTCCTGGTGTTGCACTACCTTACCCCAGTCCTGAAGATACTTTCAGGCGCTAACTTTGTTTGCTCACACTTGGATAAAAGATTAAACTAAATTTATTATATTCTAATCAAGTGAAAAATAAACTTTCAACATCAATATCTCTCATAATGCAAAACCCATCTCCTTGCGGATATGTATAATGTTATGCATTAAGGGAAGGGCCACTACCCGGACTAGTTTCGACCTTTATTGAGATCGCTTCAGTGGGAGTCAGGCCCAGAAGTGCAAGAGGCAGAAGCAGTGGCAAGGTCGATGTGTTTTGCATTATGGGAGATTCTGAGATAGGAGTAATGTTAGCTTGGTCCACCTTTGCAAACCTCGCCATTGCTTCTGCCTGGTATCTTCACCTCTGGGCCTGGCTCCCACTGAAGAGACCTCAAAACTAGTCTGGTTAGTGGCCCTTCACAAGATATGTGTTCACAAAACACATATCTTTGTAAAGAGGTCCATTACAAATGACTCGATATGTAAATTATGCAGGAGTGGTGTGGAGTGAGTTTGATGGGTGAAAGGAATTATGCAAGAAGGATGGTTTGCATCAGAATGAATTTGGTGTTCAGAGCCTGGAAAAAGTGTTGTTGAATAAAGTGAGAATCGATGTGCAAAATCAAGGAAACTAGTGCTTTTAGAGCTTTTGAGTGGATATGCAGATATCAGTGAGGTAGTTTGAGTGTAAGAATGCATATAATATGCATAAGTCAATACCATTGGTAACATACCAGAATACGATTTTTTTTTTATTATTATCCCATGGTATTATTACAC
This sequence comes from Typopeltis vanoorti, assembly GCF_054136105.1. Taxonomy (NCBI): domain Eukaryota; kingdom Metazoa; phylum Arthropoda; class Arachnida; order Uropygi; family Thelyphonidae; genus Typopeltis; species Typopeltis vanoorti. Next base: position 4,186,778 of record NC_143563.1, read on the forward strand.
CAGATCATAGAGGTCAAGTTCATGTATTTTATACAGCACCTTTTCTGGGTTGTTATAGATTCACATTTGGAAATATTCATACAGTTTAGCAAATGCATTGGTGATGCTTCCTCAATATTACAGATTTTGCAGGTGGGGAAGACTTATATGCCATTGCTAAACTTGATTGGTCTTGTGTGGCCGGTCTTAAAGTGAGAGATCATGGTAGTGGCACTGCGATTAAACTTCGAGTTGATGATAGCTCTTGAATTTTCTGCTGAGTACCAGTGGTGAGTCATGTCCTGAAGAATTGTTCTTTTTATGTTTTCTTTTTGGGTGATTTTAAAAAGATCAAAATCTGTGGTATCACTTGATGTTGCAGCCATTTTTGTTACTTCGTCTGCAGTTTCATTTCTCTTTAATCCCACATGGGATGGGATCCATTGGAAGATTATTTTGGAATCCTTATGTAGTTTGTTTATGTTTTTATGTCTCTAAGTATTTCTTGATGGCTAGTGTAGCAGTTTTTAATAGCTTGAAGGGTTGCTAAGGAATCTGTGAACTCCTTTGGGTTTTGTTTGTCCAAATATTGCAGTGCTGTGCTATTAATTCTGCATGGTATGAGTTGCATCTAATACTGTTAGTTGTTTTTAGTTCTATATTATGGGAGCCATAGATGAGTACGCCACTCCCAGAATTGCCATTTGGATTTTTGGAGCCATCTATGTAGATTTTTATTGAGTCAGGTCCATATTCCATTATTTTTGAAAGGGCTAATGATTGCAAGATATCAGGGTTTTCTAACCTTTTTTTTTTTCTTCTTATATTTCCCTATTTCAGAGTTGATAACTGTATTTTTCCTGTCTTGATTTGGAGAAAATGCTGGGTAGTCGGCTATTTTATTTGGACAATCCAAGGGAATTTTATTATCTATAATTTCATGCATTGTTGATTTTTTCTTTATTCTGTTTGTTGGTTTCCAGTTTTTAAAAACTTCACTTGTTCTATGATGTGCAAGGCTGGCTCTTTTTTTCTACAAATTTTGTAAGATTTTCTTACCACCTAATTTTTAAAGGAACAAGGTTGGATTCGAATTCAGCTATTTTTCCAGGAGTTGTATTCCTTAGTCCACATATGAATTTAGCTGCATTTTTCTGAATTTTTATAAGCTTATCTAAACTGGTTTGTGATGTTTGCATCCAGATAGGCAAAACATATTTCACTATGGGACGAATAATAGAGGTATGTTCGACTTTTGAGGTTTTGGCATTGGCTCCCCACTCTTTACCTGAGATACTTTTCATGATATTTAGTCTTTTATATTTATTATTATTATTATTATTATTATTCAGGCCTCCAAGGAGTCAAAAGACTCTTCGAGGGAGGTCCTTCCTAAGACATAAAGTCTGTCAAGACTCATCGAGGGGAGGTCCCCCCCTGAGAAACACAAAGTCTATCATACCACTCTTTAAACTCACTGACCGTTCTCACTCCCACCACTCCATCAGGCAATGCATTCCACGGCTCAACCACCCTCTACACAAAGAAACCACTCCTTACCCTCTTGCTCACAGTTTCCTTTCGTAACTTCCAGGGATGGCCTCTTGTCATCACTCCTTCCCGCTGTTCAACCAAGCGAAAGAACTCCCCAATGTCAACCATGTAACCACCTCTCAACAGTTTAAAAGTCTCAATTATATCACCTCTCCTTCTTCTATCCACCAAACTCTGCAGTCCACATTCTCTCAGCCAATCCTCATAACTATCCTTGTACAGTCCTGAAACCATCTTTGTCATCCATCTTTGTATCCTTTCCGATCCTCATAACTGTCCTTGTACAGTCCTGAAACCATCTTTGTCATCCGTCTTTGTGTCCTTTCAAATCCTGAGGACCAAATCTGAGAACAATAGCCCAAGTGTTGTCGGTTCAGAGACTTATACAACGGAATGATAACCCTCTTATCTCTGCAGGTCAGTGTCCTTCTCATAATAGCAGCAATCCTCTGTGTTACCTTCACCACCTTTGCAATATGTCCCCTAAACTTCAGGTTTCTATCAATCATCAACCCCAGATCTCTTGTCTCCCCTACTTCCTCCAGTATAACTCCTCCCATAGAGTATGCAGCATCCCATCGATGTGTCCCAAACCTCAAGACCTTACATTTTGCTGCAATAAACTGAGACCCCCATTCATTTGCCCATCTGTCTAGCTTATTTAAATCCTCTTGCAGCGCTACCACATCTGCACTATTACTAATAATCCTTCCCAGTTTCACATCATCCGCAAACAACTGAATATCCCCCTGCAATCCACTGGCTATGTCATTGATATAAAGGTTAAACAATATAGGTCCTAGTACTGAGCCCTGTGGGACCCCACTTGTAACCCTCTGCCTCCTGGAAACTGCTCCACCATACACAACTCTCTGATACCTATCAGACAGCCAATCCTGAATCCAGTTGAGCAATCTGACATCCAGACCCATGTGCTGCAACTTAAATATCAGCTTATCATGTGGCACCCTGTCAGATGCCTTCGCCAAGTCTAAGAAAATTGCAGTATATGCCTTTCCCTCATCTAATGTTCTTGTAACTTTATTGTAAAAGGCTAGCATATTGCTAAAACAAGAGCGTCCTTTCACAAATCCATGTTGATTCTCACAGATAACATTACCCTCATCTGCCCAATGCTGTATACGGTCTCTCATTACTTTCTCCAAGATCTTAACAACTACTGATGACACACAGACTGGCCTATAATTATACACTTCCAGTCTGTTACCACCCTTATGTAATAGCACTATCTTACCTTCCTTCCATTCCCTGGGCACCTTCGCCAAAGCCAGACTTTCATTGAAAAGCAACGTTAAAGGCACTGTCAATTCCCTAGCACATTCTCTTAAAACTCGTGGTGAAATACCATCCAGTCCCACAGCTTTACTGACATCCAGAGTACTCAGTATCTGAAACACACTCTCCTCCTGTACCTCCAGACCTCGAACAGTCCTATCCCTCTAGCATTAAAACTGACTCCTCTAGAATGAAATACTCCAATAAAGTGTTCATTGAACAATTCCACTATGTCCTCTGCATCAGTCACTCTATTCCCATTTTTATCCCACAATATCATTCTTCCACAGTCATTTCTCCTCCTACTGTCCACATAGCTAAAAAATTCCCTAGGATTTTCTTTGGATCTTAGGGCCAATCTCCTCTCATATTCCAGTTTCGCTTTCCTTACCACACTAGTCACTCTTCTGGCCTGTGTCTTATATTCTTCATGCATTTTCTCTTCACCTATCTCCTTATATCTCTTCCATAGCCTCTTTTTTGCATGCAATTCCTGTTTAATATTGTTTGTCATCCACTTTACTCCAAATTGTGTTCTCTTCTTCACTCGTGGTATACAACTTACCATTGCTGATAACAAATATTCTTTCACAATTTCCCACGCACTAGTGATATCCTGGCCTTCCAATTCCTCCCTCCATGAAACTTCCTGTAGTTGACGTCTAAGACTATTATAATCACCTGCCTTATAATTCCACATAAGTTCCCGTCTCTTTGATACTCCTGCATGTCTATTCATTTACCAAGTCAAAAACCATATGGTCACTCTCTCCAACTGGTGGGAGAGACGTCAACTCAGTTATTATCAACTCTTCTGATGCTATAACCAAATCCAAAACTTTTGAACCTCTTGTTTTTTATAAGCTTGTCTAAACTGGTTTGTGATGTTTGCATCCAGATAGGTGAAGCATATTCCCTTATGGGACGGATAATAGAGGTATATGTGACTTTTAAGGTTTTAGCATCGGCTCCCCACTCTTTACCTGAGATACTTTTCATGATATTTAGTCTTCTTTTTGCTCTGACTGCAACATTGTTGATATGTTTATTGAAGCTTAGCGATGGATCCAGAGTAACTCCAAGGTATTTGGGGGGTTTCATTAAATGTAATTAGTTGACTGTTTAGCTTAATCTTTGGTCTCCACTTTCGGAGGTGGTTATTAATAGTAAAAACACAGATTTCTGATTTAATAGGGTTAATTTTGATTTTTTTGGTTTTCACAGTATGCAGAAAAGTTGATCAATTGTTGAGTGATATCTTCTAAAGGCAGCCTGAAAATGGTAGTATACTATTTTTGTTTAGATAGTAATTCAAACATTGGCGTATCATTTTTTCCATTAATATGCCTGGAATTGAAGTCAGTGAAATTGGTCTATAACTTCCTGGTTGGTCTTGCGGTTTGTTAGGCTTTAAGATTGGTATGATTGTGGCCGTCTTACAGAATAGGATAGTTAGTATAAAGCATCAGGATAGCAGTGGACCTAAGGGACTTTGGAACTTTATGTACACTGAAGCCAGAGGCATTCAGAACAAGGGGGAGGAATTTTTGCCATTGCTTAGTTCATCCTAGCCAAAGGTTATTCCAATTAGTGAGACATGGCTAACAAAAGAAGATATAGTTAGTGGAATTGAATGTGAAGGGTATAGTGTGTGTTCACGGAGGATAGAAAGAAAAGAATGGGGGAAAGAGTGTTATTGATGGTAGTCAATGAACTATCACAACCAAATACAGTAGAAGTTCAACTGCAGGCCAGTGAAAATAGCACATTTGAAGTTAACTGGTGTGAGATAGAGGCAGAACAAAATATATGATTGGATGCTGCTATAGACCAGGATATAGAAAAGATGATGGGGTTAGTATGCATTGGCAAATAGGCTCAATGAATGGAGGTCCGGTAATTATTATGGGGGATTTCAACTATGGGAACATAGATTGGAAGAAGGAGAGAACACATGGGAGAAAGGAAATGGAATTTATGCAGTTATTAAGGAATAGTTACCTGAGACAGCATGTGATGGGATATACTAGAGGTTTGAGTGCTCGATCTAGTAACTGCATCTGATAATTTGTCTATAATGAATATGACCACATAGCTGCCAGATCATATGGTCTTGACCTTGGGTGGCGGCTAAATGTGGGGAATTTTCAATTAAGAGGGGGGAAGGTATGGAATTACAGAGCTGGTAAGTATGACAAGTTTAGGAGATTGCTTGGATCAGCGACATGGCATGTGAAACTGCAAGGACTGGATATTGGTAGTGCATGGGAAGTGGTAAAGGAGTGTTTGAGAGAAGTAATGGTAGACTGCATATCTAGAGTGAGGAGAGTAAATCAAGTGGGAGTTAAATGGATGAATATCACCGTTTAGCTGGAGCTGCAAAAAAAAAAAAAAAAAAAGAAACAATGTGAAGGGAATTTAAGGAGAAAGGTGACCTGAAGGCACATGAACAGTACAAGGCACAGGCCAGAAGGATAATTGGTGTGGTAAGAAAGGTAAAAGCAGATTATGAAAGGAAATTAGCAATGCAGGCTAAAGAGAATCCCAAACAGTTCTTTCGATATGCTGCAAGTAAAAGAAAGAATGTATATTTGCAGAATGAATTTAAGGAATGTCGATGGTAGGGAGGTAACAGAATCAGTCGAAATAGTAGAATTTCTAAGTGAATACTTTGCAAGAGTATATCATCCAGGTGGTGATATCGCAGGAATGAGAGAGCCAAAGGCTTATATGGGAATTGAGGTAAATGAAATGGTGGTGAATAGCATATTATAGAACTTTAATGCGAATATATCTGTGGGATTGGATGGTATACTAGCTCGAGTTTTACATGAAGTGGCGAGAGAATTGTCATTGTCCTTGACCATATTGTTTAATCTAAGTTTCAGCTCTGGGTTAATTCTGAGGGGGTGGAAAGAGAGGCAAATAGTTCCGGAGGCTCCAAGACTGATGTAGCAAATTACCAACCAATCAGCGTATTAGGAGTTGTTGTCAAAGTACTGGAGAAATTAGTCAAGAGCAAAATACAGGAATGGATAGATGGAAATGGAATACTGTATGGGATTAACATGGTTTGATTATGTATGTCCTGACAAATTAATTACTAATTTTGAGTGACATTTTCAAATTAATTTTTTAATGTAATTCTTGATTCACCAATAACATCAATTACTGAGAGATTTGAACAGCTAAATAAATATGAATCAATTTTTGGGTTTCTCTTTACCATTGGCCATTTAAAATTTGATAATGATACAGTAAAAAAAAAGCTTGTTTCGACTTAGAAATTGTTCTGTCTGATAGTGATCAAAAAGATATTTCAGCAATAGATTTATTAGATGAATTAAAAATATTGTCTCAGAGGATATCAAATAATTATTCTCGCAAAGATATATTAAATTATATTTGTGCAAATAACTGCATAAGTCTTTTTTCTAATTCGTACACATCACTACGAATTCATTTAAACAATCCCAACTATAGTTGCTAGTGTGGTTTTTCTAAATTAAGACTTATTAAAAATTATTTGAGGTCCACAATGTCCCAAGAGAGATTGGATGGCTTACCCACTTTATCTATTGAAGTGAGATAGCCGAGACATTAGATCTAGAAAAGTCTTTTGACAAAATGAAGGCTAGAAAGGTTTCTTTTTTTTAAATAATTAAAATTGTTAATTCTTAATTTAGATTTTTTTATATTTGTTTTTTTGTCATGTTTAATGTGATTTATGTAATATTTATAAACTGTATTAAAATTATGTACTCATATTATATAATAAACACAAAAATATTTAATTTATTTATTAATTTATTGAAAATATATAGATGCAGGATAGTTATGAGGATCGGCTGAGAGAATGTGGACTGCAGAGTTTGGTGGATAGAAGAAGGAGAGGTGATATGATTGAGACTTTTAAACTGTTGAGAGGTGGTTACAGGGTTGACACTGGGGAGTTCTTTTGCTTGGTTGAACAGCGGGAAGGAGTGATGACAAGAGGCCATCCCTGGAAGTTACGAAAGGAAACTGTGAGCAAGAGGGTAAGGAGTGGTTTCTTTGTGTGGAGGGTGGTTGAGCCGTGGAATGCATTGCCTGATGGAGTGGTGGGAGCAAGAACGGTCAGTGAGTTTAAAGAGTGGTATGATAGACTTTGTGTTTCTCAGGGGTGGGGGGGACCTCCCCTCGATGAGTCTTTTGACTCCTTGGAGGCCTGAATAATAATAATAATATATTTTCAGAATTCATTTTTACTCAGTTGGAATATTATGAAAAAGCTTTATGACTGATACTGAGAGAAAAAAAGATGACATGGTATATTTGAAAGATACCTAGTTTACTAGTTTCGTTGAATTGATCAACATCTTCGGGTATAACAATCAAAGAAATATATAAAAAATTATAGAGACTTAAAATTGTAATAACAGAACAAGTACAAAAAGACAGTAGCGTGTTTGAAAACAAAATGCGAGCTTGAGTTCCAAACAAACGTATACTACACAATGTCGTGAGTGTGCCAATACTGAACAGAGGCAATGTGTGCATCAGAGAGATTGAAACCTAGGCTGTTATTGATATGAGAAGAATCGAGAGAAATTTCTCTAGATTCGACAATCTTTCTCTCGAGTTCATCATAGCACACATGGATGTTAGAAGTTTGAGTCCAGTTCACAATGTGTTGGTGGCCTTCGTCTGAGTTAACTGAAAAGAGAACGTGGCGAGAGAGTGCGCTGGCTCTAATCCTGTTATAGGAGATATCTCTACAGTGTTCTTCTAAACCTAGAAGGATGGATTTAGCAGTCTGGCCATAGTATGGCTTTCCACAATCACATAAAATCTTGTACACTCCTGGAGACTGAGTTGGAAGATGCTTCTCTTTAGGTTTACTAAGTATTGAACGAAGTTATGGGAGCGTAGTGAAGCAAGTTCTGAAGTTAAACGTCTTGAGAATTTTTGCCAGTTTTGGTGAAAGAGAGCTGATGTAAGGCAAAGAGATGAAGGCTCTGGGGGGGGGGGAGTCTAATTTGTAATAATTTGTCTGACTCTTTCAGCTCTGCTATCAGGTACTGGAGATCGCGTGGTTCCACACATGCACAAGTGTACAACAGTAGAACTTTAATACGGACTATAGCACAAGTTCATAATAACTGTAATTTACAGTCGAATATCATAACTTTATAATTGTATAGCTTTAGAGTGTCTCAATGTTTATTTCAGTGTCTTTTAATATCTTTCTATATGCTTAATGCCTGATGAAGTCAATCTCGACGAAACATGGTGCGTTTTCAAATAAATCTCAATTTGTTATAATTCTCGGGCTTATAGTCAGTTTATATTAAATATATGTTTATATTGAATATATATGATTGTGTATATATATATATATATATATATATATATATATGATTGTGTGTGTGTGTGTGTGTATATATATATATATATATATGATTGTGTGTGTGTGTGTATATATATATATGATTGTGTGTGTGTGTGTGTGTGTGTGTGTGTGTGTGTGTGTGTGTGTGTGTGTGTGTGTGTGTGTGTGTGTGTGTGTGTATGATTGTGTGTGTGTGTGTGTGTATATATATATATGATTGTGTGTGTGTGTGTGTATATATATATATGATTGTGTGTGTGTATATATATATATGATTGTGTGTGTGTGTGTATATATATATGATTGTGTGTGTGTGTGTGTGTGTATGTATATATATATGATTGTGTGTGACAGAATGATCATTGACTCGGTTAACATAGTCTCGGTTCTAGTCATTCAATTTTTTCATAAAACTATATATATATATATGATTATGTGTGTGTGTATATATATGTGTGTGTGTGTGTGTATATATATGTGTGTGTGTGTGTGTGTATATATATATATGATTGTGTGTATGTATATATATATGATTGTGTGTGTATGTGTGTATATATATATATATATATATGATTGTGTGTGTGTGTGTGTGTGTGTGTGTGTGTGTGTGTGTATGATTGTGTGCATATATAGATAGATATATATATGTGATTGTGTGTGTGTGTGTGTGTGTGTGTGTGTGTGTGTGTGTGTGTGTGTGTGTGTGTGTGTGTGTGTGTGTGTGTTCGGTCTGGTGCTAGTAATGGGTTTATAGTGATACTGCTGGACTTTCCAGCAGTATCACTGATATCCTGGAATACTGCAGTATTTCAAGATATCATATGGAATTCTAATTAGTAAACTGCAGTTCATGGGAATGAATGTAGGATTGGTGAGGTGGATAAGAGGGTGGTTGATGGGGAGATATCAGAGAGCAGTTTATTCAGGAGTAGAGTCCAAAAGAAAGCCTGTGACTAGTAGCATGCTGCAGGGTTCTGTTCTTGGACCACTATTATTTAATTTGTACATAAATGATATAGGAAAGGATCTGAGAGGAACTGTTTAGTTGTTTGCCAATGTTGCAAAGTTGTGTAGAGCAATAGTTATAAAGATGATGTTAAAATTGGCAGGATGATTTGGATGGAGTAGCAGTCTGGAAAAACTAGAATGGATATTGGTTTAATGTGGCAAAGTGTAAGGTTATGCATTTTGGAGTTAAAATATTACCAGCTGTATACTACATTGGTGGAACTGTACTCCGGGAAATTGATGAAGCCAGAGATTTGGGAATGTTAATGGATAGTGAGTTACAGTTTAGGGGGAACATAGCAAATGTGGCTAAATCAGCTCATCAGATTACTTGGTTACTGAAGAATACTTTGATGAGCAGAAACAAGCAGGTTATTGTTCTTCTTTATTGAGCCTTGATAAGACCTATATTTTCATTTGGTTACTATAAAGTAATGATACCAAGAAATTATGTACTTGGTTTAATCCTTTATCCAAGTGTAAGCAAACAAAGTTTGCACCTGAAGTATAATTAGTCCTGATTATAACTCAATCTCTCTCTCTCTCTCTCTCTCTCTCTCTCTCTCTCTCTCTCTCTCACACACACACACACACACACAAAAACAAACAGTGATGGCCATGAGACAGACCATCTCCGTCTGCTACACTGCCCAAGGTTAAATCCATGTATGCATCTTTAATACTCTCTTCACTCTCCAACACGCTACTGGTATCCACAAATTGAATTTCACCAATTTTTGGAATGCTATCTGCACTGCTACTGCTAAATCTCGAGATCAAGATACTTGTGCCTCCCAGCATCTGCCATTGCTTACATTTCATGCACATATACACATTCCTGTCCTACACTTGTAAATTTTTAAATGATGGAATGTGTACTTACCGCATGCCTAGCAAGCAACAGAATCAACTATTGTACAAATAACATAGTCTTTAAAATGGTGTTGGTATATATTTTTCAAGATTTTAGATATATGCATGTTATCTTAATATTAAATTAATAAATTATAAGAAAACTGTTATTTGAAAACATTCACAAAATTAGAATAATTTTTAACATAATTAAAAATATTAGAATAATGTGAAAATAAATGCACAAAAATTACACTAAAATGGAAACAACATGATAATTGATACTTCGTTGCATCTCTCCTTAGCTTTTATGACTGTTCATAAATGGCTGGGCATATTATTTACTAGCAGTTCACAGTTTTTTTTAAATCAGAACATGCCCATATGGTTTGCAGACCAGAAACAAGTTCATTTTTGTTTACTGGGACAACTTCTTGAAGACATTTCTTCACAATTCTGCACAAATTCTCAATGGGGTTTAAATGTGGTGAGTTTGCAGCCAAGGAATTACATTATTTTGCCTTTCTTTGAGCCAACGAGTAGTCTTGGAAGTGTGACAAGAGGCTGAATCTTGCTGAACGGAAATTGCCATCACATAAATCTTTCAATGCTGGTAACATAAAGTGCTCAAGAATTTCTTTATCCTTTGGAATTGATTGTTTCGCACACAATACACAGTCTACCTGGACTCTCTGTGGTCATACAAGCCCATACTATGACAGAGATTGCAAATTTCACCCAATGTTTAATGCATTCTTTATCAAATGCTTATTGCTTAAGATGCTAAACATTTATCCCTTGATGACCATGGGACACATACTTTCATTGCTAAAAAGTATCTTTTTCCAGTCCTCTTGACTTTTACAATTTTTCCAGTCCTCTTGACTTACACCATCACACTCTAGTTGCCTTTTGCTTGGAAGTCATAAGCAGCATTGTCTTAGAGACACGTGATTTAAAACTCAATTTGTGAAGTCATCTCAATGTTGTAGATTTAGACACATTTACACCTAGATCTTTCCATCTCCTGTGAAAATACCTTACACTTCTGAAGTGGTTTTTCTTAGCAATATTCTTCAATCTCCTCTCATCTCTTGATGTAGTTATTACTTTTTGACCACTCGTTGTACTGATTATTTTGAAAACTCCAGTTATTAGAATACTGTCTCAATACTCTACTCATGCTTGCTTGAGAACATTTCAATTCCTTAGCTATGAACTGTTGAGTTAGGCCTTCTTTGTGTAGAGACACCATATGACACCTCTTAGCTTCCGATATGTCACTCATTTGACCCATGTTTAGCAAATGATTAACTGAAATCCATGTACAAATGATTCCTTACACACAAATCAGTCCTAAAGCTGCTGAAGTATATGCTATTTCTATGCTCTGCTCAAAACCAATCAGAAAAATTTGAAATATTCTAATATTTTTAACCACTGCGCTAAAAATTATTCTAATTTTGTGAGTGTTTTCAAATAACAGTTTTCTTATAATTTATATTAAATTTTTATGTTTTTACATGGTTATATAATCTACAAAGTACGTAGATTTAGATGATGCTAATTCATATTTGGTAATAATTATTTTCTATGCAGTAAATTAGAATTGCAAATCATTCAACACATTTTCTTTGATTATTCTAATTTTTTGATTCAGAGATGTATATGAAAAAGAATTTAATGTTAGATTAGAAAACTTGAAGACCACGTGTTTTAATAAATACATGAAAACTTGTTTTCGAGGGTAATAGCAGCAAGATCCCTTGCCTCCTCCACTTTGTCTAGTATAGTTCCACCAGGAGGACATGCAGCTTTTCATTGGTGGATCCCATTCAAGACCTTACATGGAGTTGTGTTAAACTGCAATTCCCATTTATTTGCCCATCTTATCAGCAGATCTTCCTGAAGGCCACCACATCAGAACTAATATTAATCACCTTCCAAGCTGAATATCGTTTGCTAACAACTGAATATTTTCCTGCAATTCAGTGACAATATCATTGACATGAAGGTTAAACAGAAGTCTCAACATTGAGCCCTGTGGAACTTCACTGTGACACCTTCCTTTTTCTCGACACTGTTCCTCTGTACACAACTCTGTCATACCACCAGTTTCCAATCCAGTTACAAACCTGATATCTAACCCCATGTGTTGCAACTTAAACATCCACTTGTCATGTGACACTCTGTCATATGTCTTTGCAAGAAAAAAAAAAAAAGCAATACTGTATATGCATTTCTGTTGTCAATCATTCTCTTTACTTTATTATAAAGGCAAACAAATTACTGAAACGAAAGCACTCCTTTACAAATCCATGCTAACCCTCACAGATAATGTTGCCTTCACTGTACAGTTTTGTATACAATTTATTTAGATAGATTTCAGGTGACCAGTGGTGTACCTCCGGGTTCAGTCCTTGTGCTATTATTGTTCAATCTGTACATTAATGACATTAGGCAGGGTCTAACATCAGATGTGCAATTTTTTGCTGATGACACGAAGATAGGCAGGGCAATCAGGGACTACTGATATTCAGCACTTACAGAATGATTTGAATTAGGCTAGAAATTTGGGCAAACGAAAATGGCTATCAGTTTAATGTTAGTAAGCATAAAGTTATGCACTTTGGCTTGATGAGATTTCCAGCAGCATATTATATTAGCAGGGTTATGCTACATGGAACTGAGGAGGCAAGGGATCTTATATTGGTGGATAGGAATTTGAAGTTCAAAGGTCACATAGCAAAAGTTGCAAACCTTGACATCCAAGAATAAGGAAGTCATTTTGCCTCTTTATAAGGTTTTGATAAGACCACACCTGGATTATTGTGCACAGATTTGGTCTCCCAGATTCCAAGGGGATAAAAAAGCTGTGGAAAGGGTGCAAAGAAGAGTTACAAAGATTATATCTGGATTATAGGATTTAGATGCCGGCCTTGTTTGGCCGAGTGGTTAGCGTATCCACTCTCCAGCCAAAAGGCTGTGGGTTCGAATCCCACCGTGGGCATGGATGTTTGTGATTGTCTGTGAAAATAGTAGTGGAGTGGTTGGTGATAATGAGTCCAAGGACTTGACATCTCCGGAAGTCCTTGGACTCATTATGATAATACTGAGTCCAAGGACTCAGTATTATCATAATGAGTCCTTGGACTTCCGGAGGTGTCAGGTAATAATAGATTATGAGGACAGATTGCGAGTATGTGGATTACAGACTCTGGTGGTTAACAGTTGAAAGAGGGGGTGATACGATAGAGGTCTATAAACTTTTGAATGGGTGTTGTAGGATATCATATGATAAAATTTTTCATTATATGGAAATGGAAGCTGGGGAGAGAACACAGGAGAATCCATGGAAGTTAAGTTTGTTCACGGTCAAGAAAGGGGTAAGAGCCAAGTTTTTCTCTCATAGAGCTGTGAGCGAGTGAGTGGAATAGTTTGTCTTTAGGAGTAGTGAGTACATCTAGTGTGCATGAATTTAAGGGAAGGTATGACAGCTGGCTTGTGTGATTTATAGCCTCTCTCAATGAGTCCTTGACTCCCTGGAGGTTTCAGATAATAATAATAATCTCTCGGTAATTTTCCAAAAATCTCAGTAAGTAGATTTTCATTGAAGAGCCGGGTTGGTGGAAATGTCAGTTCCTTAGTATACTTTTGTAAAACATATGGTGACATTCTATTCAGTCCCACTGCTTTATTGACTTCAGAATACTTTCAAACGACATTCTTGATACGATTTACAAGTAAACATTCATGTACTTGTAAACCTTCAACTTGTCCTATTCCTCCAGGAATAAAATCTTCTAGAATGAAATACTCCAATAAAGTAATCATTAAAAAGCTCCACTATGTTCTCTGCACCTGACCCCTATTTCAATCTAAGAAGATCATTTGTCCAATAGAATAGAATTTCTCCTCCTACTGGCTGCATAATGAAAGAATTCCTTAGAATTTTCCTTGAGATGTTCTAGTCTCTTCTCATATTACATTTTTAGTATTCCTTACTATACTAGTTACTTTCCTGACATGAGCTCATATTCATTATGCAATTGTTCTCCATCTCTTTTTCTTTATACTTTTTTCATAAGCGCTCTGAATGCATTCCCAAAGAATACTTTCCCACTGTTTTGAAGCATGTAATATGCCTCTCCATTTTTTGTGACATAGTTTCATATTTTTTGTCATTATTTATATAATGTTATTCTATTATTACTGTATATTACTGTATTGTATACTTTTTTTTTTCAGTAACATCTAGGTTCCAATGGCCAAAAAGAAGAAAGATAAAAAGGCAAAGGAACCAACAGAAGAAGAAATAAGACTCACTAAGCTTGAAAGGGAAACATTCAGAATAACAGTTGAGGATCTTGAAAGTGAACTCACAAAGTATGTATTATGAAGCTCATTGAAATTTAGAACCTGTGATTAAAAAAAAATTAAAAGTAGAATGCATAGGAAGAAAAGACAGCCATTCTTGTTTGGACATGATAGAAGAATTTCCACTTTGGGTACATGTGGTATTCACGACAATGGAATTTGTCAATGTCATGTTTATAGCAAAAGAGTTTCTTTTGCTATAAACTACATTTACAGTATTATCACTGCTGGCTTGTTTGTCTGAGCATATTTTCAATATACATCCTATTGCTGTGAATTTCTTTAGGAGATAAATGATTTTCATTGAACTGATGTAAGGCCTCCATTTTGCTTATTGGATTGCACAGCTTGAAGTGGCTTGAAAAACCATGTTCATCTCTTTCTAGAAAATAGTTCTTGGATTATTTAACCTATATCCTGCAACCTATGGCTGTTGGTGTGTGCTGTCATAATGCAATTGAAGCTTTCACTATTTTCATATTTGCCATTTCCTCTGACAATGAATATCTAACTCCCTTTTTCAGCATATGCTTATTTTATCTTCAAAAAATATCTTTATTATATTAACTTTTCTGTTATCATTTCCTTCAATCCTTATGCACTCTAAATTATATTCTTGCAATCCACCCCAGCAACGAACATTCTAAAGTTCTACTGTTGCTCAAATTATTCATGTGTAGAATCTTCCCAGAGATTTTCATACCATAGTAACTAGACAAACAAACTACACATAATACTTAACTGAATATGTTTCGATGCATCAGACTGCCAGATATCTGCAAGATGCTCAGCTCAGACTAATCGGCAGTTAATTCCATTAGGTAACACAGTTTAGGACTTTGTTTCTTCAATGTCAAAGTATTTTTATATTTTCCCAAAGTCAAACTGATGCCAGTTTGACTTTGGGAAAATATAGAAATATTTAATTAAATTATTTTATAGTTATGTTATGTGATGATTTCATGATAACAGGAGTTTCTGATGATAGTGTGATGATATCACACTTTCCAAGTGTGAAGATTATTATTATTATTACATAACACCTCCAGGGAGTACAAAGACTCATTGAGGGAGGGCACCTAATCTACAACTCTCTCTCCACCACTCAAATCCACCAACCAACTAATTTCATCATCTACTGCCAACCACCACCACTAGTATTTTCACAGCCAGTCACAAACATCCATACCCAAGGCGGGATTTGAACCTGCAGCCTTTTGGCTGGAGAGCGGATACTCTAACCACTCGGCCAACCAGGCCACCCTGCCAGCCTGGTTGGCTGGGATGTTAGTGAGGCTATTATGATGCAGGAAGGGAAAGTGAAAGGGGTGATTGTTTTGACAGATGCAAATGATTTGAAGGGAGACAAGTATGGAAGGAGAAAGAACATAAAAAGATTACTGAAAGTAGCAAAAGAAAACGGAGAGAGAAGTATGAGTCTGTTGCAGTGTTATGAGAAAGGTGAGTTGAGGAGGGCTGCCCTGCCATAAACTGCGCATTGTCAAATGAGACAATTAATGCACAGTTTGTGGATGTATGGAATGAGTTCATTAGACAAAAGGACTTACATAAGGCAGATTGTTTGTACTTGAATGGATTTGGTGTTCAGAGTCTGGAAAAACTATTGAAAAACTATTGAATTTCTGTAGAGAAGTAAAAAATAATAAAAATTATTATTATTAAAATATCTAATATTTATATATTTTATATATTCTGTATTACAGAAGAATAAAGCTGATGTCCCACACAATGAAAATCCTAGAACGAGTTCTTGATAGAAGATTGAGGAAGGAGGTGGAGATTGGAACAAATTGGCTTCATGGAACAATTTGTCTTCATGCCTGGTAGATCAATGGCAGATGATGGAAAAGTTTTGAGAGAAACAACAAGAGCTACATCTAGTGTTTATTGATCTGGAGAAAGCATATTCCTAGGTTATTGTTTAAACCCTTTTCAAGATAATTAAACAAAATGCCTTTAGCATCCGAATGCACCAATGCCATGACTTTTCCTGCTAATGGAACCAACTTTCTCTTCTTTGGCACTGAACAGCTGGCTTCTGTCCACTGCTTTGATGGCCGTTTGGATTCTGGTGTGTAATGGTGAATCCAAGTCTCATCCATAGTAATAAATCGATGCACAAAATCAGTTTTATTCTTGTTAAAATGCTCCAAACACTGTTCAGAGATTTTTATGCGATTGTGTTTTTGATCTGCTGTGAGCATGCATCGCGCCCATCTTGCACAAAGCTTTTTCATTTGCAATTCTTCATGCAAAATATATTCTACACATTCTTTTGGAATGCCTATAGTCTCAGCAATTTCATGCTCTTTTAAATCCAATATTATATCGTGCACTTGATCAATGATTTCTGGTGTTGTTACCCTTTTTGGATGTCCTTCACGTGGATTATCTTCAAGGCTGTTACAGCCATGTTTAAACTCAGCAGCCCATTTCTTGTCAGAAATGAAGAGGAGTGGCCATAAAGTTTTATGAACTTCGAATTAATTTCTTTTGGCATTAAACCTTCTTTTGCAAAGAATTTTATAACCGCACGATAGTCAGTTTTATTCATTTCAAGGGATACAGACAACTTTTCTTCAGACAGCTGTATGAAACAAACTACTTGACAGAATGACTTGCATGTTGTTTAATTTTGACGGTATATATATATTATATATATCAGAAAACAGAATTATAAGTAAATAATTATTTATTGACCTATTGCTGATATTTCGCTGGTATTATAACCAGCATCTTCAGAGCACAAAAACACAGTTTGTCACGGTATGCGAGACTACAACAACATGATGTAACAAAGGGACTAGTTGAACAAAATTGTAGCAACAACATAAAGACTAAAGTCCTATTTAGGAGCCCCCTATCTATAAAAAAAAAAAAAAAAAATGGAGAGAGAAAGCAGGTACTAGTGTCTTAAGATGACTGTCCCAAATCTTAAGCAAATTTATACAGCCATATTTGTTGAGATTCGGAGTATATTTGAAGGCTTCTGTTGCTTCTAACCATCTCTCTCTCTCTCTTTTCTTCCAGTTTTTTTGAGGATGACTTGCAATTTCACATGGATACTTATGACAGATATACCAACTTAAAAAAATCTTGCTGATAGTGTTGCCATCTATGGTCGAGGCCGAGAACTTTTCAGACCACCCTCATAATTGGATAGTTGTAGATCCTAAGGGGCTGCTGCACTTTATGATCACTAATGCCAAAAGCATTTGGAAAATTGTAACAGCCCCTTAGGGGAGAGGGACTGCTACACTTTTTCCAAATGCTTTTGGCTTTTGAAAGCTGTTGACATCAGCAAGATGTGGCTGATAGAAGAGAATGTAGTTAAGGGAATGGAATGTGAGGGGATATAGTATTTTCATGAAAGATAAGAGTAAAGGATTGTGGGAGAAGTATTTCTAATGATTAGTAGGTGAACTGCAGCCTCAAAGAGTAGGAGTCAGCAAGAGGTTAGAGAAAGCAGTGCATTTGAGGCTAGAGGTCAAAGGTATAAAATAAATAAAATATACAATTGGTTGCTAATATAGACCAGTTAGTGTGTAAAGGATGATATGGATAGTATACATTAGCATGGATATGAAGCTGATGATGTGGATAACAGATGGGCTGATGAAAAGATATCAGACAGTAGTTTATTCAAAATTAAGGCCTGCGAATAGTGGTGTGCTGCATTGCTGTATACTTGAGCCACTGATATTTAATTTGCATGTTAATGATATAGGGAATGATCTGAGAGAAAATATTATTGATTAATAATTCATTAATGAAGTAGATAATGAGAGTACATGATGTAGAGATCTTGCAGCATGATTTAAATTGACTGGTAGTATGGGCAAAGGAGAATGGCTGTCAGTTTTATGTGGCAAAGTGTAAGATTATTCATTTTGGGATGAAAAGATTGCCAGCTGTATGCTGTATTGATGGAACTATACTTCAGGAAACAGATAAAGCTAAGGATTTGAGTGTTGGTGGTTGGAAAGTTGAAGTTCAGTGGGGCATATTGCAAAAAGTGGCTACAATCACTCACATGATTAACTGGTGATTGAAGAACACTATTATTCCAAGTGGAGACAAGATTATTATACCTCTATAAGGTTTTGATAAGGCCCCGTCTGGACTCGTGTATAATTCTGGTCATGTGAATTTCTAGGGGATGAGAATGAGATGGAGAAGATCTAGAGGCAAGTGATGACATAGTTTCAGCTCTGTGGAATGCTCCTTATGAGGAAATATTGAAGATTTGTAAATTAAAATTTATTGATATTGGAAATGGGGTGGGGATATATATGATAATGACGAGTTACAAGTTTGTATAGGATTGATATAGGAAATTTCTTAGAACATGACCTAAGGGGGGGGAAGAACTAAAGGTCATAAGCGGAAATTGAGAAAAGAAAATATGGTTGTCAGGGGAGTGAAGGCTATTTTTTTTTGCCTGGAGAATGGTTTGTGAGCAGAATGGGTTGCCAGAATTTATTGTGGGCAGCTTGTTGATGAACGAATTCAGAGTGAAGTATGACAGATATTGTGCAAATAATAATGTTTAATAATAATAATTATATTATCTGTTTTCATTTCTTGCTCTAAAAATACCAATATCAGTAACAATCACTTACAAGCTTCAACACCAGGATGTCTTAGAAAATAGATTGACACGTAGAAGAGAGGGTATATGAATGTACCCCTGCCTGGGAAAGAAGTGCTCATACTAACATTATAGACACTCAGCTAAACTCTACCATGCACACAATTAGTGGGACAGTGAGAAGCACTCCTCTCTCTCTTGGCTGCCTGTCCTATCTGACATTGCTCCACCAAACATTCGGAGAAGACAAGCCTCATTTAAAGAATTTAATAAAGCAATGAGCAACCCACTCCTGCCCTTGCACCAGACTCTTATAAATCCACCTGGTCTTTGCCTAAAATCTAGGAAGCCTCTCTGGGGCATGGACGAACTCTCTTCAGCTACCCTGCCATCAATACCTGACATGTGGAGAGAATACTGGTCCAACAATCTCCCAACAAACAACTTCCTGGTAGAAGATCTCTGTGCTCTGCAGCCTGGTTTTGCTCTTCCTAGGAAGATTTGGTCATCAATCAATCAACAGAATCAGAACTAACCAGGGCAGATGTGGCTACCTACTATATAAATGGGGACTGTGTGACCACCCTTATTGTGATTGTTCTCCCATGGCTCAGATGATTACTCATATTTGGCCTGGTTGGCCGAGTGGATAGTGTATCTACTCTCCACCCAAAAGGTTGCAGGTTCAAATCCCGCCGTGGGCATGGATGTTTGTGATTGTCTGTGAAAATAGTGAAAAGTGAAAATACAAAATTGTAGATGGTGTTGGTGTAGATGATGAAGGTAGTTGCGGCTAGTGGAGTGGTGGAGATGAGAGTTGTAGAATAGAGTATTCTTAAATCAATTGAAAAGTTAGGGAAAGATAAATTATTGGATGCAATAAAATTAAGAATATCAAAAGGGTTTTCAATATTTAAATTATCCTTTCAAAAAATATCCCGAAAGCACATAACTCGTCATATAGTTCTATTGCATTTACGTCTTTATTGTTGCCATCCTACAAGAGAATCTCTAATCACAATTTTTTCGTAAATGTTCGTTATTATGTAATAATCTATACAATAAATTGAAATTATCATAATATGTTTTTAGTTGTTCAAAAATTTCTATTAACAAACACATTGCAACGTCTAGAAGTGTATAAAACACATTCACTCTAAATTTATCTTCTGGCAATTGAGGCGTTTCGTCATGATGCTCGTAGTCAAATTGTTGTCTTCTTTCGTCGTTGAACTTCCGTACCAGTTTTAAATTCTTGTCCTCCATCCCTCCTCTTCTCTCAGTTTTTTGCCGTTTTTAGAACTTCTTTAAAATTTGTATCTGATCGATACGCTTGTAAGAATATTTTTAAGTTTTTGATAGATTCTAAAGCAAGTGTAATGTTCATATTTTTGTCTTGAAACACTTTACTCACAGGCTTTATTCTGTTAAGTAAATCATGCCAAATTATAAGAGAGCAAATAAATTTGTAGTCCTTCATTTTAGCACATAATGTTTGTGCTTCATGCTTAGTTTCTTTATTAAAATTTTCATTATTTAAAATTTGAAAAAGTGCATCGTAAATTTCTCGTAACTGATATCGTAGAGGGCGGATTGCATTAATTTTACTTTCCCATCATGTTTCTGATGGCTGTTTCAATGTTAAATTTTTTACAAACTTTGAAAGGATTCCCCAACGTTTGTAAGAGAATGAAAAGAAATTATATATTTCTTGAATAATTGAAGAAACTAATTATATCTGCATTCACTTTGACTGCATCATTAATGATTAAATTTAGAGTATGAGCAGCACATGGCACGTAAAAAGCTTGAGGATTTTTGTTCAAAAGCAAATTTTGGACCCCATATTTTTTCCCTTTCATATTTGCTACATTGTCATAACCTTGACCTCGCATGTCTTCAATGGAAATATTCCATTTCTCCAGTTGTTCCATTATTGTTGCACATTAACCATATCCTGTGAAATCTGATATATCTGCTAAACCTAACACGTTTTCCCTGATCTTGAAAATTCCATTGTCACGGGAAACAAAGCGAATAATAATGGTCATTTGTTCTGTTTTACTTGCATCAGGTGTGCAGTCTAAAATTATTACTATTACTATTATTACGGGCAACTCCAGGGAGTCATTAGACTCATCGAGGGAGGCCCCAAATCATATTCATCACAACTATCTGACATTCATACAGTATCTATCATACCTCGCCTTAAACTCATTCACTGTCACAGCATCCACTACAGACTCAGGGAGCGCATTCCACTCATTCACTACTCTAAAAGTAAAGAACCCAGCTCTAACACCTTTACTAACCACACTTTTGCCCAGTTTCCATGGATGTCCCCTAGTCCTCCCACAACCAGCCCTGTTCTCAAAAATATCTTCTGAATTAATTTTATAGAAACCCTTCAGTAATTTGAATGTCTCAATCATATCTCCCCTCCTCCGCCTATCAACCAATTTTTGCAACCCACAAATCCTCAACCTGTTCTCATACGGTTCATTCCACAGACCTGCTATCATCTTGGTCACTCGCCTCTGGATCCTCTCCACATCCTCTCCATCAAGAAGAAACCTAGGTGACCAAATCTGAGCACAGTAGTCTAGATGGGGTCTTATCAAGGCTCAATAGAGAGGAACAATAACCTGCTTGTCTCTGCTTGTCAACGTATTCTTCAGCAACCAAGTGATTTGATGAGCTGTTTTGGTCACTTTTGCAATGTGTCCCCTAAATTTCAATTCCTTATCCACCAACACTCCTAAATCTCGTGCCTCATCAATTTCCTGGAGCAGGGTTCCACCAATGCAGTAAACTGCCGCCAATCTTTTCACCCCAAAATGCATAACCTTACATTTTGCCACATTAAACTGACATCCATTCTCCTTAGCCCAGACTTCCAATCTATCCAAATCATCCTGCAAAATTTTGACGTCATCTGCATTCACTATTGCCCTACCCAACTTCGCATCATCCGCAAACAAATGAACTGTTCCTCTCAGATCATTTCCTATATCATTTATGAACAAATTAAACAGCAGTGGTCCAAGAACAGATCCTTGTGGCACACCGCTAGTCACAGGCCGTCTTGTGGACTCTACTCCCGAGTAAACCACTCTCTGATATCTCTCCGTCAACCACCCTCCTATCCATCTCACCAACCCTATGTCCATTCCCATATGCTGCAATTTACTGATTAGAATTCCATGTGGAATCCTGTCAAAGGCCTTGGCAAGGTCCAGTAGAATCACCGTAAACCCATTACCCTTATCCAGTTCAGCCGTCACTGTGTTATAATATGTGAGCAAGTTACTGAGGCATGACCTACCCTTCACAAAACCATGCTGTCCCCGATACAGTATCCCATTTTCTTCAATCCAATCTTGTATTTTCCTTTTGACTATTTTCTCTAAGACCTTGACAATGATTCCTGATATGCTAATCGGTCGGTAATTTACAACAGCAGTCTTGGAACCACCTTTATGCAGTGGAACTATTTTCCCCTCTTTCCACCCGGTCGGGACTAACCCAGACCCGAGACTCAAATTAAACAAAATGGTCATGGGTACTGACAATTCTTTAGCTGCTTCTCGTACAACACGAGCTGGTATACCATCCAATCCCACAGATGTATTGACATTGAGGTTATGCAATAGACTACTCACCTCCACTTCATTAACCACAATTCCCGTATAATCTACTGGTTTATTCGTTTCTGGAATGTCACCAAAAATCTAAATATTATGGAATAATATTTAGATTTTTGCATTCATAATAAAATTGTATCCCTGATTGCTTTACTTAAAGTTTCAAATATTTCATTTTGACTGTCTTTACTCAAATAGTGTACTCTATTGTTTCCTTGTAGGGCCCTTTCAACATGATTTTCCATAACGGGATCAAACTTCGCAAACAGTTCGACTAATTTTAAAAAATTGCCATTATTCCTTTCATATAATTTATCAGATGATCCATGAAAAGCTAAATTTTGGCTACCAAGGAATTTTATAATTTCAATCAAGTGTTCTAAAACACTCATCCAATGTTTCTTTTCCATTGAGTCTGGCACTCAATAGTAGTTTTGTTTTTTAAATTTTTATCAACTTCCTTCCATTTTAAGAAATTTTTCATGGGAGCTAAACTAGTGTCATGTCTATGCAAAGTTGTACTTACATTTCTCCAATCATTATAACCTTCTACAAGACTACTTGATTCAATAGGTGCGAAAAGTTTGCAACAAAAGCAAAAAACAGAATTTAAAGTTTCGGAATAAATGAGCCATGTTATTGGCACGAGCTCCCCGTTTTCCATTTTTCTATTATAATACGTGTCGCCAAATTTACGACCATATATATCTCTGGGATATATTATATTTTTATTTTGAACAGGCCCCATTTCAATTAAAACAACCCATAATTTTTCATCAATATTTCTCCATTCACCTGGATCTTCTAAATTTACAGACTAACAATGTGTTAGTTTCGTGGTCAACTACAACTAAATCTTCTCCTAACTGTTTTTCACTTAAATCCTGTGTCTTGTTATCTTGTTCTATAGTTGTAATAGTACTTTCATTCAAAATGGATGATGTGCATGGTTCGTCAACTCTGATTTCTGATGTATCGAGTTGGTTACAATCTGCATCAGAATATTTTAATATTTTAACAAATTTATTAAGAGCCCCAGTTTGTTTCTTAATATTTGCTTCTTTCGCAGCATGACGCTTACGATTTTGTGCACCAGATAACTTTTTTTTTTTAATTTTTGATTTCATTTCTATTTTATACCCAGAAGAAATTATTACACAACACGACACAGAGACAAAACAATAGTCTGCACTGCGCTACTGTCAGTAGCCTATTGAGATGCATACTGTTATAAATCTAGTGTTGCTATCCTGTCATTACTGTGACATTGTAAAATTTTATTATTATTTAACTTTGTATACTTGTAATTTCTATTAATTACTCGTGATGTCTTTTTTCTTTTCTTTATACTTTATTCTCTGTTATTCTAATGTAGCTGTGTGTGCTTTCTCTCTCTCAAGAATCTCTCTTGTTTATATTATTACATGCTATGTTTACAAGAAAGTCAAATAACATTTATTTACATTACTATGAAATGTACACGAATTTAAACATTAGGAGATTGCTTTCTCTATCCTTCTATAAAAACTCTTTAGCAAAATTTAGAACCTTATTGCTACATATACTGCTGTAGTTAAAATCTCCCATAACAATCATTCTTTTTGCACTTGCCAAGCTCAATTGTCTAAACATCTCCTGGTCCTCACCCTCTGTGCTCGCTGGTTTATAGCAACACCTCAATAAATATCTTGTCTTAGCCACTTCTACCTTACACCATATGCTTTCAAAACCATTAGTGTGACTGCCTTCCAATGCCCCACTCTTAGAGGACATAAGTCATCATTTATCATGAGCAGTACTCCATCACCACATTTTCCTTTCTTATTCTGACGAAAAATGCTGTATGTGGCAAATGATGCAACAACTGAACGGACAAAACTTGTACGTTAATATAGCGCAGAGATAGATGGCTTGGAAATAGGATGTTTGTTTATTTCATTTTCTTATTACTCACTATTACTAAAATAGTTGATAGTGTTTGTTTATTGCATTTTTGTTTGGTATCGCTCTACTTTATAAAATTGTATCCTATTAAGTTAAAATATACAACTCAATGAATATGTTGGATATATATTTATTTATCATTTTTTAAGGTGAGTTGTTGAGTTTTTAAGGTGAGTAAGTAAGGGGTTGTTATAAGATCAATGTTGAAGAGATTTTACAGAAAATGGTGATCCCTGGAAGCTGTATTAGGAGGGTTTGAGCAGGGGGAGCGAGGAGAAGGTTTTTTGAATGCAGAGTTGTGAATGTTTGAAACCCTTCCTGAGTGGGTGGTGTCAGCAGAGAATTTGAGTGTGTTTAAGGTGCAGTATAATGACCCTGTGTGTGTATGACAAAAGGATCTCCTAATTGAGTATTTGACTCCATGGGGGTCTTAGGATAATAGTAATAATAATAATAATAATAATAAGTTGGTATCGGGTTGTTAATTAACATTGAAGAGGTTTTTCATAAAATGGTGAAAGATTGGGAGAAAACAACAGGTCATTCCTGGAAGCTTTACAAGAATTGCGTGTGTGTGTGTGTGTGCAAGGGAGTGAGAAGCAGGTTTTTTGCATGCAAATTTGTTTATGGTTGGAATGCATTACCTGAGAGCGTGGTGTCTGCAGATAATGTGAATGTGTTTAAGGCACGACCTAATGAGCTGTGGGGGGGGGACAAAAGGGACTTTCTAGATGATTCTGTAACTCTGTGTAATCATCATCATCAAATTCCTGATATATGCCCTCAAGGGGTGTACAGGATATGATAGTACTACATGAAAAATTTACACCATTACTAACTTCCTATCTACAATTTTCCTCCAAATCAGTCTGTTACCTGTCAAGACTCCAATATTATCAGGTCTTATATTTCCATCTTCTAACACTTTTTACTGTATCAATCCACCTATATCTTGACCTTCCTCTGCTTCATTCAAAACAAGTAGCAGAAAACACTTGTTTTGCTAATCTTTCCCCTCTCATTCTGCTTAAGTGATCATACCACCCAAGATTAGCTCTGCTAATGCATTCCTGGATGCTGACAATATAAAGTTCTTTCCTAATATCCTCATTTTTAATATGATACTGCCATTGATGCCATCTGTTCATGCCCCTAATCGTTCTCAGGACTCTCATATCTGTGGTCTTTGGTCAAGTGTTCTAACTCTAACCCAACTTTCAGATCCATAAGTTAAAATTGGTTTGAACACTGTCTAGTATACAGCTAATTTAGAGTTTTGGCTAATTTCTCTCTTATTCCATATAAATTTATTCAACTTATATATATTTTTAATTTTTAATCATATTTTTGAATTGCTGCATATGGGGATGGATATAGGGTTGGTGAGATGGATAGGAGGGTGGTTGACGGAGAGATAACAGAGAGTGGTTTATTCAGGAGTAGAGTCCACAAGACAGCCTGTGACTACTGGTGTGCCACAAGGATCTGTTCTTGGACCACTGCTGTTTAATTTGTTCATTAATGATATAGGAAAGGATCTGAGAGGAACAGTTCATTTGTTTGCGAATGATGCCAAGTTGAGTAGGGCAATAGTGAATGTAGGTGATGTCAAAATTTTGCAGGATGATTTGGATAGATTGGAGGTCTTGGCTAAGGAGAATGGATGCCAATTTAATGTGACAACATGTAAGGTTATACATTTTGGGGTGAAAAGATTATCAGCAGTTTACTACATTGGTGGAACTGTACTCCAGGAAATTGATGAGGCACGAAATTTAGGAGTGTTGGCGGATAAGGAGTTGAAGTTTAGGGGGCATATTACAAAAGTGGCCAAATCAGCTCATCAAATCACTTGGTTGATGAAGAATACGACAAGCAGAGACAAGCAGGTTATTGTTCCTCTGTATCGAGCCCTGATAAGACCCCATCTCCACTACTGTGCCCAGATTTGGTCACCTAAGTTTCTTCTTGATGGGGAGGAGGTTGAGAGGCTCCAGAGGCAAGTGACCAAGATGATAGCAGGTCTGTGGAATGAACCTTATGAGAACAGGTTGAGGATTTGTGGGTTGCAAAAATTGGTTGATAGGTGGAGGAGGGGAGATATGATTGAGACATTCAAATTACTGAAGGGTTTATATAAAATTAATTCAGAAAATATTTTTGAGAACAGGGCTGGTTGTGTGAGGACTAGGGGACAGCCATGGAAACTGGGCAAAAGTGTGGTTAGTAAGGGTGTTAGAGCTGGTTCTTTACTTTTAGAGTGGTGAATGAGTGGAATGGGCTGCCAGGGTCTGTGGTGGATGCTGTGACAATGAATGAGTTTAAGGTGAGGTATGATAGATACTGTATGAATGTTGAATAGTTGTGATGAGCATTATTTGGGGCCTCCCTCGATGAGTCTAAGGACTCCCTGTAGTTGCCTGTAATAATAATATTTTTGGTCGTAAAAGGTTAAAAAAATAAATGTTAAAAAACTGTCCGATAGTAAATCGTTTATCTTCTTGAAATAGTCTTTTGAGTTTAGGATGATGGTGGCATTCCCCTTGTCTGCTTTAGTTATTATTATTTCTTTGTTCTACCTCAAGTTCCGAATAGCTTTCCTATCATATGGAGTGGTATTAAGTTTTGGTTGTTTTGCTGTTGCTAGGATAATAGTGCTTTAGAATCTAATATCGTTGGCTACAGATTGTGGTAGAGACTTTTTGGGGTAGAAACTTTTTCAATTCCAGGGGAATGTAATCACTCCAAATTACATTTTAGGAATGTAATTTGGAGTGATTGAAAACTTAAAACCTTTCTTTAGGATATCTGATTCATGTTTGGAAAGGCAGTGATTTTAATTATAATATTTATAAAATATTGTCTGCTTTAGTTATAATAATAATTAAAGCAGACAAGGGGAATGCCACCGTCATCCTAAACTCAAAAGAATATTTCAATAAGATAAACGACTTACTATCGGGAAGTTCAGCATACAAAATTCTCAACAAAGATCCTACCATGAAGAACCACAATGAGACAAACTTCCTGATCCGCAATATGAATACTTGGCCTGAAGAACTAAAAAGAAATCTTAAATCCTCACATCCCATTACTCCTAGACTGTGTGGGGCACCGAAAGTGCATAAGGAAGAAGTGCCACTTCGTCCGATTGGGGATGGCAGGTCCTCCCCCGCATGCCTATTAGCTAAACATCTAGCTAACTTACTTAAGGGAAAAATCAGACAAACAGAAGCCTACATAAAAAATTCTCAACAATTTGTTGACAAACTCAAAAACGTGAAGATAACGCAAACAGACATAATGGCCAGTCTATTTGTAGTATCCTTATTCATGAATGTACCAGTAGAAGAAGTCATGAACAATATCAAAGATCTCTTTCCTGCTGATATTACAAAGATGTTCAAGCACTGCCTACAATCAAATGTCTTCAAAGTTAACAACAAGATATACCAACAATTAGAAGGCCTAGCCATGGGCAGCCCTCTGTCACCACCATGTGCAAACCTTATCATGGAGAAATTTGAAAATGAAATCTTCACCAACTTTACTACTAAACCTTCAATATGGTGGAGATATGGATCTATTCTTCATCATATGGGAGGACAACATGGAAAACCTACATATGTTTGTCAATAAAATCAACTCACTCCAAAATAAAATCAAATTTACTCTAGAAGTAGAAAACAACGAACAACTACACTTCTTGGACATACTAGTTAAAAAACAAGGTGACAATTTAAAACTGTCTATTTACAAAAAACCTACGGACACTGGATGATATCTACATTACTCTTCAAACCATCATAGGTCACATAAACAGAGCATCATCCACATGTTGAGAAATCAAGTCAGAAACTTTATTTCTGACGATGAAGAATTTCAGACAGAACTGTCCCAAATCGCTATAACACTATCACAAAATGGTTATCCTTGAAACATCATCAACAAATTTCTATACAAAGATAACCAATAAGAAAGAACAGTCTCCCAGCAAATTTTAACAGCAGTCATCCCCTTTATGGGCTCAATTTCCACCAAAATTGTGAGATTGTTAAAAGCCCATAACATGAGGGTTGTATTTAAACCAACTACTAGCATCAGATAGGTTCTAAGATCTCCTAAGGACAGTGTTCCATTTTATAAATATTCAGGTGTGTATAATATTCCATGGACGTGCAGTCTTTCCTACATTGGACAAACTTCGAGAAGCTTGGATATAAGATAGAAAGAACATGTTTGCGATGTAAATCACAACAGAACGATGACCTCCGGTTTTGCACATCACTTTTCAACTTCGAACCACACTATAGACTGGGATAACAGCTCTATGCCCTACATAGATAATGATTACAGACATCGATTATTTTCAAAGAAGCAGCAGTAGTGCTATGTAAAGGCAGCAACCTAAACAGAAATCAAGGGGCCATACTGAACGATACTTGAAAAAATCTAATTAATTCTCTCAGTCCAACAGAACTACAGTACATAAATAATCTATGCGTTTGCATATAACGCATTTTCATGATACTTAGCAGAAAATTACGATTCATACAGACATGTAACACAAAACTGTTACCTTAGCTACCTAACAGGTACTGACATTTTTTGTATTCTTAAACCTTTTTTACATTTACCTTTTTTTTGTACTGTGCAAGCCTTAAGAAAGTTAGTCAGTTATTAGCGAAACCGGTAGGCAATATTGTACGAACATACGTACGAATTAAATATCTATGATCAGTTTATAAATAAGTCTTATGTTTTTAATAAATTTATTCAGTTGACTTCCTACCATACCAGCTTTGTTGATTCTGTTGTCTATTTCCATATTTAATTTACCATCTTTGCTAAAAATCATGCCTAAGTAGCTGAAATGTTTTACTTGTTCTATAGGTTCTCCATTCACAGTGCAGTTGATATTTTGAATGCTTCTGCCTATTTTCATTGTCTTTGTCTTGTTATTGCTGACTTTCATACCATATCTATTAAAACAGTTTGTAGTGGATTTATTTTGAAGTATATCATCTACAGCATAAATGAAGTATATCATCGACTGCACCCACTTCTGTCACCTTATTATAAAATGTGAAAAAAAAATACTGAGGCAGGACCTACCTTATGCAAAGTCATGCTAACCCCTAAGGATCATATTCCTATTCAGCCATTCCTGAATTTTACTTTTAATCAACTTTTCCAATACTTGAAACACAGAGATATTAAATAGTCTGTAATTTGCTACTTCTGTCTTGGAACTACTTTTTATGTAATGAAGCTGTTTACCTTGGAACTTTGCCAGAGCTGAGATTTAGATTAAACAACTTCATTCAAAGGCATTGCCAGTAAGTAAATTGGCAATGCCTCTGAACATATTTTCGTAGCATAAGAGCAGACATATCATCCATATGGACTTCTGTATTCACAGTTTCTGTCAACTCAGTAAATGCAAAGTCACCACCTGGATGATATACCCTTGCAATGTAATCACTTATTACTCAACTATTTCTTCTTCTGTCACTTTCCTACCATCAGCGGCGACTAAAATTATCTTTCAATAATCATTCTTTCTCTTACTTGCTAGAGTGAAAAAACTCTTTTGGATTTTCTTGGGCCTGCTTAGCTAGTTTTCTTTTGAAATCTGATTTAGCCTTCTTTACCATACCAGTTACCTCTCTTGCTTGTGTTTTATACTGCTCAGGATTATGCTGATAACCTTGTTGTTTATATTCCTAACACAGTGCTTTCTTTTTTTTCAGCTCATGCTTTATTATTATTATTATTACCCCAAGACCTCATGGAGTCAAAGACTCATCTGGCCTTTTATCACACACACATCTCATCATACCGTGTCTTAAACACACTCAAACTCCTTGCAAACACCACACTCTCAGGCAAGGCATTCCAATCATTCACAACTCTGCACGAAAAAAACCTGCCTCTCACTCCCCTACTCACACCCTCTTTATACAGTTTCCAGGGATGACTTCTGGTTCTCTCCCGATCTCCCACTATTATCTGTAGAACTTCACCATTGATCTTATAACAACCCCTTACCAACTAGTAGGTCTCTATCATATCTCCCCTCTTTCGCCTCTCCACCAGACTCTGCAAATTACATTTTCTCAATCTTTCCACATACTGAACATTCCCGAGGTCAGAAACTACCTTATTGAGTCACCTTTGGACCCTTTCCAATATCTCTTCATCCTTCTGAAAACGAGGTGACCAAATCTGGGCACAATAGTCCATGTGTGGCTTAATCAAAGCGTTATACAGCGAAACAAGAATCTGCCTACTTCTACACGTCAGTGTCCTCCACATCATTCCCAGAAGCCTTTGTGTTGTCTTCACAATTTTGGTGATGTCTCCCCTAAATTTTAGATCCTTATCGACTATCACCCCCAGATCTGTTATTTCCTCTGCTCCAACAATATATTCTCACCAAACATAAATTCTGCATCCCATCTTTGTTTTCCAAATTTTAAACCTTACATTTTGCAACATTGAACTCACATCCCCATTTCCATGCCCAATGACTCAATTTTTTCAAGTCCTCTTGCAAGGCCACAACATCTTCACAACTCTTTATGATTCGTCCCAACTTTGCATCATCTGCAAACAACTGAATATCTCCATCCAAATATTCGCCGATATCATTAATATACAAGTTAAAACAGTAATGGCCCTAAAATAGATCCCAGAGGCACTCCACTAGTGACTTTCCTTTTCCTGAATATCGCACTCCCATACACAACTTTTTGATACCTAGCAGTTGCACTAATCTAATATCCAACCCCATCTGCTCTAGTTTGATTGTCAGCTTATCATAAAGTACTCTATCAAAAGCCTTTGAAAAAATCCAAGTATATTACTGTGTATCCTTCTCCTAGGACCCAACTCTGGATCCTAGTTCTCACAAGCTTCTCCAACAACTTAACCACAACACCTGACACACAGATAGGCCTATAGTGTGATGCTTGAGTTCGATCACCTCCTTTATGAAGTGGCACAATCTTGCCCTCCTTCCACTCTTTAGGGACTTGACCAAGTTCAAGACTCATATTAAAAAAATATGTCAAGGCAGGTGTCAACTCCCTGGAACGTTCCTTCAGAATACACGATGATATATTATCAAGTCCCACAGCCTTATTTACATCTAGTTTACTCAACTTCCCAAACACCTCTTGCTCACTTGCAGTCAGTCTCTCCTCCCCATCATCAACTGCTCTCAATCTCTCCATGAAGTCACATTCACAAGATTGAAAGATCTTTATGAACTGCTCATTAAGTATCTCCACCACACATTCTTCAACAGCTGTCTTTATACCATTTTCTCTAATCAATGGCATCCTTCCATAATCATTCTTTCTTTTGCTGGCTACATATCGAAAGAACTCCCTAGGATTCTTTTTGGCTTCATTAACTAACTGCTGTTCATACCTCTCTTTAGCTACTCTCACCAACGAAGTCACCCTCCTTGCCTGGTCTTTGTAGAGCTCATGAAATTGGTTATTTCCTTCTCTTATGCTGCCTCCACAATGCCCTTTTTCTCTGTATCTCATGCTTAATCTCTTTATTCATCCATCTCACACCTATACCTTATTTAACCTTCTCACACTTAGAATACATCTAGACATTGCATCTACTAGATAGTTTTTGAAAATCCCCCAAGCTGCATTGATCTCTTTTCCATCTAACTCCTCATTCTACGCTACACCCGCAAGCTGTCTCCTGAGCTCTTCATAATCCCCCCCCCTCGTAGTTCCACATATACCCTTTTCTTACAGGGGTCCTCGCACTGCTCGCAACCACCCAGGTAATCACCTCATGGTCACGCTCACCAATTAGTGGATGATTTGACACCTCATTTGTAATTACATCCTCTGATAAGATGACGAAATCCAAGACCCTTAATCCTTGTGCCCTCTGTTACATACTGTCTGAGGTAGTTATCCATCAGAAACTCAAGACACTCATTTTCTTTACTTCCAGTTGTTATCTCATCATTCCAATCTATATTGCCATAATTAAAATCACCCATAAGGATCACCATTTTCTTATTTGCTTGGCTAATTTGACTATACATTTCACTATCACCACCATCCACATGACCTGGTCTATAACAATATCCCACCAAGTATTTGATTCCATTCACCTCTATCTCACACCATACTGCCTCAAAACCACTGGCAATATTTCCGTCTTGCATCTCTACTTTATGTGACCATATCTCTTTCTCTATCATCAATAGCACTCCCTCTCCCTTTTTACCCCTTCTATCCTCACGAAACGTATCATACCCTTCCATCTCTATTCCTGTCAGGATGTCATCCTCACCTAACCATGTCTCACTTATTCCGACAATCTTTGGATGAACAGACGATATTAGTGCAACCATTATATCTACCTTGTTTCTTATACTTCTAGCATTGGTATACAAACACAACAGCTGATTTCTGGATGTACAGCTAGTTCCACTGATACCACTCACTCGATGTGATTTCTCCATGCTAGACTGGGGCCATTTCCCTTTCTGCTTCTTCATTTTAGAACCCTTTTCAATTCCAACTGTTTTCTCTTGATCCCTGGTCATCCCATTCCTTTCCTGCCTACACATGCTCTCACCTCCTCTTGGAGCATCCAACTTTCTCACGCTGTGTACCCCTGTCCACCCTGAGCCTCCCCATTTCCCTGCTCCTCTTTCACACCCATTCTCTCATTTTCTATACTCATACCACTCATTTCCCCATTCATATCTACTTCTTCAATCTCTCCTGTCTTACTCTCCTGCTCTTCCACATCACTCCTCTCTCTATCTGATTCATTCTCTCTATTTACTTCTCTACCTTCCAGCAGCAGCAATCTCTCCAAGCAACTCACACCATAACCACTTAAATGCAATCCATCGCTCCCATACAGCTCACTTCATCCCTCAAACTCATTCCACATATTAACAAACTGTACTTCTATCTCCTCACACATTTCAGCCAGCATATCATTCATAATCCTTGCTCTTCACCTCATTTCACCACAATCATACCTAGACAACACACTCTCACACTCTTCTCTTTTATTCTTCCAAGCAGCCTCGTGATATCCATTCTGATATGCTCTTTGTCCTCTCTTAAATCATTTGTACCAGTTAATACTATTAACTCTCTTGCTCGATCCCGCCTTATATCCAATGCCTCAATCACTCTACTCATTTTACTGCCTGGAAAACATACCAGGTGCATTCTATCCTCTAGCACACCTTTAATAATGGAGTCACCATACAACGCCACTTGCTCATCTTTCGTTAACTCTTTCATGCCATCATGATTTATTTTAATAGTTTTGACCTGAATTCTCTTAATTTCATTCCGCATCCATTTCATTTCTTGCCTCATCCAATCCAATTTAACTTTCGAATCTCTCGACACATTCTCTGTATCATGCAATCTTTGTAACTCTTGACCCCCTCTTCTCACTTTTACTCTCATTCATCCGTCTTTGTTTCCATACTTTCTGCCCAACATACGTCCAACTTTCGCTATCATTCTTCTCAATTTCACTCTCATTTATCTTTCTTTGTTTCCGTACTTTCAGTCCAACATGCGTCCAACTTTTGCCATCATTCGATTTCTGCATCATGCCATTTCCAGTTTCATTCGTTCTCTAAATTTAGTTTCCTTCTGCCACTCTTGCCTCACTTTTGTCCCTGTTAACATCCGTTACAGTTTTCAAATTGCTCTTTTTCTTTTTTACTGATTTTTTAACATTTTATCTCCTCTCTTACTCACCATCCATCTCTTTCATATGTGCACTCATGTTTCCCGCGACATTCTCATTACTATCACTTTCCATCATCAATTTCATATTTGCATTCATCAGTTCCTCGTTGTCACACTTCGCACACACCCTTCTTCTAGCCGTGCTAAACATCCACAAATCATTTATGTAATCGAAAGAATACATATAAGAGACCTCACACTTAATGAAATGACTGAAATCTAAATTAAAATCATGGAATGACAATGCTGCTGCCATTTTTTTTCCCCCTGCAGGTTACTAGGTCTAATAATGATGATTTCGTAATTAAGTTTAGGCAAGAAAAATTTCCCACACTAATAATATCAGTAGTGCACAATGTTTACAACCACTCTTACTCAAACAATTATGCATACATATATACTTAATTATTCCTAGAATAACTTATCTCAATCAGGAGCTCTTCTTAGACATGTCCACAGTGCATGGCTCACTATCGCCACTTCCAACTTTACATTGCTCTAGTCATCTAATTATTCCCTTCTCGGTTTATCCTCCTGACCCTGGGTATGTACTCTGATACAGCCTCACTCAATCAGTCCTTGACCACTTTCAGTGCACTAATGATATTTATTCTATGTAGTTTCTTATGCTATGGCACTGCTCCAAGTTGTCTTCTAAGTTTGCTCATAATTGCCAGCTTTGTAGTCCCATATAAACCCTTTCTTGACTGAAATTTCAACATGTTGAGCAACCTCCCAGGACAAGACTGCATGACCACTTTCCCCAATCAGAGGTACAGTTGCTACAGCAGTCATGGATACATCATCTGACACTGTTACCTGATCCAACTCTCAAACTACCGGTCCCTTCCATTATGTGCTGTTTCAGGTAATTATCCCTTAGTAACTGTATAAATTCCATTTCCATTTTATCATGTGTCCTTTCTCTCTCACAATCTATATGACTATAGTTAAAGTCTCCCGTGATAATTGGTTGGCCTGCACTTTGCTAATCTGCTGATGCATATCATCCACATTTTCTTCTATACCCTAAAGATTATAGCAGCAATCAACAATATATTTTGTCTTATAGGCAAAATCTCACACCAGACAGCCTCAAGTTAACCATTTCCATAAGAAATCTTCCTTAACTTTTATTTCTTCAGCTATCATGAATAATACCCCTCCTCCTGCCTTATTTTTTCTACCTTAGCTAAAAATGCAATATCCATTACACTCTATCCCTGTAACTAAATCATTCTCTGATAACCAAGAGTCTCTCTCTCTCTCTGATGCCAATAGTTTTTGGCCAAGTTGAACTGACCAATGGTAAAAACTCCTCTCCTTTATTTCTAATGCTTTAGGCATTTGTTTATATGCATGGCAACCTCCCTTTGGGCCCAAAGTTACCCTTACATAATGTCATTACTGAACAACACTTTCTCAAAGCACCTAACTAAATCCATTTAAGTGCAGTCTATCAGTCATGTACAGGTCGTTACTCCCATGAAATTCCCTCCACACATCTATAAACTGCACACCATTCCTCCTACACAATCTTCTCATGAACTCATTGGCAATCATGGCCCATCCTCTCAATTCCATACCATCATACTGAGGCAGCAGATTCACAATCTTGACTGTCTTACACAGAGCTGGCGCTAGGGTCTTTTCCACCCACATGCAATGTCTATCTAAGCGCCCCTGTAATCCAGGCGTGTGTGGTTCTTTTACGATAATAAAAATTTAAATTATTTCAAATTTCTTAAATAAATTTTGACAGAACAGCCACACGTTGGTTCGCTAAATGTAACGAACCAGGGGTGTTGACTAGACAGGATAATCTTTAAAAACCCGAATATTCAAAAAATTCTCAAAAGTTAAAGCAAATTTTGATAAAGCCACTTCACTTTAATCATTGAATATAATGATACAGGGATTATATATAGCCTTCTCACCTACTTGAATCACTTACAAAATTAAAATGAATTTTAATTATAGTTAAAATTTATTTGAACTAAAGTTTAAAAAATTCTTGCATTTTACAAGTTACTAAATTCTTAGTAACTTTTAAAAATTTTTTAATAATTTTTTTTAAGTGGAACTATCTTTTAGGAAAATAAAAGAAACTCAAGATAGATGAGAAAATAAGAAAAGAATTCAGAAATAATTAGAACATTTAATTATAAGTATTCAAAAAATAACATATTTACAGAATAACAGAAAATCAATTAAATTACATAAATATACTTAAATTATTTTAAATTAAAATTTTAGGGTTTTTGATTTCATATTCATAAAATTAGAAATAATGGTCTTAATGTCTAATTCCACGTAGGTTTTAATCAATTTCAACTTGGAAAAGGAACGTTCATCGCTCGCTACACTAACAGGCACGGTTAATAATATTCTTCAAGCATTTGAAAAGTTAGGGAAAGATAAATTATTGGACACAATAAAATTAAGAGTATCGAAAGGGTTTTGAATATTTAAATTATCCTTCTGAAAAATATCCCAGAAAGCACATAACTTGTCATATAGTTCTATTGCATTTACGTCTTTATTGTCGCCGTCCATCAAGGGGAGCTCTAAATTGTCACAATTTTTTCGTAAATCTTCGTTATTAATTTGCAGTAATTATTATTATTATTATTATTACGGGTATCTCCATGGAGTCAGTAGACTCATCGCGGGAGACCCAAACTAGCAAAACAATATCTGTCATATCTCTTCTTGAATTCATTTACAGATGAAGAGCTCACAACAAAGTCAGGCAATGAATTCCACTCATTCACCACCCTCCAGGCAAAAAACCTTGTTCTGACACCTTTGTTAACCACACTCTTCTTTAATTTCCAGAGATGACCTCTTGTTCTTCCATCACTATCA
The DNA here is from genome assembly GCF_054136105.1 of Typopeltis vanoorti. Lineage (NCBI taxonomy): Eukaryota > Metazoa > Arthropoda > Arachnida > Uropygi > Thelyphonidae > Typopeltis > Typopeltis vanoorti. Next base: position 4,224,053 of record NC_143563.1, read on the forward strand.
CACAGCTGAAACATTTCCCCTGCATCAATCCTAGGGTTTTTGATTTAGCGTTTCTCTTAATCTTAGTTAAGATTTAAGTTAGGTTAAGAGTTAATCTAGAGTTAAGAGTTAATCTAAGAGTTAAGAGTTAAGTTAAGAGTTAATCTACACAATAAATTGAAATTATCATATGTCTTTAGTTGTTCAAAACGTTCTATTAACAAACACGTTGCAACGTCTAGAAGTGTATAAAACATTCACTCTAAATTTATCTTCTGGCGATTGTGGTGTTTCGTCATGATGCTCGTAGTCAAATTGTTGTGTCTTCTTTTGTCGTCAGACTTCCATACCAGTTTTAAATTCTTGTTCTCCGTCCACCTCTTCACTCAGTTCTTTTGCCGTTTTAGAACTTCTTTAAAATTTGTGTCTGATTGATACTCTTGTAAGAATATTTTTAAGTTTTCAATAGATTCTAAAGCAAGTGTAATGTTCATATTTTTGTCTTGAAGCATTTTACTCACAGGGCTTATTCTGTTAAGTAAATCATCCCAAATTATAAGAGAACAAATAAATTTGTAGTCCTTCATTTTAGCACATAATGTTTGTGCTTCATGCTGAGTTTCTTTATTAAAATTTTCATTATTTAAAATTTCAAAAAGTGCATCGTAAATCTCTCGTAATTGATATCGTAGAGGGCAGATTGCATTAATTTTACTCTCCCATCGAGTTTCTGATGGCTGTTTCAATGTTAATTTTTTTACGAAGTTTGAGAATGAAAAGAAATTGTATATTTCTTGCAGTGGCACACCCAGAGGGGGGCCAAGGGGCCCGTGCACCCCCAAAGAAAAGGAAAAAACACTAGAAAAATTTCCAAAAATCTTTCCCTAATTAAAATTTATTTTTTTTATTTATGTTTTGTGCTATTTATGAATTAGCGATCACTGCAGATGCTCAGTTATAGGTAGTATGCGATGTGCAGTGTGTATTCGCAAAACGTCTACTCAACTCCCTCCCCCCAAAGGTTAAATCCTGAGCGCTCGGCCCCCTCCAAGATTAAATCCTGAGTGCGCCACTGATTTCTTGAATAATTGCAAAGAAACTAATTGTATCCGCATTCACTTTGGTTGCATCATTAATGATTAAATTTAAGGTATGAGCAGCAGCACACGGCACATAAAAAGCTCGAGGATTTTTGTTTAAAAGCAAATTTTGGAGCCCATATTTTTTCCCTTTCATATTTGCCCCATTGTCATACCCTTGACCTCGCATGTCTTCAATGGGAATGTTCCATTTTTCCAATTGTTCCATTATTGTTGCACATAAACCACGTCCTGTGGAATCTGATATATCTACAAAACCTAAAGTTTTTCCTGATCTTGACAATTCCATTGTCACAGGAAACAAAGAGAATAATAATAATGGTCATTTGTTCTGTTTTGCTTGCATCAGGTGTGCAGTCTAAAATTATGGGATAATATTTATTATTATGTTGGAGGTTTAATGGATTTTTTACAACACTCAAAAAGAATTAAAATAAAATGTAATACTTCCTATATTTCGTCCTAGTCACTAGGACATCTACGGGGATTACAAAGACAATTAATGTAACATGCACACAAAAACTTACAATACTAAGCCCAACCACGTGGGTGACAATAAAGTCCTATCTAGGTGGAGCGCCCTCTAAGGGCAGTTGTAGGTGGCCTGGAATGTAAGGTGGGACCTCTGGTGATGACCGTTTCCCAAATCTTCGGAAGCTTAATACAACTGTATTTGTTAAGATTTGGTTGGTTTTTGAGAGCTGCTGCTGCTTCTAAGAAAAGTCTCTCTTTCTTGAATTTGCTGTGGTGGAGCATGGTGGTTTTCTTCCATGATACTCTGTGGGTAGTGTCCAAAACATGGTCAGCCAAGCCTGAATGGCCATAGTTGTGTTTAACGATGTACGACTTGTGTTCCTCTAGGCGTTTGGATGCTGATCTGCCTGTCTGTCCAAAGTATGCAAGCTTACAGGAACAGGGTACTTTGTAAACTCCAGGCAGAGAGAGAGGAGGGAGCTGATCTTTCGTAGAACGGATAAGGGTAGCCAGTTTGCGGTAGGGCTTATATGCTGTGTGTAGGTTATACTTTTTTAGTATCTTGGCTATTTTTTCCGAAGTGCCACGGATGTAGGGTATGGTGATGGCATTTTTGTGAGGACATTATGTTGGAGGTTTAATGGATTTTTTACAACACTCAAAATCAGTGGCACTTCGGAAAAAATAGCCAAGATACTAAAAAAGTATAACCTACACACAGCATATAAGCCCTACCGCAAGAAAGAGAGACTTTTCTTAGAAGCAGCAGCAGCTCTCAAAAACCAACCAAATCTTAACAAATACGGTTGTATTAAGCTTCCGAAGATTTGGGAAACGGTCATCACCAGAGGTCCCACCTTACATTCCAGGCCACCTACAACTGCCCTTAGAGGGCGCTCCACCTAGATAGGACTTTATTGTCACCCACGTGGTTGGGCTTAGTATTGTAAGTTTTTGTGTGCATGTTACATTAATTGTCTTTGTAATCCCCGTAGATGTCCTAGTGACTAGGACGAAATATAGGAAGTATTACATTTTATTTTAATTCTTTTTGAGTGTTGTAAAAAATCCATTAAACCTCCAACATAATGTCCTCACAGCACTTAAGCCTCTACACAAGAAAGGAAGGGATAATATTTAGATTTTCGAATTGATAATAAAATTGTATCTCTGATTGCGTTACTTAAAGTTTCCAATATTTCATTTTGACTGTCTTTATTCAAATAGTGTACTGTATTGTTTCTTTGTAGGGTCCTTTCAACATGATTTTCCATAACGGGATCAAACTTCGCAAACAGTTCGACTAATTTTAAAAAATTGCTGTCATTCCTTTCATATAATTTATCACATGATTCGCAAAAAGCTAAATTTTGGCTACCAAGGAATTTTATAATTTCATTCAAGCGTTCTAAAACACTCTTCCAATGTTTCTTTTCCATTGAGTCTGGCAATCAATAGTAGTTTTGTTTTTTAAATTTTTATCAACTTCCTTCCATTCTAAGAAATATTTCATGTGAGTTAAACTAGTCTCATGTCTATGCAAAGTTGTACTTACATTTCTCCAGTCGTTATAACCTTCTACAAGACTGCTTGACTCAGTAGATGTGAAAGGTTTGCAACAAAAGCAAAAAACATAATTTAAAGTTTCGGAATAAATGAGCCATGTTCTTGGGATGAGCTCACAGTTTTCCATTTTTCTATTATAATACGTATTGCCAAATTTATGACCATATGTATCTCTGGGATATATTATATTTACTTTTGAACAGGCCCCATTTCAATTAAAACAACTCGTAATTTTTCATCAATATTTCCCGATTCACCTGGATCTTCTAAATTTACAGAGACTAACAATGTGTTAGTTTCGTAGTCAACTACAACTAAATCTTCTCCTAACTGTTTTTCACTTAAATCATGCATCTTATCTTGTTCAATAGTTGCAATAGTACTTTCATTCAAACTGGATGATGTGCACGGTTCATCAACTCTGATTTCTGATGAATCGAGTTGGTTACAATCTGCATCAGAATATTTTAATATTTTAACAAATTTATTAAGAGCACCAGTTTGTTTCTTAACATCTGCTTCTTTCGCAGCATGACGCTTACGATTCTGTGCACCAGATAACTTTTTTTTTTTAATTTTTGATTCCATTTCTATTTTATACCAACAAGATATTATTGCGCAACACGACACAGAGACGAACTAATAGTTCGCACTGCACTACTGTCAGTAGCCTACTGAGATACGTACTATATGACTGGTTAACTAGCAGCAAATGTTGTGTATGAAAATTCGATTCTGCACATAAAAACTGTTCACCATTTCAGTTTAGATGCACTCCAGTAGAAACAACATTCTGTAGGCAAGCATTTAGCCTACTTTCGCTGCAAAATTGTAAACAGCCGGCTGATCAAAGAGGCAGCAATATACAATTTTTTAAAATTTTTGTTCAGTGCATCCGATCTTATTTATTTTAATATTGATCATTCTACGAATTTTTTGTTTTCATGATAAAAAATTATGTTTCTTAAAAATCAACTTATGAACGGTTACCCGGCAGCAGTGCCCCGTTCGTAGCTGCGCCCGCATGCTCTGCATGCCCGCTTCCGCCGGCCTGCATATTTTTTCCCAGATTCCGGCAATTTTATGCTTTTCCATTCACTCTTTTCATTTTCCAACCTGCTGTGCCACATGCCAATAATTTCTCCAGTCATTCAATCTCATGTTTTGTTCTGTGAAGGAGTCTGTGTAAACAGTAGCTGCAGGTGAAAAAGAGATTATGGAAGAGATATAAGGAGAGGGGTGGAGAGTAAATGTATGAATAATATGACTCAGAAAAGCAAAAGTGAAATATGAGAAGAGATCGGCATTAAGATCCAAAGAAAATCCTAGGGATTTTTTTTTAACCATGTGGCAAGTAGGAGGAGGAATTATTGTTGAAGAATGACGTTGTAAGATAAAAATGGGAATACAGTAACTGATGCAGAGAACATAGTGGAGTTGTTCAATGAACACTTCATTGGAGTATTTCATCCTGGATAAATAAGTTTTAATACTAGAGGAATAGGGCAGGTTCGAGGTTTAAGAGGAGAGTGTGTTCCAAATACTGAGTACTCTGGATGTCAGTAAAGCTGTGGGACTGGATGGTATTTCACTACGAGTTTTGAGAGAATGTGCTAAAAAACTGACAGCTTCTTTGACATGGCTTTTCAATGAAAGTCTGGCTATGGGGAAGGTGCCCAGGGAATGGATGGAAGGTAAGATAGTGCCATTGCATAAGGGTGGTAGCAGACTGGAAGCCTCTAATTATAGGCCAGTTTGTTTGTCATCAGTAGTTGATAAGGTCTTGGAGAAATTAGTGAGGGACCATATACAGCATTGAGCAGATGAGGATAATATTATCTGTGAGAATCAACATGGATTTGGTAAGGGGCACTCTTGCTTTAGTAATATGATTGCCTTTTATAATAAAGTGACAAGAGCAGTTGATGAGGCAAAGGCATATACTGCCTTTTTTTTGGATTTTGCAAAAGCATTTGATAGGATACCACATGATAAGCTGATACTTAAGTTGCAGCACTTAGGTTTAGATGTTGGGTTAGTTAACTGGATTCAGAATTGGCTGTCTAATAGGTATCACAGAGTTTTGTATGATAGGAAAATATCAAGGAGCAGAAGGTTATAAGTGTGGTTCCACAGGGCTCAGTACTGGGACCAGTATTGTTTAACCTTTACATCAATGACATTGTCAATGAATTGCAATGGGATATTCAGTTGTTTGCAGATGATGTGAAGCTGGGCAGGGGTCAGGGTTATTAGTAATAATGCAGATATGGCAGCTCTGCAAGAGGATTTGAAAAAACTGGACAGATGGTCAAATTAATGGGGGTGTTGGTTTAATGCAGCAAAATGTAAAGTCTTGAAGTTTGAGATACATCGATGGGAGGCCATACTCAGTTAGAAGAGCTGTACTGGAGGAAGTAGGGGAGACAGGAAATCTGGTATTGATGATTGATAGAAACCAGAAATTCAGAGGACATATTGCAAAGGTGGTGAAGGTAACACAGAGGATTGCTGCAATAATGAGAAGGATACCAACCTGCAGAGATAAAAGAGTTATCATTCTGTTCTATAAGACTGATCAGACCACGCTTTGACTATTGTTCTCAGATTTGGTCCCCAGGATTTGAAGGTGATAAATTAACTGTGAAAAAGGGTACAGTGGCAGATAACAAAGATGGTTTCAGGACTATACAATGTTAGTTATGAGGATCAGCTGAAGGAATGTGGACTGCAGAGTTTGGTGGATAGAAGAAGGAGATATGATATGATCTAGACTTTCACTGTTGAGAGGCAGTTACAGGGTTGACACTGGTGAAATGACATTTCTTTCACTTGGTGGAACAGCAGAAAGGAGAGATAACAAGGGGGCCTACCCTGGAAACTGTGAGCAAGAGGGTGAGGAGTGGTTTCTTTGCATGGAGGGTGGTTGAACCGTGAGCATTGCCTTTCTTGACTCCATGGAAGCCTGAATAATAATAATAATAATAATAATAATTCTTCTCTCATTGCATATTTTACGCCTTTCAAATCATTTGTTCCCATGAAAACAATTAATTTGTTTGATTCTTATTTCTACAAACTCACATCTTCACTAATATCCTTTATATCTTTGCATCTGAAAAACATTCTTTCATCACTTTCTCATTAAGTATACTTCTTATCATTGAATCCCCATATAATACTGCCATTTTCTCCCAGATTCTAGCACTTTTATGCTTTCCCATTTGCTCTTTGTTTCGTTTTCCAATCTGCTGTACCACATGCAATCATTTCTCCAGTCGTTCAATCTCACGTTTTGTTCTTTGAAGGAGTCTGTGTAAGTATTGAGTTTCTTTCTGTGCTAGCATCTTGTCGTCCACATTATTACTTATAACCACTTCCTTCAAACTCACATTTTTATTTTGTGCACTATCATTCACTGCTTCCATTACATTCTCACACCACACTTTGACAATCCTATCTTATATCCATAATATCAGTCACTTCATTCTTTCACTGCCAACATGACTGTCATTTCTTATACTCACAAAACATTTCCATAAAATATTTTCTTCATTCTCACTATCATACCAGTTTTGTCTCTTTAATTGTGTGCATTGAAAATGGTCTTGAAATTTGGCCAAAAAGTTTTATCATATTAAAGAGTGCTGTATTTTATTTGCTTATAGTTAGGTCCACGTCTTACATATTTATATTTTATAATATTAAAATAGAATTATATATACATATTATTCACGTAAATTTATTTTGTAGATATAAAGAGCTTTGTGATACCTTTGAAAAAACTGTTGAAGAGTCTAAAAGTATTTATGAAAAGGAAGTTAGTGATAAAGATGATATTGTTGAATTTCTAAAGAGAGCATTGCAAGAACATTCCCTTAAGATAGCAGAGTTGCAAGATAAACTAATTAACTTACAGTATGTGCATGATATTGAAAAGGAAAACTATGAGAAACAGTTGGCCGATCTTCAGCAAACTTTAGAATTAACAAAAGCCACTCTTACAGAAGAAAACATGATGATGAGTAAGTTATTTTGTAAACACTTTTGTTATATATATGATAGATGAATAAGGCATTTAAAATTTTTAATGTATATCAATTTCAGTTATATTATCTATATGATATTAATTATAATTAAATATGCAGACAATATTATTATTCTTGCAGAATCTAAAGAACAATTGGAAAAAAAAAAACCTCAACAATACAGAAACAGTAAAGTACAGACTTAAGAAAATATGGTATATTATAATATGGTATAATAAATTAAGCAAAATATGAAAAAATAACAGTATTTCAAAAAAGCCTCAGACTAAAACTCTATAAAACCATTATTATACCTACAGCAACATATGGAGCTGAGACTTGGACACTTAATCAGAAAGAAATAGAGAAAATCAGAGCATTCGAAATGAAATGCTTAAGAAAAATAAGATTACTGTTCAGAACACAAAACAAATGAGCAGATCAAACACAAATTAAACTATAGAGAAGATAAACTTTTGCCGGCGAAGGTTGGTCGATTGGTAGAGCCTCTGCTACTAATGGCTCAGTTAAGTAAGTTTGAGCGCGGTTAGTAGTTGGAAGGGGACCAATCGTTCGATGAGTCTTTGGACTCCCTGGAGGTGTCAAAATAATAATAATAATAATAATAATAATAATAATAACATAGCTATAATTATTAACACGTTGACTGTCAACTATGAGATCATTCGTGTAGGCAATCTGGCTGAGAGGGCCGACTATGAGTTATCTTGTCTGCACTTGCTTTTTTCATGCAGCTGTGAGTATATTCATAGTATATAAGCATAACTAAGATAGTTAGTTTCTGGGAAGAGAACAAAAAATCGAGGCTGGCATACATGAATAGAAAATTTATTCATACAGTGAAAATCAAATACAAAGCAATAGAACAATTTTATTTTTTGTGATATTTTATAAAACAACCTTCCACACAAAGTGCTGGCTTCTCTTCTCAGGCTGGACAATAATAACATATTTCTCATCATTTTTTTAGCTTGGGTACAAATTTGACATGGCTTTGTCGGACGCAGTTTTTTTTCAGTAGGTACTCTTTAAATAATGAACTTCTTCCGATCTAACTTGCTTTGAAACTGGTAGAATCAACGCTTCAATGAATGCTTCTCTAAATTTTATAAGTTTTATGTTAGAATTAGTTACTTTAAGGAAAAATTTGAACGCATTGTGTATATATATTTCTATAATATGTAATGCAATTTTTTTTCGGCCATCTAATGGTCTTTCTTAGAGCTGAGTAGTACAACAGCATTTGATCTGATCGGTCCATGCTAGACATTCCCTTATTATAATCTCGAATTATGTTTGGTTTCATTGAAAATTTTCTATTGCAGTTGGACGCTCTACCATTTCAACAGCATGCATGTTAGAAATACAAAGTACTTCTCGTTTGTCTTTCCATTTACATAATATAGCAGAACCATTTCGCTGCCAAAAAACTGTTACACCTGATATCTTGAGAATATAGAATTCTCAGCTATCATGGTGTAACATGAAGAGCAAATAAATAAAAAACCCTGCATAAAAAAAAAAATAATAGATGAATTATTTAAAAGAAATATTCTTGCATCCAATAAAATATATAAAAAATAAAGGTGTTTGTTAAAGTAACTAACAAAAGAAAGAATATATTAATATTGTGATATGATTTAAAAGAGAAAATTTAACTAAATAAGACAGAAAAGGATTAGTCTTAAGCGATGGTATGTGAGATGCTAGAGATTAAGTTATTAAGTAAATTCATAGAAAAATTTTGGAAAGGGGATTAAATTAGAGGCTAGCAAAAGAAAAACAACAGACTATTGCTCAGGGCCGATTCTCGGATTGAGACATCGTTTGGCTCGCTGGTCAAAGGACGTTTGGCAGAAAAAAAAAATGCCACCCTAATTGGTCGGTGAAGTAAAAACAAGTAGGGGGCGGAGAAAAAAAGTTAAAGAGGGTGCCGTTAGGAGAGCAAGTATAAAAGGGTTGGAACCCCCCCCCCATGAGGTTTTTGGTTTTTGTTTTGGTTCTGTTCCCGAGGAGTTCTCTACGAGCTCCGTGGCATAGGTTTCACGCGGTTTTCCTGAGTGAAGATTGGGGTTATATCTCTGTCGTCACAACATGGAAACAAAAGTGAGTGGGATTTCGATTCCGGATTTCCTATGTAAGAAGCGAAGAATGTCGTAGGTCAAAGAAAAGGAAACATATTCTTTGTGTTTCAACTTCAGTGACAACCACGAAAAAAGGAGAGCTGTAAAGAAATAGATGTCCACGTCGCAATTTGTACAGCCGTTATATAGATGATTCAAAGTGTGTCCCAAGTTATGAGAGGTTAAGACCGCTTAAGCAAAGTTCAATTCCATAAGGAACGTAGGAGAAACAGATTATCGGAGAGGTTATACCAAGCTAGTTCAATCAGAAAAAGGTAAAGGCCCATATGAAAAACTCAAGAAAGAAAGGTACTGTAAAATATATCTAATGTTAACTAAAATTTGTCTGTAATAGGTATCATTATTCTAATACGGAACTGTTGAAGTGACCAAGGAAAATTTATACTAGGACTTTAGTATCTGACAGAATATATTAAAAGTAAGCTGGCTAGTGTTAATGTTATGTGAATAATTAAGTGTCCTGAAAATTTTGCATGTCTATTGTAATGTATAGGAAAGTTAATAATGTCATAGTTATATGTTAGTGCAGTAAATGGTTTAGTTAATCTACTTAAGTTTGAATAGTTAAATAGTGTGAATTAATCTTATTTGTCCATGTCAAATGAATTTATGTGTTGAATTGTTATGGCGGCATGATCGTAATACCCATTTTAGGATCATAGCCTAATTACTTGTGATAAGCTAATGTTAGTTTGTAAGTATTTAGTTTAGCATAAAATTGAGTAATCACAAAAATTAAATTGTGCCATGTCAAGGAATTTAATAAACTTTTGTCCAATGATAAAACAGTTGTCTGAAATTGCTGTCTGTCCAATGCACCACTTGAAAAATACGAACCTAATCACGCGGGAAATCAATTTAAGAAACGAGATAAAGTGTCACAACTGCAGCATTGTTTCACTTTCAGACATATTTGAGTTCTTTCTCCTTGTTTTTGTATATAATATCTTAAACTAAATATCCCAAAAGGCACAGTATAAATACAAATATTAGGGGTACTAAGGGGAGAAATAACTTAAGTATTAGTAAAAATTTTGGTGATATCTCGTGCGTAGATAATAGTAGAACATAGATAAGAGGAGATTACTAGACAGAATAAAAATCGTAAAATGGGACACAACAAAACCTTCCCTTTTTTCAATTTTCAATTTATCACCTCTATGAGATTTGCCTTTCTTTTATTATGTAGTAGTGTTCCACACACATAAGTTTTTCATGCAGTCAATAATTTCATAAGAGTAACAGAATTATTAAAATTATCCATATATAATATTTACCCCTTATTGAGATATTCCTCCAGTAAGTGCAAAACAACTTCAGTAGTGTGACCCAAATTATGGTCAGTTTCTTCAGATTTACCACAGTGAATTTTTATTTTCATAACAAGACCATCGAACTCACACAGTTCATAAAGTTTGATTCGATATTTGTGTTTTTTATTTTGTATGTACTGGCGGAAACTTAATCTTCCACGCTACAGCATCATTGATTTGTCGATACAGATACTTTTATCTGGTATGTAGTTTTCGTGCATAATATTATTAAAATGATTCAATATCGGTCTTACCTTGTATAGTCTGTTAGAAGATGGTATTGAATTATCAGCGAAGTGAAAATAATGCAATAACAACTGGAATCTATTTCGACTCGTATGCGATCAACAAAACATTATATTATAAAGTGGGTTTCTACACCAGTAATGCTCTATTGTTGGAAAAAGAACAAGGATCCATTTGTAATAAAAGTCCAATAAAAACCTTCATTTTTGTGATGTTGACGTCCTTCCATTGTGATGCCCTGTGAGATATTTGGGATAACTATCCGAGACAGCATGTAATTGAAAATACTAGGGGTGTGAGAGTGCTTAACCTGGTAATAGCATCTCAGAATTTGACTGTAATGAATATGACCATATTGCCACCTATTGGTGAGAGTGATCATAAGGTCTTGACCTGGGAGGTGGCTATAGGTGTGGAATTTTCGATTAAGACAGGGTATATGTGGAATTACCATGCTGGCAAGTATGACAAGCTTAGGAGATTGCTTGGATCAGTGCCATGGCATGTACAACTGTAAGGGCTGGACGTCGATGAAGCATGGGAGGTGGTCAAGGAGCATTTACAGGAGGTTATGACTGATTGTATACCTAGAGTTTGAATAGTAAAACAAGTAGGGGTTAAATGGATGAATAACACCATTAAGCTTGAGCTGCAAAAAAAGAAACAACTGTGGAGAGAATTTAAAGAAAGGGATGACCTGCAGGCACATGAACGGTATAAAGTGCAGGCCAGAAGGGTAACGAGTGGTAAAAAAAGCAAAAGCGGATTATGAAAGGAAACTAGCTATGCAAGCTAAAGAGAATCCCAAACAGTTCTTTCAATATGCTGCAAGCAAGAAAAAACTGTACACAGCAAAATGATTTTAAGGAATGACGATGATAAGGAGGTCACTGAATCAGTCAATATAGTGGAATTACTGAGTGCGCACTTTGCAAAAGTATATCATCCAGGTGGTGACATTGAAAAAAAAAATAAAGGAACCATTAGTTTATACGGGATTTGTGATGAATGAAGTGGAGGTGAATAGTCTATTATAGAACCTTAATGTGAATACATCTGTGGGATTGGATGATATACCAGCACGGGTCTTGCGTGAAGCAGCTAAGGAATTATCAGCGCCCTTGACCATGTTGTTTAATCTGAGTCTCGGGTCTGGTTTAGTCCCGAAGGTGTGGAAAGAGGGGAAAAATAGTTTCACTGCATAAAGGAGGATCCAAGACTACAGTTGCAAATTACCGACCAATCAGCACATCAGGAGTCATTGTCACGGTCTTGGAGAAAGTAGTTAAGGGAAAAATACAGGAATGGATTGATGAAAATGAGATACTATACAGGGCACAGCATGGCTTTGTGAAGGGTAGATCATGCCTTAGTAACTTGCTCAAGTTTTATAACAAGGTGACGGCTGAACTGGATAAAGGTAATGGGTTTACAGTGTTACTGCTGGGCCTGGCAAAGGCGTTTGACAGGATACCACATGGAATTCTAATCCGTAAACTACAACATATGGGAATGGATATAGGGTTGGTGAGATGGATAGGGGGGTGGTTGATGGGGAGATATCAAAGAGTAGTTTATTCAGGACTAGAGTCCAAAAGACGGCCTGTGATGAGTGGTGTGCCGCAGGGTTCTGTTCTTGGACCACTGCTGTTTAATCTGTTCATTAACGATATAGGGAAGGATCTAAGTGGAACAGTTCATTTGTTCGCTGATGATGCAAAGTTGGGTAGGGCGATAGTGAGTGCAGAAGATGTCAAAATCTTGCAGGATGACTTAGATAGATTGGAGTTCGGGGCTAAGGAGAATGGATGTCAATTTAATGTGACAAAATGTAAGGGTATGCATTTTAGGGTGAAAAGATTAACAGCAGTATACATATTGGTGGAACTGTACTCCAGGAGATTGATGAGGCCAGGGACTTGGGAGTGTTGGTGGATAGGGAGATGAAGTTTTGAGGGCACATTGGGAAAGTGGCTAAATCAGCTCATCAACTCACTTGGTGGTTGAAAAATACCTTGACAAGCAGAGACAAGCAAGTTATTGTACCTCTGTACCGAGCCTTGATAAGACCTCATCTCGACTACTGTGCCCAGATTTGGTCACCTCGGTTCCTTCTTGATGGGGAGGAGGTGGAGAGGATCCAGAGGTGAGTGACTAAGATGATAGCAGATCTATGGAATGAACCATATGAGAACAGGTTGAAGATTTGTTTGTTGCAGAAACAAGTTGATAGACGGAAAAAGGGAGATACGATTGAGACATTCAAATTGCTAAAAGGATGCTATAGGATTAATTCAGAGGATATTTTTGAGATTAGGACTTGGTGGTGGGAGAACTACGGGACACATATGGAAGCTGGGCAAGAGTTTGGTTAGCAGGGGTGTTAGAGTAGGGTTCTTTACTTTTAGAATGGTAAATGAGTGGAATAAGCTGCCAGAGTCTGTTGTGGGTGCTTTGACGATGAGCAAGTTCAAGGCAAGGTATGATAGATACTGTGAGAATGTCATATAGTTGTGTGGACATGATGTTTAGGGCCTCCCTTGATGAGTCTAAGGACTCTCTGCAGTCACCCGAAATAGTAATAATAATAATAATAATATTCTTACTTGTGTAAGTTTTGCAATTTCTTTCATCATATAAATTAGTTTGTTTGACCAGTGATGCAAGAAACGCTTCTTAAAAAAATAAGTCTATCAATGTTTTTACTGTATAATCTGTTGTGTCCAATTTCAAACCAATGTTCTCATGGAAAATAAATTGTTCAGGGTCTTTCTGTATTTCAGTCCACAAATTATCATTTGTATTTGATGTTGTTGCTTGGGGAGTATCAGGATTATCTTCATGCTTGGGGACAACTTCATCTTTGCTGTACTCCCTCTAATCCTCAGAAAGTTCATAATCACTACTGTCGTAATCATCCTCGGCAAAAATTTCGTCAAATTCCGACTCACTTAGATTAGTGTAGTACTCAAGTTTTTCTTGAGTCAGTGGTCTTTTCTTATCCATATTGTTGTTGTTATTATTATTATTATTATTCAGGCCTCAATGGAATCAAAGGCGTCATCGTGGGAGCACCTTCCTAAGAAACACAGTCTCTCAAGACTCATCAAGGGGAGGTCCCCCCATAAGAAATACAAAGTATGTCATACCACTCCTTAAACTCATTGACCGTTCTCTCTCTCACCACTCCATCAAGCAATGCATTCCATGGTTCAACCACCCTGCATGCAAAGAAACCACTCACCCTCTTACTCACAGTTTCCTTTCGTAACCTCCAGGGATGGCCTCTTTTCATCACTCCTTCCCGCTGTTCAACGAAATGAAAGAACTCCCCAGTGGCAACCCTGTAACCACCTCTCAACAGTTTAAAAGTCTCAATCATATCACCTCCCCTTCTTCTATACACCAAACTCTGCAGTCCACATTCCCTCAGCCAATCCTCATAACTATCATTGTACAGTCCTGAAACCATCTTTGTTATCCGCCTTTGTACCCTTTCCACACTTAATTTATCCCCTTCAAATCCTCTCAAGTTGAGAACAATAGTCTAAGTGTGGTCTGATCAGGGTCTTATAAAACGGAATGATAACTCTTTTATCTCTGCAGGTCCGCATCCTTCTCATTATTGCAGCAATCCTCTGTGTTACCTTCACCACCTTTGCAATATGTCCTCTGAATTTCTGGTTTCTATCAATCATCAATACCATATCTCTTGTCTCCCCTACTTCCTCCATTATAGTTCTTCTGGAGTATGCAACATTCCATTGATGTGTCCCAAACCTCAAAAGCTTATATTTTGCTGCATTAAACTGATATCCCCATTCACATGCCCATCTGTCTAGCTTATTCAAATCCTCCTGCAGGACTACCACAACTGCACTATTACTTATAACCCTTCCCTGCTGCACATCATCTGCAAACAACTGAATATCCCCCTGTAATCCACTGGCAATGTCATTGATATAAAGGTTAAACAATATAGGTACCAATACTGAGCTCTGTGGGACCCCACTTATAACCCTCTGCCTCTTTGAAAATGCCCCACTACACACAACTCTTTGATACCTATTGGACAGCCAACCCTGAATCCAGTTGAGACCTCAACTGGATTCAGGATTGGCTGTCCAACCTCACACCCAAACCCATTTGCTGCAACTTAAATATCAGCTTATCATGTGGAACCCTGTCATATGCATTCACTAAATCCAAGAAAATGGCAGTATATGCCTTTCCCTCATCTACTGATCTTGTAACTTTATTATAAAAGGCTAGCATATTACTAAAACAAGAGTGCCCCTTCACAAATCCATGTTGACTCTGACAGATAACATTACCCTCATCTGCCCAATGTTGTATATGGTCCCTAACTAATTTCTCCAAGATCCTAACAACTACTGATGACACACAAACTAGCCTATAATTAGGCACATCCATCTGCTACTGCCCTTATGCAATGGCACTATCTTACCTTCCTTCCATTCCCTGGGCACCTTTCCCATAGCCAGACGCACATTGAAAAGCCAGGTCAAAGGAGCTGTGAGTTCATTAGCACATTCCGTCAAAACTCGTGGTGACCCACAGCTTTACTGACATCCAGATTACTCAGTATTTGGAACATGCTCTCCTCCTGCACCTCTAAACCTCGAACCTGCCCTATCCCTCTAGTATTAAAATTTACTCCTCCAAGATGAAATACACCATTAAAGTGTTCATTGAACAATTCCACTATGTCCTCTGCATCAGTCACTCTATTCTCATTTTTATCCCACAATCATTTCTCCTCCTACTGGCCACACAGGTATAAAATTCCCTATGATTTTCTTTGGATCTTAGGGCCAAACTCTTCTCATATTCCAGTTTTGCCTTCCTTACCATACTAGTCACCCCACTGGCCTGTCTTATATTCTTCATGCATCTTCTCTTCACCTGTCTCCTTATATCTCTTCCATAGCCTGTTTTTCACATGCAGTTCTTGTTGAATATTGTTTGTCATCCGCTTTACACCAAATTGTGTCCTCTTCTTCACTTGTGGAATACAGCTTACTATTGCTGCTAACAAATATTCCTTCACAATTTCTCAAGCACTAATAATATACTGCCCTTCCATTTCCTCTCTCCATGAAACTTCCCCAAGTTGATGTCTTAGACTATTATAATCACCTGCCTTATAATTCCACATATGTTCTCGTCTCTTTGATACTCCTGCATGTCTATTCATCTTCCAAGGCAAATCCACATGGTCACTCTCTCCAACGTGGGAGAGATGTCATCTCAGTTATTATCAACTCTTCTGATGCTATGACCATAACCAAAACTCTTGACCCTCTTGTTCCCTCTATTACATGTTGCCTAAGACATTTGTCCCTCAAGAGTTCTAGAAATTCCATTCCCTTATTGCTACATATACTGCTGTAGTTAAAATCTCCCATAACAATCATTCTTCTTGCACTTGCTAAGCTCAATTGTCTAAACATCTCCTTGTCCCGACCCTGTATGCTCCTTGGTTTGTAGCAACACACCACTAAATATCCTGTCTTGCCCACCTCTACCACACACCATATGCTTTCAAAATGATCAGTGTCACTGCCTTCCAAAGCCTCTACTCTTAGTGGACATAAGTTGTCACTTATCATAAGCCGTTCTCCACCACCACGCTTTCCCTTGCTATCCTGCTGAAAAATGCTGTAACCTGTTACTTCTATTCCTGTTATTATATCCTCCCCTCTCCTCTCAACCACATCTCAGCAATCCCAATAATATTTAGCCAGGCTGATGCTATCATTGCCACCAATTCCTCTCCTTTATTCTGTATACTCCTAGCATTAGTATAAAGCATAAAAATGTCACTATTTCTATTCCCAGCATTATCCACTCTAGACTCTACTGGGCTCAGCGTTACCTGATGTCGTCACCCTTCTCCCAAGAGGCCACCCCTACTATTCTGCAAGGGGGATCTCGCATACAGTTCCTCTCTGTCCTCAATCACCCTCCAAGCATCCACATATTCCAATTCTCTCTTCTGACACATTCTAGCTATTATGTTATTCAATATTACTGCTCTTCTGCTTAGCTCATCACTCTCATATCTAGGCAATATGCACACTGTCTTTCTTCTCTGTGTTTTCTTTCATACTAACTCGAGCAAGAATCTGATATCTCTTGCTGCCCAATTTACATTACCTCTCAAGTCATTTGTTCCTACCATCACAATGATCTCATCCACCCTTTCACTCCTCTTAATTGCAATAGCCACACTTTCTATCGTTCCTCCAGGCAAATACTCCTCACGCATCCTATCTTGCACACCATGGATCATCGAGTCCCCATACATAACACCTCTTACCTCCTATTCTTCGATTGCTCCCATGCATCCCTCACTCTCTCTCCTCTAACACTTTCTCTCTGTGTTCCCCTACTTACTTGCCTTCCTGACATCACTCTATCCCGGTTCCAGTGCTCCTGCACATTCTTCTTATTCCCTCATTCTCCCCTACTGTTTTCATTCTCTTCTCTTCTCTTCTATCATTCCCAAAACTCTCTCTCATTCCCTCTCTTCCACTGTTCCTATTCTCTCCTCTTCTATCATTCCCATATGTGGTACCCTGTCAAATGCCTTTGTAAAATAATAAAAAAAGAGAGAATATGCCTTCTCTCTTCAACTGCTCTTGTCACTTTATTATCAAAGGCTGTCCTATTACTAAAACAAGACTGCCCCTTAACAAATACATGCTAACACCCACAAATAACATTACCTCGTCTGCTCAATACTGTAAATGATCCCTCTCTAATTTCTCCAAAATGTTAACAGCTCCAGATTAAATACAAACTGATCTATAGTTTGACACTTCCAGTCTGTTACCACCCTTATTCAATTTCACTGTCTTACCCTCTTTCCATTCCTTAGCACCTTTCCTTTGGCCAGAATTTCATTGAAAATCCAGGTCAACAGAGCTATCGCAAAATCCCATCCAGTCCCATTGCTTTATTGACATTCAGAGTACTTATTATTTGAAACATACTCTCTTCTTGCTCTTCTAAACCTCAACCCCCTCCCCATCATTTTAGTATTAAAACCTACCTCTGCAGGATGAAATGCCCCAATAAAGTATTAATTGAAAACTTCACCATTTCCTTTGTATCAATCACTCTATTTCCATTTATGTCCAACAGTGTCATTCTTCTATAATCAATTTTTCTCTTACTGTCCATGTAATGAAAGAATTTCTTAGGATTTTCTTTAGATCTCAGCACCAGTCTCTTCTCGTATTCAAGTTTTGTCCTCCTTACCATACTATTCACTCTCCTGGCCAGGGTCTTATATTCTTCATGCATCTGCTTTCCACCCCCCCCCTTCTCCTTATATCTCATCTGTAACCTCTTTTTTATACCTTTATTTCTCGTTTGATACTGTTTGTCATCCTCTTTACACCAAATTGTGTTCTCTTCTTCACTTGCAGTATACTACTTGCGTTTGCTGCTAATATATATTGTTTCCAATAAGGCAATAAGTATTTACAAATTTTTTCTCTATATATATTTTTTATATCTGGTTAATATACAAAACACCACAAGACGTATGCCACACTGATGTTGTGTGTGGGCAAGAGGAATAGAAGTAAGAAGTCTGTTCATATTTTGCTTGAACAAGTGATGGATGTAATCTTTGGGGAAGACTGGTCCAAAGAACAGAAGTAGATGGAATAAAAGTGGAAGTAGTGAAGTTGGTTCGGTGAGCTCTAAGATCAACTCTAAAAGGGTGTGGTTAGCAGTGGCTCTTCTTTTAATGATTTTTTAGGAGAGTGGAGGAATAATAGCAGAGTAGTAGAGGAGAGTACTGTCCATGAAAGTATCTATAGAAGAGGCACCCTGATTTTGTTGCAGAGGAATGTTTGTTTCCAATAATGCAATAAGGATTTACAAATTTTTTCTATATACAGTAAAACCTCATTTTTACATTCCCGCAATTTACGTTTTCCTGCGATTTACGTCATTTTCTGTTGGTCCCGTCTTAAGACCTATTCTTACGATATATTATTTTCCCGCCATTAACAATTTGATGTGGATGTTATTTCCTGTGATTTGCATTTTTTTCTTGGGTGACAATACTGATTTTCGAATTGATTTTTGCAGAAATCTGCGCATTTCTGTTCCCAGATGGCGTTGCTTTCGGCTGTAGTTTAGTTTCGACTATCACAGTGACTTGCATGCTCGCAGCAGTAATGTAGTGATGAGCAATACCGTGATTTTTCAATCACAGTCACAGTAAGAATTGATATTGCAGAATTTCTGCTACGTAATTTAGTGTGTGAAAGTTGCTTTCAAGTTGCGGTGGTGGATTATCATGTTAGTAACATGGAGAAAAAAGACAGAAAATGTATTTCTGTAAAAGAAAAAATGGAAATTCTACAATGCGTAGATTGGCATGCCGGAACACTTGAGCATTAAGCAAAAGATCTTGGACTCTCTGTGTTCTCTTTGAACACGATAGTAAAAAACAGGTCAAGCATTGAATTCAATGCAAAGCAATCTGGCACTATTTCAAAAAAAAAAAAAAAAAACGAAAAGCAAAAATAATCAACAATTAAAGATTTTTTAAATAGATAAATGTAAGTAATTGTAAATTCATTTATTTTCATTTAAATAAATTTTGTAATCTAGTATGTAGACTCACATACTAGCAGTAAGTCATCTTTTAGCCTTTTTTAATGTTTTTTTACATTTCCTGCTATTTACACTTTCCTGCTTTTTACACTTTTTTCCATCAGTGCCCTGAAAAGTGTAAAAAAGGGGTTTTACTGTATATATATATATATATATATATATATATATATATATATTTTATATCTGGTTAATACATAAAAAGGCCACAAGACCTACACTGATGTCAGGTGTGTCAAGAGGAATAGAAGTAAGAAGTCTGTTTACATTTTGCTTTAATAGCTGATGGTCGTAATCTGAACTGAATGCCTATGAGAGGGATTGAAGTGGATCTGTGAGAGAGGGATCATTAATTAGCTGGATTGTCCTCTTCTGGATAGAATTCAGCAACCACAGAGAGGATTTTGGTGCACCATCCCAAATATGGGAGCAATATTCCAAGGCTGGTGCATTTATATTGGCACATTGTATAGAGTTAGCAGCAGTGAAGGTGTGCAGTAGTATTGTGGGAAAAAGTACACCAAGTTTTTTAATGGATACGGAAGCGATGGTTGAAATGGTTATGCCAGGAAAGATCGGAGGTGCAAGTGAGTCCAAGAAGAGAAATCTGATCATGTTTGGATATCTCAGTATTACTGAAGGTAAGGGGGGAGGGATGAGAGTTCTTTCTTGTGGACATTAGACAGAACTGAGTTTTGAGGACATTGAAGTTTACAAGGTTGTCATTGGGCCACTGGAATATAGCTAGGAGATCTGAGTTCAGGTCTCTGGTCATGGTAGATTTTGAGGATTCTAATATTTGAGTACTAACAGAGTTGTCAAATGAAAAGGAAAAATGGAGTATACTGCTATCAACAAATTGATAGGTTTGGAAGTCTGTCAGAGCAAGTCATTTATATACAATAGGGAAAGAATGAGTGAAAGAACAGAACTATAGGATACTCCTGCATCGGTGGGGAAATTTGAGGAGTGCAAACCATCCACCATGACACATAGTGAGTAACCAGTGAGAAAGTTGGCGATCCAGTTGAAGAGTGGGGAAGTCAGACCATAGGATGGCAGTTTGGTGAGTAGGCCCCTGTACCAAACCTGATCAAATGCCTTTGAAATATTGAGGGAAACCACATGAGTTTTTCCAAATCTCGCCATGGCTTGAGTCCATAGGTGAGTGGTGAAAGCAAGAAGAAGCTCAGCTGTAGATCGCTAGTGTCAGAATCCATACTGCTGTGTCACTGATTAGTTGGTATGTCTCTAGATGGTTTAATAGTTGGTTGTTGATGACCTTCAATTTTTGAGAGAACAAAGTGAGAGGAATTGGACGGTAATTCGTTGGTTGACTTTTATCACCTTTCTTTGAGAGGGGTTGGATGTAGACCTGTTTCCATATTGTTGGCTAGTTGCCAGTTGAATAGGATAGATTGAAGAGCTGATACAGAATAGGTGTCATATAAATATCACATCCAGAAGAACAGTATGTAAAAATGTTTCAACAGAAGAAAAGAACGGGCATCAGAATTAGTGGTAGCCATGGTAACAAATGACTTGTATAGAGGGAACAAAGAATGTGGAAAGGGATTTGAAGAAGAAATTGCAGGAAGTGAAGGATAATAGTGTCATTGGGAAAGTGGTTAGTTTGCTGCCCAGATATGATAGTAGTGAATTGAGGAGATCTATGACTAGATGGCTGAATTATGTTAGGCAGAGAGTATTCAATTTCTGAATGTATGGGATGAATTCAAAGGAAAGTTAGAATAGTTCAAAGCTGATGGGATACATTTGAATGGATTTCATGTTGGTCATATGGAGTGATTGCTGTTTAATAAGAGTGCACAGGGTTCATATGAAATTAGTTACCGCTAAGAGTCAAATAGAGGTTGAAAAGCAAGTTGTGAAAGGATGGATACAAAGGTGAGAAAGTGGTTATAGCAGAGCAAAGTAATGCAGTGAAAATGGTGGGAATGATAAGAATATAAATGAAAATCAGAGTAAGGATTAGGGGAAACAGGAATGATCAGAATGAAGAGAGAATTGCACTATAACAGAGAGAGAGAGAGAGTGATTGTATACTAATGTACCGAGCATCAGAAAAAAGGGGCTGAGATTGTTGCATTGATTGAATCAGTATGCTCAAAGTAAATTGGCATCATTGAAACTTGGGAGATTTTAACTACAGTAATATAAATTGGAGAGAGAGAGGAAGATGCATGTAGCAATAGGGGAATGGAATTTTTAGAATTCTTGAGGGACGAATGTCTTAGGCAATATGTAACAGAGGGAACAAGAGGTTCAAGAGTTTTGGATTTGGTTATAGCATCAGAAGAGTTGATAATAACTGAGATAACATCTCTCCCACCAGTTGGAGAGAGTGAACATATGGTTTTGACTTGGAAAATGAATAGACATGCAGGAGTATCAAAGAGACGGGAACTTATGTGGAATTATAAAGCAGGTGATTATAATAGTCTTAGATGTCAACTTCGGGAAGTTTCATGGAGAGAGGAATTGGAAGGCCGGGATATCATTAGTGCATGGGAAATTGTGAAAGAATATTTGTTAGCAGCAATGGTAAATTGTATACCATGACTGAACAAGAGGACATAATTTGGGATAAAGTGAATGATAAACAATATTAAACAGGAATTGCATGCAAAAAAGAGGCTATGGAAGAGATATAAGGAGACATGTGAAGAGAAGATGCATGAAGAATATAAGACACAGGCCAGAAGAGTGACTAGTGTGGTAAGGAAAGTGAAACTGGAATATGAGAGGAGATTGACCCTAGGATCCAAAGAAATTCCTAGGGAATTTTTTAGCTATGTGGCCAGTAAGAGGAGAAATGACTGTGGAAGAATGATATATATATATATAGTGTTGGATAAAAATGGGAATAGAGTGACTGATGCAGAGAACATAGTGGAATTGTTTAATGAACACTTTATTGGAGTATTTCATCCTGGAGGAGTCAATTTTAATGCTAGAGGGATAGGGCAGGTTCGAGGTTTAGAGGTACAGGAGGAGAGTGTGTTTCAGATACTGAGTACTCTGGATGTCAGTAAAGCTTTGGGACTGGATGGCATTTCACCACGAGTTTTGAGAGAATGTGCTAGGGAACTGATAGTACCTTTAACCTGGCTTTTCAATGAAAGTCTGGCTGCAGGAAAGGTGCCCAGGGAATGGACGGAAGGTAAGATAGTGCCATTGCATAAGGGTGGTAACAGACTTGAAGTATCTAATTATAGGCCAGTTTGTGTGTCATCAGTAGTTGTTAAGATATCGGAGAAAGTAGTGAGGGACCGTATACAGCATTGGGCAGATGAGGGTAACGTTATCTGTGAGTGTCATCATGGATTTGTGAAAGGGCGCTTTTGTTTTAGCAATATGCTAGCCTTTTATAATAAAGTTACAAGAACATTAGATGAGAGAAAGACATATACTGCAATTTTTTTAGACTTTGCAAATGCATTTGACCAGGTTCCCACATGATAAGCTGATATTGAAGTTGCAGCACATGGGTCTGGATGTCAGATTGGTCAACTGGATTCAGGATTGGCTGTCTGATAGGTATCAGAGAATTGTGTATGGTGGAGCAGTTTCAAGGAGGCAGAGGGTTACAAGTGGGGTCCCACAGAGCTCTGTACTAGGACCTGTATTGTTTAACCTTTATATCAATGACATTGCCAGTGGATTGCAAGGGGATATTCAATTGTTTGCGGATGATGCGAAGCTGGGAAGGATTATTAGTAATAGTGCAGATGTGGTAGCCCTGCAAGAGGATTTGAATAAGCTAGATAAATGGGCAAATGAATGGGAGTTTCAGTTTAATGAAGCAAAATGTATGGTCTTGAGGTTTGGGAAACATCGATGGGATGCTGTGTACTCTATGCGTGGAGTTATACTGGAGGAAGTAGGGGAGACAAGATCTGGGGTTGATGATTGATAGAAACCTGAAATTTAGGGGACATATTGCAAAGGTGGTGAAGGTAACACAGAGGATTGCTGCAATTATGAGAAGTACACTGACCTACAGAAATAAGAGGGTTATCATTCCGTTGTATAAGTCTCTGATCAGACCACACTCAGACTATTGTTCTCAGATTTGGTCCTCAGGATTTGAAGGGGATAAATTAACTGTGGAAAGGGTACAAAGACGGATGACAAAGATGGTTTCAGGACTGTACAATTTTGGTTATGAGGATTGCCTGAGGGAATGTGGACTGCAGGGTTTGGTGGATAGAAGAAGGAGAGGTTATATGATTGAGGCTTTTAAACTGTTCAGTGGTGGTTACAGGGTTGACACTGGGAGTTCTTTTGCTTGGTTGAACAGTGGGAAGGAGTGATGACAAGGTTTCTTTGCATGGAGGGTGGTTTAACCATGGAATGCATTGCCTGATGGAGTGGTGAGAGCGAGAATGGTCAATGAGTTTAAGGAGTAGTATGATAGACTTTGTGTTACTTAGGGGGGACCTCCCCTCGACGAGTCTTGACAGACTTTATGTTCTTATGAAGGACCTCCCATGATGAGTCTTTTGACTCCATGGAGGCCTGAATAATAATAATAATACTAATAATAATTATGAAAGAAATACCAAGACAGTTCGCAGTGAACAGATGCATGAAGAATATAAAGTGCTAGCCAGAAAAATGACATACATGGTTAAAAAAGAAAAAGTAGAATATGAGAGGAGATTGGCCGGTCAGTTCAAACCCTAATCCAAGGGAATGTTTCTACTATGCAGTAAGCAAGAGGAAAAATAATTAAGCAGGTGATTCTGGTGAATAGTAATGGTAGCAGAGTAACCACACCAAATTACATAGTGGAATTATTTAACAAATACTTACTAAATATACACACGTAACCACAGTAATAAGATTTTTTAATAAGTAAATATTTCGTCCTATCTATCATAGGACATCGTTAGTATAGTTAATTCAAACAATACTAGGAATCACATACAATTAGGGCACATACTTAAGATGGAATCCCTCTATGCATGCAGTAGTATGTTATTGAATTAAATTAAAATATATCTGGAGAGAGAAAGAGAGAAAAAAAAAAGATTACATTAAAATGAGATAACATATATAAATTATTTTACACAATTTAGGATGACAATTCCCCAGACTTTAGCGACAGTAAGAACGTCATTACGGCTCAAATTAGATCTGTGACCTAGGGCTTCAGTACTTTCTTTATATAAACGTTCATGTTTATATAAGATCTGTGTAGTAGTTTGGTCTTTTTCCAATGGATCCTAATGGTTCGGGTTTTCAATTCCATGTTGTGCGAAGCCAGATTTCTGTGGTTTGATAAGCCGGATATGGTCTTGATGTTTTCCAAAATGCATTTGCTAATTTACAGGAACATGAGACCTCGTACACGTAGCATCAGGGATGAGAGTTTTTCTTTAGGAGAAGGTAACCAGTTGTAGATCTAGTTGATTGGTTTGTAGGTAGCATACCTTTGACATAATGTATGGGAATTCTACAGGCTTGTTCTTGTCTAGGTTGATGTGTGGGGAAGTGACTGATGATTTTTTTGAGTTGTTTTCGAATTATATCCATTTTGTATGGCTGTATTTTGGATTATTTCCAAATCTTGGTTTAACATTTCTTTCCAGGAGCAGAATCTGTGTGCGCTTGTTACTAATGATTTAATGATGCCAAATTTTTGAGATGGATGATGAACCGAAGAATTGTGAATGTAGCAACCTAAAAATGTCGGCTTACAATAGACAGAAGTGGAGAATAGAACCATCTTCTTTTCTTTGGATGTATACATCCAGGAAGGAGATACCCTGTGGAGATTCTTTTTCTAGCTTGAATTTGATGCGAGCATGAAGATGGTTGATTTTATCTAGAAACAAGTGTAGTTCTTGTTCAGAATCTATTTCTGAATAAGAAATAGATTCTTATTCAGAAATAGATTGTTGGAAGCAAATATTAAAAATACCAAGCAATTTTAAACCTGGTTTTACTCCATTTCCTAAGTAAGCAAACAGACAAGTCAAGTTTGCGCCTGCAAATGATGTAAGTCTAGCTGATCCTACAGGTAGTGCAAGATCAAGG
This sequence comes from Typopeltis vanoorti, assembly GCF_054136105.1. Classification (NCBI taxonomy): domain Eukaryota; kingdom Metazoa; phylum Arthropoda; class Arachnida; order Uropygi; family Thelyphonidae; genus Typopeltis; species Typopeltis vanoorti. The sequence continues at coordinate 4,249,648 of NC_143563.1, forward strand.
TAACTCGTGGTAAAGGTGGCATAAGCTCTGATCACTAATCTTAATATTTACCCTTAATGCCAAAACACATCTCCAAGAAGGGGATGCATGATGTTTTGTATTAAAGGCAAGGGGCCACTACCCAGACCGGTTTCGACCTTTATTGAGGTCTCATCAGAGGGAGCTAGGCTAGAAATACCAAGATTTAGTAATTATTATTATTATTACTATTAAACAAGACCTCATGGAGTCAAAGTCTCATCTAGGAGGTCCTTTTATCTCACACACATCTCATCATACCGCATCTTAAACACATTCAAACTCCTTGCAGACACCACACTCTCAGGCAAGGCATTCCAATCACTCACAACTCTGCATGAAAAAAACCTGCCTCTCACTGCCCTACTCACACCCTCTTTATACAGTTTCCAGGGATAACCTCTGGTTCTCCCCTGATCTCCCACTATTCTCTGTAGAACTTCTCCACCTTTGATCCTATAACAACCCCTTACCAACTTGTAGGTCTCTATCATATCTCCCCTCTTCCTTCTCTCCACTAGACTCTGCAAATTACATCTTTTCAATCTTTCCTCATACTCGATATTCCAGAGGTCAGAAACTACCTTATTGAGTCACCTTTGGACCCTTTCCAACATCCCTTCATCCTTCTGAAAACCAGGTGGCCAAATCTGGGCACAATAGTCCATGTGTGGCCTAATCAAAGCCTTATACAATGGAACAAGAATCTCCCTACTTCTACACATCAGTGTCCTCCACCTCATTCCCAGAAGTCTTTGTGTTGTCTTCACAATTTTGGCGATGTGTCCCCTAAATTTTAGATCCTTATCCACTATCACCCCCAGATCTCTTATTTCATCAACTTCCAACAATATATTCTCACCAAGCATAAATTCTGCATCCCATCTTTGTTTTCCAAATTTTAAAACCTTACATTTTGCAACATTGAACTCACATCCCCATTTGCTTGCCCAATCACTCAATTTATTCAAGTCTTCTTGCAAGGCCACAACATCTTTACTACTCTTTATGGTTTGTCCCAACTTGGCATCATCTGCAAACAACTGAATATCTCCATCCAAATCTTCACCAATATCATTAATATACAAGTTAAATAGTAATGGCCCTAAAACAGATCCCTGAGGCACTCCACTAGTGACTTTCCTTTTCCTGGATATTGCATCCCCATACACAACTTGTTGATACCTATCAGATAGCCAGTCTCCAATCCAATGAACTAATCTAATATCCAACCCCATCTGCTCGAGTTTGACTGTCAACTTATCATGAGGTACTCTATCAAAAGCTTTTGCGAGATCCAAGTATATTACTGTGTATCCTTCTCCTCTGTCCAAGGAAGCAGTCACTTTATTGTAATAAGTAAGTAGATTACTAAAACATGACCTCCCTTTAGCAAATCCATGCTGTCCATCAAAGATTGAGAGAGCGCTAGTGGGTCAAGTGCTACGGACGTGTTTTGAAGAGCTCCTGATTCAGATAAGTTTTACTAGGAATAATTAAGTATATATGCATGATTGTTTAAGTAAGAGCGGCTGTAAACTTCATACGCTACCGATATTATTAGTGTGGGTTTTTTTTCTTGCCTAAACTAAATACGAAATCGTTAATATTAGACCTAGTAACCTGCAGAGAAAAAAAAAAAAAAAAAAATGGCGGTGTGTTATCATTCCATGATTTTAATTTAGATTTCAGTTGTTTCATTAAGTGTGAGGTCTGTTATATGTATTCCTTCGATTACATAAATAATTTGTGGATGTTTAGTGCGGATGAAAGAAGGGTGTGTGAGATATGTGACCTGAACGAGGAATTGATGAATGCGAATATGAAATTGATGACAGAAAGTGCTAGTACCGAGAGTGAACGTTTGAAAGAGAAGGATGGTGAGGAAGACAGGCGAAAAAATTTTAAAAAAGAAAAAAAAAAGAAAAAGAGCGATTTGACAACCGTAACGGATGTTAAAAGGGATGAAAGTGAGGTGGAAAGAAACTATTGTGACGAAATCTGGGCACAATAGTCCATGTGTGTCCTAATCAAAGCCTTATACAACTGAACAAGAATCTCCCTGCTTCTACACGTCAGTGTCCTCTGCATCGTTCCCAGAAGCCTTTGTGTTGTCTTCACAATTTTGGCTATGTGTCCCCTAAATTTTAGATCCTTATCCACTACCACTCCAAGATCTCTTATTTACTCCACCTCCAACAATATATCCTCCCAAGTATAAATTCTTCATCCTATCTTTGTTTTCCAAATTTTAAAACCTTGCATTTTGCAACATTGACTCGCACTCCCATTTCTGTGCCCAATCACTCAATTTATTCAAGTCTTCTTGTAAGGCGACATATATTATCACCCAACTCTAATTATTTTATGATCCTTATGCTATTAGAGTACTTGAGGGCCATAGGGGCTTCCCATTTCTGGCCTATATTTATGTCCCCTCTATAAATTTCTACTATAATTTTATTCTATTCTACTATAATCTATTCTTTCCCCTTCAATATACCCTATTCCTCCTATTGTTTAAATTTGGTAGAAGACTAGTCCAGAAGCCTTAAGGTCACTACCACGGGATTATCCATCGCCAAGCTAATCACCTTATGTGGAAAACATTATTCTACTTTTAAGCCGACAGAGAAAAGAAATTGGAATGAATCTATGGAAAATGACCTGGAATGTCATTTTCCATAGATTCATTGAATTCAATGGAAATTCATTCAATGGAAGTTGAATTGCAGGATAGAGAAAAGAGCACATTTGAGGCCATTTGGTGTGAGATTGTGACTAGCAGAACAAAATATACAATTGGGTGCTGCTATAGACCAGGTGATGGAAAAGATGGTGGAGATAGTATGCAAATGCAAATAGAAGAAATGAGTGGAAAGTGGGTAATTATTATGGGACATTTCAACTATGGTCGCATTGATTGGAGTGAGGAGAGAACACACAGGAGGAAGGAATTGGATTTTATGCGGTAACTATCTGTGACGGCATGTAATGGAAAATACTAGGGGTCAGAGACTGCTTGACCTAATAATTACATCTGAGGATTTGGCTGTAACAAATATGACCACATTGCCACCAATTGGTGAGAGTGATCATAGGGTCTTGACTTGGGAGGTGGCTAAAGGTGTGGAATTTACAACTAAGATAGGGTACATGTGGAATTATCGGGCTGGTAAGTATGATAAGCTTAGGAGTTTGATTAGTCCAGTGCCTTGGCATGTAAAACTGCAAGGGCTTGAAGTTGATAGTGCATGGAAGGCAGTTAAGAAGCGTTTGCATGAAGCAATGGCCGACTGTATACCTAGAGTCCAAATAATAAATCAAGTAGGGGTTAAATGGATGAATAACACCATTAAGCTTGAGCTGCAAAAAAAAAAGAAACAACTATGGATGGAATTTAAGGAGAAAGTGACCGGCAGGCACATGAATGGTATAAAGCTCAGGCCAGAAGAGTAACGAGTGTGGTAAGAAAAGCAAAAAAGGATTACGAAAGAACATTGGTTATGCATTAAAGAGAATCCTAAACAGTTTTTTCGATATGTTGCAAGTAAAAGAAAAAATATATATGCCAGAATGATTTTAAAGAATGCCGATGGTAGGGAGGTAACTGAATCAGTTGATAGAGTTACTGAGTTAGCACTTTGCAAGAATATATCATCCAAGTGGTGACATTTCAGAAATGAATGAACCAATAGCTTATACTGGAATTGCAATGAATGAAGTAGAGGTAAATAGTCTATTACAGAACCTCAATGTCAATACATCTGTGGGATTGGATGGTATACCAGCTCATGCCGTACGTGAAGCGGCTAAAGAATTGTCAGTACCCTTGACCATTTTGTTTAATTTGAGTCTCGTGTCTGGGTTAGTCCCGAGGGGGTGGAAAGAGGGGAAAATTGTTCCACGGCATAAAGGAGGTTCCAAGACTGCTGTTGTAAATTACTGACTGATTAGCATATCAGGAATCGTTGTCAAGGTCTTTGGAGAAATTAGTGAAGAAAAGAATACAGGATTAGATAGATGAAAATGGGATATTGCATGGGGGACAACATGGTTGGTTTTGTGAAGGGTAGATCATGCCTCAGTAACTTGCTCATGTTTTATAACAAGGTGACGGCTGAATTGGATAAAGGTAATGGGTTTACAGTGATACTGCTTGACCTGGCAAAGGCATTTGACAGGATACCACATGGAATTCTAATCCGTAAACTAGAACATATGGGAATGGATATAGGCTTGGTGAGATGGATAGGAGGGTGGTTAATGGAGAGATACCAGAAAGTGATTTATTCACGAGTAGAGTCCAAAAGACGGCTTGTGACTAGTGGTGTGCCGCAGTGCACTGTTCTTGGACCACAACTTTTCAATTTGTTCATCAATGATATAGGAAAGGATCTGAGAGGAAGTGTTAACTTGTTTGCTAATGATGCAAAGTTGGGTACAGCAATAGTGAGTGCACAGGACAAAATTTTACAGGATGATTTGGATAGTTTGGAGGACTAGGCTGGGGAAAATGGATGTCAGTTTAATGTGGCAAAGTGTAAGGTTATGCATTTTGGGATGAAAAGAATAGAAGCAATACATCACATTGGTGGAACCGTACTCCAGGAGATTGATGAGGCCAGGGATTTTAATAGTGTTGGTGGATAGGGAATTGAAGTTTAGGGGGCACATTGCAAAAGTGGCTAAATCAGCTCATCAAATCGCTTGGCTTCTGAAAAATACTTTAACAAGCAGAAACAAACAAGTTATTGTTCATCTATATTGAGCCTTGATAAGACCCCATTTAGACTACTGTGCCCAGATATGGGTGCCAGGGTTTCTTCTTGATAGGGAGGAGGTGGAGAGGATCCAGAGACGAGTGACCAAGATGATAGCAGGTCTGTGGAATAAACCTTATGAGAACAGGTTGAAGATTTGTGGGTTGCAAAAATTGGTTGATAGGTGGAAAAGGGGTGATATGATTGAGACATTCAAATTACTGAAGGGTTTCTATAAGATTAATCCAGAAGATATTTTTGAGAATAGGACTGGTGGCGGGAGGACTAGGGGTCATACATGGAAGCTGGGCAGGAATGTGGTTAGCAAGGGTGTTAGAGCTAGGTTTTTTACTTGGAGAGTGGTGAATGAGTGGAATAAGCTGCCAGAGTCTGTTGTGGGTGCTACAACCGTGAATGGGTTCAAGGCGAGGTATGATAGATACCATGTGAATGTCGTATAGTTGTTCTTGACATGATGTTAGGGCATCCCTCCATGAGTCTGTTGACTCCTTGGAGTTGTCCAGAATAATAATAATGGAAAAGGTAAAGCGAAAATGGAAATGACAAAATATAATACATACATTTACTTCATAAAGGAGGTGATCGAACTCAAGCATCAAACTATAGGCCTATCTGTGTGTCAGGTGTTGTGGTTAAGTTGTTGGAGAAGCTTGTGAGAACTAGGATCCAGAGTTGGGTTGACAACAATGGTATAATCTTTGATGGACAGCATGGATTTGCTAAAGGGAGATCGTGTTTTAGTAATCTACTTACTTATTACAATAAAGTGACTGCTTCCTTGGACAGAGGAGAAGGATACACAGTAATATACTTGGATTTCGCAAAAGCTTTTGATAGAGTGCCTCATGATAAGTTGACAGTCAAACTAGAGCAGATGGGGTTGGATATTAGATTAGTGCATTGGATTGGAGACTGGCTATCTGATAGGTATCAACAAGTTGTGTATGGGGGTGCAATATCCAGGAAAAGGAAAGTCACTAGTGGAGTGCCTCAGGGATCTGTTTTAGGGCCATTACTATTTAACTTGTATATTAATGATATTGGCGAAGATTTGGATGGAGATATTCAGTTGTTTGCAGATGATGCAAAGTTGGGACGAACCATAAAGAGTAGTGAAGATGTTGTGGCCTTGCAAGAAGACTTGAATAAATTGAGTGATTGGGCAAGCAAATGGGGATGTGAGTTCAATGTTGCAAAATGTAAGGTTTTAAAATTTGGAAAACAAAGATGGGATGCAGAATTTATGCTTGGTGAAAATATATTGTTGGAAGTAGAGGAAATAAGAGATCTGGGAGTGATAGTGGATAAGGATCTAAAATTTAGGGGTCACATCGCCAAAATTGTGAAGACAACACAAAGACTTCTGGGAATGATGAGGAGGACACTGACGTGTAGAAGTAGGGAGATTCTTGTTCCATTGTATAAGGCTTTGATTAGGCCACACATGGACTATTGTGCCCAGATTTGGTCACCTGGTTTTCAGAAGGATGAAGAGATGTTGGAAAGGGTCCAAAGGCGACTGACTAAGGTAGTTTCTGACCTCTGGAATGTCGAGTATGAGGAAAGATTGAAAAGATGTAATTTGCAGAGACTAGTGGAGAGAAGGAAGAGGGGAGATATGATAGAGACCTACAAGTTGGTAAGGGGTTGCTATAGGATCAATGGTGGAGAAGTTCTACAGCGAATAGTGGGAGATCAGGGGAGAACCAGAGGTCATCCCTGGAAACTGTATAAAGAGGGTGTGAGTAGGGGAGTGAGAGGCAGGTTTTTTTCGTGCAGAGTTGTGAATGATTGGAATGCCTTGCCTGAGAGTGTGGTGTCTGCAAGGAGTTTGAATGTGTTTAAGACCCGGTATGATGAGATGTGTGTGTGAGATAAAAGGACCTCCTAGATGAGTCTTTGACTCCATGAGGTCTTGTTTAATAATAATAATAGAAAACTTGAACATGCAAGGAATAGTATATAAAGAAATAGAATTAGACCAAATATTAAATGAAAGAAATTTTCAAATAGCAATAATCACTGAAACAAAAAAGAAATTAAAAGGAACCATGAGAACTGAAACTTTTAATGTAATATATAGTGGGTGTGTTCGTTCTCAGACTGGCTAATTTACCTGTTTTGCAAAGAAGAAACTCCCAAGTTTCCAGAAGGGAAAAAACTCTGCTATCTCCATATGAGACCAGGCAACTCGCTTTCAACTGAAAAAAATAATTATATAATGTGTTGTCCCAACTTTAATAATAATTGCTTCAGTGTGTTGTGGAAGATTTTCTACTAATTGTGGTGGCAAGTTACTATTGCCACCACAGTTAGTGGAATGGCACTCTACACACACACACAAAAAAAACTTGCCGCCTGCACTACTTAATTAGTAAAAGACTGAAGTACCCAAAATCGATCGTAAAGAACATTTAATCATTTGCTGAAAATATGAATGTTTCTAATTTATAACATGATTTATATAAAATAAGACCCAGTGTATATAAGATTCTGAAACATTTAAGTACAGATACCAGAGAAAGCATAAAATTAAACACTGAATTGAAATCCAAGCAATTTCTAAATTTCTACACAGAATTGTGGACAGATAAATATTTTAAACAAGATAACTGGTAAACATTTAATGAAAAGGAAATAATGCTGGCCTGGTTGGCCGAGTGGTTAGTGTATCTGATCTCCAGGCAAAACGCTGCAGTTCGAATCCTGCCGAGGGCATGGATGTTTGTCATTGTCTGTGAAAATACTAGTGGTGGTGGTAGATGGCGATGGTGTAGATGATGAAGGTAGTTGCAGTTGGTGGAGTTGTGGAGACGGAGAGTTGTAGAGTAGGTGCTCTCCATCGATGAGTCTTTGGACTCCCTGGAGGTGTTATGTAATAATAATAATAATAACAACAAAAGACGAATTAGAAATCAGCCTGAAAGAAACATGAAATGGAAAATCACCTGGAGAAGATAAGTTAGGTTCAGAATTATATAAATATTATTATTATTATTATTATTATTATTGTTACTCCAAGACCTCATGGAGTCAAAGACTCATCTGGGAGGTCCTTTTATCACACACAGCTCATCATACCATGCCTTCAACACATTCAAACTCCTTGCAAACACCACACTCTCAGGCAAGGCATTCCAATCATTCACAACTCTGCATTAAAAAACCTGCCTCTCACTCTCCTACTCGAACCCTCTTTATACAGTTTCCATGGACAACATCTGGTTCCCCCCCCCCATTCTCCCACTATTTTCTGTAGAACTTCTCCAGCATTGATCCTATAACAACCCCTTACCAACTTGTAGGTCTCTATCATATCTCCCCCTCTTCCTCCTGTCCACTAGACATGCAGGAACAAGGTTCAAAGAAAGACTGCTATTATTTTTAAATAAAATCTGTTCAACTAGTAACAATCGAACAAAGCAATTGTGATCCATATCTTTTAAAAAGGTAGCAGAAATGACCCTAAAACTGTAGACATATGAGTATACTAAATCCCTGATAAAAAATTTATAGTAGAATTTTAAATAACAAACTAATGAAATATTCTGAAAACTTTATTTTAGAAGTACAGAATGAATTTAGAAAAGGACGATCATGTATAGACCCAGCCTTCTGCCTAAAATTAATAATAGAGAAAAGAAGAGAATACAATTTAGAAACACATATTACATTTATTGACTTTGAAAAAGCATTTGACAAAGTTAAAAGAAGCATTTTATTTAACATATTAAAAGAAAGACAAATACCAAATAATATTCTAAAATCTATCATAATTATATATGAAAATAATCAAATACAAATAAGATTTAATCATGAGCTATCATATACGAGAGAGATAAACCAAGGGTCCGACAGATACACACTCAGGCAATGCATTCCACTCACCAACCATTTTCCATTCAAAGAACCTTCTTCTCACTCCTTTGCTCACACCCTCCTTATACAGTTTCCACAATTGCCTCTTTTTTTACTTCCCTCTCCAATTCTATGAAAAATATCTTCCATATCTACCTGATAACAACCCCTGACCAGTTTCTATGTCTCAATCATGCTCCTATTCACGAGGCTCTGCAACTAACATTCTCTCAGTCTGTCCTCGTACTCCATATTCCAAAGACCTCTGACTACCTTTGTGAATCTTCTCTGTACCCTTTCCAACATATCCTCATCACCATGAAAACTTGGCAAAGAAATCTGTTCACAATAATCCATGTGAGGCCTGATCAAGGCCTTATACAATGGAATCATAACCTGTCTATTTCTGCATGTTAGGGTTCTCCGCATCATTGCCAATATTTGATGTGATGTCTTTACAACTTGTGCAATGTGGCTGCTGAATTTCTGGTCCTTGTCCACCATCACTCCTAGATCACTCATCTCCTCTACTTCTGTTAAAGTTTCCCCACCAAGTGTATACTTTGCATCCCATCGTTGCTTACCAAATCTCAAAACTTTACACTTGGCAACATTGAACTGACAGTTCCATTTATCTGCCCATTCATGCCATCTATTCAAGTCCTCTTGTAAGGCATTAACATTAGCCTGACTGTACATTGCTCTCCCCAGTTTTGCATCATCCCCAAACAGCTGGATATCACTATTTAAATCCAACCCAATATCATTAACATACAAATTGAACAACAGTGACCCCAAATCTGACCCCTGTGGAACACCACTGGTGACCTTTCTCTTTTGATATACTCCACCCCCATATACAACTTTCTGATACCTATCTGACAGCCAGTCACTGATCCAACACAGAAGTCTGTTACCCAATCCCACCTGTTTCAATTTATTTAAGAGCTTGTCACATGGCAGTCTATCAAAAGCCTTTGCAAAATCAAAGTATACCACTGTATATACTTCTCCTCTTTCCAAGATATTTGTCACCTTGTTATAGTACATAAGTTAGTGAAACAAGATATCCCCTTAACAAACCCATGCTGATAACTACAGAGAATACTGCTGTTATCAACCCATTTCCATAATCTACTTCTCACTAATCTCTCCAGGACCTTCACCACAACTCCAGATATACAGACCAGTAAATAGTTTGAAGCTACAGCCTTATCACTGCCTTTATGGAGCAGAACAATTTTATCCTCCTTCCACTCCCTTGGATCCTGTGCTGTTCCAAAACTCTTGTTAAACAGGCATGCCAATGCTACTGCCAGTTCCCTGGAACATTCTCTTAAGATGTGTGGTGATATTTCATCAAATCCTGTTGCCTTATATACAACAAGGTTATTTATTTCCTCAAATAGCTCCTGCTCACTCACAATTAAGTTATCCTCTCCCATGTCCACTACACTTAAGTTCCTCATGATTCCACCCTGACCAGGATGAAAGACACTTATAAATTAATCACTGAATACCTCAACAATGTCTTCTGCAGTAGTTACCATTCTACCTCTTTCATCCCTTAACTTCATCTTTCCATGATCATTCTTCCTTCTACTTGCCACATAATCTAAAAAACTCTCTAGGGCTTTTCTTAGCCTGATTTGCGAATTTCTGCTCTTTTGTTTTCCTTACTAACTGAGTCACTTTCTTGGCTTGTTCTTTATATTCTTCATGTGACTGATTACAGTTATTGATTTTGTACTTCCTCCAAAGGACTTTCTTTTTCTAGATTTCATGCTTAAGCTCCACATTCATCCATTTTACACCAACCTTATTCAGCCTTTTGGCCTTTGGGATACATTCGTACATTGATACTGTTATGTATTTCTTTGTAAGTTCTCATGCAGCATTTATTTCCTTACTGCTCAACACCTTTTTCCATGTTATAGCTCGAAGTTTTCTTCTAAGCTTGTCATAATCACCAGCCTTATAATTCTACATATATCCTTTCCTCGCAGAAGCCTATATATGACTAGCCATAACACAGGTGATTACTTCATGATCATTTTCACCAACTGGAGGAAAATGTGAAACTCCTCTAACAATTACATCCTCTGATGAAATGATGAGATCTAGAACTCTTGATCCTCGCAGGCCTTTCTTTACATGCTGCCTGAGATAGTTATCTCTCAAGAATGCGAGAAATTCACTTTCCTTATTCCCAAATGCTATCTCTTCATTCTAATCTATAGTGCCGTAATTAAAATCACCCATAATAATTACCCTTCCTTTGTTCACTAATTCTTCATCACCACATTCCCAGGCCAATAGTAACATCTAACTAAATATGTCTTCCTCTCAACCTCCACGTTACACCACACTGCCTCATAACCATTGCCACTATTGATAGAGACTTAAACTGTTGAGAGGCTGTTACAGGGTAGACATTGGAGAGTTCCTTCACTAGAGAACATCAGGAAGGAGCGATGACAAGGGGCCATTCCTGGAAATTACGAAAGGAGGCTGTGTGCAAGAGGGTGAGGAGTGGTTTCTTTGCGTGGAGGGTATTTGAACCTTGGGATGCAGTGGTTGGAGTGGGGATGGTTAATGGGTTCAAGGAGTGGTATGATAGCCTTTGTATTTCCTAAAAACAACCTCCCATGATGAGTCTTTTGACTCCATGGAGACTGTATAATAATAATAATAATAATTTCCCCATTCATATCTACTTACGTGGACTTAATTCCTCTGCTATCATCAGCAGTATTCCCACTGCTGATGATAGCAGTGGGAATACCCTCCCTTCCTGCCCTTTCTATCCTCACGAAAAATATTGTACCCTTCCATTTGGATGGAGATATTCAGTTGTTTGCAGATGATGCAAAGTTGGGACGAACCATGAAGGGTAGTGAAAATGTTGTGGCCTTACAAGAAGACTTGAATAAATTGAGTTATTGGGCACAGAAATGGTAATGTGAGTTCAATGTTGCAAAATGTAATGTTTTAAAATTTGGAAAACAAAGATGGGATGCAGAATTTATGCTTGGTGAGGATATATTGTTGGAGGTGGAAGAAATAAAAGATCTTGGGGGTGATAGTGTATAAGGATCTAAAATTTAGGGGACACATCGGCAGAATTGTGAAGACAACACAAAGGCTTCTAGGAATGATGCGGAGGACACTGACGTGTAGAAGTAGGGAGATTCTTGTTCAGTTGTATAAGGCTTTGATTAGGCCACACATGGACTATTTATTTCACAAAGGAAACAGAGAAATTATGTAAGAATTAAACCAGGAATCAGTAATAGAAAAAATTAAAAAATATAAACACAAATGAATGAAACATGTTGAAAGAATGAAAACAAAGATTACCTAAACAAGCCTTAAATTACAAACCATTAAGAAAAAGAAAACCAGGACGTCCTCTTAAGAGATTCAACGATGACTTCTAAGGCCAGAACAGGTCACTCTAGGCCTAAATCCTTGATAAGCATGATGATGATAAAGTGTTATTATTATTTATTGTTATTATTATTTGACACCTCCAGGGAGTTCCTAAGACTCGTCAAGGGAGGGCACCTACTCTACAACTCTCCTTCACCACCACTCAACCTCATCCAAACCCCCTCATCTACAGCAACTCCATCTACTGTCCACCATCACCAGTATAAAGTTTAGTTAGCACCTTTTACAAGTAAACTGTAGACTCAAATTTCAAACATTATTGAAGAAAGTATGGAAGAGTTCAAAAACAAGGACTTGAAGTCTTAGTGAAAAACTCTGAAGAAAACATTGTTTGATTCAGAAGCTATGTAGCACATGATTTTTCATTCAGAAGTTAGTGAGGTGTGTAATAATGATATCTGCAGGGATAGGAACACCATAGAACACAAGTAAGCAGTCCATAAAAAGAAGAAAGCATACCAAATTTAGGGAACATATTGCAAAGGTGGTGAAGATAACCCAAAGGACTGCTACAATACTAGAAGGATGCTGACCTGCAGAGATAAGAGTTGCCATTCCATTGTATATAGCCCTGATCAGACTACACTTTTACTATTGTTCTGAAATTTGGTTCCCAGGATTTGAAGGTGATAAGTTAACTGTAGAAAGGTTTTAGAGGCAGATAACAAAAATGGTTTCAGAACTGTACCATGTTAGTTATGAGGACAGGCTGAGGGAATGTGGACTGCAGAGTCTGGCAGATAGAAGAAGGAGAGGTGATATGATTGAGACTTTTAGACTGTTGAGAGGTAGTTACAGGGTTCAAACTGGGGGAGTTATTTCTATATTTTAGTGGAAGAGGAAGGAAAGAGCGAGGAGTAGGAGCCATTCCTGGAAGTTATGAAATGAAGCTGTGAGCTTCCTCAGAAAGGAAGCTGTGAGCTGTGAGATGCCACTCCTCACCCTCTTGGGTGAGGAGTGACATCTTTGTATGAAGGATGTTTGAACTGTGGAATGCATTGCCTGATAGAATAGTGAGAACACAAATGGTCAAGGAGTGGTATGATAGACTTTGTGTTTTCTAGTAAGGGCCTCCCACGATAAGTATTTTGACTCCATAGAGGCCTGAATCATCATCATAATAATAACAATACTTTAAGTTGCTAGCAAATAAGTGAGAATAAAGAGAAAAATGTAAGAGTAGCTAAATAAAAGTGATGGAAAGACTTCAGTAAGAAATGGACAATAAATATCAGGAAGGTGGCAAAGTTTTTTATAGGCTATTGAAAAAGCTTAGAAATGGAGGAAAGAGTACTGTAAAAGAAAAAAAAAACTGAACATAAGTATATCCTAGATGTCTGGAGTACTCGAGTATAAAAAAACCATCAAAAAACCTGAAATCTGGAAAGGCAGCCAGAAAAAATGATATTTTACCAGAAATACTTAAATGTGGATATTTAAACATTTTGTAATGGCTACCCTGCATACTTTAGAGGGTCTGATTAGAAGGTGAAAATGCTGGAGTAGAGTTTTTATAGTTCCCATCTATTAAAAAAAAAAAAAAAAAAGAGCCAAGCTGAATGTGAGAATTACAGTGGAAATTTTTCTGCCAAGTAGTTTAGGTAAGATTTAAGCAAGCATACTTGAAAAGAGATTGAGAAAAATTGTAGAAGATATAATAGAAGTAGAACAATGTAGATTCAGGCCAAATAGAGGTTACCAGGATCAGATTTTCACTTTATGACAAATAGCTGAGAAATCATTGTAATGATTTCTCAACTCAAGTGTGTATATAAGTTGTAAATCAGCAGTTAGAATTGAAGGAAATACAGGAAGATGATTTGATGAAAAATCAGGTGTAAATCAATGATGTATATTGCCTCCACTCTTATTCAACATCCATATGGATCACATTATGAAAGAAAGTAGCATTAAACCTGATATTAGAATTTGAGACATCAACTTAGCTTTTGCTTTATGCAGATGATGCTGTACTCATAAACACATCCACTGTAAGTGTTTAAGATTCTCTAACTAAACTGAATAATAGCTGTAATACATTTGGCATGAAAATTAGCAATAGAAAGACCAAGACTATGAAAATAAGCAGGAACATAGAAAATTTAAGTTGTATTCTGAATGGAGAAAACCTATAGAGCATGTAATTTCAGCACCTTTTTAGGAAGATGGCAAATTAAATTTGAAAATAGACAACAGAATAAACAAACCTGGTATGGTGAAGAGCCAGTTGAGTATATTTTTAGGGAATAAGAAAGAAATTATCTGAAATACTAAACTAGCAGTATTGAAACAAATTTGAAGTTATGGATCTAGGTTAGAAATGAAGCACTCGATCAAAGATTTGCTCAAGTTCAAATTTGATCGAAGAAAGCACTTGATCCAAAGCCACAGATTTGAGGGTTCTGAGAAAGATTAGAGGGGTAAACATATGGGATCAATGGTATTCTTAAGAATATTAGGAAAGAACATGACATTGATTTATCTAGGCATGTATTAGCAAGATTAATCTTAGGCAGTATGGTTCCCTAAACAGAACGGGAGAGAAAAGATCAGCAAAACAGTGTTTGATTCCAAGATGGCAGGAAAAATACCCATAGGACAACCAAGGTCTAGGTGAATTCAATTAGTCAAAATTATCCTACAAGAATGAAATATTAGATACAACAATATAGTAGTGCTGACAAGTAATAGACTAATGTAGAGGAAAACTGTTAATAAAAGTTAATAATAAATATTTATTATTATGATATAATAACCATAATTATCATTATGATTATTATACGGGTACCTCCATTGAGTCTGAAAACTCATTGCAAGAGACCTAAAACATCCACACAGTCTATCATACATCTCCTTGTACTCATTAACAGAAAAAAGCACTCAAAACTGACTGGCAACCAATTCCATTCATCACAACTTTCCAAGCAAAACTTTTAGTCCTCGCACCCATACTAACCACACCTTTATTCAATTTCCAGGGATAACCCCTTGTTCTGGTCCTTCTAGCAAAGTGCTGAAACGTTTCCCCCCCGTATCTATCTTATAAAACCCTTTAAGCAACTTAAATGTTTCTACCATACCCCTCTTTTTTGTCTTATCAACCATCTGCTATCTGCACACCTTCAATCTATTCTCATAGGGAATATTCCACAGGACACTCACTATTTTTGTCACTCGCCTCTAAATCCTCTCCACCACTCGCTCATTCTCAAGAAATCCAAGGGACCAGACTTGAGCACAGCAATCCAAATGTGAGCATATCAAAACCTTATAAAGAGGAATGACAACTTTCTTATTTTTATTGTTAATGTATTCTTCATTAGCCAAGTAATCTTATGGACAACCTTAGCAATATATTCTCTAAACTTTGACCTACCACCACTCCTAAATCTCTAGCTTCATCTGTTTCCTGGAGTACAGTACCATTAATGTGATACTTGTAATCTATCCCAAAATGCATGCCTTTACATTTCTCAACATTAAACTGACACCCACTAACTTTTGCCCATATTGAAAGCCTATTTAAATCGTCCTGTAAGTTCCTCCACATTGCATTGATTAACTATTACTCCCTAATTTTGCAACATCAGCAAACAACCGAAAATTTCCTTTCAGGTTATTTCCTATATCATTTATGTACAAGTTAAACAGCAATGGTCCCAGCACTGTGAACCGTGCAGCACACCACTAGTCAAATGTTTTTGCCTCGATTCTGCCTCTCCATATACCACTTTTTGATATCTGTCCAGCAGCCATTGAGCCAGTGTCATGTCCATTCCCATTTGCTCTAATTTATGTAATAGAGTTCCATATGGTATTTGGTCAAATGTGTTTGCAAAGTCATCATGTAGCTATTTCCTTTATCCAACTCAGCTGTTATTCCATTATAAAAAAAGTTAGTAAATTACTGAGGCACGATTGACCCTTCACATAGTCATGTTGACCTTCATACAGAATGATATTTTTATCTAGCAATTCTTGAATTCTCTTTTATGCCGATTTTTCTAGTACTTTTACCACCAAGCCTGAGATATTGATTGGTCTATAATTTGCTACTGTAGTCTGAGACCCTCCCTTATGCAAAGGAATTATTTTGCCCTCTTTCCACTCCCTTGGAACTCTGCCAGAACTAAGACTTAAAATAAACAGCCCAGTGAAATGGATTGCCAGTTCTCTTGCACATTCTCGCAAAACCCTAGCTGATAACCCATCTCATCCCACAGCTGTATTTATATTGAGATTCTGTAATATCCTAAGAACCTCTAATTTATCCACCTCTGTTCCCACATTAGTGTCTGTCGTGTAGGTTAAAGCAGTAACCTTACTTAGATGATATATCCTTGCATAGTGGTCACTCAGTAACTCAACTATTTTATCTGCTTCTGTCTCCTCGTGACCGTCACTTATTAATGTTAATCTGTCATAGAGATTCTTCTTCTTACTTGCCACAAATTTGGAAATTCTAAACTTGAGCAGGCCAAAGGAAATTTGGAATTTCCTTTGGCCTGCTTAAGTAGATTTTTCTCATGATCTGATTTTGTTTTCCTTGCCATGCTGGTCACCTTTCTTGTCTGCGCTTTGTACTGTTCATGAGTTTGCTGGTGACCATTCTCTTTATATACACTCTACATCATTTTCTTCCTCTGCATCTAGTGCTTAGTGATATTACTCATCGATCTAACTCCTACCTGATTAACCCTTCTTACCTTAATTATACAATTTAATATTATACAATGAAACCTGTGGGGAATTCATGATGAAACAAACAATTGTGTAAAATAATTTTTATATATGTTATCTTATTTAATGTAATCCTTTTTTTTTTTGTCCTCCAGATATATTTTAATTTAATTCTATAACTCACTACGCCACGCATATTGGGATTCCATTGTAATTGTGCACACTAACTGTATGTTATTCCTAGTATTGTTTGAATTAACTGTACTGACAATGTCCTAAGATACTTAGGATGAAATATTTACTTATTAAAGCTTATTACTGTGGTCATTACGTGTGTTTGTTTAGTCACAATTTAATATTGCTTCCTCTAGTTGACTCTTAACTATCTCCTATGTGTTATGAACATCCTTACCCTACAGTGGTTTATGCCATGCAAGGATTTAAGCTTCTTACTAAGCTTATCATAATCACCTGCCTTGCAGTTCACATATACCCCTTCTTCACAACATATTCCTCATTTTACAATCTCCCGAGTCAAGACCGCATGGTCACTTTCACCAGTTGGAGGCAAGCTTGTCGCCTTGGTTATGGCTAGATCTTCTGATCCTGTCACCGGATCCACTAGTTCCTTCCATCACATGCTGCCTTAAGTAATTATCTGTCAGCAGATGTATAAATTCTATTTCCTTCCTGCCATGTGATCTTTCTTCCTAACAGTCTATATCTCCATAGTTGAAGTCCCACATAATAATCATTCAATAAGCAAACAAAGTTTGCACATGATGTAACTTCACAACTGGGCTACTTATATATATATATATATATATATATATAGAGAGAGAGAGAGAGAGAGAGAGAGAGAGAGGGAGGGAGGGAGGGAGGCTGACGACTTCACATCGCCTGCTTCAGTATCCCATAATGCAACAAAACAAACATATCCTTACAGTTAGGACTGTTTAAATGTCTAACTGGTTAAATCCTAACATTATCAGGACTGTAAGGATCGGTTAGACTGTTAAGGACTAGTTTTGACCTTTATTGTGATCTCATCAGTGGGTTCCAAATCCAGAGGTAAAAAACTTTGATTGCTTACTGAGGTAAGCAGAGCAATGAAATTCATGTCACAGACAATCACATACATCCATGCCCACGGGATTGAACCTGCAGAGGGTTGGAGAGCAGATACACTAACCACTCAGTGCATTAATAATGTAAACTTAATCATGTAGTGCTGTCATAGTAGCCTGTACACCCATTGAGGATACATATCAAGAACTTGATGATGACGATGATGAATATGAATACTACATTTAATAACTGAAGCCTCAAAAGTCTGGTCTGCCACATCATAGTATTGATACTAACCACAGCATCATGTGGGATGAAGCTCGATAGCAGTATTATTGTGAAGAATTTATGGAGATAAAAACACACTGTTTGAGTAATTACTTAATTTTTGACCCTGTATATTGAAGTCCGCATCAGGAAAACATACATATGCACAGGACCACAAACTGCATAAAATAAAATAATAATAATAATAAATACAATATATACAAAAATATAAATTAATTATCGAAATATAATATTTTTTTATATATATCAGTGTAGTTATATACAGATAGGAAAAAAACTACTGTAACTAAATAAAAATTAAATTTTATAGCGGAACTACATTAAACACATCTCTACAGTTCTCTTATATTAAGGTTCTCTTATGTTGAGGTTCTTCCATCATGTTCTAGATGCTATATGGGTTGCAGATGGGTCTTCCAGATGTTTGGAATTACTAATCCATCATTCTTGCTTAGATTTGGATGATGTCTCAGCATCTCGCAAGCTTTCTTGAACTTTTTTTCAAACCAGCTTTTGGTGCTGTATAAGAACTTGGTGTTCCAGCTGATTCTGTGACATGTTTGTGCATGGTCTGACAAGCATGAGATGCTGAAACATCATTCAAATCTAAAAAAGAATGATGGATTAGTAATTCCAAGAATCTGGAGAATCCGTATAGCATCCAGAACATGATGGCAGAACCCTAACATAAGAAAACCTTAATGTAAGAGGACTGGAGAGATGTGTTTAATGTAGTTCCACCATAAAACTTTATTTTAATTTAATTAGTTGTTTTCTGTCATCTGTATATTATTATAGTGATATGTTTAAAAAAAAATATTTTTCTGTGATGTTGTACCATCATTTTATATTGGGTTTAAGCCTATAAGAATACAAATTGGTTGGCTAAATTCCAAATGGCCAGCCCATCCTCATTTGTTCAGTATCAGAATCAGTGCCTTCTACAATTGGTCTCAGTGGAGTATTTTCTTTGTGAATTTTTGGTAATCCATGTAATTGAGGGATTAAAGGATGAAGTGAAGGAAGAGACAATCGAATATTTCTAAAAAACTCTGTAGTTGTTCTTGTAGAAGGTTGTTTATATGGCTGTGGAATTCACAAGTTGTATCTCTGTCAAGAATAGAGTAAGTATCTTTTTGTAATAATTGGAACGTTTTGTTATTATATTCTTCAGTATTCAGGATGACAGTGGAGTTACCTTTATCTGCAGGAAGAATTATTATATCTTTGTTTTTTTGTAGTTTTTTTTATAACTGAAGTTCTACTTGATGTTCTGCTGGAGAGATATTGTCTGTAGGGGATTTCGCATTGTTGATAATAAAAATGGATTCCATATGGAGTAAATTCGCTTCTTGAGTAGGTAGGAAAGAGGCAGCCTTTTCAATTTTAGTAAGTAACAGCTCCTTTGGAATGGATTTTAGTGATATCATGAAATTAAAGCCCTTATTAATAATATTCTTTTCAACACAGGAAAGGTTTTAAATGGATTTGTTTACATTTATTTTATCAGGAGTGAGTTGAAACTTTAATTTAGATGTTTTTTCATTCATGCTTTAGAGCTTTGAATTTTTTAATTAATTTTATTTTGTTGTTATTTTGAGTCACTTCCATTTCTCCAAAATTAGCCAAAGTCTATAAACTCTCATAGTATTTTGCCAAATCTCTAACATGCTTATTTGATGCGACCTCCTTTTTCTTCAAAAATTCTGTTGATTTTATTTCACATATCAAAAACCTACATATTCAAAAAGAAGAAATTATGTCTAGTTTTGGTATCGTTTCCCTGTTCACAAATATGCCTACAGAAGAAGAAGAAGAAGAAGGCATTACTCTGTTAAAAGATAAATTATCAAAAAAAGTAATGTCTTTATTAACCCATTATGTTAATTTTGGTTATTTCCAGTTTAAGGACACCATTTACAAACATAACTTTGGTTTAGCTATGGACAATCCTTTATCACTCATACTAGCAAATTTATCTTTGGATATTTTTGAAGAAAACACTCTCTCTTCATTCCCATTGAAACCTAGATTGTGGAAAAGATGTATAGATGACATAAGATGTATATTCCTAATCTGGAGTCATGGACCTGAGTCTTTAAAGAATTTCCTAGACCACTTCAATAGTCAATACCCAAAAATCCAATTTACTGCAGAATTAGAGATTGATGGCTCTCTTCCATTCCTAGATATCAAACTCACTCTTGTATCTGAGAAATTAAAAATCTCTATTTACAGGAAACCCACTCTCACCAATAGTTATCTCCATGCACAGTTTCATCACTATCCACCTCAGAAACTTGCCATTATTGCTATGCTAGGTAAACGTGCTCGCTCCCACCTCTGTGAAGAAGAAGATAGTAACAAATCTGTGAACTTCTTTCTCTGAGGATAAAAAGTATAGGAGTTGCAAAACTTGGAAGAATAGAACTAAAAATAGCAAAGGTCATAAAGATATGAATGACATCTAACATGGTTATGCATCTGGCAAAGTCAGGGGAGGTGGAGTGTATCCTTTGGATTCAGCCCTTTTGAGTGTGTGGGAGGAAAAAGAGAAAGTTGTACAATAAGGCCGAGAAGATTGCATATCTAAGTATAAGAAAAGGCCAGGCGGCAATTTATTATGTCTATACACAAGTGCCAGGAGCATCAGGAACAAAGGAGTCGATTTCTTTTCCTTTATTGAATATGCTGCGACCTAAGATTGTTGTCATTAGTAATATATGGTTATCAGAATTAGATGTAAATGAGATTGAGTGTAAAGGGTATAGTATTTTTAAGTAACAAAAGAGATATGAGAGGAGCAGTGGAGGGGGGGGGGGGAATACTACTGATGATATCAGATGACTTGGATGTAGTTTGGGTAGAAATGCATGAAAGCAATAATGGTAATAATTTCCCATGTAGCAGTGAGAGTGAGTTTAAGGCTTGCTGGTGTGAAGTGAAGGCTAACAGGATGAAGTGAAGTATACGGTAGAGTGTTACTACACACCTGGTAATTCAGTTGCAGGGGACGATGAAATGCACTGCCAAATTACCCTGATCAGCACTAAATGAATGATTGTTATGGGTGACTTTAATTATCCAAACATCAATTGGGTAGAAGAGATATCTCATAAGAATGAAGCATAATTTATTGAGTTCTTGTGAGACAACTTTATCAACTAGCATATGAAAGAAGGAACTCAAGGTCAGAGAGTGTTAGATTTGTTCATAGCATCATCTGTTAAGAATATGACTATTTTACCACTAGTTGGGAGAGTGATCATGTAGTAATTTCCTGAAAAGTAGCTAATTATATCAATGTTCCAATTAGGACAGGTTATATGCTGAACTACAAAAATAGAAATGATGACCAGTTTAGGAGAATATTATGTTTATTCCCATGGTATTAGTTACTAAATGGGAAAATATCAGCAATGTATGGGAATCTTTGAAAAGCTTAGATGACACAGTATCTGAATGCTTAGAGTTCAGAGAATAAATAGGGTGAAAGTGAAATGGATGTACAACCTTATTAAGGAAGAAATCCATAAGTTCATGTGAAGGAACATTCTGAGAATAAGAGTGAGAGGAGTTATGAAATATATAAAGTGCAGGCCAAAAAGGTAACGAGAATTGTGCTGAAAGCTAAATAGGAATATGAAAAGATATGGGCTATGCAGGCTAAGGGAATTTTATTGTTATGCTACAATCAAAAGAAAAAATTAATATGAAAGAATAATTTTACTGAACTGTATATTGTGCTCTGGTGTCAGAGGCTAATGAAATCATAAATTAATAGGTGTTCACTTTCCAAAGATACATCAACCAGGTGTATGTAACATGGTGCACAATGCTACTACATTGAATGAAGAGTTATAGGTGCATGAGAATGAGACTGAAGAGCTATTGCATAACAATATCATAATGAAATTCCTGAGAGGTATACTGGATATTATGACAGTACTACATGAAAAAAGTTACATCATTACTAACTAATTTTCATCCAAATTAATCTGTTATCTGTCAAGACTCCAATATTATCAGATCTTATATTTATCTATTCTAAGGCACTTTTTACCATATCAGTCCACCTAAATGTTGGTCTTCCTCTGATTCTTTATTCTTCTATCATGGCAAAGAACAATTGTTTTCCTAACCATTCCTTTCCAATTCAGATTAAGTAGCCATGCTACCTGAGATTAGCTCTGCTGGCCTGGTTGGCCGAGTGGTTAGCATATCTGCTTTCCAACCAAAATGCTGCGGGTTTGAATCCTGCCATGGGCATGGATATTTATGATTGTCTGTGAAAATGCTAGTGGTAGTGTTTGGCAGTAGATGGCGTTCATTTAGATGATTAAAGTAGTGGTGGTTTGAGGAGTGGTGGAGATGCAGAGATATAGAGTAGGTGCCCTCTCTTAATGAGTCTTTGGACTCCCTGGAGGTTTTGAATAATAATAATAATATTAAAAATATATTCCTAGATGCTAATGATGTGAAGTTCTTTCCCAATATCCTCTTTTTTAATATTAAATTGCCATTGATGCCATCTGTTCATTTCTTTAACTTCCTCGGAACTCTCATATCTGTGGTCTCCAGTCTTTGATCTTTGATCATTTCTAATTTCACAACTTTCAGATACATAACTTAAAATTGGTTTGAACACTGTTTTGTATATAGATAGTTCAGTGTTTTGACTAATTTTTCTCTATTTTATATAAATTTATTTAGTTGACTTCCTACCATACCAGTTTTTTAATTCTACTGTTTATTTCCATATTCAGTTTGCCATCTTCACTAAAAATTGTGTCTAAATTTGATTGAATTTCAAACTTTGATCAAAGGTAAAAACACTGAATAAGATAAGTGTAAAATGAATGAATGAGGGGATTAAGCATAAAATCTAGAATAAGGAAGGCACTTTGGATGCAGAACAAGATGAATAATAGTAATTATCAGCTGCAGGATAGGAGAATGACTCAGTTGGAAAGGATAGCAAAAGTGCAGTATGAGCAGAAGTTAGAAAATCAGGCTAAGAAAATAAATCCCTGGGAATTCTTTTTAATATGTGATAAGCAGAAAGAAGAATGATTATGGTAAGATGATGTTAATGGATGAAAGTGGAAGACGGTAACTGATACAGAGCACAAAGTCAAGGTATTCAGTGAGCAGGTCATTAGGGGATTTCATCCTCAGTGTGAAATCGGAAGCTCAAGCAGAGAGAATGAAATGAGAGAAGATTTAATGGTGAGTAAGAGTTATATGAGTAAGCTGGATGGTAATGAAGCAATAGGACTTAATGACATATCACTACATGTCTTTGAGGAATGTTCCAAGGAGTTAGTGTCAGCCTTGGCCTACTTGTTTAACAAGAGCAACAGCACAAGTTCCAAAGGAGTTTTTATATATGCGAGAGGTTGGTTGATCAACCTATAGTACATTAGTACCATGTATGGGTAGTGGGTTGGGAAAGGAGGAACCTGTTTACATTTGACATAAATGACTGTAAATTTTATTCCTTGGGAAACACAACAGGAAGGAGACTGTTCCACAATATAGCAGTGCAGGGATGAAGGAGGAGGAAAAGAAACTTGTTTTGTTTGTTTCTAGGTGCACTGTGAAGGGATCTTGAGCAGCAGCTGCATGTGTTCCAATGGGCTTAGTACTGAGTGGAGGAATTATTGATGTTATTTCAGATGAGTATTTCCCATGGAAATATTTGTAGAATATACATATTGCAGAAACCAAATGTCTGTGTGAAAGTGTGTGTGTGTGTGGGGGGGAAGGTTGAGAGTTGGTAAGAGATGGGTCATTAATAAGTCTAATTGCTCTCCTCTGTATTGAGTCAAGCATTTTGAGGAAGCTTTCAGGGACCCCACCCCATATGTGGGAACAGTATTCAATAGCTGGGTGGATTTGTGATTTGTATAATGTTAACAGTTGTTCAGGGGTGAAGTAATGTCTTGAGCAAAAGAGAAATCCTAGTTTTTTTTTGAAGCTGAGGATGCAATGGTTGTGACTGTTTATGCCAGGAGAGGTTTGATGTCAAGGTCATTCCAAGAAGAGAAATCTCAGACTGTCTGGAATGGGTATCGTCAAAAAGAATACTGGGAAAAAATGGTTATTTTTTATGGGAAATAGGACAGATGCTAATAAAACTGGGTTTTATTACATTGAAATTGATGAGGTTATCTGAACCCATTGGAGGATGGCTTGGAGATCAGAATTGAGGATGGTGGTGGTGGTAGTTGATGTTCTGTAGGTTGTGGTGAGTTGTGTAGGGTAAAGTATAAATCAAATGAAAAGGAGGAGTGTAATCTGCTGTCATCAGCAAAACTTGTATTATTATTATTATTATTATTATTAAACAAGACCTCATGGAGTCAAAGACTCATCTAGGAGGTCCTTTTATCTCAGACACATCTCATCATACCGGGTCTTAAACACATTCAAACTCCTTGCAGACACCACACTCTCAGTCAAGGCATTCCAATCATTCACAACTCTGCACGAAAAAAACCTGCCTCTCACTCCCCTACTCACACCCTCTTTATACAGTTTCCAGGTATGACCTCTGGTTCTCCCCTGATCTCCCACTATTCTCTGTAGAACTTCTCCACCATTGATCCTATAACAACCCCTTACCAACTTGTAGGTCTCTATCATATCTCCCCTCTTCCTTCTCTCCACTAGACTCTGCAAATTACATCTTTTCAATCTTTCCTCATACTCGACATTCCAGAGTCAGAAACTACCTTAGTCAGTCGCCTTTGAACCCTTTCCAACATCTCTTCATCCTTCTTAAAACCAGGTGACCAAATCTGGGCACAATAGTCCATGTGTGGCCTAATCAAAGCCTTAGACAATGGAACAAGAATCTCCCTACTTCTACACGTCAGTGTCCTCCTCATCATTCCCAGAAGTCTTTGTGTTGTCTTCACAATTTTGGCGATGTGTCCCCTAAATTTTAGATCCTTATCCACTATCACTCCCAGATCTCTTATTTCCTCTACTTCCAACAATATATTCTCACCAAGCATAAATTCTGCATCTCATCTTTGTTTTCCAAATTTTAAAACCTTACATTTTGCAACATTGAACTCGCATCCCCATTTGCTTGCCCAATCACTCAATTTATTCAAGTCTTCTTGCAAGGCCACAACATTTTCACTACTCTTTATGGTTCGTCCCAACTTTGCATCATCTGCAAACAACTGAATATCTCCATTCAAATCTTCGCCAATATCATTAATATACAAGTTAAATAGTAATGGCCCTAAAACAGATCCCTGAGGCACTCCACTAGTGACTTTCCTTTTCCTGGATATTGCACCCCCATACACAACTTGTTGATACCTATCAGATAGCCAGTCTCCAATCCAATGCACTAATCTAATATCCAACCCCATCTGCTCTAGTTTGACTGTCAGTCAAACTAGAGCAGATGAGGTACTCTATCAAAATCTTTTGCAAAATCCAAGTATATTACTGTGTATCCTTCTCCTCTGTCCAAGGAAGCAGTCACTTTATTGTAATAAGTAAGTAGATTACTAAAACACGACCTCCCTTTAGCAAATCCATGCTGTCCATCAAAGATTATACCATTGTTGTCAACCCAATTCTGGATCCTAGTTCTCACAAGCTTCTCCAACAACTTAACCACAACACCTGACACACAGATAGGCCTATAGTTTGATGCTTGAGTTCGATCACCTCCTTTATGAAGTGGCACAATCTTGCCCTCCTTCCACTCTTTAGGGACTTGACCAAGTGCAAGACTCGTATTAAAAAAATGCGTCAAGGCAGGTGTCAACTCTCTGGCACATTCCTTCAGAATACGCGGTGATATATTATCAAGTCCCACAGCCTTATTTACATCTAGTTTACTCAACTCCCCAAACACCTCTTGCTCACTTACAGTCAGTCTCTCCTACCCATCATCAACTGCTCTTAATCTCTCCATGAAGTCACATTCACAAGATTGAAAGATCTTTATGAACTGCTCATTAAGTATCTCCACCACACATTCTGCAACAGCTGTCTTTATACCATTTCCTCCAATCAATGTCATCCTTCCATAATCATTCTTTCTTTTGCTGGCTACATATCGAAAGAACTCCCTAGGATTCTTTTTAGCTTCATTAGCTAACTGCTGTTCATACCTCTCTTTAGCTACTCTCACCAACCAAGTCACTCTCCTTGCCTGGTCTTTGTAGAACTCATGAAATTGGTTACTTTCACTTCTCTTATGCTGCCTCCACAATGCCCTTTTTCTCTGTATCGCATGCTTAATCTCTTTATTCATCCATCTCACACCTAACTTATTTAACCTTCTCACCCATGGTATACATTTAGACATTGCATCCACTAAATATTTTTTGAAAATCCCCCAAGCTGCATTGATCTCTTTTCCAGCTAACTCCTCATTCCATGCTACACCTGCAAGCTGTCTCCTGAGCTCTTCATAATCACCCCCCTTGTAGTTCCACATATACCCTTTTTTCACAGGGGTCCTTGCACTGCTGGCAACCACCCAAGTAATCACCTCATTGTCACTTTCACCAATTGGTGGATGATTTGATACCTCATTGATAATTACATCCTCCGATGAGATGACCAAATCCAAGACCCTTAATCCTCTTGTGCCCTCTGTTACATACTGTCTGAGGTAGTTATCCCTCAAAAACTCAAGAAACTCATTTTCTTTACTTCCAGTTGCTATCTCTTCATTCCAGTCTATATTGCCATAATTAAAATCACCCATAATGATCACCCTTTTCTTATTTGCTTGGCTTATTTGACTATACATTTCACTATCACCACCATCCACATTACCAGGTCTATAACAACATCCCATCAAGTATTTGATTCTATTCACCTCTATCTCACAACATACTGCCCCAAAACCACTGGCCCCATTTCCCTCTTGCATCTCTACCTTGTATGGACATAACTCTTTCTCTATCATCAATAGCACTCCCCTTCCCTTTTTACCCCTTCTATCCTCACGAAACACATCATATCTTTCCATCTCTATTCCTGTCACGATGTCATCCTCATCTAACCATGTCTCACTTATTCCGACAATCTCTGCGTGCACAGACGCAATTAGTGCAACCATTTCATCCGCCTTGTTTCTTATACTTCTAGCATTGGTATACAAACACAACAACTCATTTCTGGATCTACAGCTCGTTCCACTGATACCACTCACTCGATGTGATCTCTCCATGCTGGACTGGGGCCATTTCCCTTTCTGCTTCTTCATTTTAGAACCCTTTGCAATTCCATCTGTTTCCTTTTGATCCCTGATCATCCCATTACCTTCCTGCCTACACATTCTCTCACCTCCTCTTGGAGGATCCACCTTCCTCACGCTGTGTATCCCTGTCCACCCTGAGCCTCGCCGTTTCCCTGCTCCTCTTGCACACCCATTCTCTCATTTTCTATACTCATACCACTCACTTCCACATTCATTTCCACTCCTTCAATCTCTCCTGTCTTACTCTCCTGCTCTACCACATCACTCCCCTCTCGATCTGATTCATTCTCTCTATTCACTTCTCTACCTTCCAGCAGCAGTCTCTCCAAGCGACTCACACCATAACCACTCAAATGCAGTCCATCGCTCCCATACAGCTCACTTCGTCCCTCAAACTCATTCTACACATTAACAAACTGTACTCCCAACTCCTCACACATTTCAGCCAGAATATCATTCATAATCCTTGCTCTCCGCCTCATTTCACCACAATCATACCTAGGCAACACACTGACCACCCTTCCTGTTACACTATTCTCCTTTATCTTTCCAAGCAGTCTCCTGTCATTCATTTTGACATCATGCTCTTTGTTCTCTCTCAAATCATTCGTACCAATTAATACAATTAACTCTTTTGCTCGTTCCCTCCTCATATTCAATGCCTCAATCACTCTACTCATTTTACCGCCTGGAAAACATACCTTGTGCATTTTATCCTCTAGCACACATTTAATAATGGAGTTGCCATACAACGCCACTCGCTCATCTTTTGTTATCTCTTTCATGCCATCATGATTTATTTTAATAGTTTTGACCTGAATTCTCTTAATTTCATTCCGCATCCATTTCATTTCTTGCTTCATCCAATCCAATTCACCTTCTGAACCTCGCGACACATTCACTCTATTATTAAATCTTTCTAACTTTCTAACTCTCGACCCCCTTTTCTGACTTTCCCTCTCATTCATCCTTCTTTGTTTCTGTACTTTCGGTCCAACATACGTCCAACTTTCACTATCATTCTTCTCACTTTCACTCTCACATATCTTTCTTTGTTTCCGTACTTTCGGACTAACATGCGTCCAACTTTCACTATCGTTCTTCTCACTTTTACTGTCATTCATCTTTCTTTGGTTCAGTACTTTCGTTCCAACATGCGTCCAACTTTCGCCATCGGTCATTCTTTTTTCACTATCATTCATTCTTTCGATTTTTTTTACTTGCGATTTCTGCACCATGCCATTTCTACTTTCATTCGTTCTCTCAATTTCGTTTCTTTCTGCCTCACTTTCGTCCCTTTTAACATCCCTTACGGTTGTCAAATCGCTCTTTTTCTTTTTTCCTGATTTTTTAACATTTTTTCGCCTGTCTTTCTCGCCATCCTCTTTCAAACGTGCACTCGCAACACAGTCTGTACTAGCGCTTTCTGCCATCAACTTCATATTCGCATTCATCAATTCCTCGTTCAGGTCACATTTCGCACACACCCTTCTTCCATCCGCACTAAACATCCACAAATCATTTATGTAGTCGAAGGAATACATATAACAGACCTCACACTTAACGAACCGACTGAAATCCAAATTAAAATCATGGAATGACAATGCCGCCGCCATTTTTTTTTTTTTTTTTCTCTGCAGGTTACTAGGTCTAATATTAACGTTTTCGTATTTAGTTTAAGCAAGGAAAAAAACCCCACACTAATAATATCGGTAGTATACAACGTTTACAGCCGCTCTTACTTAAACAATTACGCATATATACTTAATTATTCCTAGTAAAACTTATCTGAATCAGGAGCTCTTCAAAACACGTTCGTAGCGTATTAGGTTGGAGGTCACTGATATATAGCAGGAAGAGGGTTGGTAAGAGGACAGAACCTTGTGGAACCCCCAGCATTAGTTGAATGATGAGGGGATGGGGAACCATCCACCATCACACCAACTACAGAAGTCCTGGGACAGACCAAATGATGGTAGTTTGCTTAGTAATCCTTTGTGCCATACTTGGTGAAAAGCTTTGGAGATATCAAGTGCAACCACATGAGATTCACCAAACTTCTCCATGGCATTTGTCCAGAGATGGGTAGCATATGTGAGCAGATCTCCTGTTGATCGGCAGTGACAGAATCCATACTGGCAGTTGTTTATTAGGTGATTGCCTTCATGGTAGTGTAGGAGTTGGGAATTGATGATTTTTTCCATTACTTTAGACAGGACTGAGGTGAGCAAGATAGGGTGGTAAGTGGACAGCAGTGACTTGTTGCCCTTCTTGGGAAGGCCAATTTCCATGTTGTGGGATAGATTCCAGTGGAGTAAGAGAGTATATAGGTGACATAGGATAGGAATCAGTTCTGATGCGCAAACTTTCAGGACAATTGGGGAAATGGCATCAGGGCCAGGAGACGTTTTTGTGTCTAATTTGGACAGCATTTTTCTGATATCATCCTGGCAAAAGGATATATGGGGCAATTCATGTTGGGTGTCTGGAATGGTTGGGGGATATTTACCATGTCAGTTATGCATGCATTGGAAACAAAGTGTGAAGCCAGAAGCTTGGCTTTTTCTGTGGATGATGATGCAGTAGAGCCATCTGGGTATGATAAGGGTGGGAATAGTGTTGGGCAGAAGTTACAGGCAATTGCTTTGGCGAGAGACCAAATGGCTCGGCTGCCCTTTGGACAGGCTGCTAGTTTCCTGCTTTTTGCTCTTTCGAACTGTGTTTCGGAAGCATTGGTTTTTTTTTTTTTTTTCCATTTAGTTTGGACTTCAGTCTAAGCTCTAAAGGAAGATGGAGTTCTTGATTTCAGCCCGTTACAGTATGTCTGGTTTTTCATTTGAACAACCTTGGCATTCACTAACTAAACTAGGGTTTAGTTAGTGAATGGCAGTTCAGAGTAGTGTATGTGGAACGTATGTTTCCATGCCAGTAAGGATTACTTTGGTGATAAGTTTGATGCATATGTTTGGATTGGAAGACTGGAAGCAATAATCCAACCATGGAAATGTGGCATAGAAGTTGCAGAGACTGTCCCACTTAGCAGTGTTATAATGCCAAACTACTCTTGTATGGGATGTCTAAGCATTGTTGCATGGATGAGCAGATGAGCACTAGATTGTGGTCAGAATTACCTAGGGAGGCCCACTATTTTCACTGTGTATTTGGAGGGATAATTGGTGAGGAAGAGATCTAGG
The DNA here is from genome assembly GCF_054136105.1 of Typopeltis vanoorti. NCBI lineage: Eukaryota > Metazoa > Arthropoda > Arachnida > Uropygi > Thelyphonidae > Typopeltis > Typopeltis vanoorti. Next base: position 4,280,235 of record NC_143563.1, read on the forward strand.
GTGTTTGGAGAGTGTTTTGGGTTATCTGGTATTCTGGTTGGCATCTGAACAAGTTGTGTAAGGTTGTTAGTAATGGCAAATGTTTCAGCATCTCTGCCTGCAAGATTTGTACAACTGGAGGAGTAAAGCCATCTGGTGTTGAGGATATTAGGAGTGGAGAGAAGGCAAAATTGCTCCATTTCACAAAGGTGGTGATAAGACTAGGCAACAAATTATAGGCTGATCTGAATATGGGAAGTTGTAGTTAAGGTATTGGAGAGGTTGGTGAGAGAAGGATACAAAAGGCTTGATAACAGTGGTATTCTTTGTGCTTGTGAGGATGGGTTGTTCTTTAACATGGTAACGAATGTATCGGACATGGGAGATGCATATAAGTAGTATACTTAGATTTTACAAAGGATTTTGTTAGACTGCCACACCACAAGTTAGTCACTAAACTGAATCAGATGGGACTGGATAACAGCCTAGTGAGTTGGATAGGTGACTGGATATCAGTAAGTTATGGGGGGGGAGCAGCACCATCTCAAAAGAGGAAAGTCACTAGTGGTGTGTCACAGGTGTCTGTTTTTGAGACTATTGGGAAGAGAGGGGATATGATTGAGACATTTAAGTTGGTAAAGGGTTATTACCAGATTAATGTGAAAAAAATTTTTCATAGAATGAGAGAAAGGGGTAGAACAAAGGTAAATACTTTGTATATTTTCATAATATTTGTCTTAAAGTGAAAAGCTGATCCTGACATCCTGCTATTCAGCCTAAATCCAGGCCAGATATCAGGAAGTTTGGAGAAAAATATCTTCTTCTCCAAGCTTGTTTTCCGTAATTTTTTTTCAGCAGTTTCTCAGGTATACATACATGAACTTACCATGATTGCTCAGTAGGGAATTTTCTCTATAATTCTGACATTCAGTTTTATTTCCCTTTTTTATATATGGGCACTATGAGAGCTCTACTTCAATCATTACGAATTTGACCCTCTGACCCAGCCCTTCTGAATTATAGCTTAGCCACTGTAAAACTTATACCTCCATACTTGAGCATTTCTGGCCATATATCATCTACTGCAGCTTCCTTTCCACATTTCAAATTCTTAATGACTTTTTCTACTTTTAAGTATTGACATATATATTCTTCATAGCATTCCTACTGAGTGTTTTCTATGACCATTCTATGACTGCTTGTTTCATTTAGCAATCTTTCGAAGTAATTACTCCAGGCATCTAGAATGGTGGTCTTTATATTCAGTTTTCATATTGTACCATTTTATAAAGGAAGTGACAGAATTCAAGCATCAAATTATAGGCCAATCTCTGTGTCAGATATCATAGTTAAAGTGTTGGAGAGGCTGGTGAGAATCACGATCCAGAATTGGGTTGACAATAATGGTATTATCTTTGATGGACAGCATGGATTTGCTAAAGGGAGATCGTGTTTTAGTAATCTACTACTTACTTACTTACTATAAGGTGAGAGTAGTATATTGCATGTGGGAGATTGATACAGAGTTATATAATTAGGCTTTGCAAAGGCTTTTGATAGATTATCACATGAGAGTTAAACTAGAGTGGGTATGGCTGGATATTAGACTAGTGCATTGTATTGCAGATTGATTGTCTGATAGGTATCAACAAGTTGTGTATGGGGGAACAAAACCCCAGAAGACATAAATCACTAGTGGCAAGCCTCAGGGGTCTGTTTTAGGGCCATTGCTGTTTAATCTGTATGTTAATGATATTGGGAGAGATTTGAATGAGGATATACACTGTTTGCAGATGATGCAAAGTTGGGAGAAACTTGTAGATCAGTTGATGAGTGGCAATATGATAGAGACGTACAAGTTGGTAAGGGAGGTGTTATAGGATCAGTGTTGAAGAGGTTTTTCATAAAATGGTGAGAGATCAGGGGAGAACAAGTCATCCCTGGAAGCTGTATAAGGAGGGTATGAACAAGGGAGTGAGAAGCATGTTTTTTGCATGAAGAGTTGTGAATGACTGGAGACACCTGAGAGAGTGGTCTGCAGAAAATTTGAATATGTTAAAGGTATGTTATGATGAGCTGTGTAAAAGGGGTCCTCCTAGATGAGTCTGTGACCCCACAGGGGTCTCAGGATGATGATAATAATTATAATAATAATCTCAATTTGCTACAGTTTATGTAAATAGCCACCCATCACATAATCTGTCAAATGTATTTTGTAAATTTCAACAAATTATATTTAATTTTTTTTGTTGCTTTTTAATATTAGACCCATACATGTGAAGGCACAAAACCTATACTTCTATTAATACAGTGTCATGTGTAGGTAAGTGATTAGAGAGAGAGAAGGAATCTGTTAACATATTTCTTGAAAAGTTCGGGGAGAAAAACAGCTTGGGGAGAGGCTGTTCCAAAGAACAGTGGTAGGTGAAATGAAGGAAGAATATGAGAAGTTGATTTAATAAGTTTGGAGAAGAACTATGTATAGATGTTGATCATTGATTGCTTGTGTTCTTACATGTTTAGAGAACAACAGAGGAATGGTGTGGCCACTTTGGTGGAGCAGTGCCCATGAAAATCTCTGTGAAAAAGAGACATAGTGCAGAAACAGAGTATCTAGGAGAAATTGATAAGAGGGAGTCAGAGAGAGAGAGAGGAGTCATTCACTACATGGACCATTTTCCTCTTTACATAGTCAGGTACCAGAGAGGCCTGTGTGCAAAATCCCAAAATGAGAACAAACTCAAAGGTTGGGCAGACTCAGGATCCACATAGTATCAGAAGCTGAGCAGAAGGGAAGCAGTGTCCCAAATGAAAAAGAACTGTGAGTCTCCAGTGGTGTAGGTGACTAGAAGTTAGAGATGCGCATTACAGGACGTACCAGATGAAAGCTCATCCAACCATGCCCTAAACTGATTCAGTGGGTCTACAACACACCCAATCAGTTCATTCTACTCACCAACCACTTTCCATGGAAAGAACTCTCTCCTCACTCCTCTGCATACACCCTCCTTATACAGTTTCCAGGGATGGCCTCTTGCTTTACCCCCCCCCATTCTATGAAAAATTTCTTACATGTCAATCTGTCGACCTGTTGGCCGAGTGATTAGCATATCTGCTCTCCTGCTAAAAGGCTGCGGGTTCTAATCCCGATGTGGGTATGGATGTTTGTGATGATTGTCTGTGAAAATACTAGTGGTGGTGGCGGGCGGTGGATGGCATTGGTGTTGATGATGGTAGTTGTGGTTCGTTGTAGTTGGAGGATAGAGTGATAGAGGCAGTGAGTTGCAGAGTAGGTGCCCTCTCTCGATGAGTCTTAGGACTCCTTGGTGGTGTCGTAATAATAATATTTATTAATATTTATTGGAAGGGTGCAATATTTATTGGAGAGGGAGAGTGCTATGGATAAATAGAGAAAGAGTTATGTCCATATAAAGTAGAGATGCAAGAGGAAAATATTCCCAGTGGTTTTGAGGCGATATGGTGTGAGATAGAGGTGAACAGAATGAATACTTAGTTGGATGTTGTTATAGACCTGGTAATGGGAATGGTAGTGACTCTGAAATGTATAATCAAATTACCCAAGCAAATAAGAAAAGGGTGATTATTATGGGTGATTTTAACTATGGCAAATATAGACTGGGATGATGAGATAGCAACTGTGAGTAAAGAAAATGAGTTTCTTGAGTTTTTGAAGGACAGCTACCTCTGACAGAGGGCACACGAGGATTGAGGGTCTTGGATTTGATCATCTCATCAGAGGATGTAATTATTAATGAGGTGTCAAATCACCCTCCAGCAGTGTAAGGACATCTGTGAGAAAAGAGTATATGTGGAACTACAATGCTGGTGATTATGAAGAACTCATCAGTCAGTTTGCAGGTGTAGTGGAATGAGGAGTTAGTTGGAAAAGAGATCAGTGCAACCTGGGGGATATTCAAGAACTATCTAGTAGAAGCAATGTCTAAATGTATACCACGGGTCAGAAGGTTAAGTAAGGTAGGTGTGAAATGGGTGGTGAAGAGATAAAGCATGCGATGCAGAGAAAAATGCATTATGGGGACAGCATAAGAGAAGTGGTAATAACCAATTCCATGAGGATTACAAAGACCAGCAGGCAAGGAGTGTGGAGTCTTGAACTGTGTCGAGTTACAAAGGAGGTGATAGAACTCAGGCATCAAATTATAGGCCTATCTGTTTGCCAAGTGTTGTGGTAAAGTTGTTGGAGAAACTGGTGAGAACTAGGATCCAGAAGTGGGTTGACAAGAATGAAATTATCTTTGATAGTTTGGACAGAGGAGAGGGATACACAATAGTATACTTAGATTTCGCAAAGGCTTTTGATAGATTACAGCATGATAAGTTGATAGTCAAACTAGAGTGGATGAGGCCGTATATCAGATTAGTGCATTGGATTAGAGACTAGCTATCTGATAGGTTATTAGCAAGTTGTGTATGGGGGAGCAATATCCCAGAAGAGGAAAGTCACTGGTGGTGTGCCTCAGGAGTTTGTTTTAAGGCCATTACTGTTTAACCTGTATGTTAATGATATTGGCAAAGATTTGGATGGGGATATTCAGTTGTTTGCAGATGATGCAAAGTTGGGACGAACGAACTATGGAGTAGAGATGTTGTGGCCTTACAAGAAGACTTAAATGAATTGAGTGAATGGGCATGGAAATGAGGATAGCAGTTCAGTGTTGCAAGATGTACATCATCATCAAATTCCTGATATTTACCCTCAAAGGGGTGTACAGGATATGATAGTACTACATGAAAAATTTACATCATTACCAACTTCCTATCTACAATTTTCCTGAAAATCGACCTGTTACTTGTCAAGGCTCCAACATTGTCAGATCTTATATTTCTATCTTCTGAGGCACTTTTTACTGTTTCAAACCACCTATGTCTTGGTCTTCGTCTGGGTCTTTTACCTGCCAACCTAGTAGAGAACACTTGTTGTACTAATCTTTCCTCTCCCATTTTGTTTAAGTGACCATACCACCTGAGATTAGCTCTGCTAACACATTCCTGGATAATAACAATGTCAAGTTCTTTCCTAATATCCTCATTTTTAATATGATATCACCATCAGTATTGCCATCTGTTCACCCACCCCTTATCTTTCTAAGTTCTCTCATATCAGTGGTCTCTAGTCTTTCGTCAAGTGTTTTACTTCTAACCCATCTCTCAGATCCATAATTTAAAATTGGTTTGAACACTGTCTTCTATACAGCTAATTTAGTGTTTTGGCTAATTTCACTCTTATTCCATATAAATTTATTCAGTTGACTTCCTACCATACCGGCTTTGTTGATCCTGTTGTCTATTTCCATATTCAATTTACCATCTTCACTTAAAATCGTGCCTAAATAGCTGAAATGTTTTACTTGTTCTTATCGGTTCTCTATTCACAATGCAGTTGATATCTTCAATGTTTCTGCCTATTTTCATTGTCTTTGTCTTGTTATTATTATTATTATTATTCGACACCTCCAGGGAGTCCAAAGACTCATCGAGGGAGAGTGTGCCAACAGCATCGAACGATTGGTCCCCTTCCTTCATACCATATCTATTACAACAATTATTCAATTTTGTCAGGAAATCTTGCAGACTTGTAGATTTATTTAGAAGTATAATATCATCTGCATAAAGCAAAGAGAGAGCTGACATTAACATCTCCAATTTTGATATCATGTTTAATACCACTTTCCTTCATAATGTGATCCATATAGATAATGAATAACAGAGGGGATAATGTACATCCTTGTCTGACACCAGATTTAACCTCAAACCATCTTCTTGTACTTCCTTCAGTTCTAACTGCTGACTTACAACTCAAATAAGAATAAGTATTGCTTGATATAATGCTCCACTGACACCATACAACTGTAGCATTTTGAATAGCTTCTCTTTTGGCATCTTGTCATAGGCTTTTTCCAGATCTACAAAACTTAAATACGGATCTTTGTTATATTCCCATGATTTTTTATTGTAAATTATTTATTGTAAAGTGAAAATCTTATCCCGATCTCTATTTGGCCTGAATCCAGCTTTTTCTTAACCAAGCTTCTCTTCCACAACACTTATCACCCGTTTCTCAAGTATACTGGCATAAATCTTACCAGGTAGAGAAATACCTCTGTAATTCTCACATTCAGTTTAATTTCCCTTTTTATATATGGGTAGTATCATCTAGATTCGTCCCTCTGTCCAGGCCCTCTGAACCAGGGTGATCAGATCTAGTACTTTTTCTCTTCCGAATAATAATAATAACAACGACATGAGAGTTAGACATATGAGTTGAATATTTTTCTCTTTTACCTCTCCGTATGTCACATTCAGTGACACAAGAATATGATTACTCTTTTTTTTTTTACCTACCCTTCTCACTGTTTGCTAGTCTTCTCTCTCCCCTCACGATCCTTCGAGCATTATAAGAAGTCCAGTGTTTTTATTAATTTTATTAATAAAAACTTGTTTAATTGTTCATCAAAAATATTATTTAGATTTTCCTTTAAAACATGGACAAGTGACAAGAAAACTTTCTAAATTTATATTTGATTCTAAATCTCAGGGGAAAATGTGTAGTGCACGAGTCAGTAAAGTACATAAACGAGCTATTGAAAGTGAAGATCTCAATGCCAGCCCTTCCCACTCACAAGAAACCACTTCTCACACAACTAATTCAGATAAAAGAGAAAGTGTGCTAGTTATGGTTCAAATTCAAGTTTGCAAGGTTCATCTAAAAAGATGAAAAAATCATATAAGCAAAAATTCAAAGAACAATGGTTGGAGGATCCCATTCTTAAATCCTGGATTTATTCAGGCAAAAGTAAAGGACACACTTCTTATTGTAAATTTTGTGATATAAGCATTAATGGCAGCAAATGTCTATTGATTTGTTGTGCAAAGACTCCAAAACACTAGCAGAATGTAGAATCTAAAAAAAGCTCACCAAGTATAATGCCATTGTTTAAATCCAGTTCAAAATATTAGTTGGAAAAATAAATTAAAGAGGCAGAATTAAGATTATGGTCATATGATGCAGACGGGTCCCTTCCGTACAAGGGTGCAATGAACCCGGGCGGCACAATTCAGGGGTGATATAATCGATCACGTTCATAGAAAATAGGGAATAAATAATACACTGAAATGTTTGTGCATATTTGTCACCTTCGAATGTGAGAGATTTCAGTGAGGGGCTGAGTCACTGGATAATTAAATAAATGGTACAAGCTTCAACACAACTTACTTTAATAGCTGCTTTCAGCACACTGAACAAACATTCTAGGAATTTCTTGAGTTTTCTTCTTGATGGACCTGTGTTTCACTCAGGATTTCTCCATGAGTGCGGTCACAAAGATGCCTCCAACGATCTCGATCCTCTCTCTTCCATGTTATACCCATAGATTTCACTAGTGGATCTTCTCATCTTATAGGTGGTCTTCCTGGTTTTCTCTTTATTCTTGTTGCCAGTTAAATATTCTATGTGTCCATCTGTTATTCCTGAGTTTGGCTATGTGACCTGCCTATCTCATCCTGCTTTCATATACTGCGGTTCCATATCTTTTATGCCTGATCTCTTTCTTAGTTCCGTGATTCTAACATGTTCCATTTTGTTGATGTTACAAATCCTACGTTCCATTGCACGCTGAGTTTCTGAGAGTCTCTCAGAATAACTCAGCATGTTCCATGCTACATTATAGGAGTATGTTTGTTTATTATATAAAAATAAGGTTTTTTTAATATTTGTGTTTTTTTTTCTTTATTTTAATATACATTCCTCTTAATGTGCAGTATAATAAAATGATTCGTAACGTGTTATTGTACTTAGGGATCCTTTAATTTTTAATGGAATGGGGGCACAAAACATTTGCACTCAGGAGGTGCGAACCAAAGGAACGACCCTGGATGCTGAACACAATCTGCTTTTGTGGCTTATGGATACACTTCCAACTCTATTGAAAACAATTGCAACTGATAGCAAAATTGCTAAGAAAACAGAGTGTGGATGCACCAAATGTAACTACTGCATGTAACTCCATATCTTATAAAAAATGCGTTGCCTGTAGATTCACGCAATGAAATCTCAAAAAAAAAACCTCCTTTGGTGAATGGATTCCTTTTGACAAAAGAAAAATTGAAACATTCCTCAGCTACAGATTCTACTATTTCTGAAGAGTTAATTTAATTAGCAAAATCTGATAAAAAAAAAAATAATGAATAAATGCTTCCAGTGTTTTTCTTGTGGGTGGGAACCCCTGTATATACGTAAATAGCATAAGAAATAACTGAAAATTTAATGTTACATTATTTTAAACACTAAAATGAAACTAAAAATTATATGGTAAATTGATACACATGTGAAGTGCTAGAATTACAGCTGGTACTTCTATTATGATGTTTGACAACTGCAGCTCTTGGACTCATAGATGACTATAGTGAGGTGAGTTTTGACTTTTTTTTCTTTTCATATTTGTTGTACATGTGTTAATTTAGCAGTTTTACATTGACTTCATCTATGATAATAAGGTAGTAATATCGTAAAATGTCGTAAATAGAGTGAAATGGAAGCAAATGAAAATTTAATACTTTTTTTTCAGATCTAGTACCCTTTTCCTGCATAAATTAGTACGAAATATTTTTGCTGGGTTGTCACCCTGCTCTGAACTATGCAGTGCAGTCACTGTAAGACTTGTATACCTCTGTACTTGAGCATTTTTTATTATTATTATTATTCATGACACCTCCATGGAGTCTGAAGAGTCATCGCAGGAGGACACCTACTATACAACTGCCTCCACTACTACACTGAACCTCTACTTCCAATCATCTCCATCAATATCATCTACTTTCCACCACCACCTCAACTAGTATTTTTTGTCTGTAAATTGCGTGTGTTTTGAAGGGCTGATTTGTCTGTATGCGGGATGAAAAACCCAAGTTTCCGGAAGAAAAGACCCTGCTACTTCTGTATAAGATTGGCAAACTCACCTTCAATTTAAAAAGTTCACATAAAGATTCCTCCCATCATGACGAGAATCAAACTTAGGCCTGTTCCAATCGAAGGGCACAATGTACTGTCATTCTTGTCGAATATCATCTACTCCAGCTGCCTTTCCACATTTCAGACTTTTGATGGCTTTTTCTACTTCAAATATGGATATGTATTCCTGATTGCATGCCTGGTCCGTGTTTTTTATCACTGTGCTGTCATTACTGCTAGTTTCATTTAGCAGTTTTCAAAGTAATTACTCCATACTTCAAGGATATCTTTTTCTCCCGTTTTCATGTCACCTTTATCATCTCTAACTCCTTTTACAGTACTCCTTCCTCCATTTCTTCTTCAACAACCTCCAGACTATCTTGTCTCCTTCTTGATATTTATTTTCTATATTCTTACGAAAGTCTTCCCATGACTTTTGTTTAGCTAGTTTTACACAGGATTTAGCTTCTTACATTTGTCTCTGTATTCTTTAAGAGCACAAACTGACTTATTTGCCAGAAACTTTGATATGCTTTCTTCTTTTCCTTCACTGCCTGTTTAATTTTCTGTGTCAACCAAGGAGTTCTGATTTTTTTATCCTTTCAGACAACCTCACCACATGCCTTTCTGGCTGAATCAATCATTGTTTTCTTTAGAGCTTGCCACTGAATCTTCAAGGTTTCATTCCTGTTCTCAAACTGTTTCATTTTTTTCTTCTATAATGTTTGTATATTTCAGTCTACAGTTCACATCTGAGGGCTGCTCAACTTTTATTCGCTTTTTTGCCGACCTGATTAACCGAGTGGTTAGCTTATCCACTCTTCAGCCAAAAGGCTGCGGGTTTGAATCCCACTGTGGGCATGGATGTTTGTGATTGTGTGTTGAAATACTAGTGGTGGTGGTAGGTGGTAGATGACATTGGTGTAGTTGGGGAAGAGTTGTGGAGTAGGTTTCCTCTGTCGATGAGTCCTTGGACTCCCTGGAGGCGTTACGTAATAATAATAATAATAAAGCTTTCTTACAAGTTCTTCTTTTCAATATGAAATTCAATTTTATGCTGCTCAAGACTATATGGTGCTCACTTTCAATTTCAAATCCTCTATACACTCTAGTGTCCTGCACCAGAGAGAAATCATCACTATCAACAATAACATAGTCAATGAGACTTTTGTTATTCCTTGCATCTTCTCTCCATGTGAATTTGTGCACATTTTTATGTTGGAACATTGTATTAGTAATAACCGGTCCATGTCCTGAGCAGAAATCCAACAAGTATTTGCCATTATTATTAGCTTTGCTCTTTTCTCCAAATTTTTCCAAAATATATTTGTATGTCTGGCAATCATTTTTTACTGTGTGTGTGTCTGTCTGTCTGTCTGTGTATTATTTATTTATTATTTTTTTGTTATAATTTTCATGTCAATAAGATAATTTCTAAAATCACCTAATTAATACCATATTAAATATTTCAGTGTTGTAAGATTCAAGATTTTCTTGTTTATAGAATTTTTTTAAGAAAACAAGAAAGAAATGTCTTCCTAATAAGCATTTTGTGCAATTATAGAAGGAAAACTCGCCATGGTTGAAGAATATAGTAAAAAGAGAGATCGTTTACTTAGTGAGATTTCAGAGTTAGAAAAAGAATTAGCTACCGAACAGAAAAGATATAGAGAACAGCTCCATGAAATTCAACTGAAAGTTATTTTAGATAATGAAAAGTATGTATATAATAACATTATTCTCTTCCCTGTCAAGGGAGATATCTAGTTTTGAAGTAGTTGAAAATTTTAATTAAAGAAAATTTTTATAGTTAGATATCATGATTATGGGCATGAATGACTTGAGAGGCAGCGTGAATTAGGTAGTAAGAGATCCTAGTAAGAGATCCAAGTATAGTCTGACCAGTGCCTTATACAGTGGCACAACTACTTCCTTATCCTTGCATGTTAGAGTACTTCTTATCATAGCAGCACTATGATGTACAACCTTTGCAACATTAGCTATATACCCTCTAAACTTCAGTCTACTGTCAACCATCACTCCCAAATCTCTAATCTCATCCACTTTCTTTAGTATAGAACTATCGATAGTGCTGTACAAAATGCAACACCTTGCACTATTGATATTAAAACTACAACCCCACTCTTTTGTCCAAGTAAAAATTCTATTCAAATCCTCCTGAAAGAAATTAACATCAGCAGTGCTAATTATAGTTATTCCTAAGCAATCTTCTCTGGACCCTTTCCAGTAATATGATCATTACCATGAGGACCTGGTGACCTAATCTGTATACGGTAATCCATGTGAGGCCTGATCAAGGCCTTGTACAGTGGCATCTTGACCTCTTTCTGCATGGCAGTGTCCTCTGCATCATTGCCATTAACCGATGTGACGAGTTACGATTTATTTGTATAATGTGGCCCCTGAATTTCATGTCATTGTCCACCACCACTCCCAGATCTCTCATCGCCTCTGCTTCCTATAAAGTTTCCCCACCAAGTGTATACTTTGCATCCCATCGTTGCTTACCAGATCTCAATACCTTACACTTTGCAACATTGAACTGACAGTTCCACTTACCTGCACATTCATGTAGTCTATTCAAGTCCTCTTGAAAGGCCATAACATCTGCTTGACTCTGCATTGCTCTCCCTAGTTTTGCATCATCTGCAAACAGTTGCATATCACTAGTTAAACCCATCCCAATATCATTAATATACAAATTGAATGACAGTGGTCCCAAAACTGACCCTTATGCACACCACTAGTGACCTTCCTCTTTTTTATACTGCACCCTCCATGTACAACTTTCTGATACCTATTTGACAGCCAGTCACTGATCTTACTTAGAAGTCTGTTATCCAATTCCATCTGTTTCAATTTATTTAATAGTTTGTTTTGTGGCAGTCTATCAAAAACTTTTACAAAATCCAAGTACACCACTGTTCATCTTCCCTGTCCACAGTATTTACCTGCTTGTTATGGTACATAAGTAATTCAGTAAAACATGATCTCCCTTTAAAAACCCATGCTGATATTGACAGACAATACTGCTGTTATCAGCCCATTTCTATTTCTGACTTCTCCCTAATCTCTCCCTCTAGTACCTTCACCACAACCCCAGACATACAGATTGGCCTGTAATTTGTACCCACATACATATCTCTCCCTTTATGGAGTGGAACAATTTTACCTTCTTTTTACTCCCTTGGAAACTGTGCTGTTGTAAGACTCTTATTAAACAAGCATGCCAATGCTACTACCAATTCCCTGGAACGTTCCCTTAAGACATGTGGTGATATGTCATCAAATCTTATCACCTTATTGACATCAAGGTTATTTATTTATTTTCTCAAATACCTCCTGCTCAATCACAATTAAAGAATCTTCTCCTATGTGTCCTCTTCATTTACATTCCTCATGATTCCAACTTGATGAGGATTAAACACACTTTAAATTGATCACTGAATACCTCAATCATGTCTTCTAACTTTTCATCATCAGCAAATAACTAAAGATCCACAGTCAGTCCACATGATATATCATTTACAAAGAAGTTAAACAGCAGGGACACAAAAACAGAACCCTGGGTCACACTGCTGGTTACCTTTGTTTTTTGAGATACTGTTCCATCATATACAACCTGCTGGTATCATTCAGAGAGCCAATCACTGATCCATCTAACCATGGTTAGATGAATCCTAACTATCTATACCCATCCTCTACAGCTTGTACACCAACTTATTATGCAGCAAAGAGAGGAGAATCATATACAATGATATTCTCAGACTTTTGCAAAGTCCGAGAATATCACTGTATATGATTCTCCCTTATCCAACCCATTTGTCATCTTATAATAAAACATAAGAAGCAGATTGTTAAACAAGACCTGCCCTTCACAGATCCATGCTGACCATTATAGAGAGTCTTATGTCGATCAACCCTATCATCCTGTATTCTACTTCTAAACAATTTTTCCAACACTTATCATAGCTGCAGATATACAGACTGGTCTATAATTGGAAACTTCTGTTCTCAAACCATGCTTGTGGAGGGGGGGGGGGGTTATTATTTTGCCTTGTTTCCACTCCATAGGAACCTTCCTTACTTAAATAACCAGGACAAGGGCATTGCTAACTCTTTTGAACATTCTTTAAAAATATGTAACGATATGTTATCTATTTCCACAGACTTATTAACGTTTAATTCAAGCAGCACTTGATACACCTCAGATTCTTTCACCTTTAATTCCCTTAATTCTTGCCTCCCTTCTACATTTTGCCTAGCATCATTGATACCATAACGATATACACTGATGAAGTATTTGTTAAATAATTCTACTATATAATTTGCTGTGGTTATTACTCTGCTACCATGACTATTCATCAAAATCAACCTGCCATAATTATTTTTCCTCTTGCTTGCCACATAGCAGAAAAATTTCCTTCGATTAGCTTTGACCTGACTGGCCAATCTCCTCTCATACTCTAACTTTTTCCTTTTTAACCATACATGTTACTTTTGAGTCCAGCACTTTATATTCCTCATGCATCTGTTCACTGCGAACTGTCTTCTACTACCTTCATAATAACTCCTTTTGTAACACTGCTTACTTCATTTCACCATTCATCCATCTCATTCTTACCCTATTTATTTGCTTAATTCTTGGTATGCAGTTATGCACTGCTTGTGTTAGATACTGCCTTATCATTTCCCATGCACTGTCAACAACTTTTCAGTAGTTGACTGTGAAGCTTCTGATAAACAACCACCTTATAATTTCACATATAGACCTTCTTAATGACAACTTTTTCTTGATTGATCACATTCCAAACCAATACCTCATGATTCCTTTTACTGACAGCAGTAGTGTATATACGTTATTCACAACCACATCCTGAGAGGCCGATAAATCTATGTTGCTTTCATCACCTGCTGTTTTAGATACATTTCCTGCAGAAACTCAAGAAATTTACTCTCCTTGTTACTATACACTATTTCTTCTTTGCAATCCACATTTCTATAATTAAAATCTCCCATTAGGATCATCTTTCTTTTACTTGGCTAACTAATTTGTCTAAATATTTTACAATCAATATTCTCCTCATTCCCTGGCCTATAACAATATCCTATTACATATAATATTGTACTGATCTCAACTTCATGCCAAACAGCTTCAGAATCTTCACATTGTACTACTACTACTACTATTTTCTACTTTGAATCTTGAAGTCAGAATTTCTGCCACCATTAACAATACTCCCCCATTTCTCTTCATCTTCTTATCCTTTCAGAAAATTTTATATCCTAACATTTCCAGAGCTGACTATATCATCCTCAGTCAATTATGCCAATTATCTTTGGTTATACTGATTTAATCAATGCTACAAACTTATCCCCTTTAGTTCTGATACTCCATACATTATCATACAAACACTCTCTTTGCTATATTGCACTTCTCCCTTCGTTCTGACGATCCCTGTTTCCCCTATCTTGACTCTGATTTTCATTTATATTCTTATCATCCTCACCGTTTTTGCACTGCATCACTTTGCTCTGCTGTAATCACTTTCTCACCTTTGTATCCATCCTTTTCCACTCCTTCTACAACCTGCTTCTCAACCACTCTTTGATTCCTAGTGGTACTAATTTCATGTCATTCCTGTGCTCTCTTATTTAACAGCAATTGTTACAAATGACTAACACCAGACCGATTCAAATGCATCCCATCATCTTTGAACAATTCTAACTTTCCTTCAAATTCATACCATACATTTACAAATTGAACATTCTCTGCATGACATTGAAAGTTTATTTTTCACTTGGTCAGACTGTACCACTTTACCCTAGTCCTGAAGATATTTCCAGGCACAAACTTTGTTTGCACACACACACACTTGGATAAAGGATTAAACTAAATTTATTATTACTGCATGACATAATTCAGCCATCTTGTCATTCATTATCATTGGTCTCCTTCTCAGTTCACTACCATCATATCTGGGCAACAAGCTTACCACTTTACCAGTGACACTGTTATCATTCACTTCCTGCAACACCCCTCCATGTGGGGCACCTGTTTGTGGTGGAGAGGACCTCCCAGTGATGGTACTGGCCCTTTTCATTCTTCCTCTTTTTCTTTGCTTTTCTTCCCGTATTCTTTGCTCTACTAACCCGGACCACCATCACTGGGATCCAACGCCCTGCCACCGTGTTTGCTGTGCGGTACGACCTGTGGACATCCAGAAAGGGGGATCCTGGTAGTCTTGCACTACTTTGGCCCCTGCTTTGGCAAGATGGGTGGTCCTGGATGGCCCAGCTAGGATCAATCGGCTACTGGGCTTGCCTGCAAGGGTCAT
Source organism: Typopeltis vanoorti (assembly GCF_054136105.1). Classification (NCBI taxonomy): domain Eukaryota; kingdom Metazoa; phylum Arthropoda; class Arachnida; order Uropygi; family Thelyphonidae; genus Typopeltis; species Typopeltis vanoorti. The sequence goes on from NC_143563.1 coordinate 4,295,562, forward strand.
TGGTGTTGCAGTAAGTCTCTCACCCCATGGTCCAGGGTCTGGATCCTAGACCTGCTGCAGTGCCGGTATAGCATCCAGGGTAGCCCTGACGTTCCACTCCTGAGCGCATTTTTTGCTTGCCGGGTAGTGGGCGTCTATGTTTGGCTCGTGGTGGGTGGGGAGCTTTGCTGCTGAATTAAAAATTCCTTAAAATATGAATTCTTCATCCTCAAATGTTTCAGGGACCCTAACAAAGTCCCAACCAAGTACTGATAATATTCACACAGCATATAGGAACAGAAGTAAGAAACAAAAGATATCAGATGCTAACAAAAATGTACCAACCTTTTTAATCATTCATGCAACAGGTGAAAAACCAATTGGGAAAATGTCACCCTTCTTTATCCAAAAAGGTTTAGAAGGACTGGCAGGATCTCCCAAAACTGTCAAGAAATTGCGTTCTGGTGATATCCTCGTGGAAACAATGTGCAAACAACATTCCGAGAAACCTACTGAGAGCAACGACAATGGGTGGAATACAAATTGCAGTAACACCTCACAGAACACTCAATTCCAGTAGAGGAGTGATATCAGAATGGGATCTCCTTAAGGTTTAAGCTCTGGACATATCTCCTGATGAGGAGATATGTTCAGAGCTTAAAGATCAAGGAGTGATGGGTGTGAGACGCATCCTGATACGCAGGGATGGTCGCCTGGTCTCAACCAGGAATATCATCCTTACTTTTGATACACCTAGGCCTCTGACATCTGTAAAAGCAGGGTATCTCAGCTGTCCTGTTAGAATATATATCCCTAACCCGCTGAGATGCTTTAAATGTCAAAGGTATGGACATGACCAAACTGCCTGTTGTGGTTCTACTACCTGTGCTTGATGTGGTAGTAAAGAACATGAAAATAAATCTTGCTGTGAAAAAAAAGCTGAATGTGTCAACTGTCAGGGAGATCATCCAGCATGCTCTCGTGCTTGACAGAAATGAAAAGATGAAAAAGAGATACAAAACATTACATATCAGGATGCAAAAAGAAAGCTAGCCACCATTACACCTGTTCTATGATCCTCTTATGCTGAAAAAGTAACAATTAAAAAAGTGCCAACAGCAACTCAAACATGTATGTCTATTCCACCATTTGATAATTTCACCATATCTGAACTTTACGATCGTAAGTGCTTCTCTGTTGAGTGCATTAATCACAAGACCTATGGGCTTACTCCAGAGACAACTTCAAAAATGGTCCCGTTCAATGAAAACTCATCTGTCAAAAAAATTATAGTGGAGACTTCACTCAAAGATAAACCACCAGATGCTCGCACAAAAAAATGGATACCTCAATACCCACTGAAAGCAAACTAAGCATACCAACTGACCCTAACACATTGGATGTTTTGAACACTCTACCAGAGGAAGAGATGGACACTGGCCATCCATACTTCCCTAAAACAGTGGATAAATATAAATCTGATAAAGGTAAGCCCTCAACCTCTCAAAAACCAGACAAGTCAGTAAAATCAAAACAATAGGAAAATTTTTACAATGGAACTGTCGTGGGATCCGCCAGAATATTGACAATATCAAGATGTTGTTGAAGAAACACAAACCTTTCTGTTTCTGTCTACAGGAAACTTACTTAAAACCCAATGAGGACCATAACTTTAGGAATTTCACTCTTGTACGTAAGGATAGAACTGGAGATGGTCCTGCTCATGGAGGGGTAGCTATCCTAGTGGGAAATCATACTCCTTTCCATCAGGTCCAACTTAATACCTCTCTGGAGGTGGTAGTGATTCGCTTCTCTGTGGGATTCCTTATTACAGTATATGTTCAATTTATTTACCACCAAATGCTGAGTTAAATGAAATTGATCTTGATAACCCCTTATCTCGCAATTGCCTGAACCCATACTTTTGATGGGTGACTTTAACGGTCACAATACTCTATGGGGTAGTGCCAACACTAATAGACGAGGATGAAGTATTGAAAAAATTCTTGATAATAAGAACCTTTCCCTTCTAAATAATAAACTCAATACTTTCTTCCGGGGTGCTTAAGGGTCAAAGCTGTATAACTGAGAGGAGACCTCCACATAGCCTTTAAAGGAATGCGGAGAACCGACCAGGGCTTCTGACCTAATGTCCAATCCTCACCTTCTCATGGTGCACCCTGTTGGGTATCTACTTGGATACTGAACGGACGAGGATAGACTGGCAATTTGGGATTTAGCCGACCAAATTGTATTCTTATTGGTTAAACCAAAATATAGAATGATGGTACAACATGACAAAATTTCATGCCGGCTGGGGCGTCGCCCGGTTAAACAAGGCCCCTGTTGTTTTCGCCAGGGAACCAGGGCGAACAGCGAAAAGTCAGCTACTGGAACAAATCTGAAAATAAACCCCAACTCAACATCACCAGAGTTAAAGATCAGTACTATCAACGTAAGAAGCCTGAATGGCAAAGAAATGGAGCTAGCTGAGGAATTAGATAAGTACCAGATCGACATAATAGGGCTGACTGAAACAAAAAAGACCAAAACTGGTGAGATCTTTCTGAGCAATAAATACAAAATATTATATTCAGGCAATGACAATCAAGGAAAAGAAGGAGTAGCCATAGTATTCAACACAAAATACGAGGCTAATCTTCTTGAATGGCAGTCAGTCTCAAGTAGAGTAATGTGGGCAAATATGAGAATGGGGAACTGGACAATGAGACTTATTTGTGCCTATGGTCCCACAGAAGGTTCTACTAAGGCAGAAGTGGAGGAATTTTTTGAGGCTTTAGAAAAAGCAACTGACACAATGAAAAATGAAAAGTTGGTCCTTGTTGGAGATCAAAATAGCAGAGTAGGAAATGATTGTGAGACATACAAAAATATTTTGGGAAAATTTGGAGAAAAGAGCAAAGCTAATAATAATGGCAAATATCTGTTGGATTTCTGCTCAGGACATGGACTGGTTATTACTAACACCATGTTCCAGCATAAAAATGTGCACAGATTCACATGGACAGAAGAGGCTAGGAATAAGCAAAGTCTCATTGACTGTGTTATTGTTGATAGTGATGTTTTCTCCCTGGTGCAGGACACCAGAGTGTACAGAGGATTTGAAATTGGAAGTGATCACTATTTAGTCTTGAGCAGGATAAAATTGAATTTCATATTGAAAAGAATAACATGTAAGAAAGTTTTAAAGCGAATAAAAGTTGAGCAGCTCTCAGATGTGAGCTGTAGACTAAAATATACAAAAATTATTGAAGGAAATATGAAAGAGTTTGAGAACAGGAATCAAACCTTGGAGATTCAGTGGCAAACTCTGAAGAAAACATTGATTGATTCTGCCAGAGAGGCATGTGGTGAGGTTGTTTGTAAGGATAAAAAAATCAGAACTCCCTGGTGGACACAGGAGGTTAAAGAGGCAGTGAAGGAAAAGAAGAAAGCATACCAGAAGTTCCTGTCAAATAAGTCAGCTTGTGCTCTTAGAGAATATAGAGACAAATGCAAGAATGCTAAACACTGTGTAAAACTAGCTAAACAAAAGTCATGGGAGGACTTTGGCAAGAATATAGAAAATAAATATCAAGAAGGTGGCAAAATATTCTAGAGGTTGTTGAAGAAGCTTAAGCATGGAGGAAAGAATGCTATAAAAGGAATTAGAGATGATAAAGATGACATGAAAACGGGAGAAAAAGATATCCTTGAAGTATGGAGTAATTACTTTGAAAAACTGCTAAATGAAACAAGCAGTGATGACAGCACAGTGGTAAAAAACACTGACCAGGCATGCAGTCAGGAATACATATCCATACTTGAAGTAGAAAAAGCCATCAAAGGCTTGAAATGTGGAAAGGCAGCAGGAGTAGATGATATTTGACCAGAAATGCTGAAGTATGGTGGTATAAGAGTCTTACAGTGGCTGCTCTGCATAGTTCACAAAGCCTGGACAGAGGGACGAATTCCCGATGATTGAAGTAGAGCTCTCATAGTACCCATATATAAAAAGGGAAATAAAACTGCATGTGAGAATTACAGAGGTATTTCCCAACTGAGTATTTCCTGGCAAGATCTATGCAAGTATACTTGAGAAACGGTTGAGAAGAATTGTTGAAGAAAAGCTTGGTGAAGAACAAGCTGGATTCAGGCCAAATAGAGGCTGTCAGGATCAGATCTTCACTTTACGACAAATAGTCGAGAAAGCATGGGAATATAACAAAGATCCGTATTTAAGTTTTGTCGATCTGGAAAAGGCATATGACAAGGTGCCAAGAGAGAAGCTATTCAATATGCTGCAGTTATATGGTGTCAATGGGACATTATATCAAGCAATACTTAGTCTTTATTTGAGTTGTAAGTCAGCAGTTAGAATTGAAGGAACTACAGGAAGATGGTTTAATGTTAAATCTGGTGTGAGACAAGGATGTACATTTTCCCCTCTGTTAGTCATTATCTATATGGATCACATTATGAAGGAAAGTGGTATTAAACATGATATCAAAATTGGAGATGTTAATGTCAGCTCTTTGCTTTATGCAGATGATGTTATACTTCTAAATAAATCCGCTACAAGTCTGCAAGATTCTCTGACTAAATTGAATAGCTCTTGTAATAGATATGGTATGAAGGTCATCAATAAAAAGACAAAGATGATGAAAATAGGCAGAATCATTGAAAATGTCAACTCTGTTGTGAATGGAGAAACTGTGGAACAAGTAAAACATTTCAGCTATTTAGGCACCATTTTTACTGAAGATGGTAAATTAAATATAGAAATAGACAACAGAATCAGCAAAGCTGGTATGGTGGGAAGTCAATTGAATAAATTCATATGGAATAAGAGAGAAATTAGTCGGAACACTAAATTAGCTGTATACAAGACAGTGTTCAAACCAGTTTTAACTTATGGATCTGAGAGCTGGGTCAGAAGTAAAACACTTGACCAAAGACTAGAGACTTCAGATATGAGAGTCCTGAGAAAGATTATAGGCATGAACAGATGGTATCAATGGCAGTATCATATTAAAAACGAGGATATTAGGAAAGAACTTGACATTGTCAGCATCCAGGAATGCGTTAGCAGAGCTAATCTCAGGTGGTATGGTCACTTAAACAGAATGGGCGAGGAAAGATTAGCAAAACAAATGTTCTCTGCCAGGTTGGCAGGAAAACGACCCAGAGGAAGACCAAGATATAGGTCGATTGATACGGTACAAAGTGCTTTAGACGATAGAAATATAAGATCTGATAATATTGGAGTCTTGACAAGTAACAGACTGATTTGGAGGAATATTGCAGATAGGAAATTAATAATGATGTAATTTTTTTCATGTAGTACTATCATATCCTGTACATCTCTTGAGGGTACATGGCAGGAATTTGATGATGATGATGAATACTTTCTTCCATATGCCTACTCGCTCATATTCTGCAATTGATCTTACAATCTGTTCCCCTTCTATTCTTCCACTGCTTATGTGGGACGTTGAAGAGAACATATATGGAAGCGATCACTTTCCTGTTCTTTGTACGCTGTCTTCACAGGAACCATGTTCACCCACATGGATACCTATATGGAAAATGAATGAGGCTGACTGGAACACTTTCTGTCATCTTATTTTAAAGATACCAAGCAATTTTAAACCTGGTTTTACTCCATTTTTTTTTCCAAGTAAGCAAACAGACAAAATGTCAAGTTCACGTCTACCACGAGTTGCCTTGGTCTTGCACTACCTGTGGGATCAGCAAGTCTTGCATAAATTGCAGGCGTAAACTTGATTTTGTCTGTTTGCTTACTTGGAAAAAAAATGGAGTAAAACCAGGTTTAAAATTGCTTGGTATCTTTATCATAACTATACCCAAGTTAAAAATACTTTCTACATCTATATCTCCTCCTGAGATTTTTATTTAATAAGGTTATAACACCTTATGGTAACTCGTTTTGGTAAAATAGTTACAAGCTCTGCATTACTAAATCTTGGTATTTCTAGCCTGGCTCCCCACTGATAAGACCTCAATAAAGGTCGAAACCGGTCTGGGTAGTGGCCCCTTGCCTTTAATACAAAACATCATACATCCCGTTCTTGGAGATGTGTTTTGGCATTAAGTGTAAATATTAAGATTAGTGATCAGAGCTTGCTCCACGTCTACCACGAGTTGCCTTGGTCTTGCACTACCTGTGGAATCAGCTAGTCTTGCATAAATTGCAGGTGCAAACTTGACATTTTGTCTGTTTGCTTACTTGGAAAAAAAATGGAGTAAAACCAGGTTTAAAATTGCTTGGTATCTTTAACATAACTATACCCAAGTTAAAAATACTTTCTTTCTCTCATCTTGCAAAATTTAATGCTGATGCCATCAGTCAAAAAACACCTATCAATGAAGCTGTAAAATATATAACAGAATGCATTGTCCAGGCATCAACAACCTCCATCCCCAAAACATCATCTCGATTTCCAGTCTATCCAAAGCCTTGGTGGAACCCACCCAAAAAAGATCAACACAGAGCATGGAGCATATTTTGTAGATACCCCACCACATCAAATTTAATAACTTTCAAGCGTGCTTGAGCCAGAGCACGTTTTGTAAGATGTCAGAATCAAAAACAATCATGGATCCAATTTACTACATCAATTAATCAAATGACCACTCCAAATATTGTTTGGGATAAAATCTGGAAAATGAAAGGCAGATATAGTATACATTGTTTGTCCACCTTAGACTATAATGGAAGTGTTCTTGCTGATCCCAAAGCTATTTCAGATACTTTAGGAAAAACTTTTGCTAAAATCTCAGCAACAGCTTCATATTTTCCGGAATTTTTAATGCTGAAAGAGCAGCAAGAGAAACAAAGGCTTAATTTTTCTACCAACATTCTTCAGCCCTATAATCAGCCATTTGTCAAGGAGGAACTAAAAAGAGCTCTCCTACGATCTCACCCTAGTGCAGTAGGACCTGATGACATCCATTATGAAATGATAAAACATCTGCTATCATCTTCAATGGATCTTCTTCTCTTATTATACAATTGGGGGTGTACGCCATACAGGGAGAAATTATATAGTTGGGGGCATACTTGCAGAGGAAAAGTTTCCAAATTCATGGCATAAGTCGATTGTCATTGCTATCCCAAAACCAAGAAAAGATCCAACACAAGCAAATAATTATCAACCCATTGCTCTGACCAGCTGTCTTTGTAAGATACTAGAGAAAATGGTTAATGCCAGACTTCTCTGGTACTTGGAAAGCAACAGTCTTCTTTCCAATATACAATGTGCTTTCCATAGACATCGATCAACTTTAGACCATTTAGTTCGGTTAGAAACATGTATAAGAGATGCATTTCTGAAGCGAGAACATCTTGTCTCAGTTTTTTTTTGACATGGAAAAAGCTTATGACACAACCTGGAGATATGGCATATTAAAAGACCTCTATAACCTAGGTCTCAAAGGACACCTGCCTATATTTATTAAAACTTTCTGTCCAAGCGAACTTTCCAAGTCAGAGTGGGAAGTATGCTATCTCAACCATATCTTCAAGAACAAGGTGTTCCTCAAGGCTTTGTCTTAAGTGTAACCCTTTTTGCTATTAAAATCAACTCAATCATTGAACAGCTTCCTCCCACTGTAGACAATACTCTATATGTTGATGACTTCACAATTTACTGTCACTCACGTAACATGAGGGTAATTGAAAGACAACTTCAGCAAGCAATTGATCATGTCTCTCTGTGAGCTCTTAATAATGGGTTTAGGTTTTCAACAGAAAAAAGTATCTGTGTACACTTCTGTCGAAAACGCACTCATCACCCAGATCCTGAACTAAGAATGGGTCCTACTGTTATTGCAGTAACTACAGAAACCAAGTTCTTGGGACTCATTTTTGACAGAAAACTCACATTTCTAGCACACATTCGTCAACTAAGAGAAAAGTGCAAAAGAACTTTGAACCTCCTATGCTCTCTATCCTCTACTGAGTGGGGTGCTGATCGAGCTTCATTGCTTTATCTTTATCGTGCACTTATACGTTCAAAACTGGATTATGGGTCCCAAGTCTATGGTTCGGAAAGACAGAGTAACCTACGATGGTTGGATTCCATCTGTCATCAGGGTATACAGATAGCTACTGGTGCCTTTCGCACCTCACCCACTCCAAACCTCTATGTAGAAGCAAATGAATTAGCTCTATCACTTCGATGAAACAGTTGTCTCTTAATTATGCCCTAAAAATAAAATCTCTCCCAGATCACCCTACATGGAATAGTATCTTCTCTCTGCATTGGGAAGCTCAATATCACACACATCAAACTGCTATACATCCTTTTGGTATGTGTATTAAAGAAACTATGCAAGCTGTTAGTATAAATGTTGACAACATTAGCTACACTAAACATAACAGCATTCCTCCATGGCAGGTTTGCACACCATCCTGCAACCTCTCACTTTGTCAGCTACAGAAATCTTACACCCCATCATCCATCTACCTGCAATTGTTTAATGCACACAGAGCAGCACACGCTGATTTCTTACCCATCTATACTGATGGTTCAAGAACTAACACCTCTGTTGGCTGTGCTGCTGTGTTTCCTGACATTATTATCTCAAATCAGATCCCACCTGAACTGCAGTAATTATACAGCAGAGTTACAGCCATTCAGCTTGCACTTGTGCATATAAAAGAAAACTGCTACCAAAAGTGTATAATTTATACAGACTCATTGAGCTCTTTACAGGCTATCTCTTCTCCTATGTATAATCCTCATCCAGTACTTTATGAAGTGCTACACCTGCTTCACAAAATGAAAATCCTTAATTTCGATGTTCAGTTCTGCTGGATTCCCAGCCACATTGGAATCAAAGGAAATGAGGCTGCAGATGCAGCTGCTAAGTCAGCCCATACCTTCTCCACATACTATTTGACAGTTCCATATACAGACTACAGACAACTTATAAGATCAAAGCTAATTGCTCAGTGGGAGTTAACATAGCAAGAAACATCAACAAACAAATTATATAACATTAAACCTGAAATTAAACACTGGCATTCTAGTCAACGTACAAAGAGAAAGGAGGAGGCTGTCCTTGCTAGGCTCCGCATAGGTCACAGTCACCTTACGCATTCTCATTTACTGAGAGTTGATGACCCTCCCATATGTGAAAAATGCAACACACATCTCACTATTCATCATATTCTGGTAGATTGTCAAATTACACTAGAGAGGAATGAAATTTTCACCTATCTAACCAAGCCATATACACTCAGGGAAATGCTAGCAGACTCAGGCAAATTGCATGATGTTTTTAATTTTTTAGAAAGAATTAATTTGTACAAACACATTTGACCATAAATTTGTTTATATGTAAATACTTTTTTTGCTTAACTTAACTGTTATACATACATATTATTCATTAGGTTAAATCTGACCAATTATGTATTACCATAGGCCTTGATTTTGTATATTTGTATCACTCTGTTGTAATTTTGTTAATATGTAAATACCATAAAGCTAAACTTAAATTTTATGCTTCAATGCTGTATAATAATTCCTTTTATTAGCATAATAATGTTTATTATAATCTTACTAGATGTAGACACTGCTTTCCTTGACTTGTTTTGTATATACATATGTTAACCTATAATTATCTATTTATGTACTGCTGAAACCTCTGCAGTAATTTTGTTTATATGTAGATATTGCATCAATTAACATGCATTTTGTGTATGCATCTTATTTACTACTTTATTTTTCAAATAATCATGTACTGCTGTAGGACATCTTACATATTTGTGTACTTTCTAGAAATTCTGTTTATATGTATTCTAAATTCTGTTTTTACTGCATTGCTAAATTTAATTTTCATCCATGCATATTGTATAATAATCCCTTTTTGCCTATTTTTGTACTGCTATAAAGGCATCTATTATAATCTTACATATATGTAGATACTGCATTCCTTGGCTTGGTGTTTCATATATTATGTATTAACTTATATTGTTAACTATTTTTGCACTACTGTAATAACCTCTGACCTTGTGTGTTGCTGTGCCCTCTGCAGCAGTTCTGTTTACCTAGAGATGCTGCTTTGAGAAACTATTTTTCTATAAATGCCAATGTTATAACCTCTAGTAGTATGGTACAGTATGACCTTTGTAGTTTTTGTACCAAATAAACTATAAACCAGCCAACCAACCAATCAATCCTGCAACAACTTCCTCAACTCCCTTTCCACATTCTTTGTCTCACTACCCAAGGAATTTGTTTCTGAACACCTCTTCTTTCTTCCTATGCAAAGCAATTAATATTCGTTATTTAAATTAAGAGGATATTAAATCCACTTAATTTAAATAAAGAATCTTAATGCAAAAGTGGTAAAGTTCTGATCACTATTCTTGGTATTTTCCATAATGTAAAAACACATTTCCTAGGAAATGTATGCTGTTATTACATTGTGGTGGGAGGTTACTACCCAGACCGGTTTCAGCCTTTTTTGAGGCTTCATCAGTGAGTAGCTAGACCAAATAAATAAATACCAAAGGGTATAGCGAAAAGAACTTATATACTCTGCTATACGAGTTGTCAAAAAAGGTGCAAAAATTAATTTACTTAAATATAAAGAGCGAATAGGCTTCATTGCGGTGATATAAACATTATTTAAATTAAGGGGATATTAAATCCCACATTGTTTTAAAACCGAATAAGAAACTCAAAGATTGGAATCAGAGATTTTCATGCCGAATATAGTAAACTATCAAAGTATCGGCGATTACTAGCGTGAGCTAATGCAAGTAGTTGTAGCACATAAGCTGCGAGTTGCCCGAGATTGTACTACGTACTAGGACTACTTGCATTAGCTCACTAGCGTGAGCTAATGCAAGTAGTCCTAGTACGTAGTTTTATAGTTTACTATGTTCATAGTAAACTATAAAAAATATATAAAGTTTACTTTTATAAACTATAAAAAATATATAAATGTATAAAGTTTACTTTTATAGTTTACTATGTTCAGCTTGAAACTCTCTGATTCCAATCTTTGAGTTTCTTATTCGGTTTTAAAACAATGTGGGATTTAATATCCCCTTAATTTAAATAATGTTTATATCGCCAAAATGAAGCCTATTGGATCTTTATATTTAAGTAAATTAATATTCGTTTTATTGTTTCACTTGTAAAACCTGTCTTATGCCCTGTATTTTTTATCACACATTTAATAATTGTGTTACCATATAAAGCAACCATATCTTTAGATACTTGCTTCTTCTTCTTAACCTCTTTGTCATTTACATCAGTTATACTTTTCTTTAAATGTTCAGTTTCCTCCTTGATACATTTAACCTGACTCTTCATTTTCATTAACTCTTGCCTAAGCTGTTCCACATCACTAATATTACTGTCACAAGCATTCCAATCTATTTTCTGATTATTCTGTGTTAAGATCTTGGAGAAAGTAGTGAGGGACCGTATATAGCATTGGACAGATGAGGGTGGTGTTATCAGTGAAAGTCAACATGGATTTGTGAAGGGGTGCTCTTGTTTTAGTAATATGCTAGCCTTTTATAATACAAGAGCATTTGATAAGGGAAAGGCATATACTGCCATTTTCTTAGACTTAGCGAAAGCATTTGATAGGGTGCCACATGATAAGCTGATATTTAAAATGCAGCACATGGGTTCGGGTGTGAGGTTGGTCAACTGGATTCAGGATTGGCTGTCCGATAGGTATCAGAGAGTTGTGTATGGTGGGACAGTTTCAAGGAGGCAGAGGATTACAAGTGGGGTCCCACAGGGCTCAGTACTGTGACCTATATTGTTTAACCTTTATATCAATGACATTGTCAGTGGATTGCAAGGGGATATTCAGTTGTTTGTGGATGATGCGAAGCTGGGAAGGATTATTAGTAATGTGGTAGCAATGCAAGAGGATTTGAATAAGCTAGATAGATAGGCAAATGAATGGGGGTGTCGGTTTAATGCAGCAAAATGTAAGGTCTTGAGGTTTGGGAAACATCGACGGGACGCTGCATACTCAATGGGAGGAGTTGTACTGGAGGAAGTAGGGGAGACAAGAGATCTGGGATTGATGATTGATAGAAACTTTTTTTTTTGTTGAAAGTTTATTTTACACTTGGTTAGACTATAATAAATTTAGTTTAATCCTTTATCTAAGGGTGAGCAAACAAAGTTTGTGCCTGCAAATATCTTCAGGACTGGGGTAAGGTAGTACATGTTACTACCTTACACGTGTACTACCTTACACCAGTCCTGAAGATATTTTTGGGTGCAAACTTTGTTTGCTCACACTTGGATAAAGGATTAAAATAAATTTATTATGATTGATAGAAACTTGAAATTTAGGGGACATATTGCAAAGGTGGTGAAGGTAACACATAGGATTGCTGCAATTATGAGAAGGACACTGACCTGCAGAGATAAAAGGGTTATCATTCCGTTGTATAAGTCTCTGATCAGACCACACTTATTGTTCTCAGATTTGGTCTCCAGGATTTGAAGGGGATAAATTAACTGTGGACAGGGTACAAAGGTGGTTTCAGGACTTTACCATGTTAGTTATGAGAATTGGCTGAGGGAATGTGGACTGCAGAGTTTGGTGGATAGAAGAAGAGAGGTGATATGATTGAGATTTTTAAACTATTGAGAGGTGTTAGAGGGTTGATACTGGGGAGTTCTTTCGCTTGGTTGAACAGCGGGAAGGAGTGATGACAAGAGGCCATCCCTGGAAGTTATGAAAGGAATCTGTTTGCAAGATGGTCAGGAGTGGTTTCTCTGCATGGAGAGTAGTTGAACCATAGAATGCATTGCCTGATGGAGTGGTGAGAGCGAGAACAGTCAATGAGTTTAAGGACTAGTATGATAGACTTTGTGGTTTTCAGAGGGGACCTCCCCTTGATGAGTCTTAATAGATTGTGTTTCTTAGGAAGGACCTCCCACGATGAGTCTTTTGACTCCATGGAGGCGTGCATAATAATAATAATAATATCATTCTTATTTTTGGAATATCCTAGCTTTTCATCACACTTCTCACATACCATAATATGTTCCTTTTTATTGTTCAATCCAACACTCCATAAATCTTTAAAATATTTGGATGCATATATAAAGCATTAGTCACATCTTATCCACTGCGAAAAGTCCAGGGAAGAACTTGACCTTTGAGTTAAGACCTTCTGAGCTGCTGGCGTAAGCTTCTTTGCTGCCACTGCTGCCATTTTTATCACATTAATGGCACCTCCTTGTTTTTTGCTGCAATAATGAGAAGGTCGCTAACCTTCAGAGATAAAAGCGTTATCATTCCATTGTATAAGACCCTGATCAGACCACACTTAGACTATTGTTCTCAGATTTAGTCCCCAGGATTTGAAGGGGATAAATTAACTGCAGAAAGGGTACAGAGGCAGATAACAAAGATGGTTTCAGGACTGTACAATGTTAGTTATGAGGATCGGTGAGGGAATGTAGACTGCAGAGGTGATATGATTGATTGAGACTTTCAAACTGTTGAGAGGTGGTTACAGGGAGTTGACACTTGGGAGTTCTTTCGCTTGGTTGAACACCAGGAAGGCGTGATGACAAGGGACCATCCCTGGAAGTTGCGAAAGGAAACTGGAAGCAAGAGGGTGAGGAGTGGTTTCTTTGCATGGAGGGTGGTTGAACTGTCGAATGCTTTGCCTGATAGAGTGGTGAGAGCGAGAATGGTCAATGAACTTAAGGAATGGTATGAGGGAACTCCCACGATGAGTCTTGATAGACTTTGTGTTTCCTAGGAAGGATCTCCTGCAACGAGTATTTTGACTGCATGACGGTCTAAATAATAATAATTAATAATAAAAAAAAGCCATCCATGTGTCATATCAAATTCCTTGATTTAATTGGGAAATGAATGCTACTCTACACCTTTCTTATCTCTAACATCTGCTTTAACTTATTAAAAAATATTAGCAAGTAGTGAAATGCAGTCTTCTTTGTATTAAAAAAAATGAAGTTTTAATTGGCAATTGAGCCACATTTCGCCATTTCCCAAATGAATATTTAATGAAAATTAAGTAAAATAAAATGTGAAATTTTAATTTTTTCATTTTTTTCAATTTCATTTATTTGGAAGCATATCAAATTAATTATAAGGTTTATTAAGATATTTATATTTACACTATTATTTGTACTATTAATACCAATTTTTGATAATTATTTACATTTTTTTTATGAAATAAGTCTGAAGAAAGAAATGATACATAGAGTGGACAGCGTAGCAGCAGAATTCAGCAAAGCCTCAGATAAACAGCTATCTCATGCAATTAAGGAAACCATCAGTGAATCCGTGAATGCAAATATTCAGTTGAAGAAAACTTCAGAAACAACATTACAGTTAACAGAAACTAATTTGAAATTAAAGAATTCTGAACTAAAATTGAAGCAGCAAATTCAGATTCGGGAATCCATTGCAAAAGAGTTATCTTCTGAAGTAGCAAATCAGCAGAAGGTATGTTAAAAAAACTTTGAGGATATTTAGCATTGGGATAAGTTAATCTGTATTTGTTTTATAGCTACTAGGTATTATTTCTGATATAATTCCCATTACTCTCTATTATATCTGGAGTACTCTTATTAACATATTGAAGATTGGACTGCAAACTATGTTTTAATACTGTTCCAGGATGGAGACCGAGACCACTTACAAATGTATCATAATCAATGCATTTTAAGTATACTCATATGCTATGCATAGAATCCTCCCAAATTAAGTATGTAGCACATTATTGCTGTAAGGGGAATTACTCTTTAATTTGCTGATCTTTGTCCATTGGGTTTTATTTTCCTTTCTGTGAGAATTCTACTCCAATCATCTAAAATTTGATCCTCTGACTACTAGGCTTTCTGAATTATGCAGTGTAGCCACTTTCCGGTCTGGTTGGCTGAGTGAATCTGCTCTCCAGCCAAAAGACTGTGGGTTTTCGAATCCCACCATGGACGTAGATATCTGTGATTGTCTGTGAAAATATTGATGGTGGGTGGTGGTCGGCGGTAGATGCCATTGGTGTAGATGATGATGGTAGTAGCAGTGGAGACAGAGAGCTGTAGGGTACATGCCCTCCCTCGATGAGTCTTTGGACTCCCTGGAGATGTCACATAATAATAATAATAATAATAATAATAATAATAATAAAACTTTTATACCACCATATGCAAGCATTTCTGTTGAATATCATCTACTCAAGCTGCCTTTTGACATTTCAAGTTTTTGATAGATTCTTCTACTTGAAGTGTTGATAATGTTCCTAATTGCATTCCTCTTGAATGTTTTTGGTTACCATTTTGTCACTGCTCGGCCATTTAGCAATCTTACAAAGTAATTACTCAGGACATCTAAAATAATAATATTATTATGATGATGATTATTATTAATATAAGACATCCTGCAGTGAATCAAAAGACTCATTGCAGGAGGATCAGTTTCATAAAAAGAGCGATCGTCTACTTATGCCCTAAACCCATTCACAGTTTCAACACAGTTTCAGGCAATGTGTACCACTAATCACTCACACTCCATGCAAAAAAACCTGTTTCTGACCCTTTTGCTGACATTCTCCTTATAGTTTGCAGAGATGGCCTATTATTTTACCATTGTCTGCCTCTGTGAAAAATCTCCTCCACATTAATCTGTTAACAACCCTCACCAACTTAGACGTCATCATTATTATTATGTGACAACTCCAAGGAGTCCAAAGACTTATCAGGGAGGGCACCTACTCTACAACTCTCCGTCTCCATCACCTACAGCAAACCACCACTACTGGTATTTTTTTGTCTGTAAATTGTGTGTGTTCTCCAGGCTGATTTGTCTGTATGTGGGATGAAAAACCTGAGTTTCCAGGAGAAAATTACTGCTACCTCTTTATCAGATCTGCTAACCCACCTTCATTAAAAAAAAAAACGAAAACATATAAAGATTCCTCTTGTCATGACAAGAATCAGACTTACCACTGTTCTTCAAATTGTGCTAAGGGAACTTATATCCTCCCCCCTCACCTTTTTCTATTTGCAAACCAAGTTACATTCTCTCGGTCTGTCCTTATATCCCACATGACATAACACCAATTTATTGAACCTTCTCTAGACCCTCTCTAAGATATCCTTATCCTCTTGAAAAGCAGGAAACTAAATCTGGACACTGTAGTCTATATGTGTGGCCTGATCAAGGCTTTATACAAGATAACCATAACTTTTCTGCTTCTGCATGTTAAGATTATCCTCATCATTTCCATAATATTGTAATGTTCATACAATGTGATCCTTAACATTAAGTTTCAGTCCATCATCACATACAGATCTCTCATCTCTTCTACCTCCTTCAAAATTTCTCTACTAATTTTATACTCTTCATCCCAACCTTGCCTGCTAAATTGCAAGACTTTCACTTTCCAACATTAAACTGATAACTCCAACTGATAACTAATATCCACTCAATTGAGATCCACCTATAAGACCACATCTGCTTCGCTCTTCATAGTTAATCCCAACTTTGCATCATCAGCAAAACAACTGCATACTTCTAGTTAAACCTTTCTTGATATGATTCTCATATGAGTTAAACAATAATGACTTCAAGACATTAGCAGAGTACTGTAGAGGCCCTGCAGTACTCTGCTAGTAACCTTCCACTTTTTATTATTATTATTATTATTATTCAGGCCTCCATGGAGTCAAGAAACTCATCGTGGGAGGTCCTTTTATGCCACCATATGTGAGCATTTCTGTTGAATATCATCTACTCAAGCTGCGTTTTGCACATTTCAAGTTTTTGATAGATTCTTCTACTTGAAGTGTTGATATATGTTCCTGATTGAACATATATCAAAAATAAAACATAAAGTCTGTCATACCACTCCTTGAACTCATTGACCTTGCTCTCACCACTCTATCAGGCAATGCATTTCACAATTCAACCATCCTCCATGCAAAGAAACCACTCCTCACCCTCTTGCTCACAGATTCCTTTTAGAACTTCCAGGGATGGCTCCTTTAACATGGCTCCTTGCCATGTTCCACCAAGCGAAAGAACTCCCCAATGTCAACCCTGGACCTCTGGATCCACCAAAAGTTTAAAGGTCTTGATCATATCACCTCTCCTTCTTCTATCCACCAAACTCTGCAGTCCACATTTCTTCAACTGATCCTCATAACTAACATTGTACAGTCTTGAAACCATCTTTGTTATCTGCCTCTGTATCCTTTCCACAGTTAATTTATTCCCTTCAAATCCTGGGGACAAATTTGAGAGCAGTAGTCTAAGTGTTAGAACACTTAGACTACTTGCTCACAGATTCCTTTTAGAACTTCCAAGGAGCCATCCCTGGAAGTTCTAAAAAGAATTTGTGAGCAAGAGGGTGAGGAGTGGTTTCTTTGCATGGAGGATGGTTGAATTGTGAAATGCATTGCCTGATAGAGTGGTGAGAGCAAGGTCTGATCAGGGTCTTATACAGCAGAATGATAACTATTTTATCTCTGCAGGTCAGCGTCCTTCTCATTATTGCAGCAATCCTCTGTGTTACCTTCACCACCTTTGCAATATGCTCCCTGAATTTCAGTTTTCTATCAATCATCACCCCAGATCTCTTGTCTCCTCTACTTCCTCCAATCAAGTATGCAGCTATTAGGATATTACTTTCTCCCTCTACAATCCACTGTTACCTATTTGACAGTCAATTACTTATATGACTCACTAGTCTCTTATCCTATTCTCATCTCTTTCAGTTTAGTTACTAGCTTCTCATATTACAATCTGTCAAAAGCCTTCATAAAATGCAAGTATGCCATTGTATATGCATCTCCCTTATCCAGTGAATTCATCATCTTGTTGTAATACAAAAGTAGATTTATAGAAAACACACTCTCCTAACAAAATCAAATTCTGAATCCTAGTCTTCACTAACCTCTAACATCTTAAGAAACAACTCCATAAACACAGATTTACCTATCGTTTTCTATTCCTTTGGGACTTGGCTTGTTGCAAGACTCATGGGAAACAGGCATACCAAAGGCACTGTTTATTCCCTAGAGTATTCTTCCTAAAAGCTGACAAGTCCTACTACTTTATTAAACATCAAGCTTCATATGATGTCACCTTCAGAAGGATGAAACACCTTTATAAACTGCTCATTAAATACTTCAACTGTATCCTCGGGCATTAATTACCAGTCTACTGTTGTCATCAACTGACATTATCTACCCATAGTCATTCCTCCTTCTTGCCATATATTGAAAGAATTCACAAGAAGTTTTCTTGGCTTAATTGCTAATTTCTGCTCATACTGCACTTTTGTTTTCTTTACAGCTGAGTCACTTTCTTACTATGTTCTTTTACTCTTCATGCGACTGATTATTACCAACATTCCTCATTTGTTGCCTCTACACTGCCTTCATTTCATGCTCTAATCCCCTCATTCATTCATTTTACTCCTACGTTGTTTTGCCTTTTCACTTTTAGAATACACTCAGACATTGCTGCTGTTACATTGCTTTTGATCAGTGCTCAAGCAGCATTTGTCTTCTTTTTGCTCAACTCCTCTTTCCATGTTACAGCTTGTCTCATAAGTTTTTTATAATCATCAGTCCTGTAGTTTCACATATATCCCTTCTTCACAGAGGTTCTGATATGACTGGTGACAAACCAGGCGATCACTTCATGGTCATCCTTGGAGGGGAAATTTGGACACTCCATTCAAAAGCACGTCATGTGATGATATGGCCAGATCTAAGGCTTTCAACCCTCATATGTCTTCTGATGCATATTGCCTAAGATAGTTATACCTTAAGAACTCATCTCAAGAAATTAATTTTTCTTGTTCCCTGATGCTATCTATTTCTTTGATCAGTATCACCTTAATTAATCATCAACATCATGCGTATCAAGAATTTAGGCCTAGCATCGCCCGTTCCGTCCTTAGAAGTCATCGTTGAATCGTTTAAGAGGACGTCCTGGTTTTCTTTTTCCTAACGGCTTGTATTTTAAGGTTTGTTTTGGTAATCTTTCTGTTTTCATTCTTTGAACGTGTTCCATCCATTTATGTTTATATTTTTTAATTTTTTCTATTATTGGTTCTTGGTTTAATTCTTTCATGATTTCTTCATTTCTTTTGTGATCAAATAGGGTATACTTTACAGTTTTTCTCATAAACTTAATTTCTGCTGTTATTAATCTTTGTTTGTCTTTTTGTTTTATTGTCCAGATTTTGCTTCCATACATTAAGACTGGTAGGGCTAATGTATTGTATACTTTTAGTCTGGTTTGTTTTTGAACTAAGTTTGGTTTAAATATTGAGTTTAATTACACCTGTTATTTTTAAATATTTTGCAATTTTTACATTTATATCTTTTTCATATGTGATCATACATCCTAGGTAGTTAAATGAATTCACCTGTTCTAAGATCTTGTTATCTATTACTATTTTAGTTCTTGCTGGATCTTGTCCTTTAAAGGCCATAGTTTTTGATTTTTCTGTTGATATTATCATACCATAATCTTTGGATATCTCATTTAGATCTAAAATAGCTTTCTGTAAGTTATCTTCAGAATTTGTAATTATTATTTGGTCGTCTGCAAAGAGGAGAGTGTTTAAGTTTACTGTAGGAGAAAGTTTAATTCCTGATGTATATTTTTATTCCATTTTATTATTATTTCATTTAAGTAGATATTAAAAAGAGTTGCTGAGAGGGGACATCCCTGTCGCACCCCTTGTTTATCTCTCTTGTATATGATAGCTCGTGATTTAATCTTATTTGTATTTGATCATTTTCATATATACTTGTGACAGCTTTTAGGATATTATTTGGTATTTGTCTTTCTTTTAATATGTTAAATAATAATTAATTAATAATTAAATACTAACCTTAATTAATATCAACCATAATGATCTAATCTTTAAATGTACCTGTGGCATGACTATAAACAACAAATTACCACCCGATAACCACAATAATTAACTTTGATGAAATGAAAGTACAGATATTTTGTACTGAAAATAACAGCACATCATTAGTGTGTAGAAACAAGCAAATCGAAGGAACAGGAATACAAATTACATACAGCAGTCAGCAATTTACCAAGTTTTTAATTGGTAAACCACTGACTGCTGTATGTACTTTGTATTCCCATTCCTTTTATTTGCTTGTTTCTACACACTGATAATGTACTGTTATTTTCAGTATGAAATATCTGTACTTTCATTTCATTAAAGGTAATTACTGTGGTTATCGTGTAATTTATTGTTTAACCATAATGATCACGACCCTTCTCTTGCTCACTAAGCCAAGACTGCCTATACATTTCTTTTCCTTTGTCTTCAACATTTTCCAGTCTATAGCAGCACCCTACTAAATATCACATCCTTTTTTTTGTCTTCAATATTCATGTCACTTTATCACTTCAGATTCCTTTCAGAATGCTCTTTCCTCATTTCTAAGCTTTGTTTTTTTTTGTCAATAGCCTCCAGAACATGGCCTCTGTTTCTTCAATATTAACAAACTAATAAAAAAAGGAGAGAGAGAGAGAGAAGAAAATATGAGTGTGAATTAAAACAGAATTTGAAAAAAAAAAAAAAAATGCAACTGGTAGAGAATGAAAATAATGAATCTTATCAAGGATAGCATAAATTAGCAGCAGAAAACTCAATTGGAAACCTCAATTGAAATTCAAAGTAAAATACAGCATAAAAAATTGTTCAGTGATGAATGTGAACTGGGAGTAAAGAAAAAAATAAGAAGCAATTGGCTTAATAACCCAACTGATATTTATGCCACTCACAAAGAGCTTCAAGGAAGCCAATAAAATAATAAGACAACAAAAAAAAAAATTTTTACATGAACAGATTGAAGAAATCCAGAAATACTTTACAGTAAATAATCCTAAAATTTTTTTCATAAAATTAAAAACCAAAAAACAGGTCCACATATGAACACAAATGTTAATCAACAACAGCAGTGGACAAATACTAGCCACTAGAGATGAAATAGCAAACAAGTGTGAGTATTTTCACAAACTCCTAAATTGTGATGAACCTTCTGAGTCTTTTGAACAGAATACTTATCATACTTGTCATCCAGAAATCTTTAAACCTTCTGTAGCTGAAGTAGAGGAAAGTACAAAGCAACTCAAAGACAACAAAACTCCAGGTAATGATGGAATAGCCAAACTCATTAAATATGGGGATAGTGAATTAACCACTAATATGCATAAGCTGGTACATTTAATATGGGAAAAAGAAGAGATACCTGCAGAATGGAAAGAATTGCTAATCATTCCGGTATATAAATAGGTAAACAGAAATGGCTGTGAAAATTACAGGGGAATATTATTATTATCTAGCACCTGGAGGTGCTAGATAATAATTTTCTAGCACCTCCAGGGAGTCCAAATTCTCATCGAGGGAGGACACCTACTATACAACTCTCTGCCTCCACCATTCAAAGCCACCAACTACTGCAAACCACATCATCTGCACCAACACCATCTACAACCCATCACCACCACCACTAGTATTTTCACAGACAATCAGAAACATCCATCACAAACGCCCACATTCAAACCCTCAGCCTTTTGGTTGGAGAGCAGATATGCTAACCACTTGACCAACCAGGCCGGCAATATTTTGTCTAACTTTTAAACACAGATACTATTATCGGCTAGACATAAGCAAAATAATACTGCCTAATAACTTAAAATATTATTATTATTATTATCTGAGACCTCCAGGGAGTCAAGGACTCATCGAGGGAGACTGTAAATTACCCAACCCAGCTATTATACCTTCCCTTAAATTCATTTACACTAGATGCACTCACTACCCGTAAGGGCAAATTATTCCACTCATTGCTCTCTGGAAGAAAAACCTAGCTCTTAACCCTTTCTTGACTGAGAACAGCCTTAACTTCCATGGATGCCCCCGTGTTCTCTCCCCGCCTTCCATATAACGAAAAATTCCATCATTTGAAATGCTGTAACACCCATTCAAAAGTTTATAGACCTTTATCATATCATCCCTCTTTCTCCTGTTAACCAGAGTCTGCAATCCACATACTCGCAATCTGTCCTCATAATCTAAATCCCATAATCCGGATATAATCTTGGTAACTCTTCTTTGTACCCTTTCCACAGCTTCTTTATCCCCTTGGAACCCAGGAGACCAAATCTGCGCACAGTAATCCAAGTGTGGTCTTATGAAACTTATAAAGAGGCAAAAATTACTTCCTTATCCTTATATGTCAAGGTTAACTTCAACATAGCAATTATCCTCTGAATTGTATTTGCAACTTTTGCTATGTGACCTTTGAACTTTAAATTCTTATCACCAGTACACCAAGATCCCTTGTCTCTTCAGTTTCTTGTAGTATAACCCCGCTAATATAATATGTCGCTGGAACTCTAATCATGCCAAAGTGCATAACTTTACACTTGCTGACATTAAACTGACAGCCATTTTCGTTTGTCCAGATTTCCAGTCTATTGAAATCATTTTGTAATTGCTGAATATCAGTAGCATCCTTAATTTCCCTGCCTATCTTCGCATCATCAGCAAACAATTGCAAATCTGATGATAGACCCTGCTTGATGTCATTAATGTATAGATTGAACAATAATGGCCCAAGGAGTGAACCCTGAGGTACACTACTGTTTACCTTAAATCTGGCAGATTCACACCCACTGTATACCACTTTTTGATATCTGTCAACCATCCCCTGATCCAAGTCGATAGCTTATGTTCCAATTCCATATTCTTCAGTTTACACAACAGCCTATCGTGTGGTATCCTATCAAATGCCTTAGAGAAATCCAACATTATAATAGCGTATCCATTCCCTTTATCCAACTTGGCTGTAACATTGTTATAAAATATGAGCAAATTGTCAAAACGTGACCTTCCTTTAGTAAATCTATGCTGTTGCCTGCAGAGTATAGAATGCTTGTCTACCAATTTCTGTATGCAAGTTCTTACCAACTTCTCTAAAATCTTCACTACCACACCAGATACTAATAGGTCAGCAATTAGACACATCAGTTTTTGCACCACCCTTGTGCAATCGAACTATCGTACATTCCTTCCATTCCTGTGGTATCATTCCTGAGCTGAGACTCAAGTTATACAAATGTGTGAAAGGCCTAGCCAATTCGGCTGAACATTCCTTTAACAAACAGGCAGATATTCCATCTTATCTACTTCAAGAGTTAAAGGTTCATTTTCATGAACCTCTAACTCTTCATCCAACTTAGCAGTAGCACTATGCACCGTGCTACATATACCTGGTTGATATATCTTAGCAAATTGAGCACTCATTAACTGAACAATCTCCTTAGCTTCCGACACTCGTGTACTATCTGCATTCAATAAACTTATTCTTCCACATTCATTCTTTCTTTTGCTTGTGGCATAACGATAAAATTATTTTGGATTGCCTTTAGCTTGCATGGCCAATTTCTTTTCATACTTCGTTTTAGCTTTTCTCGTAATACTGGTTACTTTTCTGGCCTGAGCTTTATATATTTCATAAAGCCTCTCACTCTTATTCTCACAATATTCTTTCCATATCATCTTCTCTTGTGGATCTCTAGCTTAATAAGGTTGCACATCCATTTCACTCCCAACCTATTTATTCTTCGAACACTAGAGATACATTCAGATACCTCCTCATCCAAGTACTCTTTCAAAGATACCCATGCATTGCTGACATGTTTTCCATTCAGTAACTGATTCCATGGGACCAAGGATAGTATTCTTCTAAGTTGATCATAATTTCCAGCTTTGTGATTCAGCATGTAGCCTGAATCACAAAGCTGGAATCAGAGCTTCAATACAAGTAGATACTTCCCAAGAAAGAACAGCATGATCACTGTTACCAATTGGTGGTAAAATAGCTATATTTTTGACAGAGATCCATTCTGACACAAATTGAACATTCTTTTACCTCGAGTTCCTTCTTTCACATGCTGCTTGAGAAAGTTATCTTGCAACAATTCAGTAAATTCCTGTTCTTTCTGATCATGAGATTTCTCTTCTACCCAATCAATGTTTGGAAAATTAAAGTCACTCATAATGATCATTCGCTTAGTACCCATAAGGCTAAATTAGCGATGTATTTCTTTGTCCCCTACAACTGAGCTTCCAGGTCTGTTGCAACACCCCCACCATATATTTCATTCTGTTAACCTCTACTTCACACCAAATGGACTCAAACTCATTGCTACATGGGACACTGTTACCATCATTGTTTTCTTGTATTTCTACAAGAAATACAAGAAAATTGGATTTAAGTCATCTGATATCATTAGTAGCACTTCTCCTCCTCTCCTATCTCTTCTGTCATTCCTATAGCGTTTGACTTTCCTATAGAGATCTATATAAAGTTTGACTCTCACTACAGCAAATACTGCTATAAGACACTATTGAAAAGGCCAAGTTCTATAGGTACAATTCCAAAAGAATTTACTATTCACTATAACAAACCATTCCTGAGTCCCTAAGAAGTTTGCCATAGTGAGAGTCAACTATATTTCATTATTCCAAACCAGAAGTTAAAGAGTTCAATATCTCTACCATCAGCATGCTACAAAATTCTATCTAATATTATACTAAAAAGAATCTTATGCTGAAGGAATTATTGGTGAATATCAATCTGAATTCCAAAGAAATAGATTGACAGTTGACCAAATGTTTACACTTAGATAGATATTAGAAAAGTTTAATCAAAATTTGCATCACTGACATCTGAAGCATGGTATTAGCTAATGGAGTTAGATCTGAACCTTTTGATATTAAGACAGGATTAAAGTAAAGAGTTGCCCTTTCGCTCATCTTTTTGCATTAGAAAAATATATTCATGAAATTGTAAAAGAATACATAATAAAAGTAAAATGTAAAATAATACATTTTTACCTTGTTGGAGAAAATGTTGAAGATATTAGAACAACATTTAACCACACTATCAGCCAAGACATCTATAGACGTCAAGGTTATCAGAGATGCATATTAAAATTTTAATACCTTTGATATTACATTGAAATATATGATGGATACGAAGCATATGAGGATGCGTATTTGATCCATACTGGCCGGTAAGGTGGTTAAAAAACTCAAATATGCTGCTGAAAAATTAGGATTACAAATCAACCAGGATAAAACTGAATATTCAATACTTAAGATATGCAGAAATCACAATCTAGGAAGAAATGACTAGTTTACCATTGATAAGCTGAAATTTAAAAGTGCCACATTCTTCAAATATCTAGGAACATTGATTACTTGAGATAATAAAATTAGTACAGAAATAAAAGCTAGAATAAATGCCTCCAATAGATGTTATTATTCACTACATCATTTATTATCTTCCAAAATTCAGTCAAGCAGAGTTAAAACAGAAAAAAAAAACCGAGTTAAAATATACAAGACAATCAGTAGACCTATTATTTTATATGAAGCATAAACCTGGAGCATAGCAGACTAAGATGCAAAAGCATTGCAGATTTTTAAAATAAAATCCTTAGAAAAGTCTGTGGATCTGTAAGAGATAACACAAAACAGTGAATAGAGACAAAAACATAACTAAGACCTATATGAGCTCTACACATCCCTCTTCTAGTTGATGAAATGGTTTTGACATGTAGAAAGAATAAACAAGCATTCAAGATGAAGCCCTATGGAAAGCTACACAGAGGTAGGCTGTGGATACATTGAGAGAATAATATTCAAAAAGACTTAGCTGAGATGGGAATTCAAGAGTTCAAGACAGAAAGGAATGGAAGAAGTTGGTACATGCAGTACCTTCATGTTGGAGGCTTAATTGTATACAGCACTCAGAAAAGATTAAAATAGAATTTAATACTTCCTATATTTCGTCCCAGTCACTGAGACATCTTTAGAGATTACAAAAAAACTAATGTAACATATACACAAATACCACACAATACTAAGCCCAACCACATGGGTGATTCTCAAGTCTTATCTAGGTGGAGCGCTCTCTAAGGACGGTTGTAGGTGGCCTGGAATGTAACATGGGATCTCTGATGATAAGTGTTTCTCAAATCTTAGGAAGCTTAATGCAACCATATTTATTAAGATTTGGTTGATTTCTGAGAGCTACTGCTGATTCTAAAAGTAGTCTCTCTTTTTTGAATTTGCTGTGGTGGAGCATGGTGTTTTTTTTTATGAGATCCTGTAGGTTGTATCCAAGACATGGTCAGCCAGGCCTGACTGACCATAGTCGTGGTTGTAGATGTATGACTTATGTTCCTCTGGGCAGATGGTTGCTGATCTGTCTGTTTGTCCAAAGTATGCCAGCTTATAGGAAGAGGGTACTTTATAAACTCCAGGCACTGAGAGACGAGGGAGCTGATCTTTTGTAGAATGGATAAGGGTAGCAAGTTTGCAGTGGGGCTTAAATGCTGTAGGTTGTACTTTTTTAAAATCTTGGCTATTTTTTCCAATGTCCTATGGATGCAATGTGTATGTGGTCAAGCTCAGTTGTAAGGGTGGTTCCACTGGAACAAAGATTGTGGGCTCTCTTGGTTAGAGTTTTAATAATGCCATATTGTTGAGTGAGGAGAGTTTGTGAATGTATCTGCCTGTGTGCGTAGGTTTTCTATGTATGATGACCAAATTTTTCTATGGTTTTCTGGTTTTCTCTGGTCATCTGGTTTTCTATGCATGAAAACCAGATGACCAAATCTGAGCACAGTAGTTCAAGTGTGGTCTGACCAGAGCTTTATACAGGAGCACAACCACTTCTTTATCCCTACACGTTACAGTACTTTTATCATAGTGGCACTAAGAAATGTGCCTTCTAAACTTCAGTCTACTGTTACCTATTCATTCCCAAATCTCGAATCTCATTCACTTTCTGCATAACAGCACTGTCTGTATAGTACAGAGCCTTTCCTTTCTGCAATACAAGATGCAACACCTTGCACTCATTATTCAAATCTTCCTGAAGTAGATTAACACAGCAGGGCTACTTATAATTTTCCCCAACTTTGTATCATCAACTGAAATCCCCAGTCGGTCTACATGATATATCATGATATGATAGAACCCTGGGGGACGTGCCACTGGTTACCCTGCTTTTTTGAGGCTCTGCTCCATCATACACAGCTGGCTGCTATCGTTCCAAGAGCCAATCTCCTATCCATCTAACTAATATACTATCTATCCCCATTGTCTACAGCATGCACACCAACTTATCATATGGTAATCTATCAAACACTTTTGCAAAGTCCAAGTATATCATGGTATGATTCTTCTTCTTTAGCTAACAAACTCATTACGTTATCATAAAATGCAAGAATTGCTAAAATTGCTAAAACAAGACCTACCCTTTACAAATCCATGCTGATCGTCATAAAGAATGCTATGATCATCAAACCACTTATTCTATTCCTAATCAATTTCTCTAACACCTTGCCTACAACTGTAGTTATACAAAATTGTCTGTAATTGGAAACTTCTATCCTAGAACCATGCTATTGGTTCTAAGATAGAAGGTTCTAGGAAAGAAGACAAAACAGTACTATTTTGTCTTCTTTCCACACTCATTAAGAACCCTACCCACTGCAACACTTTCATTAAACAACCAGGTCAAGGCATAGTTAATTGTTGTGCACATTCCTTAAGAATATGTAATCTTATTAACATTAATCCAGTCAATACCTGATATACCTCTAATACTTTTACTTCCAATTCTTCTAATACTTGCCTTATTGTTTCTTCTTCTAATTTCTTTTTTTTTTCTTTTTCTTTTTTTTTGTTTCTTCTTCTAATTCTTTTAATACATGTATATTGCATGGCATCATTTATTATTAGTATTAACCTCTGACCTCTATGGAGTCAGACACTCATTGTGGAAGTTATTGCACACAATGCTCATCCAACCATGCCTTAAACTGATTCAATGTGTCTACATTCGTAACACACTCAGGCAATACACCACACTCTTTCCTGGCAAAGTATCTTCTCCTCACTCCTCTGCTCACACCCTCGTTATACAGTTTCCAGCGATGGACCCTTGTTCTACCCCCCATTTTATGAAAAATCTCTTTCATGTCAACTGATAACATCCCCTGACTAGCTTATCATACCCTGCTCTTCCTACTATTTACAAGACTTTGTAACTTACATTCTCTCAATTTGTCCTCATAATCCACCTCAAAGAGCACTGACCACCATTGTGAATCTTCTCTGGACCCTTTCCAACATATTGTCATTGCTGATGCCCAAATCTGTGCAAATTAATCCATATGAGGCTGGAACAAGGCCTTATACAATGGCATCATAAATTCTCTATTTCTGCACGCCGAGGTCCTCTGCATCATTGCCATTATCTGATGTGATGTCTTTCCAACTTGTGCAATGTGGTCCCTGAATTACAGGTCCTTGTCTACCATCAATCCTAGATTTCTCATCTCTTTTATTCCCTTTAAAGTTTCCATGCTGAGTGTATACTTTGCATCCCATCTTTTCTTACCAAATCTCAAAACCTTACCCTTTGCAACAATGAACTAATAGTTCCACTTACCTACCCATTCATGCAATCTGTTCAAGTCCTCTTGTAAGGCCATAACATCCACTTGAGTCTGCATTGCTCTCCCCAGTTTTGCATAATCTGTAAACAGCTGTATATCACTAGTTAGACCCATCCCAATATCATTAACATACAAATTGAACAACAATGGTCCCAAAACCGACCCCTGCAGTACACCACTAGTGACCTTACTCTTTCAGGATACTGCAGCCCCCATATACAACTTTCTGATACCTATTTGTTGGTTTTAATCCTTTTTCCCAAGTAAGCAAACATACAGATAAGTCAAGTTTGCGCCTGAACGTGGTTCAAGACTTATGCTGGTGATGCAACACCAAGGCAACTCATGGTAAAGATGGATTAAGCTCTGATCACTTTCCTTAGTATTTCCCATAAATGTAAAACACATCTCCTAGGAGATGTATGATGTTATACATTATGGGTGGGGGTCACACCCAAGACTGGTTTCAACCTTTATTGAGGTCTCATCAGTGAGTAGGCAGATCCTGAAATGCCAAGGTTTAAGTAATACAGAGCTTATCAATTTTTCCTATGCAAGTTGCCACAAGGTGCTTTGACCTTATTAATTGGCAACTTGCATAGGAAAAATTGATAAGCTCTGTATTACTTAAACCTTGGCATTTCAGAGTCTCCCTCATCATACTTCTCCTAAGAGATATGTTTAACATTTATGGGAAATACTAAGGAAAGTGATCAGAGCTTAATCCATCTTTACCACAAGTTGCCTTGATGTTGCACCACCACCATAAGTCTTGAACCATGTTCAGGCGCAAACTTGACTTACTTGTCTGTTTGCTTATTTGGGAAAAAGGATTAAAACCAAGGTTATAAAATTACTTGGTGTCTTTAACATTTATTATACCCAAAATAAAAAACTTTTCACATTTCTGATACCTATCCGACAGCCAGTCATTGATCCAATTCAGGAGTCTGTTATCCAGTCCCATCTGTTTCAATTTATTTAACAACTTGTCCTGTGGCAATCTATCAAAAGCTTTTTCAAAATCCAAGTACACCACTGTACATGCATCTACCCAGTCCAAGGTATTTGTCACCTTGTTATAGTAAGTAAGCTAGTAAAACACGATCTGCTTTTAACAAATCCATGCTGGTAATCACAGAGAATGCTGCTGTTATCAATCCATTTTTGTATCCTAATTCTCACCAATCTTTCTAGTATGTTCACCACAACTCCAGATATGCTGACTGGCCTATAATTTGAATCTACAGCCTTATCACCACCTTTATGCAGTGGAAGAATTTTACTCCTTCCACTCCCTTGGAACCTGTGCTGTTAAAGACGTTTATTAAACAGGCATGCCAATGCTACTGCCAATTTCCTGGAACACTCCCTTGAGATGTATGGTGATGTGTCCTCAAATTCTATTGTCTTATTGACATCAAATTTATTTATTTCCTCAAATACCTCCTGCTCACTGACAATTAAGCCATCCTCTCCTCTGTTCTCTACACTTAAGTTCCTCATGATTCCACCCTGATCAGAATGAAACACCCTTATAAATTGATCACTGAATATCACAATAATGTCTTCTGCAGCAGTTACCATTCTACCATTTTCATCCATTATCATAATCTTATCCTGATCATTTTTGCTTCTACTTGCCACATATCTAAAAAAATTTTTGGTTTTTCTTTGTCTGATTTGCCAGTTTCTGCTTACTGCACTTTTGGTTTTCTTACTGAAGGAGGTGCTCTCCTAGTTTGTTCTTTATACGCTTCATGTAACTGATTATTACTATTTTTCATCTTATAGTGTCTCCAAAGTACCTTCTTCTTCTAGATTTCATGCTTAAGTTCCTTATTCATCCATTTTACACCTTTGTAGAATACATGTCGTACGTGTATCCTGTTCATATTGCCATGACAAATGTTCATCCAAAATAGCATCAATAATTCCCTCACTCAGTACTAAGTTCATTGGAACATGTACTGCTAATACTGCATAACATCCCTTCACAGTACAGCTTGAAACCCACAGAACAAGTTTATTTTCCTCCACTTTCATCTAAAAAAAGTACAGACAGAGAAACTTTCAATTCCTGTTCTGCAAGCAGTACTTGTGTAAGAAAGAATCTCACACTGAAGAGATCAGTGCCCATAAGGAAGAGAATGGTAATCCTGCACTGTAGTAGTGACTTTAAAATAGGATCCTACTAAAGTATTAGTGGCTGCTGAAGAAGAAAAAAGATTACTTTTTGTTTTGTGCATGAAGTAATAAGTTTAATCTTGCTGATAGACTGAGCCGTATGAGTATAGCTGACAGAGAATGGAGAATTAATGCTGATTAAATGGAACCATGTCTTCTTACCTTCTAAGCAGGATCATAGCACCTAGCTTGTGATCCTGCAACTGCCCAAATTATCCTGATAAAGTGAAAAAGCTTGCCTAGCCAGGCAAAGATGATCTGAGAGTTACTTAAGTGTAGAGGACATAGGTGAGGATGGCTTAATTGTGAGTGAGCTCTTACAAAATCTAAAAATATCGCCATACTGTAGCCAATTCCTTTATCTAATTTAATTGTCTCTTTATTGTAGAAAATGGGTAAATTACTAAGGTAATTCTTAGTAATCTCTTCACAAGCAGTGCATCCTCCATCCACATAAAATATCATATTCCTGTTTACCACACTCGTGAATTCTGATCTGCGCCATCTTTTCCAATAAAAGACAAATATTGCAAACTACACACAGATTTTTTATTTTATTTTATTAAGTATTTAATTTGCAATATTTGTCTTTTAGCCTTCTGTATGTAAATGGAACAATCCACTTCCCTGGAACTCTGACAGTGCCAAAACAAATTAAATAGCTGGTCAGAGACACTGTATTCTGTCAGACTTTCTTGTAATATTCCAATTAATCCCATGGCCATATTCACATTTAGATCATAATATCCTAAGTAGTTAATTTATGTCTGTTCTCACGTTTTGCATAGATGTATCACCCAAGTGAAGGTAACTGCATTACCTTCACTTGGGTGATACATCTATGCAAAATAAATTTTCCATTCAACCCTGTCTGTTCTGATTCTTGAATAATTTCCTTTCTTAATCTGATTTTGGCTTCTCTTACTTAGCTTGTAACCTTCTCCAGGGCTGTTCATGAGATTGTTAATCATATTTTTTTTTTTTGGTACTCCTGCTGAGTGAGTTTGCCCATTCAATTATTTCTCACATAATGTCCCCCTGATTCCAGATCTTCAGTCTGTCACAACTTCTCTCAATCACCGTGACCATTTTCCATACCCTGATAATGTATTACAGTTTCTGATTCCATTGTATTCCTAAGTAACTTCAAAAATTTATTATAATCATCCACTCTGTTGTACTCCTTAGCCAAAAATAGTACATGTATGGCCACTTCCCAGGTCAGGACTGTACAATCACTCATTTTTGATCAGAAACAAAGTGGCTACTTTGGCTACTTATGGACAAATCATCTGATGTTTATAACCAGTTCTAACACTCTTACATCTCAAGTCTCCTTTGTCATGTCCTGTCTTAATCATCTCCTCAAGCTCTCAAAAGTTCCATAAGTTCTATTTCCTTCCTTCCCTGTGTGTGTGTGTCTGTGCACTTTTCTTTTTCCATTATGTGTCCCTATAATTAAAGTCTTCCATGTAATTACTCACCATATGCTCATTGAGCTAATGTAAAGTGCATCTACTTTTGAACATCTAAGACTATAGCAGCAACTGACTATGTTTTTTGTCCTTGTCAAACATTGCAGCAGCAACTGACTATGTTTTTTGTCCTTGTCAGACATTACTCCTAGATCTCTCATCTACTCTACTTCCTTTAAAGTTTCCCCACCAAATGTATACTTTGCATCTCATTGTTGCTTACCAGATCTCAAAACCTTACACTTTGTGCCATTGAACTGATAGTTCCACTTACCTGCCCATTCTTGCAATCTGTTCAAATCCTCTTATAAGGCTCTCGTAACACCTGCTTGACTCTGCATTGCTCTCCCTAATTTTGCATCATCTGCAAACTGATGCATATCACTAGTTAAACCCATCCCAATATTATTAACATACAAATTGAACAACAATGGCTCCGAAACTGACCCTCTGTGGCATACCACTAGTGACCTTTCTCTATCGGGATACCACACTTCGAGATACAATTTTCTGATACCTATCCACCAGCCAATCATTGATCCAACTCTGAAGTCTGTTATCCAATTCCATCTGTTTCAATTTTATTTAAGAGCTTATTGTGTGGTAGTCTATCAAAAGCCTTTACAAAATCCAAGTACAACACTTCGAGATACAATTTTCTGATACCTATCCACCAGCCAATCATTGATCCAACTCTGAAGTCTGTTATCCAATTCCATCTGTTTCAATTTTATTTAAGAGCTTATTGTGTGGTAGTCTATCAAAAGCCTTTACAAAATCCAAGTACAACACTGTATATGTATCTCCTGTGTCAAAAGCATTTCTCACCTTGTTATAATATATACATAAGTTAGTGAAACATGATCTCCCCTTAACTGACCCATTCTGATAACCACAGAGAACACTGCTGTTATCAATGCATTTCTGTATTCTACTTCTCACCAATTTCTCTACTACCTTCACCACAATTCCAGATATACAGATTGCCTATAATTTGAAGTTACAGCCTTATCACCACCTTTATGCAGTGGAAGAATTTTACCCTCCTTCCACTCCACTGGAATTATAAAAAACCCATTTAATGAATTAATTAACCGTGTCAAATGCTGTATTGAAGCTGAGAGAGAGTATATTGATTGAAATAAATTATTTGAATAATTATAATTGGCTTGTGTTTTATTTATTATCAAAAGTTCGGTTTCTTTTTTGGACAGAGGATGTATATTCTCTAAACTTAATGTTGAAAGTTTATTTTTTCACTTGGTTAGAGTATGATAAAATTAGTTTAATCCTTTATCCAAGTGTGAGCAAACAAAGTTTGCGCCTGAAGTATCTTCAGGACTAGGGTAAAGTGATACAACACCAGGGCAACTCGTTGCAAAGGTGGAGAAAGCTACCAACACTCCTAACTCAGCATCTCCTATAATGCAAAACACATCTCCTTGCGGATATGTCTAATGTTATGCATTAAAGACTTCAGGCGCAAACTTTGTTTGCTCACACTTGGATAAAGGATTAAACTAATTTTATCATACTCTAACCAAGTGAAAAAATAAACTTTCAACATCTTTCTCTAAATCCAGAGTAATTTATTAAAAAAGGGTGCACACCATTTGGCAACTCCTATAGGTAGAGATGACCTGCTAATGCTTCTGCCTGGTATTTCCATTAGGGCCTGGCTCCCACTGAAGAGACCTCAATAAAGGTCGAAACTAGTCTGGGTAGTGGCCCTTCCTTTAATGCATAACATTAGACATATCTGCAAGGAGATGTGTTTTGCATTATAGGAGATGCTGAGTTAGGAGTGTTGGTAGCTTTCTCCACCTTTGCAACGAGTTGCCCTGGTGTTGTATCACTTTACCCTAGTCCTGAAGATACTTCAGGCGCAAACTTTGTTTGCTCACACTTGGATAAAGGATTAAACTAATTTTATCATACTCTAACCAAGTGAAAAAATAAACTTTCAACATCTTTCTCTAAATCCAGAGTAATTTATTAAAAAAGGGTGGCACACCATTTGGCAACTCCTATAGGTAGAGATGACCTGCTAATGCTTCTGCCTGGTATTTCCATTAGGGCCTGGCTCCCACTGAAGAGACCTCAATAAAGGTCGAAACTAGTCTGGGTAGTGGCCCTTCCTTTAACCACGCTACCGGCCAAGACGTCTATAGACGTTCACGTTATCATGGATGCGAAGTGCTTATTAAAATTATAATACCATTGTTACAACAATGAAATATATGATGGATACGAAGCGTATGCAGATGAGTATTTGATCCATAACGGCCGGTAAGGTGGTTAATGCATAACATTAGACATATCTGCAAGGAGATGTGTTTTGCATTATAGGAGATGCTGAGTTAGGAGTGTTGGTAGCTTTCTCCACCTTTGCAACGAGTTGCCCTGGTGTTGTATCACTTTACCCTAGTCCTGAAGATACTTCAGGCGCAAACTTTGTTTGCTCACACTTGGATAAAGGATTAAACTAATTTTATCATCTCTAAACTTAAGTTTCTCATGATTCTACCATGATCATGGTGAAACACCCTTATAAATTGATCAACTTGTTGTAATCACCAACCTTATAATTCGACATATATCCTTTCATCATAAAAGTCTGCATATGACTAGCCACAACCCAGGTGATCATTTTCACCAACTGGAGGAAAGTATGAAACCCTCTCACAATTACATCCTCTGATAAAATGATCAGATCTAGAACTCACAATCCTCGTGTGCCCTCCTTCACATGCTGCATGAGATAGTTATCTCTTAAGTGATCTCTTTAGGTCTCACCGATCTCTCTAGTATCTTCACCACAACTCCATATATACAGATTGGCCTATAATTTGAAGCAGAGCCTTATCACCACCTTTATGCAGCGGAACTATTTTACCTTCTTTACAATGCCTTGGAACCCGTAAGACTTATTAAACATGCATACCATTGCTACTGCCAGTTGCCTAGTGATATGTCATCAAATCCTATCACCTTATTAACATCAAAGTTATTTATTTCTTCAAATACCCCCATTCATTCACAATTAAGCCATCCTCCTCTCCTATATCCTCTAAACTTAAGTTTCTCATGATTTCTCACCGAGGAGGATGAAACGTCCTTATAAACTGATAGCTGAATACCTCAGCAATGTCTTCTGCAGCAGTTACTATTTTACCATTTTCATTCATTATGATCATCTTAAAATAGTCATTCTTCCTTCTTCTTGTCACATATGTAAAAAAAACTCTCTAGGTTTTTCTTTGCCTGATTTGCCAATTTCTGCTCATACTGCACTTTTGTTTTCCTTACTAACTGAGTCACTCTCCTGGCTTCTTTATACTATTCATGTAACTGATTATTATTATTACCCCAAGATCCCCATTGAGTCAAAGACTCATCTAGGAGGTCCTTTTAACATACACACAGCTAATCATACTGCATGTTAAACACACTCAAATTCTCTGCAGACACCACACCTCAGGCAAGGCATTCCAATCATTCACAACTCTGCATGCAAAAAATCTTGCTTCTCACTCCCCTGCTCATACCTTCTTTATACAGTTTCCTATGATGACCTCTCCAAAATTGATCTTATAACAACCCCTTACTAGCTTGTAGGTCTCTATCATATCTCCCCTCTTCCTCCTATCCACTAGACTCTGTAAATTGCAATTCTCAGTCTTTCCTCATATTTGGCATTCCAGAGGTCAGAAACAACCTTAATCAGTCAACTCTGGACCCTTTCCAACATCTCTTCATCCTTTTGAAAGCCAGGTGACCAAATCTGGGCACAGTAGTCCATGTGTGGCCTAATCAAAGCCTTATACAATAGAACAAAAATCTCCCTACTTCTACAAGTCATTGTCCGCTGCATCATTCCCAGAAGTCTTTGTGTTGTCTTCACAATTTTAGCAATGTGTCCCCTAAATTTCAGATCCTTATCCACTATTATCCCAAGATCTCTTGTTTCCTCCACCTCTGGCAATATATCCTATCTATGTATATATGTTCACTGGACATCCACAGATACTGCATGGTCATTCCAATGCTCAGTGATGTGCCACACCAGGCCTCACCATGTAGTCCTGTTGTTTGCTTTTCTGGAGACTTCAACTTTCTGAAGATCAGTTGTCCACACACACCATCTATCTCATTGATGATCTTCCCCTTCCTCCTTTTCCAGGAACTTTACCTTCTGTTACTGTTCTGAGAAGTCCTCCTTCCATCCTTTCAATGTGTCCAAAATATTTTAGCTTTCATTTGTCAATATCCTTAAGGAGCCTTAAAATTCTACTGATCTTTTCTAACATCCATTCATTTGTACTCCTTGCAGTATATGATATCCTCAACAACCTTCTGTAGCACCACATTTCAAAAGCAGATATCCTTTTCTTATCTGACTTCTTTAGGTTCCAAGTCATCATCATCATCATCAAATTCCTGCCATGTACCCTCAAGGGGTGTAGGATACATATATATATAGGTGTACAGGATATGACAGTACTACATGAAAAAATTACATCATTACTAACTACTAACTACTACATTACTAGGTTCCAAGTCTCACATCCATAAGTCGCTGTTGGAAAAACAACTGCATCCAAAATCCTCAACTTTGTTCCCATGGAGA
Organism: Typopeltis vanoorti; assembly: GCF_054136105.1. Taxonomy (NCBI): domain Eukaryota; kingdom Metazoa; phylum Arthropoda; class Arachnida; order Uropygi; family Thelyphonidae; genus Typopeltis; species Typopeltis vanoorti. The sequence continues at coordinate 4,332,417 of NC_143563.1, forward strand.
TAGATCCATCCTTCCAGATTTTAGACAAATCTGACTGTTGTTTTAGCCATTCCTAACCTTTTTCTGATGTCTTCTGAACAGCAATTCTTCACATTAATAATGGATCCCAGGTACTCAAACTTGCTGACTTCCTCAATTCTTTTTCCATTAAGGTAAATTTGTTTCTCAAGAACTTCCTGGTTTGTTTTTCCTTTGAGAACCATAATCTTTGTCTTGCTCGGATTGAGTTGAAGTCCTTTGTTATTACTGATCTTGTTAATTATGTCAAGAATTTGTCCTAGTTCTTCCATGTCATTACAAAGGAGTACTGTATCATCAGCATACCTCAAATTACCGATCTACCTCCTATCCTGACTCCTGTCTTGAGCTGATCCAATGCTTCATGCATGATGTCCTCTGTGTATATATATATATATATATATATACTAAACAAGTGAAGAAAGAGTAAACATCCTTGCCTTACTCCTTTTCAACCTGAAGCCAATCAATCAATCCAACACCTGTTCTTACTGTGGCTTCTTGCTCCCTGTATACGTTGGCTATTAACCAGATAACGTGTTGAGGAAAACCTATTATTTCCCACAATTTCACATGCGGAACACAGTCAAAAGCTTTACAGTAGTCTAAGAAACACATTACCAGAGGAAGTCTAAATTCTTTATATTTTTCTGTCATTTGTCTAAGACAAAGGATCTTATCTCTGGTACCCTTACCTTTCTTAAAACCTTCTTGTTCCTCTGGTATTTCTGCCTCAACTTTGGCCTCAATCCTATTTAGCATGATCTTCAATAAACTTTTGCTTTCATGAGATACTGAACTAATAGTTCTGTAGTTGTTGCATGCTTTCATTTCTCCTTTCTTATGTAGTGGTATGAAAACAGACTTCTTCCAGTCTCTAGGCCATGATCCTGTTTCCCATATCCTTGTAATCAATCTATGAAACACTCTTATACCGCCATCCCCTGTGACCTTAATTAACTCTCCTGGGATTTCATCTGTACCTGGTGCCTTATTGCTGTTAAGCTGCTTAACTGCTCTTTCAACTTCATGCCTAGTGGAGGAGGTTCCAAATCAAAATTTTCCTGGTGAGAGGTCTCCTCCACATTTTCTTTATCCACTCTGCTGTACAGTTCCTCACAGTATTCTATTCTTTCCATCTGTTTTTGATTCTGTTAATAATGCTCCATTCCTGTCTTTGATGACATTCAATTTGGGCTTAAAATTTTGCTTTAAGTCACGAACTAAATAAAACATCCTTTTATAATTGAGCCTCTTCATCTGGAACTCTATCTCTTCACATTTATTAGTATAGAACTTTTCATAAGTTTCATTTAATCCTTTATCCAAGTGTGAGCAAACAAAGTTTGCACCTAAAAGTAACTTGAGGACTGAGCTAAGGTGGTGCAACACCAAGGCAACTCGTGGCAAAGGTGGAGAAAACTATCATCACTCCTCTCACAGTATCTCCCATAATGCAAAGCACATCTCCTTGTGGATATGTGTAATGCTATGCATTAAGGCAAGGGCCACTACCCACACCGGTTTCAACCTTTATTGAGGTCTCGTCAGTGGGAGCCAGGTCCAGTAGTGGAGACATCAAGGCAGAAGCAATGAGAGGTCATCCCCACCTATAGGAGTTGCCAAAAGGTGTACAACCTTATTATTAAATTACTCCAGATTCAGAGAAAGATGTTGAGAATTTATTTTTCACTTGGTTAGACTATAATGAGTTTAGTTTAATCCTTTGTCCAAGTGTGAGCAAACAAAGTTTGCACCTGAAACATTCCCACCTATAGGAGCTTACCATACCATCTTTTGAAGTGACCTTCTCCATTCCATCTGGACTCTGTAATTCCCAGGATGTCAATATTATACCTATCCATCTCTTTACAGACAATCTCAAGAGTGCCAATCTGTAGACCTCGAACATTCCACGTGCCAGTGTAAAATTCCCTTCTAAGATTAATCTTATATCTATTGTGTTGCTCATTCACAATATCACAATATATCCCCACCAAGCATAAATTCTACATCCCATCTTTGTTTCCCAAATTTTAAAACCTTTCATTTTGCAACATTGAACTTTCATCCCCATTCCTGTGCCAAATCAGTCAGTTTCAGGTCTTCTTGTAAGGCCACAACATATCTACACTTCATAGTTTGTCCAAACTTTGCATCATCTGCAAAAAACTGACTATCTCCATCCAAATCTTCGCCAATATCATTATCATACAAGTTAAACAGTAATGGCTGTAAAACAGACCCCTGAGGTAAACCACTAGTGACTTTCCTTTTCCGGGATGTTGCCACCCCCACCCCTACCCTACAAAGTTTGCTGATACCTATCAGATAGGCAGTCTCTAATCCAGTGCACTAATCTGATATCCAACTCCATCTGCTTTTGTTTGACTATCAATTTATCATGAGGTACTCTATCAAAGCCTTTGCAAAATTTAAGTATATTACTGTGTATCCCTCTCCTTTGTCCAAAGAAGCCATCACCTTATTGTAATAAGTAGATTACTAAAACATGACCTCCCTTTAGCAAATCCATGCAGTCCATCAAAGATAATAATATTGTTTTCAACCCAATTCTGGATCCTAGCTGTCACAAGCTTCTCCAACAACTTAACCACAACACCTGACAGACAGATTGGCCTATAGTTTGATGCTTGAGTTCGATCACCTCCTTTATGAAGTGGCACAATCTTGCCCTCCTTCCACTCTTTAGGAACTTGACCAAGTGCAAGACTCATATTAAAATAGTGTTATAGTTTCACATATAACCTTTTCTCATAGAGGTCCTCACTGCTGGCAACCACCCAGGTAATCACTTCATGATCACTCTTACCAATTGGAAGGTGATTTGGAACCTCATTTATAATTACATCCTCTGATGAGATGATCAAATACAGGACCCTCAATCCTCGTGTGCCCTCTGTTACATACTGTCTGAGGTAGTTGTCCCTCAAAAACTCAAGAAACTCGTTTTATTTACTTTCGGTTGCTATCTCATTATTACCATTATTCACCTTGTACTGCCTCCAAAGTGTATATTTCTTTCAGAACAAGGGACATGCTTAAGTCCCTCGTTCATCCATTTTTACAAGGAATACATTCATTCACACGTTGATGCTGTTATATATTTCTTTGTCTTTATTTGTCATTTACCATACAGCATTAATTTCCTTAATGCTCAATTCCTTATTCCAGCTATAGCCCCAAGCTGTCTCCTAAGCTTGTCATAATCCCAGTCATGTACTTCCACAAATATCCTTTCCTCACAGAAATCTGCATATGGCTAGCTACAACCCTTGTGATCATGTCATGATCACTGTTTCCAACTGAAACAAAGTGGACAAACAGACAGATCTGTTGACTTCTGCTTCCAAGAAAATGAAATACATTTTCTGCCATCATTATGGAATGTCAAACTGTCAGACCATGCTTTAGATACCCCTTCACAGAGGATTAAATGGAAGAACACCTTAGTGCTACATAGAAGTTGTTATAAGCAGGAGAGATGGTTTTGAAGTCATTAGCAGCAATGAAATAACCATAACTCAGTAAGTATTGCTGTATTAATTTACCAGAAAACTAGCAGACAGTCATAAAATGGTGTCGATGATGTGGTTTGCTGTAGTTGGTGGATTGAGTGGTGGAGACAGAGAGTTGTTGAGTCTTTGGACTCCCTGGAGGTGTCATGTAATAATAATTAATAATAATAAAACTAACTGCAACTTCAGATATAAAATTCTTATCTGTCAGCATCAGTTAAAAATTGTAATGGTATGTGAAAAGAATTAGGTACTACTTTTGACATACCATTACAATTTTTAATAGTTTCCACTAATAATATTTATTAGTGATTGCATGTCATTTGTTTGAAGATGCTAGGCATAAAATCATCAAAATATTAGCAGCTAAATAAATATCTTATTTGTTTTGTTCCTTTGATATTGTGATTTATACCTTAAAAAACAAACCTTAGATGAATAACCTCAAACACCCAAGTTTTTTATTATTAGACACCTCCAGAGAATCCTAAGACTCATCGAGGGAGGGCACCTATTCTACAACTCTCCGTCTCCACCACTCAACCTCATCCACAAACCGCCTCATCTACACCAACGCCATCTACTGTCCACCATCACCACTTAACCTTTCAAAAAAGCTTAACCTTTTGTATTTACTATTTACAGTTGTGTGTCTGCCACATATCCATTGATTTCATTAGTTATGATTGAATTAATTGATATATGTAGTCTTGGTTATACTTTTTTTAGAAGTTTTATTTTTGCAATTGTTCTAGGTAATTAAGCTGCTTCAAGATAAATGTGAAAATCAGGATAACATGCTTAATTCTATGGAAGACTTACAAAGAACTTATGACAAGTTAATTAATAAATTGACTCAGCAAAAACAAGAGGTAATTCATTTGTCTTCATATATATTTGAATTTTATTCTTTCTATTATTATCCACCTGTGGAAAGTGTGATTTTTCTCCCACGATGAGTCTTTTGACTCCACGGAGGCCTGAATAATAATAATAATAATAAATCTCCATGGAGACTGAAAATTCATTGCAGATTGCCCATACTCTACATCACACTAACTTATCATACTTTCCTTAAACTTATTCACTGACATATCACTCATGAACATCTCTGACAACTTATACCATTCATTTAGTACACTCCAAATGCAAAATCTAGTCTTAATGCCTGGCTAACTACACTCATACACAACCTCCTGGAATGATCCCTTGTTCTCTCTCCTGTCATGTTATAGTAGGGATAGTTTGCTATAGTGAATTTTCTTTAGAAAAGCATTATATCTACGAGCTTTGGTTAAGACATGTTGATATTTTGTTATGGTGAGTGAGTGTGTTATAATGCTGTTTGCTATGGCGAGAGTTGGCTGAGTAACTTCTTTATATTTTGTAACACACATATTTTGTAACAATATAATATTACTACACTAATATTATATTAGTGTAGTAATTGAGTGTCCTTGGTAAATGTGGCGGTCGAGTTTAGCTAGTCTAGAAAACGTGTTTTTAAAGTTAAATATAGTGTGGCTTTTTGTCACAAATTGTGCTGCAATTGTGCATCGGTTAGAAACAAGTGTCCTTCAGTGGTATTATTGTTTAGAACTGTGTTGTATATATTGTGTTTTTACTGCCGTTTGTTTCACTATATCAACGTGTAAAGATGGCGTCCAACAAGAAACGTACGTCAGCGGCACGCAGGACTTCTACTACTACACGAAAGGCTGGCTCAGCGTTAGATTTTTCGCAATGGATGTGTTGCGGAAACTGCTACATGTATGCACCGAAAAATGTGAAGGATCTGTGGTCGGTCTGGCAAAATGAGAAGAACGAAAATGTCGACGTATGTGAGAAGTGTCGGGATAGGCTGGAGCGTTTAGGAATGGAAGCTGACATCGGGACCGTAGCGGAAGAACTTCGGCGGGAGTTTATGAAAATGAAAAATGACCTTCATCTTCTTCATGAGGAAGTGGAAGTGATCGGTAAGGAGATACTGGAAGTTAAAGCTGAGTTTAATGTGTTAAACAGAGAAATTAGGACTATAGAGATTACTTTAGCTGAAGTAACTAGAACAGGATTACATATGGGTGAGTCTTTGGTGAATGATTCAGTAATAAATAGTATGGGAGTGATTGGGAGTCAACATAATAAAACCACAAGTGGCCTAGAAGAAATGAGATGTAGTGAGAGTGGGGGGGGGGGGTAAGTATTGGAGAGTTGAGTAATGAAGCTGGGAGTGTCATGCTGAATAGTGTAGAGAATGAGTCCATGAGTGTGGACTTGAATGAAGTTAAGAGTGGTAAAATATATGGTGATTCTATGATTAAGGGTATGGAGAGTGGTATGCATGAGGCGTGCTTGGCTGATGGGACAATAGAAAGACTGGCTTTAGCAATAAAGAGAGGGCATGAAGCAGACAAGATGATAGTTATGGTGGGTACGAATGACCTGAGAGGTAGTATAAATTGGGTAGGAAAAGATTTAAGAACATTATTAGATATTTTGAAGAGGAAAAGTGTCAATGGGAGAATAGTGTGTGTGCTGCCTCGTTTTGACAATTACGAGTTAAGTAGACGAGCAATGATAATGAATGATATGACTGCAAGAATGTGCAGAAAAAGAGATCTGGAGTTTGTTGATGTTTGGAGTGTGTTTGAAGGAAAAAGGCAGTTGTATGCTAGAGATGGACTGCATCTTAACATGGAAGGACATAAGCGATTGAACAAGTTATTGTTTTCTGAACAGGTTGAAGTTATTGGGCAGGGAAACTAATATTGAAAAGGTTGAGTGTAAGAGAGAGAAACTTTAGCACTGATTGTGTATTTATTGATCCTTATAGGCAGAATAAATTGCATAAGAGAGGGGATAAAAATCGGCATAGGACTACGGTAGTTAGTGACTTATATATCAGTTCTAAAGCCGGCACAAGATCTAGAGGGAATCTGCAATTTTTGTATACCAATGCTAGAAGAATTTTTGGCATTAGTCAGTGAAATCTCACCAAAAGTTGTAGGCATTAGTGAAACTTGGCTGTCAGCAGACGATGTGGTCACTGGAATTGAATGTGATGGGTACAGTATTTTCAGGGAGGATAGAGAAGATAGAACAGGAGGAGGAGTACTGTTGATGATAGCTGATGTGTTGCAGCCAAAGAAAGTAGTATATCATGATGATAGACATGTGAATGAGAGTTCATTTGAGGCAGTCTGGTGCGAAATAGTGACCAACGCAACCAAATATACAGTTGGATGCTGCTATAGGAGAGGGAGTACGGGGGGAGATATTGAATTCATGCATCAGCAACTTAGTGCAATGAGTGAAGGCTTAGTGATTATTATGGGGGATTTTAATTATGGTGATATCAATTGGAAGGAGGAAATATCACGTAGCAAAAAGGAAATGGAGTTCATACATCTTCTACGAGATATTTACTTGAAACAGCACGTAACTGAAGGGACACGTGGTGTGAGAGTGTTGGACCTGGTTATTGGTTCAGAGGTTATATGCATAAGTAAGGTGTCCTCGTTACCTCCAGTTGGTGAAAGCGATCATGTGGTATTGACTTGGGAGGTCGCAAAATCTGTGGATTTTTCTATTAAGAAGGGGTATGTACAGAACTACAGGTTAGGCAATTATAACAAGCTTCTGAGTGAGCTTGTAGCCATCCCATGGCAGAACATACTGCAAGGGAAAGATGTTAGCAGTGCTTGGGATAAAATCAGCGGGTATCTGAGGAAAGCAATATCAGATTGTGTCCCCATGGTCAGGAGGTCAAACAAGGCAGGCATTAGATGGATGAGCAGTAGTATCAAGCTTGAACTGCAAAAAAAGAAAATGTTATGGAGAATTTACAAGGAGAAAGGCGATCAGGACACCCATGAGCAGTACAAGGCTCAAGCTAGGAAGGTTACCAGCATAGTAAGAAAAGCTAAATCAGATTATGAGAAGACCTTAGCCAAAGAGATCAAGGGTAATCCCAAAGAGTTCTTCCGCTATGTGGCAAGTAAGAGGAAGAATGACTTCGGAAGGATAACCTTAGTGGGTGCTGATGGTATTGAGGTGACAAAATCAGATGTAATAGTCGAGTTACTGAGTGATCACTTTTCAAAAGTCTATCACCCAAGTGAGGATATCTCTATACCTAATGTGAGAATTGAAGCTAAAGAATCAGAGGTATTAAATATATTGCAAAACTTAAATGCAAACACTGTGGTAGGCTTAGATGGAATATCAGCTCGGGTGTTGCGTGAATGTGCAAATGAATTGTCAACACCTCTTACCTGGATATTTAATTTAAGTTTGAACTCTGGTATGGTCCCTAGGGAGTGGAAGTTAGGCAAAGTGGTTCCTTTGCATAAGGGTGGCTCTAAAACTGCGGTATTGAATTACAGACCAATCACCATCTCAGGAGTAGTGGTAAAAGTATTGGAAAAGTTGGTTAAAGACAAAATTCAAGAATGGGTGGATCAGGATATGATACTCTATAGAGGCCAACATGGTTTTGTTAAAGGTAGATCCTGCCTTAGCAATCTATTAACTATTCATAATAGGATAACATCCAAGTTGGACAAAGGAACTGGCTACACAGTGGTACTTCTGGATTTTGCTAAGGCTTTTGACAGGATATCCCATAGAACACTGTTACGCAAATTGGAGCAGATGGGAATGGATATTAAATTGGTGATATGGATAGGAGAATGGCTCAGGGAGAGATACCATAAGGTGGTGTATGGAGGAGCCGAGTCCAGATTGAGGCAGGTGACCAGTGGTGTGCCTCAGGGCTCTGTGCTTGGGCCAATGTTGTTTAATTTGTATATAAATGATATAGGAAACGGCTTAAAGGGAGATATTCAGTTGTATGCTGATGTTGCAAAGTTGTGTAGTGCAATAAAAAATCAAGCTGATGTTGAAAGTTTGCAGGAGGATTTAAATAAGCTGGTAAAATGGGCAAAAGAAAATGGATGTCAGTTCAATGTGGAAAAGTGTAAAGTGATGCATTTTGGGATTAAAAGATTACCAGCTGTGTACTACATCGATGGAAAGGTACTCCAAGAGATTGATGAGGCTAGGGACTTAGGGGTATTGGTAGATAGGGAGAAGTTCAGAGGACACATTGCTAAGGTGTCCAAGATTGCACATAGGGTTACTTGGTTGTTGAGGAACACACTGACATCCAGAGATAAAGAGGTTATTATTCCCCTTTATAAAGCATTGATACTTCCACATCTGGATTACTGTGCTCGGGTCTGGTCACCTGGATTCCTTGGAGATGAGGAGGCTGTGGAGAGGGTTCAGAGAAGAGTGACCAAGTTGGTGAGTGATATAAAAAATGCTCCCTACATTGATAGATTGAGAGCTTGTGGATTGCAGAGATTGGTTGATAGGCGAAGAAGAGGGGATATGATAGAAACATTCAAATTACTAAAAGGTTTTTATAGGATTGATGCAGGGGAAATGTTTCAGCTGTGTGATAGTTATGGAAGAACAAGAGGTCATCTGTGGAAATTAAAGAACAGTGTGGTTAACAAAGGTGTCAGAACAAGGTTTTTTGCCTGGAGGATGGTGAATGAGTGGAATTCATTGCCTGACTTAGTTGTGAGCTCTTCGTCTGTAAATGAATTCAAGAAGAGATATGACAGATATTGTTTTGCTAGTTTGGGTCTCCCGCGATGAGTCTACTGACTCCATGGAGATACCCGTAATAATAATAATAATAATAATAATATTGTACAAATAATTTTGTTCATAGATATATTTTACTTTTACTTGTTTTATTATTATTATTATTACCCCAAGACCTCAAGGAGTCAAAGACTCATCTGGGAGGTCCTTTTATCACACACACACATCTCATCATACTGTGTCTTAAACACACTCAAACTCCTTGCAGACACCACACTCTCAGGCAAGGCATTCCAGTCGTTCACAACTCTGCACAAAAAAAACCTGCCTCTCACTCCCCTACTCACACCCTCTTTATACAGTTTCCAGGGATGACCTATGGTTCTCCCCTGATCTCCCACTATTCTCTGTAGAACTTCTCCACCATTGATCCTATAACAACCCCTTACCAACTTGTAGGCCTCTATCATATCTTTCCTCTTCCTCCTGTCCACCAGACTCTGCAAATTACACCTTCTCAATCTTTCCTCATACTTGACATTCCAGAGGTCAGAAATTACCTTAGTCAGTCGCCTTTGGATGCTTTCCAACATCTCTTCATCCTTCTGAAAACCGGGTGACCAAATCTGGACACAATAGTCCATGTGTGGCCTAATCGAAGCCTTATACAATGGAACAAGAATCTCCCTACTTCTACACATCAGTCCTCCACATCATTCTCAGAAGCTTTTTTGTTGTCTTCACAATTTTGGTGATGTCTCCCCTAAATTTTAGATCCTTATCCACTATCACCCCAGATCTCTTATTTCCTCTACCTCCAACAATATATTCTCACCAAGCATAAATTCTGCATCCCATCTTTGTTTTCCAAATTTTAAAATGTTACATTTTGCAACATTGAACTCTCATCCCGATTTCCGTGCCCAATCACTCAATTTATTCAAGTCTTCATTGTAAGGCCACAACATCTTCACTACTCTTTATGGTTCGTTCCAGAGTTTTATATATATATTATTTTTATGTTTATTATTGTTATCATCACCATCATCATATGAACATTTCCTTGAAGTTCTTATAGCCATTGTAGGAACTCACTCATTCATGATGCTTACATACCACTCATTCACTGAAAATACTCTGGCATTTTCAGTAAATGCTCTCCATCTGGCAGTGAATGAATCAGTGAATGCTCTACCTCTGACAATTTATTCCATTCATTCACTAAAGGAAAAAAATCTACTCTTAGACTTTGTTTGCCACACACTCTCGCTCATCTTTCATGGGTGTTATCTCTCCATTCGCTTCGTTTGAATAAAAAAAATTTCTTATTTATCGGTCCTTTAAAATCCCTCTTAATAACTTTTACTATCATACACCTCTTTTTCACCTATCAGTTAAATTTTTGAAATCTGTAATATCTTCATTAGGTACTACATTCCACAGATCTGATCTATCTCTGAATCCTCTCCACCACTTCTTTATCCCTAAAAAAAATTCAGGTAACTAGATCTGAACAAGGATTAAAATGTGTTCTAAGCCTTATTAGGAATTCAAGTTACCCTTTTCTGTTTTGGCTTATATCTTCCAATGTGATATATTTTTTGAGTTTCTAATCATTTCTCCCAAATAAACACATTAATTTTTTGCATTTTCATTAATGTTTTTCTTTTTATTTTGTTATATCAAATTCATCAATGTATGTAGTCTTGGTTAAACTTTCCTTAGTGGTTTTATTTATACAATTGTTGTAGGTAATTAAGCTGCTTCAAGATAAATGTGAAATCCATGATAATATGCTTAGTTCTATGGAAGACTTACAAAGAACTTCTGACAAACTTTACAAGAATGCAAATTGGATGCTTATGCTGACTCCTTCACAGGACAAAATTGTGAACTTGAATGACTGGAGAAACAATTGGTGCATGGAACATAACAATGGAGAATGAAAGAAAGAGCAAATGGGAAAAGCATAAAAGTGCAAGAAACTGTGAGAAAAGAGACAGTATGGTATGGGGATTCCATGATAAGAGAGGTATATTTAATGTAAAAGTGACAAAAACATGTTTTCCAAGTGCAAAGATAAAGGATGTCAATGAAGCTGTCAATTTGCAGAAAAAAGAGGCAACCAAATAAATTATTTTCTCAGGTACAAATAATTTGAAAGATGAGAAATATGCAATGAGAGAAGATATGAAAGATTTTTTAAAAGAAGCAAAAATGAAAAGTAAGAAAGTAAAGATTATGAGTCTGCTGCCTCAGTATGGTAGGATAGAATTGAGAAAATGGGCCGTGATTACCAATGAGTCAATGAGAAGATTGTGCAGAAGGATGGTGTGCAGTTTATAGATGTGTGGAGTGAATTTGATAGAAGTAAGGACCTATATATGACTGATGGACTGCACTTAAAGATTTTGGAGTTAGGTGCTTTGAGAAGGTGTTGTTCAGTGAACGTTTGGAAGTACAAAACCAGGGAAACTATATATATTAGGGGAGGGGAAGCAATCAAGCATGAATCTAGCCAGCCCTGGGATAGATAAGTATGAGTGCAGGAATGATTACAAAGGGCTAGGTGCAGTTTCCCAGCCTTCAAATCTGTATTGGCAGGTAACGACATTATGTAAGGATAACTTTGTGCCCAAGGGGAGGTTGACATGCATATACACGAGTGCTTGAAGTATCAAAAATAAAGGTGAAGAGTTTTTAGCATTGGTCAGCTCAACTTGGCCAAAAAATATTGGCATCAGAGAGACGTTGTTGTCAGAGAATGATGTAATTACAGAGATATGATGTAACGAATATTGTATTTTTCGCTAAGATAGTAAAAATAGGACAGGAGGAGGGGTATTATTCATGATAGCTGAAGAACTTCAATCAACAAAAATAGAAGTTAAGGAAGATTATAGATCTGATGGAAATGGTTCATTTGAGGCTGTCTGGTGTGAGGTGGCCTATAGGACTAAATATGTTGTTGGTTGCTGCTATAGTCCTTTGGGGTACAGAAGAAAACGTGGATGTCATGCATCAGCAGATTAGCACAATGATTTCAGGCCAAGCAACTATCATGGGAGACTTTAACTATATGAGGGTAACGTTAAACAGATGAGGTTAACATTAACTGTGAGAGTCAACATGGATTTGTGAAAGGGTGCTCTTGTTTTAGCAATATGCTAGCCTTTTATGATAAAGTTACAAGAGCAGTAGATGAGGGAAAGGCATATACTGCCATTTTGATAGACTAAGCAAAGGCATTTGGCAGGATGCCACGTGATAAGCTGATATTCAAGTTGCAGCACATGGGTATGGATGTCAGATTGGTCAACTGAATTCAGGATTGGATGTCAGATAGGTATCAGAGAGTGTGTATGGTGGAGCAATATCAAAGAGGCAAAAGGTTACAAGTGGGGTTCCACAGGGCTCAGTACTGGGACCTATATTGTTTAACTTTTATATCAATGGCATTGTCCGTGGATTGCAAGTGGATATTCGGTTGTTTGCGGATGATGCGAACCTGGGAAGGGTTATTAGTAATAGTGCAGATGTGGTAGCCCTGCAAGAGGATTTGAATAAGCTAGATAAATGGGCAAATGAATGGTGGTGTCAGTTTAAAGCAGCAAAATGTAAGGTCTTGAGGTTTGGGAAACATCGATGGGATGCAGCATACTCTATGGGAGGAGTTATGCTGGAGGAAGTAGGGGAGACAAGAGATCTAGGGTTGATGATTGATAGAAACCTGAGGTTTAGGGAACATATTGCAAAGGTAACACAGAGAATTGCTGCAATTATGAGAAGGACACTGACCTGCAGAGATAAGAGGGTTATCATTCCGTTGTATAAGTCTCTGATCAGACCACACTTGGACTATTGTTCTCAGATTTGGCCCCCAGGATTTGAAGAGGATAAATTAACCATGGAAAGGATACAAAGACGGATGACAAAGATGGTTTCAGGACTGTACAAGCATAGTTATGAGGATCAGCTGAGGGAATGTGGACTGCAGAGTTTGGTGAATAGAAGAAGGAGAGGTGATATGATTGAGACTTTTAAATTGTTGAGAGGTAGTTACAGAGTTGACACTGGGGAGTTCTTTCGCTTGGTTGAACAGCGGGAAGGAGTGATGACAAGAGGCCATCCCTGGAAGTTACGAAAAGAAACTGTGAGCAAGAGGGTAAGGAGTGGTTTCTTTGTGTGGAGGGTGGTTGAACCGTGGAATGCATTGCCTGATGGAGTGGTGGGAGTGAAAACGTTCAATGAGTTTAAGGAGTGGTATGATAGACTTTGTGTTACTTGGGGGGGGGGGGGGCCTTCCCTCGATGTGTCTTGACAGACTTTATGTTCTTAGGAAGGACCTCCCACGATGAGTCTTTTGACTCCATGGAGGCCTGAATAATAATAATAATAATAATAATAATAATTTCCACTATGACTATGACTTTGAAAAAGCATTTGACAAAGTTAAAAGAAACATATTATTTAACATATTAAAAGAAAGACAAATACCAAATAATATCCTAAAAGCTGTCACAAGTATATATGAAAATAATCAAATACAAATAAGATTAAATCATGAGCTATCATATACAAGAGAGATAAACCAAGGGGTCCGACAGGGATGTCCCCTCTCAGCAACTCTTTTTAATATCTACTTAAATGAAATAATAATAAAATGGAGTAAAAATTTACATCAAGGAATTAAACTTTTACCTACAGTTAACTTAAACACTCTCCTCTTTGCAGACGACTAAATAATAATTACAAATTCTGAAGATAACTTACAGAAAGCTATTTTAAATCTAAATGAGATATCCAAAGATTATGGTATGATAATATCACCGGAAAAATTAAAAACTATGGCCTTTAAAGGACAGGATCCAGCAAGAACTAAAATAGTATTAGATAACAAGATCTTAGAACAGGTGAATTCATTTAACTACCTAGGATGTATGATCACTTATGAAAATGAAAAAGATATAAACATAAAAATTGCATAATATTTAAAAATAACAGGAGTAATTAACTCTATATTTAAACCAAACCTAGTTCAAAAACAAACCAGGCTAAAAGTATACAATACATCAGCCCTACCGGTCTTAATGTATGGAAGCGAAATCTGGACAATAAAACAAAAAGACAAACAAAGATTAACAACAGCAGAAATGAAGTTTATGAGAAAAACTGCAAAGTATACCCTATTTGATCACAAAAGAAACGAAGATATTATGAAAGAATTAAACCAAGGACCAGTAATTGAAAAAATTAAAAAATATAAACATAGATGGATGGAACACGTTCAAAGAATGAAAACAGAAAGATTACCAAAACAAGCCTTAAAGTACAAGCCATTAGGAAAAAGAAAACCAGGACGTCCTCTTAAACGATTCAACGATGACTTCTAAGGCCGGAACAGGCCATACTAGGCCTAAATCCTTGATACATATCTTGATGATGATGATGATGACTATGACTCTCCACCCAGAGATATCACAGTTCATCTCTTATCACAAGTGGCACTCCATCACCATGTGATGGAGTGGCACTTGTGATAAGAGATGAATTGTGCCTTTACATTTACCTTTCTTGTCTCATTGATTGTTATACTATTATTAAGAGTCAGGGACTCATTTGAATGAGACCACATACTACACACACCAGATATCATACTTATTCTTGAATTCATTCACACTGCTTGCACACACACACAATATCCAATAGAAATCCATTCCAATCACAGACCACTTTATGAGAGAAAAATCTGTCCCTCGCCCCTTTCTTAGCTGCATTCATTCTCAGCATTCAAGGATGCCTTCTTGTCCTTTTCCACTCTCCATAAAATGAAAAATTTCATCTAGTGAAATCCTGGACGACCCTTTAAGAAGTAAGGCTCAATCATATCACTCCTTTTTCTCCTGTTTGCTAGTGTCTGCAGTCTACAAATTCTCAATCTGATTTTATAATCATTATTTCACAATCCTGATATCATTTCTGACACTCTCCTTTACATCTCCACTGTATCAAAATCACCATGGAAACCAGGAGACCAGACACAAGCATGATAGTCAAAATGAGGTCTTATCAAGGCCTTGTAAAGAGGCAAAATGACTTCCTTATCTTTACATATCAAAGTTCGTTTCAGCATTGCAGTTATCTTTTGAGTTGTATTTGTAACCTTTGCTACATGGCCCCTGAACTTCAACTTCCTATTTACTAACACTTCATGATCCCTAGCCTGATCAGTTTCTTCTAGCATAATCTCACCAATATAATGTGACATTGGATATCTAATTACACTAAAGTGTATGACCTTACATTTAATGACTGAAGTGACATCCATTTGTACATGCCCACAATTCCAACCTACTCAAATCATTCTGCACGTACTGCATATCAGCAGCATTCCTGATTATCCTTGCATCATCATCAGCAAATAGCTGTATGTCACTTGTCAAAAAAATTAATGTACAGATTGAATAACAGTGGACTAAGGACTGATCCTTGTGGTACACTACTGGATACTCTAAATCTTGTTAGTCAGCCATCCTCTTATCCATGTCAATAGTTTATAATCTAATCCCCAAAGAAAAAGGGAAAAAACACTCAAATATTTTCCATAAATCTTTTCCTAATAAAAATTCATTTTTTTATTTATGTTGTGTCATGTCTTCTATTTCTATACTACCTATGATTTAGTGATCATTGCAGATGCTCAGTCATATATGTAATCTGCAATGCACAGTGTGTATTCTCAAATTGTCTATTCAGCTCAGGGCCCCTCTTGTAACTGACTGTTGCCAACCTCAGGCAGAATAGTTACATCTTTACCTGAAACCCCCTCTGACACTATAATCAGATCTAACACTCTTTGGCCACGAGTTCCTTCTGTCACATGCTGCTTGAAGAAGTTGTCTCGCAGCAGCTCAATAAATTGAGTTTCATTCTTCTCTTATGATTTCACAGCTACCCAATCAACATTTGGATAATTAAAGTACTCATTATGATTACTCTTTTTTTGCACCCATCATATTTATTTGTTAATGCATTTCTTTGTCACAAGATCAATCCATCAGGATTGATTGCTTGTAACAACAATCCATCTGTAACAACATCCCACTATGTATTTAATCTTGTCAGACTCCACCTTACACCGATGGCTTCAAATTCACTGTCACATGAAAAATTGTTACTAGTATTGCAGTCATAGGTCTCAACTCTAACTGGATTCAAGACATTTGATATCATTAGCAGCTCACCACCACCTCCTCTCCTATCCTCTCTATCCTTCATAAAAATACTGTACTCTTTGCACTAGTTAGACTTGGCTATCAGAAGGAGATAGCTAATTCTCACTAATGTCCACAATATGAAGTCTCAATATATTAACCAATTCAACAAACTCTATGTCTTTATTCCTGATATAAGCATTCATATGCAGACAAATAAATTTACTGCATACTCTTTTGCATACACTTGTCTGTGGTTTGCATGATGCAGTTCAACAACTTGCAGATCTCTGTTCTTATCTAGTTTCTTACTTATGCAGCATCATTATAACATATGCTTGATAGGTCCAAACTGGATTAACACAGAATTATTCTTACTTCATAATAATTTCCATAATAATAATAATAACCATTTCCATCATTAACATAGTTACCTAACATTGTCGCTCTTACACACAGATTCTCACAATTATTCCCATTAGAATTCAGTTTTCCTGACTCTCTGTGTTAGGCCTTCGATTTGAAAAGGAATAAGTTTGATTCTCATCGTGACATGAAGAATCTTGATATGGGATTTTTCAATTGAAGGTGAGTTAGCAGATCTCATATGGAGGCAGCAAGGTTTTTTTCTCCAAGAAACTCGGATTTTACATCCTGCATACAGACAATCAGCCTTCAGGACACATGCAATTTACAGACAACAAATATCAGTGGTGGTAGGCAGTAGATATAGTTGGTGTAGATCAGGGTTTCTCAAACTTTTTCTACGAAGGAACACTTCACAAATCCTGAAATTTTCACAGAACACCTTGGTTATTTTGTAATGTATTAATTAATAATTAATTGGTAATGTAGCAGTTTTTTAATTAATAATTGATAATTATTTATTAATTAAACATCAATTAAAGTTTAATTTAAATGATGTTTTAATTAATTTAATTCATTTAATTAAAGCAGCAATAAACCATCATTAAATTAATTTGTGCTGATTTTCATTGACATATTCTATTCTGATCACCAAATATATTTATATTATTATAAGTACTTACGAGTGAATGCAGACTTTTTCTCCTGTGTGCTGATAGTTTTCCCCTCCTTTCATCCTGGAGATCTTTGTAGGCTTGAGGTATCTGTTCCATCACAAACACCTTCAATAAGAGATTTCTTAACAACAAAATTAAACAAAGTCCCTTGTCTCTTATTCATATTAAAATTTAAATCTGTATTACTTTTAAAAAATCACGGCACTACAGTTTCGAAACTTTCACCCTACAACATGAACTTGCGAAGAAAGTATTCAGTATTACTAGATTTGAGAACCGGATACAAACTACCTTGACATATACTTCCTTGCTGATTGGTCACTGACATTTGCAACACAGATGTTATTTCGTTCAGTTTTAAGAACACGCCCATTGTTGTAATCGACTTGCAGGCAATTTTTACGATCGGTCATAAACGGCAGTATTCTCTTTCCCGATTGTTGAAAGATTTCGATGTGTGAAAATTAACGATAATTCGTGAATATTTCCATGTTTAAAAAATATGCTGCTTGGTCACTGACATTTGTTACACAGATGTCATATCCTTCAGTTTTGAGAACAGAGGATATGCCACCATTGTTATAATCCACTTGCAGGCAATTTTTATGACCGGTCATAAACAGCAGTGTTCCCTTTCCCAAATGTTGAAAGGTTTCGATGTGTGAAAATTAACGATACACAGATGTTATTAGTCATTCTGGGTCTGAGCTTTTCGACATATTCACGAATATTATTCTCCTCAGAATATTTCTACTATTAAATATTTATTAATGAAAAATACTAAGAAAACTAAAATGGCAAATTCCAGAACTTCTCGCGGAACACCTATTCACCTTCCACGGAACACTAGTGTTCCACAGAACACAGTTTTGAGAAACCCTGGTGTAGATGATGGATACGGATGGATGTAGTGGAGATGGAGAGTTGTAGAGTAGGTTCCCTCTGTTTGATGAGTCTTTGGACTCCTTAGATGTGTCACAAAATAGATAATAATAAATAATTCAGGAAGACACTGACCACTAGAGATAAAAGTGCAGTCTTCCCATTGTATAAAACTTTGATCAGACCACATCTGGATTTCTCTGCTCAGATATGGTCAGATAGGATTTGAAAGGGATGAAGTCACCTTGGAATAGGTACAGAGATGGATAGCAAGAATTATATTAACAATTTACAATGTTAGTTATGAGGATAGACTGAATAGACATGCAGAAAACAGAATTTGGTAGATAGAAGAAAATGAGTTTTCCCTAAATTTTGTATCTTTATCTTTGAATTTAATGCTGGAAAGATTTTTCATATAGTAGAACCATATGAAAGGAAAAAGGGAAAGGAACAAGAACAAGGGATCATCATTGAACTTTGCAAAAGAACGTAATCAGTATAGGATAAGTAGTAAGTTTTTTGCATGGAGAGTAATGAGACTATGGAAAGCATTCCACCATCCCAAATGAGAGATCTAGGAGTGCTGGTGGACAAGGACCTAAAATTCAGTGGCCACATTGCACAAGGTGTGAAGATGTCACATCCGATATGGGCAATGATGCAGAGGATCCTGACATGCAGAGATAGAGAGGTTATGATGCCATTGTACAAGGCTTTGATTAGGCCTAATATTGATTATTGTGCACAGAATTGGTTACCAGGTTTTCATCTTGATGAGGATATGTTGAAAAGGGTTCAGAGAAGATGCACGATGGTGGTTAGTGGTCTTTGGATTGTGGAGTACGAAGACAGATAGAGAGAATGTCATTTGTATAGCCTCTTGAATAGGAGGAAGAGGGGGAGGGGATATGATTGAAACATATAAACAAGTCAGGGATTGTTATCAGGTTGACATGGAGGAGATTTTTAATAGAATGGGAGAGAGGTTAGAACAAGAGGCCATTGCTGGAAATTGTATAAGGAGGATGTGAGCAGAAAAGTGATGGGAGGGTTCTTTGCATGGAGAGTAGTGGATGGCAGCATTGTGTGCAATAGCATGTGCCTCCCACGATGAGTCTCTGACTCCGTGGAGGTCAGATGCTAATAATAATATTAAATAAACATGGTTGCATTAAACTTCCCAAAATATGGGTAACACTAATAATTCAAAATTCCAGTTTACATTATAGGCTGCCAACAGGTGCCTATAGAGTGCACCCCACCTAATTAGAACTCTAGTCTTTCATCTACATGTTTCAGTTAGTTTTGTGTGTGTGTTTAGAAGTTTCATATTGTATGCCCTGAGGCTGTCTCAGTGACCGAGATGAAATATTGGAAGAATTAAATAATATTTTTAATCCCTTCTCAGTTCTGTTTCACTCCATTAAGCATCTAACATGGGATTGGAATAGTTTTGCTGTGATCATGTATGTTGGTTGTAGGATGGAGGGTGCTTGTAGTATTTTATCTATTTTACACTGGCTGTAGTCATTTGCTAAAAAGGTGTTATGAAGGCCCCAAGCTCAGTTTTAAGGGCTGCGTCATTTAAACAAATAGCCTGCTCAGTCAGTAAGTGTTTTGAGGATTCTATGCTGTTGGGATGAGTGGTAGTCGGATAGCTTATGTATCTTCTTGTATGTGTGTGTGGGGGGGGGGTTTTGTGTAAATAGAAAAAGATAATGAACCAGTAGGAAATCTTGTCACTAGTGTATCTAGAAAGGGGATACAACTGCTACTTTCTTTTTCTGTGGTGAAGCTTATTTTTGGATACCACTTGTTGAGGTGTGCTAAAAATGTATTCGAGTGTGTCTAGGCTGTGAGACCAAATGGCAAACACATGATCATCAACATAGGGCAGCCGGACCATTGTCTTGGCTGTACTATGTTGCACTTGAGTGTAGCTGTGTTCATTGGCGCACCCAGGGAGGGGGCCAAGGGGCCCTGGCTCCCCCGAAAAGAAAAAGGGGAAAAAAAGACTAGAAAATTTTCCAAAAATCTTTTCTTAATGAAATTTATTATTATTATTTTTTTTTATTATTTCTGTTGTGTCGTGTCTTCTATTTCTATACTACTGTACTTATGAATTAGCGGTCGCATAAGGTGGAATACCCTCTGGCTCTTGGGAATCACGGCCGTTGTGAACGCAAAGCAAACGAAGTAGTGCTCGGGTGATACTTTGTTTACCCGAGCCCCGCCAGAGATCACGGGTATCATGTATTGGCGATCACTTTATACATGATGCTTAGTCATAGGTCGTATGCAATGCGTAGTGGGTATTCTCAAATCATCTACTCATCTTGGCCTCTTCCTCCCCAAGATTAATTATGAGTACTCGGCCCCCTCCAAGATTAAATCCTGAGTGCGCCACTGGCTGTGTTAAGTGCTTGGTTTTCAAATTCTACATGTTCCATGTAGAAGTTGGCTAGTGGGGGAGAAAACATAGTGGCCCCATCCAGCTGTTTATATATTTTTCCTTTCCATAAGAAGTAAATGGAATAAATGATAAATTTGAATAATTCATTTATATCAGAGGGAAAGCACAGCTTAATAAGGTCAAGGGTCTCTGCCAAATATACACTGGTGAACATTTAAGTAATGTCAAGGTGCACAATGATATTAGAATCTCCAAGATTAACTAAATTTTATATTAAAGTTTTAAAATGCAGCAAATTTTTTATAAAAGAAGGAGAGTTCACTGTTAAGGAGGAAATGATTTGGATAAATGTTTGGCTAGTTTGTAGTTGGGGCTGTCTCTGCTGTCAGCTGTTGGACAAAGGGGACTCTTAGGTTTATGAATTTTAGGTACCTCATATATCTTGAATGGTATAACATGAAAAGGTTTAAATTTTTTAGTGGTATCTTTGGGACAAGATGTATGGTCTGCTAGTCCCAACTTGCCATAAAGATGATTGCAGATGGAATTTTTGTGTTCTTCAAGATGAATGTTAACTGATTTACTGGTCTGTTCAATTAAATGCCTTTAAATGTCATCTTTCCTTCCAATCTCTCATATCTTGATTAAAATTGCTTATAACAGTCGCCTTTTATATATACTATAAACACCTTTGTCACCATCCTAGACATTCTCTGGCCTCTAGCAACATGATGACAGAGAGTAGAGACATAACTTATTTGCTGTCTATCATCAATACACTTCCTGTCCCTTCTTCTCAACAAGAAAAACATAGAATTAATGACAATAAGTAAAAATGAATTTATGTAAGAATTTTATTTTCATAATTTTTTTCACCCAATCATTAAGATGGGCATATGAATGGGGCTGTCGGTCTAATGCAACAAAATGTAACGTCTTGATTTTTGGGACACATCGATGGGACACTTCATACTCTATTCGAGGAATCATACTGTCAGTTACAGGGTGGACACTGGGGAGTTCTTTTACTTGGTGGAGCAGTGGTAAGGAGCGATGACTAGAGCCATCCCTGAAAAGTGTGAAAGGAAGCTCTGAGCAAGAGGGTGAGAAGTCGTTTCTTTGCATGAAGGGTGGTGGAACCATGCATTGCCTGATAGATTGGTTAAGAGCAAGAACGGTCAATGAGTTCAAGGAGTGGTATGATAGCTTTGTGTTTCCTAGGAAGGACTTCTTACGATGAGTCTCTTGACTCCATGGAGGCCTGAATAATAATAATAATAATAATTCTCTAAGAGCACAAGCTGACTTATTTGCCAGGAACTTTCGATATACTTTTTTTTTCCTTCACTGCCTCTTTAACTTCCTGTGTCCACCATGGAGTTCTGATTTTTCTATTGATATTGCATACAACCTCACCACATGTCTTCCTGGCTGAATCAATCAGTGTTTTTTTCAAGGCTTGCCATGGAATCTCCAAGGTTTGGTTGCTGTTCTCAAACTCTTTCATTTTTTCTTCAATAATCTTTATGTATTTTAGTCTTCACTTTACATCTGAGAGCTGCTCAACTTTTATTCATTTTAAAACTTTCTTACATGTTATTCTTTTCAATATGAAATTCAGTTTTATTCTGCTCAAGACTAACTGGTGATCACTTTCAATTTCAAATCCTCTGTACACTGTAGTGTCCTGCACCAGAGAGAAAACATCACTATCAACAATAACATAGTCAATGAGACTTTTCTTATTCCTTCTGTCTTCTTTCGATATACTTTTTTTTTCCTTCACTGCCTCTTTAACTTCCTGTGTCCACCATGGAGTTCTGATTTTGCTATCCTTGCATTATTGTGTTAGTAATAACTAATCCATGTTCCTACTCTACTATTTAGCTCCAACAAGGACCAACTTTTCCTTTTTCATCGTATTAGTTGCTTTCTCTAAAGCCTCAAAAACGTCCTTCACTTCTACCTTAGAAGAACCTTCTGTGGGTCCATAGGCACAAATAAATCTCATTGTCCAGTTCCCCATTCTGATATTTGCCCACATCACTCTACTTGAAATTTCCTGTCATTCAAGAAGATTAGCCTTGTATTTAGTGTTCAATACTATGCCTACTCCTTCTTTTCCGTGATTGTAATTGCCTGAATATAACATTGGGTATTTATCGCACAGAAAGATCTTACCAGTTTTTGTCTTTTTTGTTTGTTTCAGTCGCCCCTATTATGTCAATCTGGTACTTATCCAATTCCTCAACTAGCTCCATTTCTTTACCATTCAGGCTTCTTATGTTGATAGTACTGATCTTGAACTCTGGTGACATTGAGTTGGGATGTGCTTCAGGATTTGTTCCAGTAGCTGACTTTTCGCTGTTCACCCCGTTTCTTTGGCAAAAACAAAAGGGGCATTGTTTAACCGGCAATGCCTCATCCAGCATGAAATTCTGTCATGTTGTACCATCATTATACATTATGGTTTAAGCCAAAAGAATGCAATTTGGTTGGCTAATCCCAAATTGTTGATATATATATATATATTGTTTAAAAAACATTATCTTATTTATTCAACATCATTTAAAAAACATCATTGAGCATGATCTAAATGTGCTTAAGATCATGACTTTCGATGTTGGTTAGGTATAAATCATGCATTCTAAGTAGCTTTTGTAGCTTGTGCATGTTTAATATAAATTTCATACCAACAATGCCCTTAATTATTATTATTATTATTCAGGACTCCATGGAGTCAAAACACTCATCGTGAGAGGTCCTTTATAGGAAACAAAGTCTATCATACTACTCCTTGAACTGATTGACTGTTCTCGTTCTCACCTTTCTATCAGGCAATGCATTCCATGGTTCAACCACCCTCTATGCAAAGAAACAGATCCTCGCCTTCTGGTTCACAGTTTACTTTCATAACTTACAGGGATGGCCCCTTTTCATCACTCCTTCCTGCTATTCAACCCAGTGAAAGAACTCCCCAGTGTCAAGCCTGTAACAACTTCTCAACAGTTTAAAAGGCTCAATCATATCACCTCTCCTTCTTCTATCTACCAAAATCTGCAGTGCATATTCCCTCAGCCGATCCTCATGATAAACATTGTACAGTCCTGAAACCATCTTTGTTCTCTGCCTCTATACCCTTTCCACAGTTAATTTATCCCCTTCAAATCCTGGGGACCAAATTTGAAAACAATAGTCTAAGTGTGGTCTGTTTGGGATCTTATATAATGAACTTAATTAACTGCTCTTGTCACTTTATTATAAAAGTCAGTCATATTACTTAAGCAAGAGTGCCCCTTAACAAATCCATGTTTATTTTCATAGATAACATTACTCTCATCTGCCCAACGCTGTATATAGTCCCTCACTAATTTCTCCAAGACCTTAACAACTACTGATGACACATAGACTGGCCTATAATTAGACACTTCCAGTCTGCTACCGCCCTTATGCAATGGCATTATCTTACCTTCCTTCCATCCCTTGGGTACATTTCCTGTAGCCAGACTTTCATTGAAAAGTCAGGTCAAAGGAGCTGTCAGTTCTTTAGCACATTCTCTCAAAACCATGGTGAAATACCATCCAGTTCTACAGCTTTACTGACATCCAGAGTACTCAGTATTTGGAACGCACTCTCCTCTTGCACCTCTAAACCTCGAACCTGTCCTATCCCTCTAGTATTAAAACCTACTTTTCCAGTGATGAAATAGTCCAATAATGTGTTCGTTGAACAACTCCACTATGTCCTCTGCATCAGTCACTCTATTCATGTTTTTTATTCTACAATGTCATTCTTCCACAATCATTTCTCCTCATACTGGCCACATAGCTAAAATATTCCCAAGGATTTTTTTGGATCTTAGTGCCAATCTCTTTTCATATTCCAGTTTTGCCTTCCTCATCATACTGGTCACTCTTCTGGCCTCCGTCTTATAAACTTTGTGTATCTTCCCTCCACTGCACTCCGTATATCTCTTCCATCATCTCTTTTTCAGCTGCAGTCCCTGTTTGATATTGTATGTCATCCACTTTACATCAAATTGTGTCCACTTTTTCAGTCATGGAATACAGCTTACTATTGCTGCTAACAAATATTACTTCACCATTTCCTAAGAACTAATGATATCCTGGCTTTCCAATTCTGCCCTGCATGGAACTGCCCCAAGTTGATATCGAAGACTATTATAATCACCTACCGTATAATTGCACATATATTCCCTTTTCTTTGATACTCCCGCATGCCTTATACAATGGAACCATAACTCTTTTATCTCTGTAGGTTGGCGTCCTTTTCAGTACTGCAGCAATCCCAGTACTGAAATATGTTCCCTGAATTTCAGTTTTCTGTCAATCATCACTCCCATATCTCTTGTCTCCCCTACTTCCTCCAGTACAGCTCCTCCAATCAAGTATACAGCCTCCCATCTATGTATCCCAAACTTCAGGACTTCAGATTTTGTTGTATTAAACCGAAATTCCCATTCAGTTAACCCTATGTCTAGTTTATTCAAATCCTCTTGCAAAGCTGCCACAGGAAATGAAACGTAGTGACATCACAGTGCTAAAACAACACTCAACAGGCATGCAATTAGGAATACATATTGAATACTTAAGTAGAAAAATCCATCAAAAGCCTGAAATGTGGACCAGAAATGCTCACGTATGGAGGTATAAAAGTCTTACAGTGGCTGTGCTGCATAGTTCAGAACTCCTAGATAGAGGAACAAATTCCAGATGATTGGAGTAGAGCTCTCACAGTACCCATATATAAAAAGGGAAATAAAACTGAATGTGAGAATTACAGAGGTATTTCCCTACTGAGTGTTCCTGGTAAGATTTATGCCAGTATACTTGAGAAATGGTTGAGAAGGATCATGAAAGGGCAGCTTGGTGAAGAACAAGCTGGATTCAGATCAAATACAGGCTGTCGGGATCAGATTTACACCACATGACAAATAGTTGAGAAATCATTGGAATATAACAAAGATCTGTATTTAAGTTTTTTAGATCTGGAAAATGCATATGACAAGGTGCCAAGAGAAAAGCTATTAAAAATGTAATACCTAGTCTTTATTTGAGTTGTAAGTCAGTAGTTAGAATTGAAGGAATTACAGGAAGATGGTTTTTGTGTTAAATCTGATGTCATACATAGGATGTACATTATCCCATCTTTTATTCATTATTCATCAGGTTTAATACCACATTATGAAGGAATGTGGTATTAAACCTGTTGTCAAAATTGGGGATGTTAATTTCATCTTTTTACTTTATACGGATGATGTTATACTTCTGAGTAAATTCAGTACAAGTCTGTAAGATTCCCTGACTAAATTGAATAACTGTTGTAATAGATATGGTATGAAGATCAGCAATAACAAGACAATGAAAATAGGCAGAAGCATTGAAAATATCAACTCATTGTGAATGGGAAAACCTATAGAACAAGTAACACATTTCAGCTACCTAGGCAAATTTTTAGTGAAGATGGTAAATTAAATATGGAAATAGACAACAGAATCAACAAAGCTGGTATGGTAAGAAGTCAACTGAATAAATTATGTGGAATAATTGAGAAATTAGTTAAAAACACTAAATTAACTGTATATAAGACAATGTTCAAACCAATTTTAACTTATGAATCTGAGAGCTGGGTTAGAAATAAAACACCAAAGACCAAAGACTAGAGATGACAGATATGAGATTCCTGAGAAAGATTAGGGGCATGAACAGATGGCATCATTGGCAATATCATATTAAAAACTAGGATATTAGGAAAACATTCGACATTGTTATCATCCAGGAATGTGTTATCAGAGCTGATCTCAAGTGGTATGGTCACTTAAGAGAATAGAAGAGAAAGATTAGCAAAACAAGTGTTCTATGCCCAGTTAGCAGGGAAAAAAAAAACAGAAGAAGACCAAGACGTATTGGTTTGATACAGTAAAAAGTACCTTAGAGGTCAGAAATATAAGATCTGATAATGTTGGAGTCATCTTGACAGGTAAGAGATTGATTTTGGAGGAAAATTGTAGATAAGAAGTTAGTAATGATGTAAGTTTTTTCATGTGGTATTATCATATCCTATACACTCTTGAGGGTACAAGCCAGGAATTTGATGATATCAACTGTTGACTGTGGAAGATCTATGAAGAGGAACAATTTCCTATAAGGAGGGATAACTTCAGTCTGTTGTTTCTATTCAGACTGAGGTGAAGCAGTAAACTTTCACAGCTTTCTTTGTATGATCATTCTACAAGAAAGTGACTTGTGTGGGATCTTTGTCTTTTTTCAAAGGAATAGAAGCAATATGTTCAGCAAGTTCATATTGTTCGGCTAATGGAATCTAATGTAGTCAAGATATTAATCACAACAGATAGTCATAGAACTGCCAGTTTGTCTAGAGTAAGAGAACCCACAATTCTAAACAATTTGATAAATACTATCGTATTCTAAAGGTGGAAATTTATTCTTTACTGATCCTATATTTATCCTGAAGCCATAAAGGAAGAAAATTCTTTGATCATACCAAAAGTTATGTTGAGTTGAATAAATCTAAGTAGCTTGATGATTCTCTCAGAAATGTCCCTGACGTGACATAAGGGATGGCAGTATAGTTGACAGGGAGGCAGGTGAGAGGAACTTGCTAACCCTTAATGACCTTGTTAACATAACACTACAAGAAGCTGTTGGACAAAATGGCTGGTCTTGATAAAATCTATTTCTCATGTGAGCATTGCCTCAGTGGAGCACAGTGAGTAAGTCCAATGGAAGAGAGTCTTAATGGTGCCAAATTTCTCTCACACTATATAGTTGGATGGCAGTATAGTTGACAGGGAGACAGGTGAGTGGAACTCAAGACTACGAGAAGTTGTTGGACAAAAAGGCTGGTCTTGATAAAATTTTCTTATGTCAGTATTGCCTCAGTAGAGCACAGTGAGTCAGCCCAACAGATGAGTCTTAATGATGCCAGATTTCTCTCACCCTGTTCACCCCTCTACATATGCTAGCATTTCTTCAGTCCTTCCTACACTACTCCAGTTCTTCAGAGCTCTTGTTCACCTGAACAAGAGACTCCTTCAAGCAGCTGCTTCTCTATTTAATTAACCCCAGATACATTTAAATGTCATCCATTCCACTTATACAACTCTATCTGTTCCTCAAACTCATACCATACATTCATAAACTACACTCCTTTCTCTACACACAGTCCTGTCAACATGTCATTTATGATCTTTGTGCTCACTTGTTCTCTGTCTTAGATTATCACTGTCATACCTAGGCAACAAACAAACTGTCTTTTCTTTCACAGTTATATTTTACTCTCCTCAATAACCTTCTGATATACTACATACTTTCTTATGTTATCTTTCTGCCCAACCAAATCATTTGTTTCTAATAGTTTCATCAGTAGAATAGATGAGAGGAGTAAGCCTCAAAAAGCTAATTTTTGAGGTTACTCCTCTGATCCAATCCTCTCACTTTGTTCATTCTCCCTCCTGGAAAGTAAACCATATACACCTTCTCTATCACCACACCTTCAATGATGCATCTCCCCTCCTTCCCCATTACAGTGCTACTCTGGAACCATTTGTTACTTTTTACTCATTCATCTTCCAAGAACATTTATTTCTTGTCTTTATTTATAAGGAATTTTTTGATGAAAGGTGCATGCATTATTATTTTTTTTTTATTATTCAGGCCTCCATGGAATCAAAAGATTCATTGCAGGATTCCTTCCTAATAAACACAAAGTCTATCAAGACTCATCGTGGGAGGTCCCTCCTAGGAAACACAAAGTCTATCATACCGCTCCTTAAACTCATTGACCGTTCTCGCTCTCACCACTCTATCAGGCAATGCATTCCATGGTTCAACCACCCTCCATGCAAAGAAACCACTCTTCACCCTCTTGTTCACAGTTTACTTTCGTAACTTCCAGGAATGGCCCCTTGTCATCACTCCTTCCTGCTGTTCAACCTAGCAAAAGAACTCCCCGGTGTCAACCCTGTATCCACCTCTCAACAATTTAAAAGTCTCAATCATATCACCTCTCCTTCTTCTATCCACCAAACTCTGCAGTCCACATTCCCTCAGCCGATCCTCATGACTAATTTGACATTGTACAGTCCTGAAATTATCTTTGTTATCTGCCTTTGTACCCTTTCCGCAGTTAATTTACCCACTTCAAATCCTGGGGACCAAATCTGAGAACAATAGTCTAAGTGTGGTCTGATTAGGGTCTTATACAATGGAATGATAACTCTTTTATCTCTGCAGGTCAGTATCCTTCTCATTATTTGCAGCAATCCTCTGTGTTACCTTCACCACCTTTGTAACATGTCCCCTAAATTTCAGATTTTTATCAATCATCAACCCCAGATCTCTTGTCTCCTCTACTTCCTCCAGTATAGCTCCTCCAATAGTGTATGCAGCATACCATTATCCAAATGGAATTTAACAACCAGCTATTATAGTTTCATATTAATCTTTATTAATCCTGAATTCTGTACTTAACACACTTCTCTACTCTGATTCCAAAATTCTGACATATATAATTCACTGCCTCTTTTTTGGTATCTTTCTTGTGCTGCAAGAATAGCTTCCTTTTCCCACTCCTTTGGAATCCTGCTAGAACTAAAATTCAGAAATGGTCTATGCCACTGCCAGTTCCTTCTTGCATTCTCTTGTCATACAATACTGGACGAGGTATCAGTATTGTATTGTATACTGGTTTCCCATCCTTGTATTGTGTTTTACAATACCAGTAATACCTTCAAGGGCTCTGCAGGCTCAGGTAGTATACATTACTACTGGCCTTTAAATGCAAATGGCATAAATTAAATGCATGAAAAATTGATATTGCATTATGAAAATGTTATTACCTGATATCATCTATTTCTTCTAGATAGCAAACAATGAAGACAAAATTCAAAGTCTTATTGAAGAAAATATGGAAACTGCAAAGTTGTTAGCAGTAATGCAGAAAAATGCAAAAAAGCAGATTGATTTTGGTGCACAATTAATGAGCATAATTAAAACCTCAGAAGATATAATAAAAAAAGAAATACTGGTAAGTAATTATTTTTAACATAATTAGTATTAATATTAATGATTCATTATTCCTAATAAATGTCTATAATAATATAATGTGTATGCTCATTTTAAAATGCAGTGAACATGTTTTTAAACTTGTGCTGGGAATAAGTGTTTTAACATTATTATTTGAATTATTTTGTTTCTTGTTAAGTAAAGATTTTTGGTCTTATAATGGGTTTATGATAATATAGTTCTGAATTTTTTTATTGTTAGTTCTTCATCACCTTCACTCAGATATATGCTTTTGGGTTGAAAGCAGGTTTCTTTTCCTGGCTCAAGGTTTTCTTGCCTCATTTAGTAACATTCATTTGTTGCATTTACTGGTTTTCCAACACGATAACTATTTGACATCTTCACATTCCTTTCCATGAAACTCAACCGTCTACAGTCCAGCTATCCAAATAGTGAGGTCATCTTCCTGGCTGCAACCTCAGTGTCCACAATTCGAAATGGCTTTCCTGTTCCAATACCACTGACCAAACTGGACGTGAAGCAGAAGTCTTTGCCATAAGTAATGACCTAACACAAATCATACGTTGCAACCAAGACTTCATCTTCTTTAATGGTATCTTTTAGTCTTTTTCTAGATCTTCCTGTTCTTCTCTTATTCTTTGGTTTCCAACTATGGACTTGTTTTATTATATGGGCATAGGTATGTATATATATATATATATATATATATATCAATTTGTAGTATTAACTCGGTACTGGGATATGTTCATATTTATATATACTGACTATAACAGAGACTAGAATAACAATTAAATTTATTCAAAACGCAACATGTTTCATCGGATTGTCCGACTTCTTCGGGTGTGGGAACATAGAAAGCAAGTAAAAACTATAAGAAACATCGTATCACTATGAAACGACTATTATAAAATCAGTTAGCTTTGAACTGTAGCTACAGTCCATGTTGAAGTTCTGTTGTTAAGTAGCTGCATGCTATATATATATATATATATATCTCAACTTTTACCATGAGTTGCCTTGGTCTTGCACTGTGTGTGGGATCACCTAGACTTGCAATACTTGCAGGCGCAAACTTGACTGACTTGTCTGTTTGCTTACCTGGGAAATGGAGTAAAACCAAGTTTAAAATAGCCTGGTATGTATCTTTAACATATATATATATATGTGTGTGTGTGTGTGTGTGTGTGTGTGTATATATATATATATATAGGTATAAGTATTTTCAAAATTCATTTTTACTCGGTTGGAATATTATAAAAAAAGGTTTAATGACTATTATTATTATTATTATTATTATTATTATTATTAAACAAGACCTCATGGAGTCAAAGACTCATCTAGGAGGTCCTTTTATCTCACACACATCTCATCATACCGGGTCTTAAACACATTCAAACTCCTTGCAGACACCACACTCTCAGGCAAGGCATTCCAATCATTCACAACTCTGCACGAAAAAAACCTGCCTCTCACTCCCCTACTCACACCCTCTTTATACAGTTTCCAGGGATGACCTCTGGTTCTCCCCTGATCTCCCACTATTCGCTGTAGAACTTCTCCACCATTGATCCTATAGCAACCCCTTACCAACTTGTAGGTCTCTATCATATCTCCCCTCTTCCTTCTCTCCACTAGTCTCTGCAAATTACATCTTTTCAATCTTTCCTCATACTCGACATTCCAGAGGTCAGAAACTACCTTAGTCAGTCGCCTTTGGACCCTTTCCAACATCTCCTCATCCTTCTGAAAACCAGGTGACCAAATCTGGGCACAATAGTCCATGTGTGGCCTAATCAAAGCCTTATACAATGGAACAAGAATCTCCCTACTTCTACACGTCAGTGTCCTCCTCATCATTCCCAGAAGTCTTTGTGTTGTCTTCACAATTTTGGCGATGTGACCCCTAAATTTTAGATCTTTATCCACTATCACTCCCAGATCTCTTATTTCCTCTACTTCCAACAATATATTCTTACCAAGCATAAATTCTGCATCCCATCTTTGTTTTCCAAATTTTAAAACCTTACATTTTGCAACATTGAACTCACACCCCCATTTGCTTGCCCAATCACTCAATTTATTCAAGTCTTCTTGCAAGGCCACAACATCTTCACTACTCTTTATGGTTCTTCCCAACTTTGCATCATCTGCAAACAACTGAATATCTCCATCCAAATCTTCGCCAATATCATTAATATACAAGTTAAATAGTAATGGCCCTAAAACAGATCCCTGAGGCACTCCACTAGTGACTTTCCTTTTCCTGGATATTGCACCCCCATACACAACTTGTTGATACCTATCAGATAGCCAGTCTCCAATCCAATGAGAAATTACCGAGAGAAAAGATGACAAGATATATTTAGGTACTGTTTTTTATACTTGTTCTGTTAGTACAATTTTAAGTCTCTGTAATTTTTTATATACTTCTTTGATTATGATACCTGAGGATGTTCATGTAACGAAACTAGTAAACTAGTAGTATCTTGTTAAATATATCTTGTCATCTTTTCTCTCGGTAATAGTCATTAAACCTTTTTTTATATATAGGTATAAGTATATATATATAGGTATAAATATATATTAGGGTATAATCCAGTGAGTGACAGAATCATTTCTCTCAGAGTGAGTGGACATCCAATGAATATGACCATCATTCAGTTTTATGCACCCACTACAGAGGCACTAGAAGAAGACATTGAAGAATTTTATGGCAAGTTACAAGAAGTGATAGATGCAACACCAAAGTGCAATTTATAGCTACTTATCAGAGATTAGAATGCAAAAGTGGGAGCTGAGGAACAAGGAATGACAGGTTGTTTTGGTTTAGGTATTCATAACTGCAGGAAAGAGACTAGTTGAGTTTTGTGCAGAAAATTCTTTGTTTGTTACTAACACCTGCTTTAAATAGCACAAAAGAAGATTGTATACATGAATATCACCTGATGGACAATACAGAAATCAAATTGACTATATACTTGGACAAACAAGATGGAGATCTGCAATTCATTCTGTCAAGACTTTTCCAGGTGCAGACTGTTTAACAGACCATGAGTTATTAGTGGCTACAATACATGTGAAATTACAGAAACTGAAAAACAACACAAATGTTGATCAGATATGATCTTGGAAACATACAGCTGAATACAAATACAGTCATACCCTGACTTACACTAATCTGGAGTTACACGGTTTCTTATATGTATCCCGTCACGCCTCACCACTAGTCGTATCTTTCCGGCGCCGGCTGCATTTGCCAGTGTCACACATGCTGTGAACAAGCACTAGCTTGTTTCGTGCGGTCTCTATTTATACACAATTTTTATAGTCTACAAACCTTGCAATTGTTTAATGTTATGTTCTTGATAAAAATTTTATCACATAAAAAATAATAATGTCATCCAAAAGAAGCAAGTCCGATTCTTCTACAGCTAGCAAGAAAAGAAAAACATTGACTTTGGAAACAAAACTCAACATTATTAAGGATTTTGAAGGAGGAATGAAATTTTGTGAGCTATCAAAGAAGTTCGATTTACAGGAATCCACAGTAAGAACAATCATGAAAGATAAAGAAAGAATTCTCGCTGCCATTGACTTTGACTTTGGAAACAAAACTCAACATTATTAAGGATTTTTGAAATTTTGTGAGCTATCAAAGAAGTTCGATTTACAGGAATCCACAGTAAGAACAATCATGAAAGATAAAGAAAGAATTCTCGCTGCCGTGAAAAATGTCCAGTCATTGAATTCAAGCATAATTTGTAAACGTCATGGGATTACTGGTGAGATGGAAACGATGCTTAAATTATTGTGTGATAATCAAGTGAGAGTAAAAAATTGCCCAGTTGATCAAACGACGATATGTAGCCAAGCCAAGCTGAATTTTGAGAGGCTAAAAGTAGAAGCTGGAGAAGTGGCCAAAGAAGAAATTTTTGTGGCCAGTAATGGTTGGTTCAACTGATTTAAAAATCGCTGTAACTGGCACAGCATCATGGAGAGTGGAGAAGCAGCAAGCGCTGATAAAGAGGCTTCGTCTGCTTTTCCTGAGACACTTAAGCTATCATCGAGGAAGGTAGCTGTAGCAGTCAAACCATATTTAATGTAGACGAGACCGGCTTGTTCTGGAAAAAAAAAGCTTAAGAGAACTTTCATTGCACGTGAAGAAAAAACGTTTCCTGGCTTCAAGGCTTCCAAAGACCAGTTGACAGTAATGCTTGGTGGAAATGCAGCTGGTGATTGCAAGTTAAAACCTCTCTTAATTTATCACTCCGAAAATCCAAGAACTCTGAAAAAGAAATCTAAAGCTGGCTTGCCAGTGATATGGAAATCAAATTCTAAAGCTTGGGTGACAGCTTCTATTTTTGAAGACTGGTTTGGTCATCACTTCATACCTGAAGTTGAACGTTATTGCCAGTTTAAATAAAATTCTGTTTAAAGTTATGCTCATTATTGATAATGCACCTGGTTACCCTCCTGCAACTTTAATTGATTTTGATCCACTTTTAAAATTATTTTCTTGCCTCCAAATACAACCAGCTTACTTCAACCAATGGACCAAGGAGTTATCAAAACATTCAAAGCGTACTACACACGCCGTTCGTTTGCAAGTCTGAATGAAGCTATGAGGCAAAATGAGCAACTGTCTTTAAAGAGTTTTGGAAACGGTTTAATGTTTTAGATGCTGTAAGGATTATCGGAGATTCTTGGGATGAAATTTCCCAAAAAACCTTGAATGGTGTCTGGAAAAAACTTTGTCCATCCTTTTTTAAATGCGAAACAGAAATGTTGCCAGAAACTGATCAAGTTGCTGAGACAATAGAAGAAGTTGTCAACCTTGCCAGGCAATTAGATTTAGAAGTCGATAGTGAAGATCTCAGCGAGCCGATAGACTCACATAACAAGGAGCAAGGTTTACAGATTTTGGAGGACATAGATTCTAACGAGGAATGAATTGTAGCCACAAGGCAAGGAATAAAAAAATCACTGGCTTGCTATGAAGAAATTTTGCGTTACAAGAAAAAGACATTATGCTGTCAGATGAATCTGTTAGATTTTATGAAACCATCGACATAACTCTAGTTTTATTTACGAAAAACTACAATTATGATTACTATATCTTTCTTAAAAAATATAGGTGTTTTTGTAAACCTTTGGTCCCAATTGTATGTTTGTATATATAAATTACATGCAAAATTATACTCCGAGTTACGCGAATTCGACTTATGCGCTTTTCGTTGGTCCCACCTACTGTGTAACTTCGGGGTATCACTGTAGTAGTATACAGAACAGATTCAACACACTCAGTTTGTGGAAAGAGAACCAGATGAACTATGGTAAGAGATTAGAGATATAATTAAAACAGAAGCAAAGAAGAATATTCCAACATATGTTAAAGATACCAAGCAATTTTATAACCTTGGTATTAATCCTTTCTCCCAAGTAAGCAAACAGACAAGTAAGTCAAGTTTGTACCTGAACGTGGCTCAAGACTTATGGTGGCAGTGCAACACCATGGCAACTCGTGGAAAAGATGGATTAAGTTCTGATCACTTTCCTTAGTATTTCCAATAAATGTAAAACACATCTCCTAGGAGATGTATGATGTTATACATTATGGGTGGTGGTCACTACCCAGACCAGTTTCAACCTTTATTGAGGTCTTATCAGTGAGTAGGCAGACCTGAAATGCCAAGGTTTAAGTAATACAGAGCTTATCAATTTTACCTATGCAACTTGCCACGAGGCACTTTGGCCTTATTAATTAAGAATCTCCGGATGAGAGAAAGATGTGAAAAGTTTTTTACTTTGGGTATAATACATGTTAAAGATACCAAGTAATTTTATAGCCTTGGTTGTAATCCTTTTTTCCTAAGTAAGCAAACAGACAAGTAAGTCAAGTTTGCGCCTGAACATAGTTCAAGGCTTTCCACCACCATAAGTGGTGGTGGAAAGTCCTTGTGGCAATTTGCATAGGGAAAGTGATTTTCTTTCTTGACTACTTGTATAATAAACTACAACACTTTTTATGAATGTTAGTCAAGTGAGTTTTAATTTGTCGTCCTATTAGTTTCACCGATTTTTGCTATCGGTATCTTCAGGGATACAATTGGTAAGCGATATGAAGGTAACAGACTAGTTTTTAACTGACAGTCCTAATTCATACAAAATTAGTATTGTGCAAGACAATGTGCGTGTCTCGGGAACATGATTTATTTGTTGCGAGATATAATGTAATTGGCGTGAAAGTTCATTTCTTTGATGTTTAGTGATCTAATTAAAGTTTTCCAAATTCCCGGTAGGATTAGACCTTGATTCTTATTTAGGTTTCCCTGTTGACCGGGTGAAAATTACAGAAATTACAGAACTATAGCACTGATTTCTCATGCAAGCAAAGTCTTACTTAAAATCATTCAGAAAAGACTGGAACCATTCATGAAGAGAGAAATGCCAGATGAACAGGCAGGATTTCAAAAAGGCAGAGGAACAAGAGATCGAATCGCCAATGTGAGATGGATAATAGAAAGAGCACAGGAATATCAAAAGAATGTCTATATTTGTTTCCTTGACTATAGCAAGACTTTTGACTCTATAGATCATGTGAAACTGTGGAATGTGTTAAGAACAATGGGAGTACCAGAGCATTTCATTATCCTTCTGAGGAATCTTTATTATGAACAAGAAGCTACTGTCCGAACAGATCTTGGAGAAACTGAGTACTTCACAATAGGTGAAGGGGTGCGACAAGGATGCATTTTATCTCTGTACCTGTTTAACTTGTACAGTGAATACATTTTAAGAATGGCAGGGCTGGAGGAATCTTCAGTTCAAATTAAAATTGGTGGAAGAAATATTAATAATTTGAGGTATGCAGATGATACCACCTTGCTAGCAGAATGCAAAGCAAGGAAGATTTGGAGAAACCTATTATGAAAGTTAAAGAAGAAAGTGGTAAATATGGTCTTAAACTTTACCTCGCAAAGACAAAAGTTATGACAACATGTGAACTTAATGATTTTGAAGTAGATGTGGAGAAAATGGAAGCAGTTAACAATTTTGTGCTTCTAGGATCCCAAATTGATCAAGATGGTTATGGCATTGAAGAAGTTAGAAGAAGATTATTACTTGGAAAGAAAGCAGTGACAAATTTCAGCAAGATCTTTAAAGATAAAGATATTAGCCTCGCAACAAAAATCAGAATCGTGAAAGCAATGGTATTCCCTGTGGTACTGTATGGATGTGAAAGTTGGACCCTGAAAGAAGGAAGATAGATGTATTTGAATTATGGGTTTGGAGATGCTTACTAAGAATACCATGGACTGCAAAGCAAACTAATAAATCAGTGATAGACAGAATAAAGCCAGATTGCCCCCTCGAAGCTATGATCATCAAGCAAAAATTGTCATACTTTGGACATATTATGCAAGCAAATGACAGTCTGGAGAAGATGATGATGCTTGCTAAAGTTGATGGAAGCAGGAGAAGAGGAAGACCAAGAATTAGATGGGTGGATGGAGTTAAAGAAGCAACTGGAATGCGCTTGGAAATTCTGAAAGATATGGCCAGGGACAGATCTGAATGGAAGAATGTATGTTCATGGAATCACCAGGAGTCGAGAACGACTCGATGGAACATAACACACACACACTTCACTTCTTCTCTTCTCTCCACATGTGCAGTCCTTTTCATTCTTCGGTTTGATACCCAATTGTTTATTGCTTGTATTTCACATTGTTTTCTTATATCTGTATTTTTTATTTTATCTAGTCTAGTTTTATTTACTATTTTTCTTAATATATTCATTTCACCTGTGTTATTTGTCTTGTTTTTCTGGTGTCTAGTCTTGTTTCAGCATTATATGTCATAATAGGCCTGATTATTGCTTTATAAATTCTGGTTTTGGTCTCTATTCTAAGATGTTTATTTTTCCATATTGTTTCATTCAAGCATCCTGATATTCTTGCAGCTTTTGCAACTTGTTCTCTGATTTCTAGATGTGGCCTTTCTTCCCAGTTCAGTTGTATACCTAAATAGTTGTAATTTGCTATTTGTTCAATAATAGTACCTTCCAATTCTAATTTGCATCTTTGTGGTTCTTGTGATATTGTCATACATTTTGGTTTAGTTTTTGATATCTTCATATTATATAATTTTGCTGCTTTATTAAATGCATGTAGTAATATTTGTAGCTGAGTTTCATTTTCTGCAATTAATAGTACATCATCTACATAACATATAGTACTTATTATTCTATTATTTATTTTCACTCCTGTATTTTGTATTTCATTAACTTTTGTATTATTTCATCCATTATTATATTGAATATTGTTTGGCTTAAAGAGTCTCCCTGTCTAATGCCATTACTAATTTGTATCGCTTTACTTATTTTTCCTTGTGTTTTTATTTCACAGCTATTATTATCATATATTTCTTTATTTATATTATGTTTTCAAATACTTTTCTTCTCTGCTGTATTTCTATTACACCTTAATGTAATATTCTGTTAAATTTTTTTCTAGATCTATAATTTGAGAGCCTCTATTGCGCAATCTGTTAGCGTTTTGGCTGTTGACTGAAAGGATGGTGGTTCAAACCTGAGGTCGATGATACAATTGTTACTTACTTTAGGGAACATACATAGAATTATAAGGCTGGTGATTATAATAGTCTTAGATATCAACTTGGGGCAGTACCATGGAGGGAGGAATTGGAAGACCAGGATATCATTAGTGCTTTGGAAATGGTGAAGGAATGTTTGTTAGCAGCAATAGTAAGCGCTGTTCCACGAGTGAAGAAGTGAACACAATTTGGTGTAAAGTGGATGACAAACAATATCGAACTGCAGGTGAAAAAAAGATTATGGAAGAGATATAAGGAGAGGGGTGGAGAGCAGATGTATGAAGAATATAAGACTCTGGCTAGGAGAGTGACTAGTATGGTGAGGAAGGGAAAGCTGGAATATGAGAAGAGATTGGCGCTAAGATCCAAAGAAAATCCTAGGGAATTTTTTAGCTATATGACAAGTAGGAGGAGAAATGATTGTGGATGAATCACATTGTAGGATAAAAATGGGAATAGAGTAACTGATGCAGAGGACATGGTGGAGTTGTTCAATGAGCACTCTATTGGAGTATTTCATCCTGGAGAAGAAGGTTTTAATACTAGAGGGGTAGGGCAGGTTTGAGGTTTAGAGGTGCATGAGGACAGTATATTCCAAATACTGAGTACTCTGGATGTTAGTAAAGCAGTGCGACTGGATGGTATTTCACTGCGGGTTTTGACAGAATGTGCCAAAAAACTGACAGTTCCTTTGACTTGGCTTTTCGATGCAAGTCTGGCTACGGGAAAGGTACCGAAGGAACGGAAGGAAAATAAGATAGTGCCATTGCATAAGGGTGGTAGCAGACTGGAAGTGTCTAATTATATGCCAGTTTGTGTGTCATTAGTAGTTGTTAAGGTCTTGGAAAAATTAGTGAGGGACTATATACAGCATTGGGCAGATGAGGGTAATATTATGTGTGAGAATCAACATGGATTTGTTAAGGGGTGCTCTTGCTTAAGCAATATAAAGAGCAGTTGATGAGGGAAAGGCAAACACTGCTTTTTTTTTTTTTTTTTTTTTTGGTTTTTTGCAAAGGCATTTGACATGGTGCCACATGATAAGCTGATATTTAAGTTACAGCACTTGGGTTAAAATGTCAGGTTAGTCAACTGGATTCAGGATTGGCTGTCTGATAGGTATCAGAGAGTAGTGTATGGTGGAGCAATATCAAGGAAATAGAGGGTTACAAGTGGGGTTTCCACATAGCTCAGTATACTGGGACCTGTATTGTTTAACCTTTATATCAGTGACATTGTCAGTGGATTGCAAGGGAATATTCAGTTGTTTGCACATGATGTGAAGCTGTGAAGGATTATTAGTAATAGTACGGAAGTGGCAGCCTTTCAAGAGGATTTGAATAAACTAGATATAAATGTCGGCTATCGGTTTAATGGAGAAAAATGTAAAGTCTTGAAATTTGCGATACATCAATGGGAGGCTGCATACTTGATTGGAGAAGCAGTACTGGAGGAAGTAGGGGAAATAAGAAATCTGGGGTGATGATTGATAGGAAACTGAAATTCAGAGGACATATTGCAAAAGTGGTGAAGAACCTAGAGGATTGCTGCAATAGTGAGAAGGATGCTGATCTGCAGAGATAGAAGAGTTATCATTCCATTGTATAAGACCCTAATCAGCCCAAGCTTAGACTATTGTTCTTAAATTTGGTCCCCAGGATTTGAATGGAATAAACTAACTGTGGAAAGGATGCAGATAATAAAGATGGTTTGAGGACTGTACAGTGTTAATTATGAGGATCAGCTGAGGGAATGTGAGCAATGAATCCCTTAACTCCATGGAGGCCTTAATAATAATAATAAAACATATAAATAGTTTCTTATTGCATTCTATTGTTTT
Organism: Typopeltis vanoorti; assembly: GCF_054136105.1. NCBI lineage: Eukaryota > Metazoa > Arthropoda > Arachnida > Uropygi > Thelyphonidae > Typopeltis > Typopeltis vanoorti. The sequence goes on from NC_143563.1 coordinate 4,372,670, forward strand.
CTCTATCAATTGTTTGATTATGAATATTGCATCATCTATCTTCTCTGAAACCTTGTTGTTCATCTAATAGATTCATTTCATTTGTTAGTTTATTATTTAGGATTCTTGTTGGTACTTTTAATTAAGTATTCAATAGATATATCTCTCTATAATTTTCTTTTTTTTTTATCTCCTTCTTTAAATATTGGTATTGTTATACTTTTTTTCCCATTCTACCAGAATCATTTTTGTATTTATTATTTGGTTGTATAGTATATTTAAACTCTGAATTATAATTTCTTTACCATTTTTTAATAATTCATTATTGATATTATCTAGGTATTTCCTATTTTTCAATTTTTAATTGCATTTTCAATTTCTGTTATTTCAATTTTCGTTTCTGTTGTATTTATTTCTTCTTCTTGATTTGTTTGGTTACCTAGTTATTTTATATCAACTGTTTGGTTATAAAGGTTTTTAAAATAATATTCTGATTCCTCTATTTCTACTTTTAATATTGGGATATATTCTGCTTCTTCCTTCTTTTGTGTATTAATGTATCTCCACATTTGTTTCTGCATACTATAAAATTCATGTTCAATTTCTTTTGTACATGATTACCAAAATTGATTTTTGCTTTCTATTTTCTTTTGATTAAGTTTATTTATTCACGAATAAATAAACTTAATAAATAAATGAATAAATAAAGTTTATCAGGAATATTATTATTATTCGTGACACCTCCAAGGAGTCCGAAGACTCATCACGGGAAGACACCTATTGTACAACTCTCCGTCTTCACCACTACACCGTATGACCTCCATATGAGATCGGCTAACTCACCTTCGATTGAAAAAGTCAATATAAAGATTCCTCTTGTCATGACACGACTCGCATGACAAGCTTAGGCCTTTTCCAATTGAAGGGCGTAACGTACTGTCATTCTTCCAATTGCTCTATGGAGGCACTTATTTCTTATTTCTTTATATTCATTTCAATTATCTGTTGTTTTCATTTGTAGATATTTTTGATATGTTTCTTTCTTTTCTTGATATTTTTATTTCTTCATTAAACCATGTCGTCCATCTTGTTGATTTTGTTGTTGGTCTTTTTTTACTCCTAATACTTCTGTGGCTATTTCAATTATCGTTTTAAAAATCTCCCAATCTTCTACAGTTGTTTGCTGCTTAATGGATTATCTTGGAAAATTTTTTTTAATCTATTGTAATATAATGTTTTTATGCTCTCTTTTAATAATTCCACTTTAAATTTTATTTTTGTATTTTGTTGATTTTCTTTAGATTTTATTTTCACCCATTTCTTGTAAAGTCAGTTTACATATTAACAGATTATGATCATTTTCAATTTCTGCTAATGTTAATACTCTAACATCTTCTATTTCTGAATGGGTATATTACTTAGTTACATATAATATAATCTATTATTGATTCCTGTCCTCTTGCGTTTCCAAAAGTTATTTTATGCTGTTTTTTATGCTGATAAAATGTATTCGTTATTTTTAACTTATTATTTGCACAGAACTGTATCAATCATTATTGTTTATTGTTTCTACATTAAATCTTTACATAATTCCATTTATTGGTATATTTCCTATTCTTGCATTTAAGTGTCTGATTATAATTAATTTTTCATTTGGTTTTATTTATTGTAAGTCCTCATATACAAAGCTTCTGTTTTTTCTTTTCTTCCTTCTTCTGGGATATATATATATGTGTGTATATATATATATATATATATATATATATATATATATATATACTGTAATTATATTTATTTTACTTCTATCTGTTTTTATTATTATTATTATATTATTATTTTATTCACATAATTGATACACAGTCAAAACAACATATCATATAAACAAAATTTGACTGGTGGTACAGAACAATTCAGATTCTACCCAAGAATCTAAGAATAGTCCATTAGGTAGCGTCATAAAATATAGACTGTTCCAAGTAATGCTGTTTTTTGTAGGTCATAGGGGATCGCTTTGTTGATGTTTAATTGCTGTAAATAGTTGAATAGCTTCTTTGAAGTTGCACCAAGTGCACCGATAACTATTGGGATGACTTTGGTGTGTTTAAGCCACAGTCGGCTAACTTTGATTGCCAGATCTCGATATTTAGTAATTTTTTCCAGTTCTTTGTTGTTAATGTTGTTATCATTGGGTTCTGCAATATCGATAATCCACACCTGTCGATGTTCGATAATTATGATGTCACGTCTGCTGTGTTCCAGATGCTGATCAGTTTGTATTCTAAAGTCCCAGAGAATTTTTGCTGTTTCGTTTTCCTGTACTGTTTCTATTTTATGTTGTCACCAGTTATCAGAAATAGGAAAGCCGTATTTTTTGCCTACATGCCAATGAATTATTTTGGCCACTTGATCGTGGCAGTATTTATAGTCAATTTGAGCTATTATGCTGCATGCACTGATTAGATGTTCTACAGTATCATCTTTCTGCTCGCATAATCTGCATTTGCTGTTATTATTGATATGCAAAATTTTTGCTTTGATTGCATTACTTTCTAATGCAAACTGTTTGTCTGTTCATCCAAAGATTGTCGGAATAAGTGAGACATGATTGGAAGAGGATGACATCCTGACAGGAATAGAGATGGAAGGTATGATGTGTTTCGTAAGGATAGAAGGGGTAAAAAGCGAGGGGGAGTGCTATTGATGATAGAGAAACAATTATGTCCATACAAAGTAGAGATGCAAGACAGAAATAGTGCCAGTGGTTTTGAGGGATTATGGTGTGAGATTGAGGTGAATGGAATCAAATACTTGGTGGGATGTTGTTATAGACAGGTAATGTGGATGGTGTTGATAGTGAAATGTATAGTCAAATTAGTCAAGCAAATAAGAAAACAGTGATCATTATGGGTGATTTTAATTATGGCAATATAGATTGGAATGATGAGATAGCAACTGGAAGTAAAGAAAATGAGTTTCTTGAGTCTTTGAGGGATAACTACCTCGGACAGTATGTAACAAGGGCACATGAGGATTAAGGGTCTTGGATTTGATCATCTCATCAGAGGATGTAATTATAAATGAGGTGTCAAATCATCTGCCAATTGGTGAGAGTGACCATGAGGTGATTACCTGGGTGGTTGCCAGCAGTGCGAGGACCCCTGTGAGAAAAGGGTATATATGGAACTAAAAGGGGAGTGATTATGAAGAGCTCAGGAGACAGCTTGTGGGTGTAGCGTGGAATGAGGAGTTAGCTGGAAAAGAGATTAGTGCAGCTTGGGGGATTTTCAAAAACTATCTAGTAGATGCAATGTCTAGATGTATTCTAAGGGTGAGAAGATTAAATAAGTAAGGTATAGGTGTGAGATGGATGAATAAAGAGATTAAGCATGCGATACAGAGAAAAAGGGCATTGTGGAGGCAGCATAAGAGAAGTGGAAATAACCAATTTCAAGAGGTCTACAAAGACCAGGCAAGGTGGGTGACTTGGTTGGTGAGAGTAGCTAAAGAGAGGTATCAACAGCAATTAGCTAATGAAGCCAAAAAGAATCCTAGGGAGTTCTTTCAATATGTAGCCAGCAAAAGAAAGAATGATTATGGAAGGATGACATTGATTGGAGGAAATGGTATAAAGACAGCTGTTGAAGAATGTGTGGTGGGGATACTAAATGAGCAGTTCATAAAGATCTTTCAATTTTGTGAATGTGACTTCATGGAGAGATTGAGAGCAGTTGATGATGGGGAGGAAAGACTGACTGTAAGTGAGCAAGAGGTATTTGCACAGTTGAGTAAACAAGATGTAAATAAGGCTGTGGGACTTGATAATATATCACTGCATAATCTGAAGGAATATGCCAGGGAGTTGACACTTGCCTTGACATATTTTTTTAATACGAGTCTTGCACTTGGTCAAGTTCCTAAGGAGTGGAAGGAGGAGAAGATTGTGCCAATTTATAAAGGAGGTGATCGAACTGATCAATTCCTGCGTATGGGTGTGCAATATCCAGGAAAAGGAAAGTCACTAGTGGAGTGCCTCAGGGGTCTGTTTTAGGGCCATTACTGTTTAACTTGTATATTAATGATATTGGCGAAGATTTGGATGGAGATATTCAGTTGTTTACAGATGATACAAATTTGGGATGAACCATAAAGAGTAGTGAAGATATTGTGGCCTTACAAGAAGACTTGAATAAATTGAGTGATTGGGCACGGAAATGTGGATGTGAGTTCAATGTTGCAGAATGTAACATTTTAAAATTTGGAAAACAAAGATGGGATGCAGAATTTATGCTTGGTGAAAATATATTGTTAGAGGTAGAGGAAATAAGAGATCTGGGGGTGATAGTTGATAAAGATCTAAAATTTAGGGGACACATTGCCAAAATTGTGAAGACAACACAAAGGCTTCTGGGAATGATGTGGAGGACAATGACGTGTAGAAGTAGGGAGATTCTTGGTCCACTGTATAAGGCTTTGATTAGGCCACACATGGACTATTGTGTCCAGATTTGGTCATCGGGTTTTCAGAAGGATGAAGAGATGTTGGAAAGGGTCCAGAGGTGACTGACTAAGGTTGTTTCTGACCGCTGGAATGTCGAGTATGAGGAAAGATTGAGATATAATTTGCAGAGTCTGGTGGACTCTGCAAATACGAACAATACGAACTGGACAATACGAAGAGGGGAGATATGATAGAGACCTACAAGTTGGTAAAGGGTTGTTTTAGGATCAATGGTGGAGAAGTTCTATAGAGAATAGTGGGAGATTAGGGGAGAACTAGAGTTCATCCCTGGAAACTGTATAAATAGGGTGTGAGTAGGGTAGTGAGAGGCAGGTTTTTTTCATACAGAGTTGTGATGATTGGAATATCTTGCCTGAAAGTGTGGTGTCTGCAAGAAGTTTGAGTGTGTTTAATTATTATTATTATTCGTGACACCTCCAAGGAGTCCGAAGACTCATCGCGGGAGGACACCTACAACCGACTACACCGAACCTCTACTACAAATCATCTTCATCAACGCCATCTACCGCCCACCTCCACCACTACCACAACTAGTATTTTTTGAAGAAACGGTATGATGAGATGTGTGTGTGATAAAAGGACCTCCCAGATGAGTCTTTGACTCCTTGAGGTCTTGGGGTAATAATAATAATAATACCTGTTCTTGAACTGCTAGAATAAATCCTTCTGTTTCTTTCTTAATATGTCCATATTGTCGCCATTGCCACGTCTTGTTCACGTCAATTTTGTCCTCAATATCTCAAAGAAATTGGCCATGCAAGGGTTTATTTTTCCAGCACACATATCGATTATTTTGTTGTTCCTTTTTGTAATCAGATTTGTTTCCTGTTGCTTTTAAAAGGTCCTCTTGTGTAATTACTTGAAGCATTGGCTCAGAGATATTGTCGATGTAATTTCTTAAACTAATTTCTTCTTCTTCCACAAGTCTGTCTCACTTGCAGCAGACCATGTCCACCTATTCTCCTCAGTAGGTACAACCGGTCAACATCACTTTGTGGATGCAATGCATGACATAGTCATTAGTTTTCTAGTTTTGTAGTCCAGTTTGTCCAGGTCTTCTTTTGTCCAATGTATTATTTCAGCTGTGTATTGGATCACTGTTATAGCCCAAGAATTCATTGCCCTAATTGTGTTTAATCCATTTAGTTTTGTTTACAGAATATTTCTAACTCTCTTGATATATTCTGATGCTGCCTGTTGTTTTACTTTCGAGTGGAGAATATCATTGGCTTCTAATATTCCTAGGTATTTATAGTGTTCGTCTGCTGAAATTGCTTTTGTATATTTCTCTTGATCAAAATTAAAACTGCTAGTGTCATTAATTTTTCCTTGTTTAATTGATAAAATTGTGCATTTATCTAAATGCACAATTTAATGTGCATTTATCTAAATGCACAAAACTACCATTTTGATATCCTGACTGAAAATACGAAATGTGTTCAATAAAGTCTATTTGCTGGGCCGATTTTCCATATAACATTGTCATCCATATACAACAGATGGATAATTTTAATATTACATTTAGGAATTTCATATCCAAGTGTTTTCTTCAGAATCATATACAAAGGTATCAAAGAAATGTTGAAGAGCAATGGTGACAAGGAATCACCTTGGAAAATTACACGTTTAACTGATATCTCCAAATCGTTCATTATTCAATATTAAAGTTGTTTTCCATGATTTCATAGCAGCTGCCAGAAATGAACATATGTTTTTGTTAATTCCAAAGATTTGTAGTGATTGTAGGAGTGTGAGAGGGAATCGAATACTTTCTTTTAGTCTACCCATGCCATGTTTAAGTTAGTTTTTTGTCTTTTTGAGTTTCTGAGAATCATTTTATTAATAAGGATCTGGTCTTTTGTTTCTCTGCATTTTTGAAAATTGCCTTTTTGTTCAATTGGATAAATCTGATTATCTGATAAGTAGTGGTATATGGAATTTATTATGACTGCAGTGAACAGCTTAAGCATAGTTGGTAGGCATGTTATTAGACGATAGTTACTTGGGTCTGCACCCTTATCCTTATCTTTCATGAAGAGAAAAGTGCACCCAGATATCATCCAGTCTTCCACTGAGCCTGACTGCAACAAATAATTAAATTGTTCTGCCATTCGATCATGTAGACTGGTTAGATGTTTTAACCAAAATCCATTTAGTTCGTCTTTGCCAGGTGCACTCCAGTTTTTTAATTTTCTAGCTTGAGCACTGACCATTTCTTTAGAGATAATGACATTTTGCATTTGTTTTTGTTTCATTTCTGATTCTATTTCCTTAATCCATGAGGCATCTTTATTGTGTTCAATAGGATTATCCCAAATGATTTCCAAAAGTTGACTGTTTCTTCTTTTCCTGGTCAATGATGGTTTGAATTTGTATTTCAGTCTCTGGAGAGACTGAAAGAACTGAGGTTGGTTCTGTCGAAATTGCATATTTTGTATATATTAGTTTATTCTTGCTTCATATCTTTTAATTTTATGTGCAGTCACTGTAATTTTTTTTTTTTTTTTTGGCTCTTTGGTAACTTCAGCAATTGTTTTGGTGGCCAAATTATATGTGTTAATCATTTTGTTTTCGATGATATTATTTTTCACCCATCCTTCTTTAAAACTCTTTAAGTTGCTCAGATCAACTCGAAGTTTGTTGAATTTTCGTTCTAACCAGATTTTCCATGGTGCAGATTGTTTCATTCTTTCATTCAAGCTTCACTGAAATGATATATCAGTATAAAGGAAACAAATCAGTTGTGATGGTTTCAGTTACAGCATTTGCGTCTAAGAGGAGCTGTTTTAGCTTAGATTTTTGTAAAGCTTTTAATGGTGGTATTCTTATACGGTCATTTATGGAGTTCATATGTTTCAATATCCCTGACTTCATTTTACTCTGCACTTCTGTCAAAACATTCTGACGTATGTCGTCAGCTTGATGTTTACTGAGTTGAATTCCAAAGTTTGATATAGCTACCTGCTGATGATTTGCTGTTACTGGAGTTGTTGATTTATTACATAACTCTTGCAGCTCAAGTTCAGCAAATATATTATTACGGAAAATGAAATTCTTTTGATCCATAAGTCTTTGTTCTGTTATTGCAGATTCTGGGAATTTTTGTTTCCAAAATGTGAATGTGTTAAGGAACTGACAGTGCCTTTGACCTGGCTTTTCAATGAAAGTCTGGCTGTGGGAAAGGTGCCTATGGAATGGAAGGAAGGTAAGATAGTGCCATTTCATAAGGGCGGTAGCAGACTGGAAGTGTCTAATTATAGGCCAGTTTGCGTGTCCTCAGTAGTTAGTAAGATCTTGGAGAAAGTAGTGAGGAACCGTATACAGCATTGGGCAGATGAGGGTAATGTTATCTGTGAGAGTCAACATGGATTTGTGAAGGGGCACTCCTGTTTTAGCAATATGCTAGCCTTTAATGATAAAAATACAAGAGCAGTAGATGAGGGAAAGGCATATACTGCCATTTTGCTAGACTTAGCAAAGGCATTTGGCAGGGTGCCACATGATAAGCTGATATTCAAGTTGCAGCACATGGGTCTGGATGTTGGATTGGTCAACTGAATTCAGGATTGGATGTCAGATAGGTATCAGACAGTGTGTATGGTGGAGCAGTATCAAAGAGGCAAAAGGTTACAAGTGGGGTTCCACAGGGCTCAGTACTGGGACCAATTTTGTTTAACTTTTATATCAATGACATTGTCTGTGGATTGCAAGGGGATATTCAGTTGTTTGCAGATGATGCGAACCTGGGAGGGGTTATTAGTAATAGTGCAGATGTGGTAGCCCTGCAAGAGGATTTGAATAATCTAGATAGATGGACAAATGAATGGGGGAGGTGTCAATTTTAATGCAGCAGAATGTTAGGTCTTGAGGTTTGGGACACATTGATGGGGTGCTGCATACTCTATGGGAGGAGTTAAACTGGAGGAAGTAGGGGAGAAGCGATCTCGGGTTGATAATTGATATAAACCTGAAATTTAGAGGACATATTGCAAAGGTAGTGAAGGTAACACAGAAGATTGCTGAAATAATGAGAAGGACACTGACCTGCAGAGATAAAATGGTTATCATTCCGTTGTATAAGACTCTGATCAGACCACACTTAGACTATTGTTCTCAGATCTGGTCCCCAGGATTTGAAAGGAATAAATTAACTGTGGAAAGGGTACAAAGGCGGATAACAAAGATGGTGTCGGAACTGTACAATGTTAGTTCTGAGGATCGGCTGAGGGAGTGTGGACTGCAGAGTTTGGTGGATAGAAGAAGGAGAGGTGATATGATTGAGACTTTTAAACTGTTGAGAGGTGTTAGAGGGGTGACACTGGTTAGTTCTTTCGCTTGGTTGAATAGTGTGAAGGAGTGATGACAAAGGGCTATCCCTGGAAGTTACTAAAAGAAACTGTGAACAAGAGGGTGAGGAGTGGTTTCTTTGCATGGAGGGCAGTTGAACCATTGAATGCATTGCCTGATAGAGTGGTGAGAGCGAGAACTTTCAATGTGTTTAAGGAGTGGTATGATAGACTTTGTGTTTCCTAGGAGGGACCTCTGTCGATGAGTTTTGGTAGGCTTGTGTTTCTTAGAAAGGACCTCCCATGATGAGTTTTTGACTCCATGGAGGCTTGAATAATGATAATAATAAATAATAAAAAATAAATGCAGACGCTTTCTGAAACCTCATTTTTCTGGTGTTGATCTGTAAAAACATTTCATAACGTCTTTGTTTTCTTCTACTGTCCATTTTTTATGTTCGATTTCTTCCAGTCGCTTTTCAGCTTCCTTCCCTGATTGTCCAGCAAGGAGAGCTCGGTCCTGTAGCCCACTTGTCGCCTAATGCCCAGGATCCCCTACATCTGACGCAGTCCTTGATGACTCGGACATCGACTGATCTGGTATTGATCTCTTCTTCCTTTTTCACCATTAATATGGGGGATGGAACACTGTTAGTTTGCCTCCTCAGTTGAGACCTGTCATACAAGGGTGGCCCTGTTGGCAGCTAAGCTACTGCCAGAATAGCTCTCAACATCACTGAAGCACGGTCCTGTAGCCCACTTGTCGCCTAATGCCCAGGATCCCCTACATCTGACGCAGTCCTTGATGACTCGGACATCGACTGATCTGGTATTGATCTCTTCTTCCTTTTTCACCATTAATATGGGGGATGGAACACTGTTAGTTTGCCTCCTCAGTTGAGACCTGTCATACAAGGGTGGCCCTGTTGGCAGCTAAGCTACTGCCAGAATAGCTCTCAACATCACTGAAGCACGCAAGCCCCACCACAATGACTAGGCCATGTTCCTTCTGAGGGTTATTATTATTATTATTATTATTATTATTCAGGCCTCCATGGAGTCAAAAGACTCATCGCTGGAGGTCCTTCCCAAGAAACAAAAGTCTATCAAGACTCATCGTGGGAGGTCCTTCCCAAGAAACAAAACTCTATCAAGACTCATCCTCATCGTGGGAGGTCCCTCCTAGGAAACGCAAAGTCTATCATACCACCTACCACTCCTTAAACTCATTGACTGTTCTCGAACTCACCACTCTATCATGCAATGCATTCCATGGTTCAACCACCCTCCACAAAGAAACCACTCCTCATCCTCTTTGCTCACAGTTTCCTTTCGTAACTTCCAGGGATGGCTCCTTTTTTCATTTCATTTTAGCTGTTAATATTCTTTCATTTATATATTTATATTCTTCTTTATTTTCATTTAACTCTTTATGTATTACTATTCCTACTCCAGCTTCAGCTATTTTGTTTTTTACTGCACTGTATATCAATATATAGTCTTGTATATTCATTGTTCCATTTCCTTTTTTGTTTGTTTCTGTTATGCTGCATATTTTGTGACCCCTTGAAGGTGTCAATATTTTAATGTTTCTTTAAGCTATTTCTTGTGTAAGTTCTTCCTGTTTTCTATTAATTGCTGTCACATTCCATGAAGCTAGTTTTATTATTCCATATCATTTTCTTTTCCTTATTCATTTCCGATCGATATCCAATTTTTCCATCCATTTCATGTTTGTCTTGGTTTCTCTAGCAATATTGTTTTATGTCCAATGATGGGTTGCTAGCCCAATCACCAGATGTTTCCCACGTTAGCCGGGAATATGGATGTAGCCTTCATGCCTAGGGTGGCCCTTCTGGAAGATCAAGCTTCTGACATACTTCACCTACATCTCCTGTTCACCTCTCCACCATTATGATATATGGGTAGGATTCAGAGAGGATCATACATCTACCTACTCAAATTCCTGATAACCTGCTTCACTCTTCAAATACTCTGGATCTCTTTTTGACCATTCCTCCTTCCAGATACACTATATACACTAGATATATACAGTGTATACCTGGTGTATAGGTCACCTCTCCTCTTGGCACCTCTGACCACAATCTTGTACAAGTCCCCTCTCTCACCCTACCCCTAACCACTCCCAACTTCATGTCCTATGTCATTACAAAGGAGCCAACTGGGATGATCTTTGGAATTTCTGCTCCTCCTTTCTTTGGTCTGACTATTGTTTCTACTCATCTGACTCTAACACCTGCTGTGAATGAGTTTACAGAAATCATTCTCACTGGCATGAACACTTTCATCCCCAATTCAAGGCATAATCCTCATCACTTTCCAAACCCTGGTTCTTGGGAAAGTATACCAAAGCCGTCAAAGAAAAAATTTAGCTTACTGCAAGTGGTTCACTTCAACAACTTCAGCTTCATACTCTGCCTACACCAAACCACCAACATATGCATATCCTCCTCTTCAAATGGAAGCTGTGCCTTCTGATCCTTTGCTAAGGGCGTTGGACTCAACTTCTGCTCTCCTGCACTTCTGCCGCTGTCTGAATTTGATGGTGCCATTGTTACTTCCCCCAAAGATAAAGCTGATCTCCTGGCACCATTCTTTTCCTCAGACTCCTGTATTGATGACCAAGGATTACAGAATCCTTGGTCATCAAGGATTCTGTTCCTTGGTCATATTGACCAAGTCTTTTCCTCTCTTTTCCTCAGACTCCTGTATTGATGACCAAGGATTACAGAATCACCATAGTGGAATCCAAGCACCATATGACTCCTTTAGTTTTTAAACAAGAAGTCAGGAAACTACTAAAAAACTTGCATGCTAAAAAGTCTTCTGATCCTGATGGCATCTCTCCAATTGTTCTCAAACATTGTGCTCCAGAATTAACACCTGTCCTGAATCATCTCTACAGTCTATTATACATATCTGGTACTTATTCCAGTGCATGGAAGCAATCTCATATCCATCCTATTCTTAAAATGGGGGATAAAAGTCAACCATCAAACTACTGACCTGCCATCACTTCTGTTCTTGCCTAAAATAATGGAGAAAGTCATCACTAGCCAACTCCTCAACTACTTAGAGGCCCACCAATTAATCAGCGATCACCATTCAAGATCACCATTCAAGGATTCTGCCATTCAAGATCCACAGCTGACTTCGTAGCTTATATCACCCACCACTAAATTTTTAAAAATATTTCTCCAAACCTTTTTCCATGGCACATGGAAAAGGTTTGGAGAAGCTGTTGCTGTTGACATTTCCAGAGCTTTGACCATGTTTGGCATTGTGGCCTGCTTAAAAAATTGCTATTCTTTGGTCTCCCTGCCACCCCTCTGTAATTGGATAGCCAGCTTTCACTCTGGTCATTCTCTGCAAGTCATGGTAGATGGTTCCCTCTCTTTGAGCTTCATCATCAATGCCGAAGTGCTTGAAGACTGTCCTATCACCTACTCTCTTTTTCTTGTTCATCAATGACCTACTCACAATCACCCGTAATCCTATCCACAGCTTTTCTGACAATAGTACTCTCCACTCATCCTACTTATTCGACAAACTATGCAAGCAACAAATGAATTAAACATTGATCTGTATACTAGCCTTCAATGGAGCAAGAACAACCTTGTCATGTTTGATGCCACCAAAACATAGTTCTTGCCATTTTTTATTGCAAAAGAGATCTTGGCTCATCTGCCTTTACCCTCAGTAGCATGCACATCACCATATAAGATCAGATCTCTCTCTGTGTGGACTAACTTACCTCCAGTCTCTCCTGGCATAAACACATCACATCCATATCCCTCTCAGCATCCAAGAAACTAGGCATTCTCTTTCATTCAAAAGGCTATCTTACACTCTACCAACTGCATATGAAGGATTTAGGCCTAGCATGGCCTGTTCCGGCCTTAGAAGTCATTGTTGAATCGTTTAAGAGGATGTCCTGAACTATATACATATAAATCCCAAATCCTCCCATGCTTAGAATACTGCCTACATGTTTGGGGTGGTGCACTTAGGTGCACCACCCCAAACTTCCCTTAAAATCTTTGATGCTATCCAGAGATGAGCAATTAGGCTCCTAGATGATCCTCTCTTGCATCTTTACTTCAACCTCTATCTCACAGATGCAGTGTTTCAGGACTGTGTCTATTCTACAGCTACTTCCATGGTCACTGTTTCAGTGAATTGGCAACCATCATTCATTCACATTCAATTGTGCCTGTTAATATAAGAGCATCATTCTGCCCAGCATCCCTTTACTGTGCAAACCACAAACACACTGAACTTGCTTCTCCTCTTCATCTTTTATTCTGTCCACTGAAACAGCCTTCCTCATGAAGTATTTCCAAACAGTTACAACTTGTAGTTCTTCAAAAAATCAATAAACTTCTATCTCAGTCCTTTTCTGCACCCCACACACGGCACTGATGTGCTCTTGACCTGTCATATATGGGATCAATATATAAAAAAAAAAATGGTGTGATGTTGCAGTGGATGGGAATATATCAAGGTTGAAGTAAAAAAGACAATGTGAAAGAACAAAATGTGAGTATTAAAAAAAGAATAAAAAAAAAAAAAGGCAGGCAAATAATCTTGTAGAGGAAGAAGCCACCAAGAGAAATGTAAATGCTATCATAAGCAGCACAGGTGAAGCAAAAATGGGAAAAATGATTGGTAATTATAATTATGAATAGCATAGCAGGCAGGTAAAAACTCACCACAAAGCAGAGCCTCTGTACTCCCCAGGAAGCAAGCAAACTCATAAACAAACATTATTAAATGTCATCAGTGGGGAGAGCCAAACTCAGAAGAGATACCAAGGTTGAAGTAATGCAGAAATCATATACTTCCGGAACACAAAACGAATTGGTGAATAGGTGTATCCCCTTATTATTAAAAAGTTTTTCCAGTTGGTTAGACCTATAAATTACAGATGCCAAGAAATACTCTGAATCAGAGATAGATCTTGAAAGTTCTTCCAGTTGGTTAGACTATAAATTACAGATGCCAAGAAATTATATTCTTGGTTTAATCCTTAATCTAGGTATAAGCAGATAAAGTTTGTGCATTAAGTAATCATGATTCATGAAGTATTTGTGTATAAACTTTGTGTACACTTGGATAAAAGATTAAACCAAGAATATAATTTCTTGGCATCTTTAATTTATAGTCCAAGTGGAAATATGTTAAAGTACTTAAAGCGTGTTTGAGAGGAGAAACATTAAGAAGACTGATTGGAATGTGAATATGAGAGAAAACAATGCTGAATTGACCATGTTGTTAAAATAAAAAATTATTATTATTATTATTACCCCAAGACCTCATGGAGTCAAAGACTCATCTGAGAGGTCCTTTAATCACACACACACACACACACACACAGCTCATCATCATACCGTGCCTTGAAAACATTCACACTCCTTGGAGACACCACATTTTCAGGCAAGGCATTCCAATCATTTACAACTCTGCATGAAAAATCTTGCCTCTTACTTCCCTACTCACACCCTCTTTATACAGCTTCCAAGGATGACCTCTGGTTCTCCCCTGATCTCCCAATATTTTCTGTAGAACTTCTCCACCATTGATCCTATAACAACCCCTTACCAACTTGTAGGTCTCTATCATATCTCCCCTCTTCCTCCTGTCCACCAGACTCTGCAAATTACATCTTCTCAATCTTTCCTCATACTCAATATTCCAGAGGTCAGAAACTACCTTAGTCAATCGCCTTTGGACCCTTTCCAACTTCATCCTTCTGAAAACCAGCTGACCAAATCTGGACAATAGTACATGTGTGGCCTAATCAAAGCCTTATACAGTGGAACAAGAATCTCTCTACTTCTCACGTCAGTGTCCTCCGCATCATTCCCAGAAGCCTTTGTGTTGTCTTCACAATTTTGGCTATGTGTCATATAAATTTCAGATCCTTATCCACTATCACCCCCAAGATCTCTTCTTCCACCTCCAACAATATATCCTCACCAAGCATAAATTCTGCATCCCATCTTGTTTTCCAAATTTTAAAACATTACATTTTGCAACATTGAACTCGCATCCCGATTTCCATGCCCAATCACTCAATTTATTCAAGTCTTCATTATAAGGCCACAACATCTTCAGTACTCTTCATGTTTCGTCCCAACTTTGCATCATCTGCAAACAACTGAATATCTCCATCAAATTCTTCACCTGTATCGTTAATATACATGTTAAACAGTAATGGCCCTAAAACAGACCCCTGAGGCACTCCACTAGTGACTTTCCTTTTCCTGGATATCCCTCCCCCATACACAACTTGTTGATACTTATCAGATAGCCAGTCTCCAATCCAATGCACTAATCTAATATCCAACCCCATGTGCTCTAGTTTGACTATCAATTTATCATGAGGTACCCTATCAAAAGCCTTTGCAAAATCTAAGTATATTACTGTGTACCCTTCTCCTCTGTCCAAGGAAGCAGTAACTTTATTGTAATAAGTAAGTAGATTACTAAAACATGACTTCCCTTTCACAAATCCATGCTATCCATCAAAGATAATACCATTGTTGTCAACCCAACTCTGGGTTGACAACAATGGTATTATCCAACAACGTAACTACAACACCTGACACATAGATAGGCCTATAGTTTGATGCTTGAGTTCGATCACCTCTTTTATGAAGTGGCATAATCTCGCCCTCCTTCCTTAGGGACTTGACCGAGTGCAAGACTCGTATTAAAAGAATATTTCAAGACAGGTGACAACTCCCTGGCACATTCCTTCAGAATATGCGGTGATATATTATCAAGTCCCACAGCCTTATTTACATCTAGTTTACTCACCTCCCCATAAACCTCTGGCTCACTTACAGTCAGTCTCTCCTCCCCATCATCTACTGTTCTCAATCTCTCCATGAAGTCACATTCACAAGATTAAAAGACCTTTATGAATTGCTCATTAAGTATCTCCACCACACATTCTGCAACAGTTGTCTTTATAGCATTTTCTCCTATTAATGTCATCCTTCCATAATCATTCTTTCGTTTGCTGGCTACATATCGAAAGAACTCCTTAGGATTCTTTATGGCTTCATTAGCTAACTGCTGTTCATACCTCTTTTTAGCTACTCTCACCAACCAAGTCACCCTCCTTGCCTGGCCGTGGGAAAGGAACCGGTTACAGTTATGAATATTTATGTCATTAAAAACAGATTGTTTGACTGCAAAAAAAAAAAAAAAAAAATCAAGCAAGAAATTCAGTGATTATAATATGAAAAGCAACAGAAGCATTAGATGAATGTTACAAAATGGGGCATGGAAATCTGAAATGAAAGGAAGTCATTCTGTGGTATGAATATACGATAACACAAATACACAAGTAACACACTTGAGAATAGGCATTTACATGCAGTCATTCTTGTTGCATGCTTTCTTATAAATTTAGGTGTTCTTTACAAAATAATAATAATAATAAAGATCTTTCCTGGTTATATTTACATATATATAATTCTTGTTGTTTTTATTGATGCACTGTATTATTCTGTATGGTTTGCTGGTTGGCTAAATGTTAATTATCATATATTAGCAAAATAGATATAGTCTCTGTGTTCTTTTACTCTGGTTTCAGCTAATTTTATGATTTTTTAATATTAGAAAGATGTGCAAGAGCAAAGAATATGTCACACAGCTGAATAGCATGAAACAACTGTAAATTAAAGATGCTAAGTGTAAGGAAACAAAATTTGTGTGTGAAGTCACTTCACAACTGGACTACTTACATATAGAGGCTAATAATTATTATTATTATTCGTGACACCTCCAAGGGGTATGAAGACTCACTAAACTACAGTGTTCAAGCTAAAAATTTTGATACTACTGAACAGGCATCAGAATTTGTGGTAGTTGTAGACACAAATGACTTGAAAGTGAGACAAAGAATGTGGAAAGGAATTTGAAGTTCTGCAGAAAGTGAAGAATAATAATGATTCACTGGGAAAGTGGATATTTATTGCCCAGATATGACAGCAGTGAACTGAGAAGAAGAGCAATGATACTGAATAACAAGATGGCTCAATTGTGTTAGGCTGAGAGTGTTCAGTTTGTGAATGTATGGAATGAATTCAAAGGGAAGTTAGACTGGTCCAAATCTGATGGAATGCATTTGAATGGGTTTGGTGTTGTTCATTTGGAGCTGTTGTTGTTTAATAAGAGTGCACAGGGTTCATACAAAATTAGTACCACTAAGAGTCAGAGAGAGAGAGGTTGAGTAGCAGGTTGTGGAAGAATGGGAAGAGAATGAATACGAAGGTGAGGGAGTAATTATAGCAGAGCAAAGTGATGCAGTGCAAAACAGTGGGGATGGTAAAAATGTAAATGAAAATCAGAGTCAGGATCAAGGAAATGGGTATGGTCAGGATGAAGAGAGAAGTGCACTATAGCAGAGAGAGTAAAAAGTGATAGTGTTGAGGGGATGGCCTCAAACAGTGGAGAATTTTGGCAACTGGAACATCTCTCTGACAGGGAAGGAGAAGGAACTGGTCGAGGAAGCCAAGCGCTACCAACTAGATTTAGTCAGGCTTTCTTCAACCAAGAGGAGAGGCTCTGGAACTTTCGAACTGGATGAGGGGTGGAAGCTCTACTACTCTGGTGTGAGCCCAACACTGTCAGCTCAGGCAGATGTGGGGATACGCACAAACCCCCAACTGTCAGACTGTGTTGCTGAGTGGATCCCATTGGGGTGATGAGTATGTGTGTTAAGGCTCCAGATGAAAAACCACGACTTGCTGTGGTGCAAGCCTATGCACCAAATCTGGAGTCAGAATACTCTGCCTTCCTAGAGGAAGTAGATGCTGCTTTTGGCAGAATGGCAGACATTGAATCAGTCATGCTAACGAGTGACTTCAATGCACATGTTGGAACAGATGGCCACATGTAGAGGGGTGTGGTTGGGAGGAACAGAGACCCTTACCTTAATGCGAATGGGTTAAAATGATTGGACTTCTGCTGTACTAACAGCTTGTCCTTAATTTCAACCTTCTTCCAGCACCGAGAAGTCCATAAATATACCCGGTACAGGGATACACTTGGACAAAGGTCTCTGATTGACTTCTTTATAGTCTTAGCAGACCTGTTTTCCTCAGTGCTGGACATTCATGTGAGGAGAGGGGCAGAACTGTCAACTGACCACTACTTTGTTGTCTGCACTCGACGGCTTCAGAAAACAGATGCTACCATCACCACTGGTAGGCCTAAGCAGCTATACTGCGTGAAATGGGAGGCACTGGAAAATGAGGCTGTGAGGAGGAATTTTGCAGATGACATTTCCTCCAGGTTCAAAGAGATTTTCAAGCATACTGCAGATGTTGAGGAGTGGGAGCTGTTCAGAACAGCTGTCACTGCCTCTGCTCTCTCATGTTGTGGCAGAACGCGGCTTGGCGTGGTGACAAGCAGTGAGAAAAGGACACCTTGGTGGAACCAAGAGATCCAAAAAGCTGTCTGGGCAAAAAAGGAGGCTTACCTAACATGGCTTATGGTCAGGTCACCTGAGATGCATTTCCAGTACACTGAAGCGCGAAAAGCTGCTGCCGAGGCAGTAAAGACAGCAAAGTAGAAGGCTTGGGAATCCTTTGGAGAAAGATTAGACTCATCCTATGCAAATACAAACAAAGTATCCTGGCAGACCATCCGGTGCTTTCGAGGGAGGAAATCGTGCATAACAAGGGCAATTAAAGCCTCTGATAGTGGACTATTTCCTCCACAATAAACACTTTGGGAGCCTTCTTAACCCAGGTGGCCCAGCAGTTGGTGCATGGACTAGTCATCGCCCAGCAGATTGGGGTGATGACTAGTCTCACAGCAGAAGAGGCCCATTTAGCAATAAAATCGCAAAAATCAGGCAGATGATGATGAAATTCAGCCCGAAATGCTAAAAGCCTTAAATCGAGACAATGTTCAAAGTTGAAAGTTTATTACGAGACAATGTTCTTTGGCTGACTCGAGTGTGTCAGGCTGCTTGTATATCTGGGCAAGCACCAAAGCAATGACAGACAGGCATAATAATACCAGTCTTCAAGAAGGGAGACCAGAGAGAGAGAGAGATTGCAGCAACTATCGTGCCATCTCTCTCTCTCTGCTCAGCCTGCCTGGGAAAGTATATGATAGGTGCTTGGAAAGAAGGTTCAGGAGTATAGTTGAGTCAAAGTTCCAGGAAGAACAATGTGGTTTTCGTCCTGGTAGAGGCACAACTGACCAAATCTTCACTTTACGTGTAGTCTTTGAGAAATCTTGGGAATATGCCAAGAATGTCTACACATATTTTATGGACTTGGAGAAGGCATATGACCAGGTTCCTCAGGATAAGCTTTGGCAAGTAGTACAGGAGTATGGGGTGGATGGCCAACTATTAGCTGCCATCAAGTCCCTGTATGACTGCTCAGAGTTTTGTGTTCAGACTTTGTGCTGTTTACAGCACAAAGTCTGAACCTTTCACAGTCTCTGTTGGCCTCTGCCAAGGGTGTGTTCTGTCACCCCTCCTTTTCATAATATCTATGGACTGGATTGATAGGCACAGCCGAGGCAGTGAGTGTGTCAGAATTGGAAGATGTAGCATTGGATGTCTGCTTTTTGTAGATGATCTAGTTCTGCTTAGCTCTTCCACAGATGACCTTCCACAGATGACCTTCCACAGCAGACCCTGGATAGGTTTGTAGCTGTATGTGCAGAAGCTAGAATGAAGATCAGTGTGGCCAAAACTGAAACATTTGTGGTCTCAAGACACCATCCCAGTGCACTCTACATGTGAGTGGAGTCCCACTGAGGCAGGTGGAGAAGTTTAAATACCTTGGGTCCATTTCATGAGTGATGGAAAGTGGGACGTGGGACATATAGCTAGATACTTGTGTTGGCTCAGCAATCGAGATACGGTAGTATTGAAGCGGGAGTTAAGCCAGAATGCAAAGCTGTCTGTCTTCAATACACAGTCTATGTTCCCATCCTCACCTATGATCATGAGAGTTGGGTAATGACCAAAAGAATGCGGACATGAATCCAAGCAGCTGAGATGAGGTTCCTTCGAGGGGTTGCAGGGCTGACAACACTCGACAGAGTCAGAAGCTCTGCAATTCGGGAAACCCTCAATACTCAACCACTGCTTCTCCGTGTTGAGAGATCACAGTTATGTTGGTACAACACCTGGTCAGAATGACACAACAGAGGCTCCTCCAGTAGGCCCTCTTTGCCAAGCCAGAGGGTGGGAGGCCATGTGGAAGGCCAAGGACTCGCTGGATAGATTATATCCAAAACCTTGGGTGGACACGTTTGGGAGTCCCGCCAGAACACCTGATCTTGGTGGCAGAGGATCTTGACCGTTGAAAGTTCCTCTTGCAGCTACTTCCCCCACAACTCATTTAGGAAAGGTGGGCCTTGAAGATGAATGCATGAAAAAAACCAATGTAACAGAGTATCAGAAATAAAAGGGCTGAGTTTGTAGTATTGATTGAATCAGTATGCCCAAAGATAATTGCATATGTGAAACTTGGTTGACTGAGGATGATATACTGTCAGGACTTGAAATGGTGGGATATGGAATTTTCTGAAATGATAGGAAATGAAGAGAAGATGGGGAGTATTGTTAATGGCAGCAGAGGAATTCTGTTCTTCAAGAGTCGAAGTGGAAAATATCAGTATGTGTGAAGATTTTGAAGCTGTTTGGTGTGAAGTTGAGATCAGTACAATAGTATATCTAATAGGATGCTGTTATAGGCCAGGAAATATGGAGAGTATTGATTGAAAAATGTTTAGACAAATTAGTTGGGCAAGTTTAAAAGAAAGATGATCCTAATGAGAGATTTTAATTATAGAAATGTGGATTGGAAAGAAGAGATAGTGTATAGTAACAAAGAGAATGAATTTGTTTTGTTTCTGCAGGATAACTAACTAAAGCAGCATCTAATGGAAGCAAAATACAGTGTATCAGTATTTGATTTGGTGATACAGGAAAAAGTTGTTATCAAGAAGGTGTATATGTGGAACTATAAGGTGGGTGATTATCAGAAGCTCTGTAATCAACTAGCATCAATACATTGAGTTGATAATTGCATAGTAAAGATGTTGACAGTGCATGGGAAATAATAAGCCAGTATCTAACACAAGCAATGCATAACTGCATACCAAGAGTTATGTGAATAAATAGAGTAGGAATGAAATGGATGAATAGCGAAATCAAGCAAGCAGCATTACAAAAGAAGTTGTTATGGAAGAAGTACAAGACAGTTGCAGTGAGCAGATGAATGAAGAATATAAAGTGCAAGCCAGAAAAGTGACAAGCGTGAGTAAAAAAGAAAAAGCACAATATGAGAAGAGATTGGCCAGTTAGGTCAAAGTTGATTGAAGGGAATTTTTCTGCTATGTGACAAGCATGAGGAAAATAATTATGGCAAGTTGATGACGGTGAATAGTTATTGTAGTAGAGTAACCATGGCAATTGATATAGTGGAGTTGTTTAATGAACACTTCATCAGTGTATATCATAATGGTGTGAAAGACGCTTTGCAAAATTTAGGAGGAATGCAAGAATTAGGAGAATTAAAGGTGAAATAATCAGAGGTCTTTCAAGTGTTACTCAGATTAAATTTTAATAAGCCTGTGGGGATAGATGACATATCACCACATATTTTTAAAGATTGTGCAAAAGAGTTAGTGATTATTTATTTAATAAATAATACCTCTCCACAAGCATGGTTTGAGAACAGAAGTTTCCAATTATAGACCAGTCTGCATATCTGCAGTTTTGTTCAAGAGTGTTAGAAATATTGGTTAGAAATAGAATACACATTTTGGTTGTTGAACATAAGATCTCTCTAATGGTCAGCATGGATTTGTGAAGAGCAGGTCTTGTTTTAGCAATTTGCTTATGTTTTATTATAACATGACAAATGTGTTGGATAAGGGAGAATCATATACAAAGAAATTTTTGGACTTTGCAAAAGCATTGATAGATTATTTTGGACATTGCAAAAGCATTTGATAAGGTGGCATGCAAGCTGCAGAGGATAGGAATAGATAGTATATTAGATAGAATGGATCTGAGATTGGCTCTCTGTACATTACCAGCAAGTTGTGTATGATGGAGCCATGTCTCAGAAAAGGAAGGTGACCAGCAGTTGTGCATCCCTGGCTTCTGTTTTTGGACTCCCTACTGTTTAACTTATTTGTTAATGATATTTCATTTAGATTGACTGCGGATCTTCAAATGTTTTTCGATGATGCAAAGTTAGGTAGAATTATAAGGAGTAGTGCCAATGTTAATTCTCTACAGGAAGATTTGAACAGACCTTTTAGCTTGGACTTATGAGTGGGAAAGCAGGTTTAACGTTAATAAATGCAAGGTGTTACACTTTGATATACAGACATATAAGGCTATGTACTGTATTGGTAGAGCTGTACTGAATCTTATCCATTTCAGGAAGTGGATGAGATTCAGGATCTTTGTGTATGATCATGTTGGCGGTTTAATAGGATATTTACAGCATTAGGAGAGGATTAAAACTAATTTTAATGCTTCCAATATTTCTTCTCACTCACTGAGACATCTTCAGGGATTACAAATAACTTTTGTAACAACACACTCAAATACAATACAATACTAAGTGAAACCCATGGGTGACTCAAAAGTCCTGTGTAGGTGGTGTGCCCTCCATGGGCATTTGTTAGGTGGTCTAGGATGTAAAGTGGGATCGCTGATAATTAAATTTTCCCAAATTTTAGGGTTTTTTGCAGCTGAGAACTCTTTTCTTTTGCCATGAGTTCTGGTTATTTCTCTTGGAAGAACAAAATCTACAGATAGAAGGAACTGGTATGGGTCCTCCCCTCCTTACCCCCTCTCAAACCTTCTATCTGGCTAAGATATGTAGATGATGTGTTCTCTATTTGGCCTCATGGCCCAGACACATTAGACTCCTTCCTCAGTAGCCTACACCCAAGAATCCAATTTATGATGGAAAAGGAAAATAACAATAGTTTACCCTTCCTAGACACCTTAGTAACATGCTTTCCTAAGGGTAACCTTTCCTTCTCTGTATATAGAAAGCCTGCTCACACAGGCAGATACATTCACAAACTCTCCCACCACCAGTCTCAACAATATAGTTTTAATAATGCTATATTGTGGATTACAGAATTTAAAACATAATCAGTTCATCCCTCATTCCCTGGCTATCTCTTTAGAAGGATTTCAGAAATGCCATCACCATACCCTACATCCGTCACACATCAGAAAAAATAACTGGGTCCTTAAAAAAGTACAACCTCCACATAGTGTATAAGCCCCACCATAAACTTATTTCCCTTATCCATTCTACCAAAGATCAGTTCCTCCTCTACCAGTGCCTGGAGTATATAGAATACCCTGTTCCTGCAAGCTAGCTTACTTCATACAGACAAGCTGATCAGCAACCATCCAGATAGAACACAAATCATACATCTGCAATCACGACTATGGTCAATCTGGCCTTGCAGACCATGTTTTGGATACAACCCACAGGATCTCCTGGAGAAAAACCACCTTGCTCCACAATAGTAAATTCAAAAATGAAAGACTGTTTTTAGAATCTGCAGTGGCACTCAGAAATCAACCGAATTTAAATAAATATGGTTGAATAAAACTTCCCAAAATTTGGAAAACATTAATTATCAGAGATCGCACTTTACATCCTAGGCCACCTACAAGGTGGTGTCCTATCTAGGTGTTGTGTGTCCATAGAGGACACACACCACCTAGATAGGACTTTAGGGCCACCCACATATTTCACTTAGTGTTGTATTTTGAGTGTTGTTACAAAAGTTATTTGTAATCCCTGAAGATGTCTCAGTGACTGAGACAAAATATTTGAAGCATTAAAATTAGTTTTACTCCTTTCCCAGTGCTGTAAATATTCCATTAAACCTCCAACATGATGTCCTCACTGCACTTAAGCCTCAGCACATGGGTGGACTACTAGGAAGTTATGAGGGACCATCGCACATGTTGCAAAAACTGCACATTGTATTGCTGCTTTGATAAAAAAAAAAAAAAAAAAAATAGCATATTGTGAGGATAAGGAAGTGGTGGTGCCTCTATATAAGTCTTTGGTCAAACCACATATGGAGCTCAGATTTGGTCACCTAGTTTTCATTGTGATGTGGAAACACTAGAGAGGGTCCAGAGACGAATAACCAAGGTGATATCAGAACTCTGGAGTGTTGGTTATGAAGAGAATTTGAGAGAATGTGGATTACAGAGGATGGTGGATAGGAGGAAAAGAGGAGATATGATAGAGACCTTCAAGCTAATCAATTAATACAAAAGAAATGATGAAAAGAGTGGATGTTAAGATGAGAAGAATGAGAGGCCATAACTGGAAGTTTTATAAAGATGTGGTGAAGAAGGGTGTGAGGAGTAGATTTTTTATGTGGAGAGTTGTTACTGAGTGGAATGCATTGCCTGAGTGTGTTGTTAGTGCAAGTTGTGTAAATAACTTCAAAGCTCATTATGATAAACATGTTGCTGGTTGAGTGGGCTTCCCAAGGTTGCCAAATAATAATAATAACAGTCTTGCTGTTGTTTTTCCTAGTTATAAATGAGGAATTTAATGAATAAAGCTTTCAGATCTAGTATATAATTTATGGTAATGTATTTTGCCTGCTCCTGGAACCATTCCTAAACATCCTGTCCCTTGTGACATGGTATGATATTCTGCTTGAAGTTGTTGTTACTACACCGGCATCCAAAAACTAAGGAAGAACTATATTTTTACGTCCATTTAAATACAGCCAAATGTGGACATAAATTTATTGCCAACATACTAATAAATTATATTACCAAAAAATGTGTTATACATTTCATAAAAATTAAATTGTAATGTGCTTTTGGCAAAAGTTACAAATTTCTTAAGGACATAGTTAAGGATTAATGTACAGTGCTTACAGAAAACTATGCAGAGAGAAATTTCAATATGGAATATGTTGATTGACCCTGAACTGCGATGCAACTCTCATAATATTGTACTATGCTTAGCACCAAATGATTCGTGATTTCTTGAATCAAACTCGCTCACTGCTTCAGAGCAAGGATAAGGCTTATTTGTTTGTTTTCTGGAGGGGAATTTCGAGCAGCAATGCATCTCTTTATTGCAGCCCAAACATGTACTATGGGATTGAGATCTGGGGAGCATGCTGGCCACTCAATTTGATTAATATCCTCAGTCCAAAAATATCTCTACTACTTGTGTACAATGTGATGTGGCATCGTCATTCATAAAAATGAATTCATAGCTTATAGTACCATGGAACAATCGAACATAATAGTCCATTTTTCCAGGACTTGGAGCTCTGTAAATCCATTTATCATAATGCTTCCCAACACCATGACCCTAGCACTGATGTATATCTCCCTGTTAGGAACATTCCTGAGATGGTAAGCATTGCCACTTTCACATATAGGCAGAGTTGTTTTGCCACAGTTTGTCAAGATATCCACATACCTGTGCTTGAATGGAGCCGGCTTGCATGCTGACTTTTTGTAATGCATCAATTACATTTTATTGTCATAACCAAAAATCTGTCTTCATGCTTCTTGGTAGAGTGATCCCTTAGGAAATGTCTGGAACACATTCCATTGGTTTGAAATTCTGCCCAGAGCCTGGATACAATGCTATGTGAGATTCCAAACTCTGGCAATATTAGTAATTCTGCAGCTTTCTTCAACTATGCAATAATTCTTCCCCACATGATATCATCTAGATGATGTCTTTGAGACATTACAAGACATCCAAGTTTGCAACTTTATATCTTCATAAAAAGAGCTGAATTCAAACACAATTCGCTTAGTATAGACTTTTGCCTTTTATCCTGTTGAGTGCTACCCCTTCACGTGTGCGATTCAAAAATTTGAATGTGTACCCGCTTTCTACTTGAAATCATCAGATATACAAATGGCCACAAGCTGATTCATCTGAATTTGTGGTTGTCATCTTCAGAAATTGTGTTTGTCCTGAGGTCATATTTACCTATACAAGTTGCCAACAGGTGTACCACCTTATTATTGAATTACTCTGGATTTAGAGAAAGATGTTGGAAGTTTATTTTGCACTTGGTTAGACTATAATAATACACTTGGATAAAGGATTAAAGTAAATTTATTATAGTCTAACCAAGTGCAAAATAAACTTCCAAAATTTTTCTCTAAATCCAGAGTAATTCAATAATAAGGTGGTGCACATGTTGACAACTCATATAGGTAAATATAACCTCTCCTATTGCTTCTGCCATAGTATCTCCACAGTTGGGTCTATATAAGGTGGTACACCTGTTGACAACTCGTATAGGTAAATATGACCTCTCCTATTGCTTCTGCCCTAGTATCTCCACGGTTGGGTCTGCCTCCCACTGACGAGACCTCAATAAAGGTCGAAACCGGTCTGGGTAGTGGTCCTTCTCTTAATGCATAGCAGTATACATGTCCGTAAGGAGATATGCTTTGTATTATGGGAGATACTGAGACAAGGAGTGATTGAGAGCTTGGTCCCCCTTTGCTCGGACTTGCCTGGTGTTGCACAGCCTTACCTCAGTCATGAAGATATTTTCAGGCAGAAACTTTGTTTGCTTACACTTGAATAAAGGATTAAACTAAATTTATTATAGTCGAACCAAGTGCAAAATAAACTTCCAACAGCTTTCTCTAAATCCAGAGTAATTCAATAATAAGGTGGTACAACTGTTGGCAACTCGTATAGGTAAATATGACCTTGCCTATTGCTTCTGCCTTAGTATCTCCACGGTTGGGTCTGCTTCCCACTGACGAGACCTCAGTAAAGGTCGAAACCGGTCTGGGTAGTGGCCCTTACCTTAATGCATAGCAGTATACATGTCCATAAGGAGATGTGTTTTGCATTATGGGAGACTGAGACAAGGAGTGATGAGAGCTTGGTCCACCTTTGCTTGGAGTTGCTGGTGTTGCACCACCTTACCTCAGTCCTGAAGATATTTTCATGCACAAACTTTGTTTGCTTACACTTGGATAAAGGATTAAACTTAATTTATTATAGCTCAGAGGATTACTTGGATGCTGAAGAGCACACACATTGACAAGTAAAGATAAAGAGATTGTTATCTCTCTTTATAAGGCTATGATTCAGCCACATGGTGACTACTGTGCATGCACAGATTTGGTCATCTTGGAGATCAGGAGGTGGTAGAGTGGATTCAGAGATGAGTGACCAAGCTGGTGGCAGGTCTGTGGAATGTTCCATATAAGAATAGATTGAGTGTGTGGGGGTTGCAGAGTTTAGCTGACAGGTGGAGGAGAGGGGATACGAGAGAAACTTATAAGTTTACTAAAGGGATACTATAAGATTGAACAGAAAAGAAATTTTTCAATACATGGGGAGAAGGGGAAATCAAGGGATCACAATTGGAAGTTGTTTAAGAGTCTGATTAGGAAAGGTGTGCAGACTAGGTTCTTTACTTGGAGAGTGGTGAATGAGTGAAACTAATTGCCAGAGGTGGTTGTAAGTGGCCCAACACTGAATAGGTTTAAGGAAATGTATGACAGGTATTGTGTTAATGGATAGAGTGGGTCTCCTGCAATGAGTAGAAAATGCCTGATCAAATGAGCTATTGGTAGATCCATAGCTGCTTATTTTTAGTTGAGAGGAGTGAAATGCAGCAAGATCATCAGCTGCTTTACCCTTTCTGCAACAGGATCCACATTCCTTTGAAAATCATTGTTTTCTGTTTGGATACTATTTGACTGATTGTGATATTTATGTTACTATGCACTTTTTTGTAGCTCTCCATTGACCTTCACTTTCAGATAAGCTTTCCTCAGTTCACAGAACTAACATTCGGATGATGTCTTCTTTTCTGGTTCTGGTTGTTTAATCAATTTTCAACACAGACATGCACACACACACACACACTACATTCTGTTTTGTGTGAATATCCCAGAGTTTATGTGTGACTTGTGTTGGCACATCAACAATGAGCTAGACTACTTTATATATTATAAATGGACATGTAACTATTTCTGACAAAGCAGAGGATCCTGCAGATGAAGAGAGTACCTAATGACCTGGCCTCTGATTCTACAAATTAGCATGCTGCTGTATGCAAGATCTTCCTACACATTTCTAATTAGGAACTTGTATATTGTTAGGAAGGAAAAGTTCCTGAAGGTGAAGAAGAAGAATATCATCAAGACAGAGTAAAACTTCTTCAACAGATACTGACTTTGATGGATGCTGCCAAAAAGTTTGAAGATGATATGATGATGATACCTATATTTGAGGATCAGGGGTAACTGGTTTGAATTTCTTTGTTAGATTATATTTCTTTAAATGAATTTTTATGATATTTTGTTATCTAGATTTTTCTTTTCTAAAATTTATGAAGTTTTATTTATATTGGATTACTTGAACTTGTGACCAACATTAATTACTTTTTCTTTGAGATCTGCCATCATGCTGCACTCGGGCTTTTTTTTTTTTTTTTTTGTAGAAAAAACATAAGCAAATTAAAAAGAATTATTATTATTGTTGTTATTAGTCAGATGCTGAGTTTTCATGAACATGGGTTAAATAATAATAAAAGAACACATTTTAACACGTTCCTAAAAATTCACTATCTGGCTATCTTTTTCTTTGTCTTTTTCTAATGATTTTGGCTTGTTTCAGTTATTGCCACTTTCTGACTGACTAATAATGGCAGGTATTTTGTGTTATGTCTGTAGATGCTTCTCTTCGCACACAGTTTATCTGTTTAAGAAGGGGGGGGGGGGGGAAACAAGCTTCTACAAGAGAAAAGAAAAATAAAACAACAACAACAAGAAAAAAAAACTTTGTACCTTAGTAAGAGACTACAAGACAATATGTAGATAACATGATCTCTGTTTGACTTAAATTTTTCTCTCACACATAAATATTTTACTCCATCAGATTTTCTTTACTGTTGCAAAAGAAAATAACAATGTACAATAATCCATGACATTGTTGTCACTCTTTTTCAGAATAGGAAACCTATTTGCATGAGTGAACATCTGTAAACAGTTATTATCTCTCCCACACCGGTATAGTATAGTATAGGTGTATGGAGGAGCAGAGTCCAGGATGAGGCAGGTGACCAGTAGTGTACCTCAGGGTTCTGTGCTTGGGCCATTGTTGTTTAACTTGTATATAAATGATATAGGAAATGGCTTGAAGGGAGATATTCAGTTGTGTGCTGATGATGCAAAGTTGGGTAGCACAATAAAAAATCAAGCTGATGTTGAAAGTTTGCAGGATGATTTAAATAAGCTGGTAGAATGGGCAAAAGGTAACAGATGTCAGGATGTCAATGTGGAAAAGTGTAAAGTTATGCATTTTGGGATTAAAAGATTAACCTTTTAATCTTTATTTTTTTTTATTTAATTTAAATTTAATTTAATTTTATTTAATTTAATTTTATTTAATTTTAATTTTAACCTTTATAAAGCGTTGATACTTCCACATTTGGATTACTGTGCTCAGGTCTGGTCACCTGGATTCCTTGGAGATGAGGAGGCTATGGAGAGGGTTCAGAGAAGAGTGACTAAGTTGGTGAGTGATGTAAGAAATGCTCCCTACATTGATAGATTGAGAGCTTGTGGATTGCAGAGGTTGGTTGATAGGCAGAGAAGAGGGGATATGATAGATAGGATTGATGCAGGGGAAATGTTTCAGCTGTGTGATAGTGATGGAAGAACAAGAGGTCATCCCTGGAAATTAAAGAAGAGTGTGGTTAACAAGGGTGTGAGAACAAGATTTTTTGCCTGGAGGGTGGTGAATGAGTGGAATTCATTGCCTGACTTAGTTGTGAGCTCTTCGTCTGTAAATGAATTCAAGAAGAGATATGACAGCTATTGTTTTGCTAGTTTGAGTCTCCCACGATGAGTCTACTGACTCCATGGAGACACTAGTAATAATAATAATAATAGTATAGTATAGTATAATAAAAACTTCAGCAAACAGGCTCAGAACCATATACTTCTGTCATTTGCTCAATAATTTTCCTTCCTCAGTACTTCCAACTAAAGTATATCCATAATCATCTTAAATATTTGAGGTGCTTCTGAAATTTAAATACAATCTCCACACAACTGTCAGTTACACATGTAAAGTTACTCCAGTATCTACTCAACAAAAAACCCAGAACCTGAATACTCTGGGTTTCAAGGCATACCAGCTTTTTAGTATACTAATTCTTTGCTGCAAGTTATGCACTGTCATGATTTAGCCAATTCACACTTCTCAGAGAGAGAGACAGCTGATATCAATCACCTTTAAAATGATCACAAACTTATCTCTGGTTGCTTTCAGAGTGGGGAAAAGAAAAACACTGCAGTTTGAATATAAATAAAAATAATGATTATTATTATCTGACCTTCACGGGGTCAAAGGGCTTGTTGCGAGAGGTCCACACACTCTATCATGCAAAAAGATCATTGAACCATGCCTTAAACCTATTCAAAGATTTTGCACGATAGAGTGTGTGGACCTCTCGCAACAAGCCCTTTGACCCCATGAAGGTCAGATAATAATAATCATTATTTTTATTTATATTCAAACTGCAGTGTTTTTCTTATTCTACTATGGCAATGTATTCTACTTACTAATCTCTTTCTCTCTCTCTCTCTCTCTCCATGCAAAAGAACCTACTTCCAACTCTCTTACTCACACCCTGCTTATATGGCTTCTAGGAATGGCCTCTTGTTTTACACTTGGCTTCATCATAGTCCATTCTCTCTCTCTCTTTCTTTCGTCTGTCTATTTGCTATCCCCCTCCCTTTTTTTTTTCTTTTGCCGAGATCCACCCATAATATGACTAACTGGTAACAAACAAAGCATATCACTTCACACAATTAATTAGAAATATAGCTGTAAACATTTTTATTATTGAAATATTAATTATCATATTTATTTTTCTCATTTATTATAGTTGTTAAGCATGAATCCCACTCTCAAACTTAAGCTTTTTTTTTTTATTGAATCCTTATTCAACACTTGTTCTATTTGTCAATAATCATATAATTAAAACTTAACTTTAACACTGCATAGTTTTAGGTTTGAGGCTATGCTGTGAAAGGTCAATTTGTTTAGGGTAAAAGGGGTGATTCTTATCTTTTTTTTTTTTTTTGTCTTAAAATAATGAACGGTCAATGAGTGGTATAATAGACTTTGTGTTTCCTAGAAGGGACCTCCCGTGATGAGTCTTTTGACTCCATGCAGGCCTGAATAATAATAATAAGGGTTTTATAGTATATTATTACTGATTTTCATGTTTTTTTATTATACAGGGGAACCTCTACTTATAAATTTTCATTTGTACAAACAATTTGTATTTATGAACATTGTACAGACTAATAAATTGCAACTCTTAATTCATTTTATGAATGCAGCTCCCAATACTTACAAACATTTTCATTGCTTCAAGTTTGCTGACATTTTGCAGTGTGCAATAGAATATTTTTATTCTGATAATTCCATCCTCTTCCAAACCATGTCGAACATACTTCAGTTACTGAACATATTCCATTTGTTTATAGTGTACTTGAATTTCAAGGATGATAGTTTGAGATTTGAGCTGTGCTAAAAAAAAGTGTTTTTAATTAGTTTATCATGTGGTGTTTTATCATAAATTGTGCTGCATTTTTTTCAGTTTGGATACAAGTGTTCTGCAATAGTGTTGTTGTTGTTTGAATTTTTTTGTTTTTTATATTGTGTTTTGCTACTTGTTTGTTCATACTGCTTCTGAAAATGACGTCCATAAAGAAATGCACATCAGCATCACAGAAGGGTTTGGTACAAGGATCGAGCTCTGCCTTGGATTTTTCATGGTGGATGTTTTGCGAAAATTGCTATGTGTATATATTGAAAATGTGAAAATTTTCTGAACTGTTTGGGTAAATGAGAAGAAGCAAAGCATTAACACATGTGAAAAGTGTCTTGATAGATTAGAGCGATTAAAAATGGTAGCAATAGTTAGGACCGTATTAGAAGACCTTAGACAAGAGTTCAAGGAGTGGTATGATAGACTTTGTGTTTTCTAGAATGGGCCTCTCACATTGAGTCTTGTGATCTCTGGAGATCCTGAATAATAATAATAATAATAATAATAATAATAATAATAACAATAACTATCTTAAGCAGCATGTGATGGAAGCAACATGAGGTTTGTAAGTGTTGGATTTGGTGATATCCTCACAGGATGTGGTTGTGAATGCAGTATCGACACTGGTACCTGTTGGTGATGGTGATCACAAAGCACAGGTCTGAATGGTAGTAAAACAGGAAAAGGTTGTTAACAGGAAGGTATACATGTGGACTGTAAGGTTGGTTATTATGAAACGCTTCATAGTTAACTGCCATCAGTATAGTGGGTTGATGAGTGGTGCAGAAATGATGTTGACAGTGCATGGGAAATGATAAGGCAGTCTGATATAAGCAGTGCATAACTGTATACAAAGAATTTAGTGAATAAATTAGAGTAGGAGTGAGATGGATGACTAGTGAAATCAAGCAAGCAATGTGGTAAAGTTGTTATAGAAGAGGTACAAGTCAATTTGTAGCAGTCAGATGCATGAAGAATATAAATTGTAGGCCAGAAAGGTGAGTATGGTTAAAAAAAAAGTAGAATATGAGAGGAGACTGGCTAATCAGATGAATGCTAATCCAAGGGAATTATGTTATGTGGCAAACAAGAGGAAAAATAATTATGTCAGGTTGATGGTGGTGGATAGTTATGATAGCAGAGTGACCATTGTAAATGATATAGTGGAATTATTTAATGAATTCATCAGTGTATATCATGTTGGTGTGAAAGATGCTGTGCAATATGTAGAAGAGAAGCAAGTATTCAGGTCATTCCAAAAGTAATGTCATTTTTAGCAGTAAGTTTTGAAAAGATATAAAAGATAAATCACTTGCTAATTTAATCAATAACATTGTTCTTCCAACATTGTGAAAACTTCATAATGCCATTTTTATGAAATTCAGCAGGTGTGAATGCAAAGAAGTTGTATAGGCTCAGTTTTAGTCCCTTTAATGTATTTTATTGTTTTTCATTACTGAAATGTTGCAAACTTTGAAATAAGTGGTAATCTGAAGGTGTGAGATCAGGAGAATATGGAGGATGTGAAAGCTTTTCCCAACCTAGTTTCTCAATCTTGGTATAGGTGATTTTTGCACTATGATGGTATGCTTTATCATGATGAAAAACAACACCTTTTTGACCAGAGAAGACCTCTTTTCTTACAGTTTTTCATTCAGTCAATTGAGTTGTTCACAGTATACTTTAGCTGCGATTGTTTGATTTTGTAGCAAGAGTTCAGAGTATATAAAATTAGCCATATCCCGCCAAACACTTGACAAAACCTTCTGAGGGTGAAGGTCTAGTTTTGGCTGAGGTTTATCCTCTCTCCCTGAACTGTCATCAATGCTTAACATTATTGTAGAGCATCCACTTTTCATCACCAGTGACTACACGACTTAAAAATGGAGATTGAACCTCTCAAGAATGAAGAGTAGTGCAGATGTTGACATGCTCTCTTAGATTGTTGTTTGTCAGTTCATGAGGAACCCACTTGCCAAGCTCAGACACTATTCCAAGTTCTTGCAAATGGCAATGATAGTCGATGATGATAAATCAAGATCTTTTGCTAAATTTTCAACAGTTTTACACTAAATCTTTAACAGTTGCAATGCTGTTTCTTGCAATAGCAGCTTCCAGCATATCATTATTGAGAAAGACAGGGCAGACAGAGCGAGGGGAGTCTTTCAAGCTAAAGTCCTCTTGTCGAAATTTTTGGAACCATTGCTGGCACTTTCACACATTCAAAACATTATCACAATGCAATTTTGGCACGTTTTTACATTATTGCCTTTTTTGAACTCATAAAACATGATGTGCTCTTCAGTGACTTCCATAGTAATAAAATGTTCTTATGTGTGATGTTCTTGCAAAGTGGAATTCCTTAGAATATAAGGAATAAGCTAAGCTGAGGCCGCCTCAGCTTAGCTTATAAATCTTTAAAAATTCATGTTTAGACAAGCTGAAACACCTTTGAACAAGTACATTATAAAAATGACATTACTTTTGGAATGACCTGATGTGCAAAAGAGTTAGCTATGCCCTTGACTTGGTTATTTAATGAAAGTCTTGCAATGGGGAAGGTTCCTAAAGAGTGGAAAGAAGGAAAAATGGTAACTCTCCACAAGCGTGGTTCTAGGACAGAAGTATCCAATTATATGCAAGTCTGTATATCTGCAATTGTGATAAAAGTGTTGGGGAAATTGGTTAGGAGTAGAATACAGGATTGGATTGATTGACATAGCATTCTCTATGATGGTCAGCATAAGTTTGTGAAGTGTAGGTCCTGTTTTTGCTATCTGCTTACATTTTATGATGAGGTGACGAATGTGTTGGATAAGAGAGATTTATATGTGATTTTCTTGGACTTTGCAAAGGGGATTGATAGATTTTTACATGACAGACAAGTGGTGTGCCTCAGGATTTTTGTTCTTGTGCTATTACTATTTAACTTATTTCTTATTGATACTCATGAATTGACTGATGAATTTGCATCATCAACAAATGTTTGTTCATGATGCAAAGTTAGGTGGAATTATCAGGAGTATTGCTCTTGCATTCCCCACAGAAAGATATTAATAGACTTTTAGTTTGGACAGATGAGTGCGATGTAGTTTTAATATTAACTATGTATTGTATTGGTGGAACTGTGCTTCAGGAAGTGGATGAGATTCAGGATCTTGGAATGATGGTAGAAAGTGGAATGACAGCTGAGTCAGGCAATGCATTCCACTCATTCACCACCCTCCAAGCAAAAAATCTAGTTCTCACACCCTTGTTAACCACACTTTTCCTTAATTTCCAGGAATGACCTCTTGTTCTTCCATCACTATTATACAGCTGAAATATTTTCCCTGCATCAATCTTATTAAAACCTTTTAGTAATTTAAATGTTTCTATCATATTCCCTCTTCTCTGCCTATCAACCAACCACTGCAATCCTCTCAATCTATCATTGTAGAGAGCATTTTTACATCACTCACCAACTTAGTCACTCTTTTCTGAACCCTCTCCACAGCCTCCTCATCTCCAAGGAATCCAGGTGACCAGACCTGAGCACAGTAATCCAAATGTGGAAGTATCAACACTTTATAAAGGGGAATAATAACCTCTTTATCTCTGGATGTTAGTGTGTTCAATAACCAAGTAATCCTATGTGCAATCTTGGACCTTAGCAATGTGACCTCTGAACTTCATCTCCCTATCCACCAACATCCCCAAGTCCCTAGCCTCATCAATCTCTTGGAGTATCATTCCATCAATGTGGTACACAGCTGGTAATCTTTTAATTCCAAAATGCATAACTTTACACTTTTCCACATTGAAATCCATTACTTTTTGCCCATTTGCCAGCTTATATAAATCATCCTGCACACTCTCAACATCAACTTGATTTTTTATTGTGCTACCCAACTTTGCATCATCAGCAAATAACTGAATATCTCCCTTCAAGCCATTTCCTATATCATTTATGTACAAATGAAACAATAATGGCCCAAGCATAGAGCTCTGAGGCACACCACTGGTCACCTGCCTCATGAGCAGAGTGATATCGAGACGCTGTAGTTTTGGTATTCAGAGGAGGAAAATAGGAGTTATGATAGAGACCTTCAAGTTGACTAAGGTATTTTACCAGATTAATATAGCAGGAACTATAAAAATAGTGGATGATGAGATGGGAAGAACAAGAAGGTATCTCTGGAAGTTATATAAAGATGTGATAAAGAAAGGTGTGAGGAGTATATTTTTACATGGAGAATTGTTGATGAGTGGAATACATTTCCTGAGTGTAAATGATTTCAAAGTTCAGTATGATAGACATGTTGCTGGTTGAGTAGGCTTCCCATGATGAGTCTACTGACTCCATGGAGGTTACTGTAATAATAATAATCATATTTTGTTTTGGTAGTGAATTGATATTTGTAATATGTTTATGCCAGGAGAGATTTTCCCAAGAAGAGCTTTTGTAGTTGTCAAAAATAAGACTGGAAGAAAAGGATTCTTCTTTTTTTTTTTTTGCAAGAAATAAGACAGGACTGAGTTTAGCTAGCATTAAAATTAACAAGGATATCAGTACCCCATTGAAGAATGGTTGAGATTAGAATTTAGGTGGTTGAAGTTGATACTCTGAAGTTTTGGTGATTTGTATAGTGTTTGGTTTGTCAGTTGTAGGGACAGATACAGTATATTTTAACAGGAGAACTGTGTATTAGATTTCCAGTTAACTACAGGTCATTGATGCATAGATAGAAGGCAGTATGTGAAGGAACAAAGCATTGTCAACCTCCAGTAATCAGTTGCAAAATTTGGGGTTAAAGATTTATCCACATTACACATAAGGTGTCCAGACAGCAACCTGAAACCCTTTTACAGAAGTCAGCACACTGTATGATAAAAGCTTAAAAGTCATATGTACCAAACCTGATCACATGCCTCAGAGATATCAAGAGTAACCACTTGAGATTTCCAAAAAAAAATTTAGGTAGTTGAAGTTGAGTCTTCAACCACCTAAATCTTAATGAAAATTAAGATTTAGGTAGTTTTAATCATGAATCTAAATCTCATTTATTAGTTGAGAAACTTCAAACTAGAAGTTGATTGTGGATGTGTTTTTTTTCTATTGTTTTAGAAAGAACTAAAGTGAGTAATATGGCAATTCTGAACAAGTTTAAAGTTTAGACAAATTTCTTTTGATCTTTATCTGGTGAAAGATGAAAGGGAGCTATTGAAGGTTGTGTGTTTGGAATGGTAGGAGGATATTTAGCAAGTTTGTCTGCAAGAATTTCATTAAAAGTAAGAACCCAGGAGGCTGGTTTTTTCTCTAGATGATGCTGCAGTAGGACAATTTGAATACAAAATGTTTAGAAGCAAAGTTCAGCAAAATTTACATTAATTATAATTATTATTATCATTTATTATTATTACAGGTATCTCCATAGAGTCAGTAGATTCATTGCGGGAGACCC
This sequence comes from Typopeltis vanoorti, assembly GCF_054136105.1. Taxonomy (NCBI): domain Eukaryota; kingdom Metazoa; phylum Arthropoda; class Arachnida; order Uropygi; family Thelyphonidae; genus Typopeltis; species Typopeltis vanoorti. Next base: position 4,409,554 of record NC_143563.1, read on the forward strand.
ACACTAGCAAAACAATATCTGTCATATCTCTTCTTGAATTCATTTACAGATGAAGAACTCACAACTAAGTCAGGCAATGAATTCCACTCATTCACCACCCTCCAGGCAAAAACCTTGTTCTCACACCCTTGTTAACCACACTTTTACTTAAATTCCAGGGATGGCTCATGTTCTTCCATCACTGAAACATTTCACCTGCATCAATCCTATAAAAATATTTTAGTAATTTAAATGTTTCTATCATACCCCTCTTCTCCACCTATCAACCAACCTCTGCAATCCACAAGCTCTCAATCTGTCAATATAGGGAGCATTTTTTACATCACTTACCAACTTAGTCACTCTTCTCTGAACCCTCTCCTCATCTCCAAGGAATCCAGAGGTGACCAGACCTGAGCACAGTAATCCAAATGTGGAAGTATCGACGCTTTATAAAGGGGAATAATAACCTCTTTATCTCTGGATGTCAGTGTGTTCCTAAACAACCAAGTAATCCTATATGCAATCTTGGACACCTTGGCAATGTGTACCCTGAACTTCATCTCCCTATCTACCAACACCCCTAAGTTCCTAGCCTCACCAATCTCTTGGAGTACTGTTCCATCAATGTAGTACACAGCTGGTAATCTTTTAATCGCAAAATGCACATCTTTACACATCTAATAGCATTTACAAGAAACTATACATAACTACCACTTGGAAATAATTCGAGTTTACGGCTTTTAAAAGTCCTTTTATAATTAGTTTTAGGTATGTCAGTAATTTGCAGTATAAACAGAAAAGGATTTTGATGAAAGCCAATTACAACTTCCCTGGTTTTATCTCTTGAACAGCCTTGACACACATCTTGGAGAATTATGTCTTAGATAAAGATGATCAGAATTGTTTGGATTCAAAGACAAGTAATACAACCAAGGAGGAACATGCAAATCATGAAGATCATCCTTAGCATTCTTATAATGCCAGACAGCTTGTGAAGAAGAGGAATTATGTGTGTTTCTCAGTGGGAGGAAAAATATCAACACTAGATTGCAATCTGCAATATTATTATTTCATGATACCTCCAAGGAGTCCAAAGCCTCATCAAGGGATGTCACCTATTCTACAACTCTCCATCTCCACCAATTAATCTACCAACTACAGTGAACTGCAACTACCATAATCATCTACATCAACACCATCTACTTCCCACCACCACACTACTACTAGTATTTTTTTTTGTCTGTAAATTGCGTGCATTCTGAAGGATGTTTTGTCTGTATGCAGGATGAAAAACCCAAGTTTCTTGGGGGAGGGGGTACCTTCTTCCTCCATATGAGATCACCTAACTCACCTTCAATTGAAAAAAAACCATATAACGATTCCTGCTGTCATGATGAGAATCGAACTTAGGCCTTTTCCAATGAAAGGTGCAATGACAAACATTATTATTATATCTGAGCCCATCTTAGACAATGCAAACTTTTTCATACCACTCCTTCAACCTGTTCGCTGTCCACTAGGTCAGCGCTTCCCAAACTGTAGGCCACAGCCCCCTTGAGGGCCATAGGTTTTGATGAGGGGGAACCATGAAATAATGAAAACAAATTTCAAATCTTTTAAGACTAAGTAGATTTTTTTATCTTAAAAGAAACGTATTTAATTTTTATTATTTATTATTTCTTTTTTGTTATTTTTTATATTTTTTAGAAAAAAATCACAGATTGGTGCGGGTTCACAAATTTTGCTTCCTGCGTATTTTGGCACTTAATGAATATTAGTAAATATATGCTTATTCATTTAAGTTTCATTTCAAAGCAAAAATCTAAGAATTGCATTTTCAAATATTTCATCTGATATTGGTGTGGCAGTATTGAAACACATCCTTCACTTTAAGTTGTTTTAAACTTCTTTTATGTTTTTAATTCTTTCTTTATTACTAATCGTTTTACGTTTCATGTGCTTGTACTGCAAATGTACCATAACAATATATCTATATATAAAAATATGAGATAATGTGACATGTAAAATGTGTAAGTAAGATGCTAAATATATATTATTTGCATTTGATTTTTGCAATATTTGCTGTGTATGTTTTGTATTGAATATAAAACTGAGAGGAGACCTCCACATAGCCTTTAAAGGAATGCGGAGAACCGATCAGGGCTTCTGACCTAATGTCCAATCCTCACCTTCTCATGGTGCACCCTGTTGGGTATCTATTTGGATACTGAACGAACGAGGATGGGCTGGCAATTTGGGATTTAGCCGACGAAATTGTATTCTTATTGGTTAAACCAAAATAAAAAAATGATGGTGCAACATGACAAAATTTCATGCCGGCTGGGGCGTCGCTCAATTAAACAAGGCCCCCGTTGTTTTCGCCAGGGAACCAGGGCGAACAGCAAAAAGTCAGCTACTGGAACAAATCTGAAAACAAACCCCAACTCAACATCACCAGAGTTAAAGATCAGTACTATCAACATAAGAAGCCTGAATGGCAAAGAAATGGAGCTAGCTGAGGAATTAGATTAGTACCAGATCGACATAATAAGGGTGACTGAAACAAAAAAGACAAAAACTGGTGAGATCTTTCTGAACAATAAATACAGAATGTTATATTCAGGCAATGACAATCAAGGGAAAGAAGGAGTAGCCATAGTATTCAACACAAAATAAAAGGCTAATCTTCTTGAATGGCAGCCAGTCTCAAGTAGAGTGAATTGGGCAAATATCAGAATGGGGAAGGAACTGGGCAATGAGATTTATTTGTGCTTATTGTCCCACAGAAGGTTCTACTAAGGTAGAAGTGGAGGAATTTTTTGAGGCTTGAGAAAAAGCAACTGACATAACGAAAAAGGAAAAGTTGGTCCTTCTTGGGGATCTAAATAGCAGAGTAGGAAATGATTTTTCAGACATACAAAAATATTTTGGGAAAATTTGGAGAAAAGAGCAAAGCTAATAATAAAGGCGAATATCTGTTGGATTTCTGCTCAGCACGTGGGCTAGTTATTACTAACACCATGTTCCAACATAAAAATGTGCACAAATTCACATGGAGAGAAGAGGCAAGGAATAAGAAAAGTCTCATTGACTATGTTATTGTTGATAGTGATGTTTTCTCCCTGGTGCAGGACACCAGAGTGTATAGAGGATTTGAAATTGGAAGTGATCACTATTTAGACTTGAGCAGAATAAAATTGAATTTTATATTGAAAAGAATAACATGTAAGAAAGTTTTAAAGCGAATAAAAGTTGAGCAGCTCTCAGACGTGAACTGTAGACTAAAATACACAAAGATTATTGAAGAAAAAATGAAAGAGTTTGAGAACATGAACCAAACCTTGGAGATTCAGGGCAAATTCTGAAGAAAACATTGATTGATTGATTGATGAGGTCATCTGCAAGGATAAAAAAATCAGAACTCCCTGGTGGACACAGGAAGTTAAAGAGGCAGTGAAGGAAAAGAAGAAAGCATATCAAAAGTTCCTGTCAATTAAGTCAGCTTGTGCTCTTAGAGAATACAGAGACAAATGCAAGAATGCTAAACACTGTGTAAAACTAGCTAAACAAAAGTCATGGGAAGAGTTTGGCAAAAATATAGAAAATAAATATCAAGAAGGTGGCAAATTATTCCAAAGTTGTTGAAGAAGCTTAGGAATGGAGGAAAGAGTGCTGTAAAAGCAGTTAGAGATGATAAAAGTAACATGAAAACGGGAGAAAAAGATATCCTTGAAGTATGGACTAATTACTTTGAAAATCTGCTAAATGAAACAAGCAGTAATGACAGCACAGTGGTAAAAAACATTGACCAGGCATGCAGTCAGGAATACATATCCATACTTGAAGTAGAAAAAGCCATCAAAGGCTTGAAATGTGGAAAGGCAGCAGGAGTAGATTATATTCGACCAGAAATACTCAAGTATGGTGGTATAAGAGTCTTACAGTGGCAAATTTTGAACTATGCACTGCATAGTTCAAAAAGCCTGCACAGAGGGACGAATTCCCGATGATTGGAGTAGAGCTCTCATAGTACCCATATATAAAAAGGGAAATAAAACTGCATGTGAGAATTACAGAGGTATTTCCCTACTGTGTGTTCCTGGGAAGATCTATGCAAGTATACTTGAGAAACGTTTGAGAAGAATTGTGGAAGAAAAGCTTGGTGAAGAACAAGCTGGATTCAGGCCAAATAGAGGCTGTCAGGATCAGATCTTCACTTTACGACAAATAGTCGAGAAAGCATGAAAATATAACAGAGATCTGTATTTATGTTTTGTCGATTTGGAAAAGGCATATGACAAGGTGCCAAGAGAGAAGCTATTCAATATGCTACAGTTATATGGTGTCAATGGGGCATTATATCAAGCAATACTTAGTCTTTATTTGAGTTGTAAGTCAGCAGTTAGAATTGAAGGAAGTACGGGAAGATGGTTTAATGTTAAATCTGGTGTGAGACAAGGATGTACATTATCCCGCTGTTATTCATTATCTATATGGATCACATTATGAAGGAAAGTGGTATTAAACATGATATGAAAATTGGAGATGTTAATGTCAGCTCTTTGCTTTATGCGGATGATGTTATACTTCTAAATAAATCGGCTACAAGTCTGCAAGATTCTCTGACTAAATTGAATAGCTGTTGTAATAGATATGGTATGAAGGTCAGCAATAAAAAGACAAAGACAATGAAAATAGGCAGAATCATTGAAAATGTCAACTGTGTTGTGAATGGAGAACCTGTGGAACAAGTGAAACATTTCAGCTACTTGGGCACGATTTTTACTGAAGATGGTAAATTAAATATAGAAATAGACAACAGAATCAGCAAAGCTGGTATGGTAGGAAGTCCATTGAATAAATTCATATGGAATAAGAGAGAAATTAGTCGGAACACTAAATTAGCTGTATACAAGATAGTGTTCAAACCAATTTTAACTTATGGATCTGAGAGCTGGGTCAGAAGTAAAACACTTGACCAAAGACTAAAGACTGCAGATATGAGAGTCCTGAGAAAGGTTATAGGTGTGAACAGATGGCATCAATGGCAATATCATATTAAAAAGGAGGATATTAGGAAAGAACTTGACATTGTCAACATCCAGAATGCGTTAGCAGAGCTAATCTCAGGTGATATGGTCACTTAAACAGAATGGGTGAGGAAAAATTAGCAAAACAAGTGTTCTCTGCCAGGTTGGCAGCAAAACGACCCAGAGGAAGACCAAGATGTAGGTGGATTGATACGGTACAAAGTGCCTTAGACGATAGAAATATAAGATCTGATGATATTGGAGTCTTGACAAGTAACAGACTGATTTGGAAGAAAATTGTAGATAGGAAGTTAGTAATGATGTAATTTTTTTCATGTATTACTGTCATATCCTGTACACCCCTTGAGGGTATATGGCAGGAATTTGATGATGATGATGATGATAAATATTATAATAATATATGTCTATATTACAAGTGTTTTGTGAGGGGGTGGCATGAAATATTTTAATTTTTCCAAAGGGCACCTTGATATCCAGACGTTTGGGAAGCACTGCACTAGGTCACTAACTATCAGGCAATGCATTCCATGGTCCAACCATCTCCCATGCAAAAAAAGGTACTTCTCATCTTCTTATACCATCTCTTTTCACAACTTTCAGGGATAGCCCTTTTATTCTGCTTTATGAAAAATCTCCCCAGTGTTCATTCAATTTAAATGTGTCAGTAATGTCAACCCCCTTCATCTCCAAAACTGTTGTTTTTTCTCTCATTCTGTATAACATTCATTGATCTGAGTACAGTAATTCAGACTATGGCTTTATAAAATGAATCACCACTCTTTTTAGTATTGCACTCTTCTTAGTATTGCAGCAATCCTCTGGGTCACCTTAACAATTTATCTCCTGAATTTCAAATTTTTATTGACTGTCATCCCATTATCCCTTGCCTCCACTTTCTCTTGTGTAGTTTCATATAGCATGCAGGCTCTTATCAGGGGATCCCAAATTTCAAGACATTTAATTGCATCCAACTTATATCCCCATTAATTTACTTGTCTTTCAGCTTATCCAAATCCTCTTGAAGAACAACAATATCAGCACAATTATTAATAACCTTCCCAAGCTTCACCTCACTTCCAAAAAATTGAATATCCTCCTACAATCCACTGATAATGTTGCTGACATACAGGTTAAACAGTAGAGGTTCTAGTACTAAGGCCTTTGGAACCCCCCCTTCTCCTCCTACTTGTATCCTTCCCTTTGCTTGATACTACTATTCCACACACAACTCTGTGATATCTGTCAGAGACAACTAATTTGAAATCCAATTCATTAATGTGATATTTGACTCAATGTGTTTCAACTTAATTATCAATACTTATCCTGTGGTATCCTGTCAAATGTCTTTGCAAAATTTAAAAAAAAAGCACCGTATTCTTTCCCCTTGTTAACCACTCTTGTTACTTTATTATTTATTATATATTTTATTATACCTGTATACAATAGCATTATCTTACTCTATTTCTGCTCCTTATTAGATTTTCATTGAACAGCTAAGGTCAATAGAGCAGTCAGTTCCTTAGCACATTCTTTTAAAACACATGACAAAATATCATCATCCAGTCCCAATACATTATTAATTTTCTGAGTAATTAGCATTTAAAACATTTTCTTCTCAAGCAATTCAGAATCTTCAACCCTCCCCATCCCAACAGGAATAAAATTTGCATTTCTGGGATGAAATACTTCAATAAAGTGACCATTAAATATCTCCACTATATCATCTGATCACTTCATTTGATTTCATTTGATCACTCAACCCTAATTTCCATCTAACAATGTCATTCTTCCACAAACATTTTACCTACGTTTGGCCACATAATGAAAGAAGTCCTTTGGATTTTGGTTTTACCTTCTTCAACCACTCTTATTATTTTATTATAAAAGGCAAGCAAATTATTGAAACAAGAGTGTCCCCTTAACAAATCCATGCTAACTTGCACACATAATATTACCCACATCTGCCCTGGACAGTAGAAATAGTGTTGCATGTGGCTTCCAGATAAGTCTTTTATTTTAGTGACTATTGATAACTTTAGTACTTATTTTAGGTAGTATTTTCAATCAATCAATTGAAAGATTAAATATTTCAGAGTATTCCATATTTTTAGATCCTTCTTATTTACTACACGTATATTAAAAGTATATCGCTAATCCTTGGTGATGATTTTACAGGAATATTCAGGGAAATATCTTCCTGAAATATAATCCTGGAGATTTAGCACATTTTCAGACTATACAGTCCTCAAAATCTGCAAGGCAAATCAAAAATGAGTGTACAGTAGAAGCAGTTCAAGCTGTAATGGTTAGTTATAAAAAGTCTACGTATTTTGAAAATAAAAGGAACAAAATAATTTTATTTTGTATCTTTAATTATTTATATATATATTATGGAGTAAATATACAATAATATGGAATAAATTATATTTGCTGCATTGATTTTGACACCATATCCACTATTAGGACTTCTGTAAACAGTACTTTTGTTTTGTATGTGTTAAGGATAGTATATTCCAAATATGACTTGACTACAAATGCTTGATATAACAAAATTATAATGACATCTTATGTAACCAAATCATGTAAATTAGCTCTACTCCTATATTCTAAGGAAAACTGAAAGATCATAAAAGAAGTTATGCAATATAAATTAAAATTAAAATTATTAATTGACACCTCCAGGGAGTCCAAAGACTCATCGAGGGAGGACACCTGCTCTACAACTAACCACAACTATACCAATGCCATCTACCACCGACCACCACCACTGGTATTTCCACAATCACAAACATCCATGCCCATGGCAGAATTCGAGCCCACAGCCTTTTGGCTGGAGAGTGGATATACTAACCACTCGGCCAGCCTGTCAGAGATTGGATGGAGGAGTGGGGAAATTCATTGTAGAAACAGAGCAGAATTATGCAGAATTACATATATATAATATGAGGGTGGCTGAAAAGTTGTGATAATCACCATGAAGGAATCGAGGTAGAACCATGTAACTTACATATTATGCTACATATTCCCCACGAAGTATTATACACCTGTTACAACACTGTTGCATCATTTGCCTCTGAAGAAAAAAAAATCTTTCCCTTGTTGCACAAACCAGTCCTCAGCTGCTGTTCCTGTTTATCAGAACTTTTCAGCCCTCCCCTTGTGTGTGTGTGTGTGTGTGTGTATTTGACTGTGTAGTTAAACGTGCTGTTTAGTCAACTATTTTAAGTGATATACTTTTCAGAATTGTTTTTCATTATGGCACTGATACATACAAGGAAAATGGCAACCAAGACATCAATGTTGACTGATATCAATGTGCCGAATTTAGTGCAATGTAGCATGTGTTTCATGTATTCATTGCCAAGATTGAATGGTTTGTGGTATGAGAGTGAGAACGGTGAAAATATTTGTTGGAAATGTTTTGTAATCAAGTAAAATAAATGCAAGTCATGAAAGAATGAAGTGACTGATAATAAGGATATAAGGCAGGATTGTCAAAATGTTGTGGAGAATGTAGTGGAAGCCAGTGGCGGCCCATACATAAGCACTGCGACACTGCAGCACCCCCAAGGAAAAAATGAAAAAATTAAATATTGTTTGTGTTTATAAATAATAACAATGCTTACAACATTATATAAATGCAGTACAACATGTTAAAGGTTACAGCTTATATTTCGACATTGAATAGTTAATAATTAGAATTGTTCGATTAACACTTTAGATTATGAAACAAATACACTGCGATCTAACACCGATATTCATTTGCGCTTGTCATTGCATGTTATATCATTCCCACACTGCTCAAACGGCAGTGTATCTTTAGTATCCTTACGCGTGGTGCACGGTGAACTATTTTTTGTAAATCTTATTTTATTTTGTTAAAATAACATATAATTATTTATTTTTTTATAGATACAAGGCTGAATTATGATGAGTGTCACTGTTCAAAATATGAAAAGAATTATATTTTTTCATTTGTTTCATGTAACGATAATTGTGATCTAACGCCGATATTCGTTGCGTTTGCATGTTACACCATATAGAAGAAGGAGAGGTGATATGATTGAGACTTTTAAACTGTTGAGAGGTGGTTACAGGGTTGACACTGGGGAGTTCTTTCGCTTGGTTGAACAGCGGGAAGGAGTGATGACAAGAGGCCATCCCTGGAAGTTACGAAAGGAAACTGTGAGCAAGAGGGTAAGGAGTGGTTTCTTTGTGTGGAGGGTGGTTGAGCCGTGGAATGCATTGCCTGATGGAGTGGTGGGAGCAAGAACGGTCAGTGAGTTTAAAGAGTGGTATGATAGACTTTGTGTTTCTCAGGGGAAGACCTCCCCTCGATGAGTCTTGACAGACTTTATGTCTTAGGAAGGACCTCCCTCGATGAGTATTTTGACTCCTTGGAGGCCTGAATAATAATAATAATAATAATAATAATAGTACTGCTTCAGAATGGATTAAGTAGCCGGAATGACCTCATTTTATAACAATTCAAGTTCTACTGGACCAATTTGAAAAATCCAAAGTGGGAATGATTTTCTTTTGTAATTTTGGATAAGAAAAATGTAAAATGTTGGGTAAATTTTATATAAAACCATAAAATCTTTAACATACTTTCAATTGACAATGTGGAAAATTAGCTGGTAGCAATTTAGATAGTAATGATGGATGTGATCCAACAACTACAGGGTACCCTCCCTTGCAGAACCATAGACTTGGGACCCATAATCAAGCTTTGATCAAAAAAATCAATGCAAAGAAGAGTTATCCATATCCCCATTCTGAAATGGGTTCATTTTCAGCAGAAAAGGAGAAAACTTGTAATATCTCTGGTGTTTGGCACCAGATATCCCCACCCACCATGGAGCTACATACACTATGCATACTCACTATCTGGCAAGCAATAAATGCATTCTATAATGAAATAGCAGAGTTACCCTAGATGTTTCACTACCACTGAAGCAAGTCTTGAGACCCACAGAACAAGTTTCTTTTCCTCCTCCTTCATCCCTGCTACTGCTGTACTGTGGAACAGTCTTCCTCCTGAGGTATTTCCCAAGGAATACAATATACAGACTTTCAAATCGAATGTTAACAAGTTCCTCCTTTCCCCTCCCACTTCACATATATGTACTAAAGTATTATAGGTTGACCAGCCAACCTCTCGTATATGGGCCCAACATTAAAAAAAAAAAAAAAAAAAGTCATGAGCACTGTCTTCAGACTATGGGGGGTTAGAGACTTACTAAACACTGTTGATCCTTGTAGGCAAACCCACTTGCCAATTGATCTTGGCTGAGCCATCCGAGACCACCTGTGTTGCCAAAACAGGGGCCAAAGTAATGCAAGACTACTGGGATCCCCCCCCCCCATCTGAATGTCCATTGCTGTATGGCAAACATGATTGCAAGGAATTGGAATCTCTAGAACACCATCATCCCAGTGATGGTGTTCTAGAGATTGAGTAAAAAAAAAAAAGACTAAGGTGAAGTGAAGAATGTAGAAAGAAAAGTACAGAAATAGAAGAATGAAAAGGACCAGTACTCTCACTAAGAGGTCCCCCTCCACTATGAACAGGTGTCCCATGTATAGGGATAAGGCTACGGATGTGGGATGATGTGAATAGGAAGTTGAAGTTCAGATGACATATTCAAAAGTAGCTAAAGTAGCTCATAGAATTACTTGTTATTGAATAACACACTGACAAGCAGAGATAAAGAATTGATTATGTCTTTAAAAGGCTTTGCTAATAGCCATGCACAGATGCAGTCACCTGAATTTCTTGGGGAATAAGGAAGTGATAGAGAGGATTCAGCAATGACTGACTGAATTCTCTGCAGAATGCCACCTATGTTACAAAATTATTGATAGGCAAGAAATAGAGGATATAACTGAAATGTATAAGTTACGAAAAGGATTTTATAGGATTGATGTGCAGGAAAAAATTCAAAACATGACTATATAGAGGTCATCCTAGAAGTTGAGTAATGGTGTAGTTAGCAAGGGAATCAGACTAGATTTTTCACTTGATGGGGAATGAGAGGAATAGGGCCTAATTATGTTGCAAGTGCTTTGTCAGTGAATGAGTTCTAAGGAGAGGTATGGCAGTTATTTTGCAAATAGTACAGGCCACTCACAATGAATATTTAAATCCCATGGAGATGCCTGCATAATAATAATACATCCCATACAGACTTATCAGTTGTCAGGCTACTGAGGTGGAAGTACATGAAAGAATAAAAGTAAATGGAGGTATTAAATATACTATTATTATTATTACATGACACCTCCAAGGAGTCCAAGGAATCATCGTGTGAGGGCACTCTAATCTACTCTGCTACAGCTGAATTTCAACAATGAAGCAGAACTAGATGGAACATCTACAAGGGTGTGTTGAAGGAGAACGTAAGAGAATTAGTAGTACCTCTGATTTGGCTGTTGAGTTTTAACTTGAGCCTTAATAAATGTGCAGTTTATTAAGGCTCATTAATGAGTGGTAGGACATCAAAATAATTCTATTATACAAGGAATGAGCAAGGACAGAACAGATGCATCCAAACAGACCAATATTATCTTTAGAATGGTCATTAAGGTAGTAAATAGGCTGATTAGGATCCACATTCAAAGGCAGGCAGTAGCACTTTGATTCTCTATAGAGAACATAGCTTTTTAAAAGGTAGGTCTTGATTTAGCAGTTTGCACATATTTTATAATAATATGAATGACTGCAGAAGTAGCATAAGGAGAATGAATATATAGGACAATAATTTTATTGCCAAGGAAGTTGACAAGATATCACAAGGGAGGCTGAGATACAGATCCAAAGGGATGGATATGAAAACAGGCTTGTGACACAGATTGGAGAATGGAGACTGATAGGTGTCACAGACATACAGAGTAACGTATGGAGATTTCAAAGCTTAGAGAAGGAGGGTGACTAGTTGGATGCTATGCAGTTATGTACTTATTATTATGAATATACCTGTAGGGAGTCTGGATCTCACATGCTACCTAACAAATCCAATGGCCATCCCAGGTATGTACCTGAATTCTACCTCCACCATCTGTAAACTGCAAAATCACACCATAAGATCACCTTACTAACTTGTATGTTTTGCTTTATATCTCCTCCACTCCATTTATTCCTTCAACTTTGAAGGACACATTCCCTTAATCTCTCCTGAAATGCACAAATCCATAGGCCAGTTATCGTCTTGGTAACTCAGCATTGAATCTTTTCAACTGTCTGCCCATCTCCTTGGAAATGCTAGATAGTGCCACAGAGCCCAAAGACCCATCATGGGAGGTTGAACACTCCTATATCACAATAATTATCATACCTTGTCTCAAATATATTTAATGTTAGAATACTAGTGACCCAATCTGGTAATGCATTCCACTTGTTAACCACCTGTCAAATAAAAAATCTCCTTTTCACTTCCTCACTCACATGACTTTGTACAGTTTCCATGGGATAACCTCTTGTTCTCGCATCATACAATATTATTATGGGCAACTCCAAAAAGTCCAGACTCATCGAGGGAGGCCCCAACATCACGTCAAGAACAACTATTCAACATTCACACAGTATTTATCATACCTCGCCTTGAACTCATTTACAGTCATGGCACCCACAACAGACTCCGGCAGCTTATTCCACTCATTCACCACTCTCCAAGTAAAAAACCTAGCTCTAACACCCTTGCTAACCACATTCTTGCCTGGCTTCCATGTATGGCCCCTAGTCCTCCCACCACCATTCCTATTCTCAAAAATATCTTCTGAATTAATCTTATAGAAACCCTTCAGTAATTTAAATGTCTCAATCATATCACCCCTTTTCTGCCTATGAACCAATTTCTGCAACCCACAAATTTTCAACCTGTTCTCATAAGGTTCATTCCATAGGCCTGCTATCATTTTGGTCACTTGTCTCTGGATCCTCTCCACCTCCTCCCTATCCAGAAGAAACCCGGGCACCCATATCTGGGCACAGCAGTCTAGATGGGATTTTATCAAGGCTCGATACAGAGGAACAATAACCTGTTTGTTTCTGCTTGTTAAAGTATTTTTCAACAACCAAGTGATTTGATGAGCTCATTTAGCCACTTTTGCAATGTGCCCCTAAACTTCAACTCCCTATCCGCCAACACTCCCAAATCATACCTCGCCTTGTCAATCTCCTGGAGTACAGTTCCACCAATGTGATATACTGCTGCTAATCTTTTCACCCCAAAATGCATAACCTTACATTTTGCCACATTAAATTGACATCCATTCTCCTTAGCCCAGTCATCCAAACTATCCAAATCATCCTGCAAAATTTTGATATCCTGTGCACTCACTATTGCTGTACCCAACTTTGCATCATCAGCAAACAAATGAACAGTTCCTCTCAGATCCTTTCCTATATCGTTAATGAACAAATTGAACAGTAGTGGTCCAAGAACAGAAGAGTGTGCCCTGCGGCACACCATTAGTCACAGGCCGTCTTTTGGACTCTACTCCTGAATAAACGACTCTCTGATATCTCTCCAACAGCCACCCTCCTATCCATCTCAACAACCCTATATCCATCCCCATATGATGCAGTTTACTGATTAGAATTCCATGTGGTATCCTGTCATAGGCCTTAGCAGCATCCAGTAGAATCACTGTAAACCCATTACCCTTATCCAGTTCAGCCACCACTGTGGTATAAAACATGAGCAAGTTATTGAGGCATGATCTACCCTTCACAAAATCATGCTGTCCGCCATACAGTATCCCATTTTCATCTATCCAATCCTGTATTTTCCTCTTGACTATTTTCTCCAAGACCTTGACAATGATTCCTGATATGCTAATCGGTCGGTAATTTACAACAGCAGTCTTGGAACCTCCTTTATGCAGTGAAACTATTTTCCCCTCTTTCACACCCCTTCGGTACTAAACCAGACCCGAGACTCAGATTAAACAATAAAGTCAAGGGCACTGACAATTCTTTAGCCGCGTCACATACGACACGAGCTAGTATACCATCTAATCCCACAGATGTATTGACATTGAGATTTTGTAATAGACTACTCACCTCCACTTCATTCACCAAAATTCCTGTATAAGCTGTTGGTTCTTTCATTCCTGCAATGTCACCACCTGGATGATATACTCTTGCAAAGTGTTCACTCAGTAATTCCACTATATCAACTGATTCGGTTACCTCCCTACCATCAGCATTCTTTAAAATCATTCTGCCGTATACATTTTTTCTTTTACTTGCAACATATCAAAAAAATTGTTTGGGATTCTCTTTAGCCTGCATGGCTAATGTTCTTTCATAATCCACTTTTGCTTTTCTTACCACACTCGTTACCCTTCTGGCCTGTGCTTTATACCATTCATGTGCCTGCCGGTCACCTTTGTCCTTAAATTCCCTCTACAGTTGTTTCATTTTTTGCAGCTCAAGCTTAATGGTGTTATTCATCCATTTAACCTCTACCTGATTTATTATTTGGACTCTAGGAATACAGTCAGCCATTGCCTCCTGCAAACACTGCTTAACCACCTCCCATGCACTATCAACATCCAGCCCTTGCAGTTTTACATGCCATGGCACTGAACCAATCAAACTCCTAAGCTTGTCATACTTACCAGCCCGATAATTCCACATTGACCCTGTCTTAATTGTAAATTCCACACCCTTAGCCACCTCCCAAGTCAAGATCCTATGATCACTCTCACCACGTGGTGGCAACTTGGTCATATTTGTTACAGCCAAATTCTTAGATGCAATTACTAGATCAAGCACTCTCTGACCCCTAGTAATTTCCATTACATGCTGTCGCAGACAGTTATCCCTTAATAACCGCATAAAATCCAATTCCTTCCTCCCATGTTTTCTCCTCCTTCCAATCAATGCTACCACAGTTGAAATCTCCCATAATAATTACCCTCCTTCCACTCATTTCTTCTATTTGCTTATGCATGCTATCTCCACCATCTATTCCATCACCTGGTCTATAGCAGCACCCAATTGTATATTTTGTTCTGCCTCAAATTTTGTAAGCCTCAATCCCACACTAAATAGCCTCAAATGTACTATTTTCTCTATCCTGCAGCTCAACTTCTATTCTCCTTGGCTGCAGCTCACCAGCTATTATCAATAACACTCCTCCCCCATTTTATTCTCCCTGTCACTCCTGAACACACTATACCCCTCACATTCAATCCCACTAGCTATATCATCTTCTGTCAGCCATGTTTCACTAATGCCAATAACCTATGGCCTGGAAGTGCCAACGAAGACAAATGGGCTTCTGCAATTCATGTATACTAATGCCAGAAGCCCATTTGTCCCATCCCTATTTTGATGCCTTATACTAACTATCCCATTCTGATTTGTTATCCTTCGTACTCGCTCGGGCATATGACACACATTCATACACTCAACTGTCTCCCTAAAGTCTGCATATCTACTTCCCTCTTTCCTTAATAACTCTAGTTTCTCTGATTCTGCACATCCACTTCCACTTCATTCAACAACTCCTTTTCAAGTCTCCGTACACTAAATCCATTCAAATGCAAACCATCCAGCTTATATAAATCCTTTCGCCCATCGAACTCACTCCACACGTCCACAAATTCCACACCACTCCTCCTGCATAATCTACACATAAAGTCATTAGCAATTCTGGCCCTGATTCTATACTCTTCACTGTCATACTGTGGCAACAGACTCACCATCCTAACTCTCTCACTCTTCTCTTTTGCTACCTCAAGTAACTCCTTCAAATCTTCTCTCATAGCCATTTTGTCTCCTTTCAAATCATTCGTTCCTGATACTACTATCAATTCTTTCACCCTCTGCTTTTGCGATCTAATAGACTCACTTCCATCCTTAATGTTCACACCAGGTTGGTATGATTTTGTTAAACTCTCATCTATCACACCTCTTACTAAATAATCTCCATACAACACTCATTCTTTCATTTTGTTTAAACTCACGATTATACTCTTATTTTTCTGATCATACTTTTGCTGTTTATTAGTTGGTACGCTCGGTAAACATTTTTGCCAACGCTCCAGTTGCCGATTCGCCCTATGTATCACTCTGCGCAACCATGTGATCTCACTCATTGTATCTGTCTCATCATTTTTATTATCTGTTAATCCATTCATTCGTTCTGTATTTTTACCTTCATTCTCACTTTCAACGCTGCTCTCACAGCTATCTGGTACTACCTCACAAATATCACTATTCATAACTCTCATATCACTATTTTCTACATTCTGACTTTCAACAACGATATCACTCTCACGACCTGAAACAAACTTTAAATCTTCACATTCCTTACACTTTCTGCACACATTCACTCCACTATCATTGTCTAACCAGACTTCAACAGCTCTCCTCAAAGCATACATTTCACAAATGGTACACCAAATAAAATCCTTTATATTAAAATTTTTAGACAAAGATGGCAATCTGGATGCCATTTTATTCCTTCTTATCAGCGCCATGTGCATGCTATTAATTGGATCTATCAAATTACTAATTGAAATAACTCAGAAAACACACAAAAATCACACAGAAGCTAAGATATGAAAAGTAAACAATACTACGTAAGATTCAGCAAATTTATCAATTATTACTTAAAATAATACTTATGTTTTCAGGAGCTCTCTACAAACACTACACACCATCTCAATCATATCACCTCTCCTCCTATCTGCCAAGCCCTGAAGATCACATTCCTTCAATCTGTCCTCATACTCTGTATTCCAGTTCTGATTCAGTTATTTCTGCACACACACACACACACACACACACACACACACACACACACACACACTCGCTCTCTCTCTCTCCAATGTTTCCTTATCATCAGTATAGTTAGATACTGTAAATTAAAGATGCCAAGAAATTATATTCTTGATTTCATCCTTTATCCAAGTGTAAGCAAACAAAGTTTGTGTGTGAAGTAACTTCACAACTGGGCTACTTATATACAGAAGCTAATGACTTCACATCAATTGCCTTAGTATCCTATAATGTGCAAAGCACATATTCTTATGGACAGTAATGCTGTGCATACTTGGATTTTATGATAAGGTGACGAGTGTGTTAGATAAGGGAGAATCGTATACAGTGATATTCGTAGACTTTGTAAAAGTGTTTGATAGAATACCACATGATTGGCGTACAAGCCGCAGATGATGTGAATAGACATTATATTGGTTAGAAGGATCAGAGATTGGCTCTGTGAACATTACCAGCAGGTTGTGTATGATGGAGCAGTGTCCCAAAAAAAGAAAGGTAACCAGTGGAGTGTCCCATGGTTCTGTTCTTGGGATCCTGCTATTTAACTTGTTTGTAAACTGTATATCACATGGACTGACTGGAGATCTTCAGTTGTTTGCTGATAATGCAAAGTTGGGAAGAATTATAAGTAGCACTGCTGATGCTGAATTCTTCAGGAAGATTTGAATAGACTTTTTACTTGGACAAAAGAATGGGGTTGCAGTTTTAATATCAATAAGTGCATGGTGTTGCATTTTGGAGTGTAGATATATAAGGCTATGTACTATATCGATGGTGCCATACTGCAGGAAGTAAATGAGATTAGAGATATGGGAGTGATGGTTGACATTACACCGAAGTTTAGAAGGCATATTGCTAATGTTGCAAAGGTAGCACATTGTAGTGCTGCTATGATAAGAAGTGTCCTGATATGTAAGGATAAGGCAGTAGTTGTGCCACTGTATAAGGTGCTATTCAAACCACACTTGGAGACTGTGCTCAGATCTGGTCATCTGGTTTTCAATGTGATGTGGAGACATTGGAGAAGATCCAGAGACAAGTGACTAGGACAATATCAGGAGTTTGGAATGCTGGCTATAGAGAGATGTGGACTGCAGAGTTTGGTAGATAGGAGGAAGAGAGGTGATATAATAGAGACGTTTAAGTTAGTGAGTGGATTTTATCAGATTAATCCAGAGGGAATTGTAAAAAGAGTAGAAGGTGAGAGGGGAAGAACCAGAGGTCATTCCTGGAAGTTATGTAAAAAGTGGTGGAGAAGGGTGTGAGGAGTAGATTTTTCACATGGAGAATTGTCAGCCTCTGTAGCACAATTGGAAGAACGAGGGTACATTGCACCCTTCGATTGGAATAGGCCTAAATTCGATTCTCATCATGATGGGAGGAATCTTTCTGTGGATTTTTTCAATTGAAGGTGAGTTAGCCGATCTCATATGGAGGAAGTAGACTTGATATGAAGTCACTCTGGAAAGTAAGGTTTTTCATCCCACGTACAGACAAATCAGCCCTTCAGAACACACACAATTTACAGACAAAAAATACTAGTTGTGGTGATGGTGGGTGGTAGATGGCGTTGATTGGTAGTAGAGGTTCGGTGTAGTGGTTGAGACAGTTGTATAGTAGGTGTCCTCACATGATGAGTCTTCGGATTCCTTGGAGGTGTCACGGGTAATAGTAATAATAATAGTAAATGGAATGCATTACCAGAATGTGTTGTTAATGCAAGGAGTGTTAAGAACTTTAAGATTCTATATGATAAATATGTTGTCAGTTGAATGAACCTCCCACAATGATTCTGTCGACTACATGGAGGATGTAATAATAATAAAACTACCCAAACAGGTTCTGGCCTTTATTGAGGTCTCATCAGTGGGAGCCAGGCCAGAAGTAATACCAAGTAATGCAGAAGTCATATTTCCATATATAAGTAGTTAAAAAGTATCACACCTTATTACTAAAATACTCTGGATTAGTGATAGGTGTTGAAAGCTTTTTCACTATAAATTAAAGCTGCCAAGAAGTTATATTATTGGTTTCATCCTTTACCCAGTAAGCAACCACAGTTTGAGCATGAAGTAACAGAGTTACTTGTATATAGAGGCTAAGAATTTCACATCGACTACCTTAGTATCCCATAATGCAATGTGCATATCCTTACAAACAAGTATAATGCTATTCATTATGTGAAGGGCCACTATCCAGACCGGTTTGACCTTTATTGATGTCTTATCTGCATTACTTCAGCCTTGGTAACACTTCTGGGTTTGGCTCTCACTGATGAGTAGCATAGTTGTGAAGTTCCTTCACGTACAAACTTTGCTTACACTTTATGACTTATTTTTCATGGTATTAACAACACCACAAACACTTTTATCAATAAAGATGTTTTATTAACGCTTATATTTCGCTGATTTTTAACTCAGCATCATCAGAGCACAACACACTTGTAAATGCGACAGTGAGTGAGTGAAACAATATAATTGCAAAAGACAAAAGATCTAAAGTCCTATATTTTGGCGCCCTCTAACGAAAAAAAAAAAAAAAAAAAACAGCAGTTATCCAGTTTTTCTTAGAATAACCGTCTCCCAAATTTTTGGCAAATCAATGCAACCATATTTGCTAAGGTTGGGAGAATTCTTCAAAGCCATTGCTGACGCAAAAAATAATCTTTCAGCCACAAGTGTGGTTACGCTATGTAGATGATGTGTTTGCCATCTGGCCCCATGGACAAGACACTTTGAATGCTTTTGTCACCTACCTAAACAACCAACACCCCAAAATTCACTTCACAGTAGAAAAACAATCAAATAACTGTTTACCATTTCTTGACACATTAGTCACCCGCCTTTCAGATGGATCACCATCTTTTTCTATTTACAGAAAGCCTACACACACAGGAAGATACCTACATAAACAATCACATCATCATCCAGTCCAACAGTATGGCATTTTAAAAACACTTACATACAGAACCAGAGCCATTTGTTCTAACGATACAGCTCTGACCACTGAACTCCAATACCTACGCCATATGTTCTTAGCTAATGGCTACAATCCCTACAAAACAGATAAAATGCTACATAGGCCGATTACTCTGCCCTCCCCTAATACACAAGAAATACAACATGACCATTTCTATTCCCTATATCAGAGGTACATCAGAAAAGACAGCCAAATTATTGTTGAAACATGGCCTTCGCACCACTTTCAAACCTCATGTCAAGCTGGCAACTCTGATCCGCTTGCCTAAGGATAAACTTCACCCTTTAGCACACCCAGGAGTGTATGAAGTTCTGTGTGACTGTGACTTGTTCTATTATGGGCAAACAGGAAGATCAGTGAACATCCGCTTGGAAGAACATGAAAGATACATTCACTACTATTACTATGGCAAGTTGGGACTGGCAGACCACGCTTTGGACACTCCTTCACACAGGATTAGATGGAGGAAAACGAATGTGCTATTTAGGAGTCGTTATAGATCTGAAAGATTATTTTTTGAGTCAGCAATGGCTTTGAAGAATTCTCCCAACCTTAACAAATATGGTTGCATTAATTTGCCAAAAATTTGGGAGACGGTTATCCTAAGAAAAACTCCTGGATAACTGCTGTTTTTTTTTTTTTCTTCGTTAGAGGGCGCCAAAATATAGGACTTTAGATCTTTTGTCTTTTGCAATTATATTGTTTCACTCACTCACTGTCGCATTTACAAGTGTGTTGTGCTCTGATGATGCCGAGTTAAAAATCAGCGAAATATAAGCGTTAATAAAACATCTTTGTTGATAAAAGTGTTTGTGATGTTGTTAATACCGTGAAAAATAAGTCATGAATAACCATCGACACCTAAGCTTATCTGTTAGTTTGCTTACACTTGGATAAAAGATGAACCCAGGATATAATTTATCATCATCATCATCAAATTCCTTCCATGTACCCTCAAGGGGTGTACAGGATATGACAGTACTACATGAGAAAATTACATCATTACTAACTTCCTATCTACAATTTTCCTCCAAATCAGTCTGTTACTTGTCAAGACTCCAACATTATCAGATCTTATATTTCTATCGTCTAAGGCACTTTGTACCGTATCAATCCACCTATATCTTGGTCTTCCTCTGGGTCGTTTTCCTGCCAACCTGGCAGAGAACACTTGTTTTGCTAATCTTTCCTCTCCCATTCTATTTAAGTCACCATACCATCTGAGATTAGCTCTGCTAACGCATTCCTGGATGCTGACAATGTCAAGTTCTTTCCTAATATCCTCATTTTTAATATGATATTGCCATTGATGCCATCTGTTCACGCCTCTAATCTTTCTCAGGACTCTCATATCTGCGGTCTCTAGTCTTTGGGCAAGTGTTTTACTTCTGACCCAGCTCTCAGATCCATAAGTTAAAACTGGTTTGAACACAGTCTTGTATACAGCTAATTTAGTGTTCCGACTAATTTCTTTCTTATTCCATATGAATTTATTCAATTGACTTCCCACGATACCAGCTTTGCTGATTCTGTTGTCTATTTCTATATTTAGTTTACCATCTTCAGTAAAAATTGTGCCTAAGTAGCTGAAATGTTTTACTTGTTCCACAGGTTCTCCATTCACAACACAGTTGACATTTTCAATGATTCTGCCTATTTTCATTGTCTTTGTCTTTTTATTGCTGACCTTCATACCATATCTATTACAACAGCTATTCAATTTAGTCAGAGAATCTTGCAGACTTGTAGCGGATTTATTTAGAAGTATAACATCATCCGCATAAAGCAAAGAGCTGACATTAACATCTCCAATTTTGATATCAGATATAATTTATTGGCATCTTTAATTTATAATATAATGAAGTGAAAAAACTTTCAACAGCTAGGTGCTGAATCTATGCCCAGAAATCCAAATGAAGCATGATTAATGCCTTATACAGTGGAACTATAATCTTCTTATCCATATACATCAGCATTCTTTGCATTTCACTGCAATTTTCTGAATAACCCTTACAATGTTTGCAAATGTGTCTCCTGAACTTCAATTCCCTATCCATCAAGACAACTAGATCTTATTCATCAAAATCAATTTTCCTGAACCAAAGTCCCTCCAGTATGGCAAACTTAATTCCATTTTCTCTGACCAAAGTGCATAACTTTACCTTTAGCAACATTAAAATGATTTTCCCATTCTTCAGGCAAAATAGTTAACCTATTAAAATCCCTTTGTAATAAAAATACATCAGAATTTTCTGACAACGCTGTTCCTAATTTAACATCATCAGCAAACAACTGAAGGTGCATTAGCCAATCTCATATAGAGCTATCAGGTATTTTCTCTTGGAAACTCGGGTTTTTTTCATTCTGCAAACAGAAGAATCGGTCTTCAGAACACATGCAATTTACAGACAAGGAATACCATTGTTGATGATGATGATGGGCAGTAGATGGTGCTGATGGTAGTAGCGTTGTAGTAGGAGAATTAAGTGGTAATGGAGAGTGTGAGATGTATTTAGCGAAGTAGTGTCCTCCCAAGATGAGTCCTTGGACTACCTGCAGGTGACACGTAATAATAACAACAAATGTATATCTCCCATCACATTGTGAACTATACCATCAATATATAAGTTAAACAACAGTGGTCTCAGGACAGACCCTTGAGATACTCTGCTTGTCATCTTTCGTTTTTTGGAACACTGTGCTTCTGTACACAATTTTATGGCTTCTGTGAGTCAACCAAACATGTAACCAAACAACTAAATGACTATCCATCCTCATCTTTCTCAATTTTGACAGTATTTTTATTGTGCAGTACGTGATCAAATGCTTTAGCAAAATCTTGGTAAATCAATATATAAGCATCTCCTCTGTTCAGTACATTAGTCCCTATTATTCAGTATGCCATTCACTTATGTTGCTCTCTTAAAAGATTTCCCTTCTCACCAAGATTGTATTCTAAAGAAAACAACATGATCACCAGGGTAATAAAATTTAATGAAAAGCACAGATATTTTGTACAGAAACTAACAGTAAATTGCCAGTGTGTGGAAACAAGCAATTCAAAGAACAGAAATATGAAGTAAATACAATAACTATAATAAATTTAGTTTAATCCTTAATCCACGCGTAAGCAAACAAAGTTTGTATCTGAAGTATCTTCATGACTGAGGCAACTCCTAGTAAAGGTGGACTAAGCTCTCATCACTTGTCTTAGCATCTCCCATAATGCAAAGCACATCTCTTTGGTGACATGTATAATGCCATGCATTAAGAGGAAGGGCCTTCTACCCAGACCAATTTTGCCCTTTATCGAGGTCTCATCAGTGGCAGCCAGATCCAAAGGTGATGATACTAAGGTGGAAGTAAGAGAAGTCATATTTACATATACATATATATAGTAAAAAGAAAAAACTTCCAAAATAAATACAATCACTGGTCTACCAATTAAACAGTTACCATATGCCAGAGAAATAATATTTAAAAAAAAAAAAATTATTTATTTTTTTATTTTCTCTCTTTCAGTTGCAACTTTTGGGAGCAGTGTAACTACAGCAGTGTAAATAGGGTAGAGGAAGATGCATGTAGCAATAAGGGAATGGAATTTATAGAATTCTTGAGGGACAAATGTCTTAGGCAACATGTAATAGAGAGAACAAAGGTTCAGGAGTTTTGGATTTGGTCAGAGCATCAGAAGAGGTAATATCTGAGATCACATCTCTCCCACCAGTTGGAGAGGGTGACCATGTGGTTTTGACTTGGAAGATGAATAGACATGCAGGAGTATCAACGAGATGGGAACATATGTGGAATTATAAGGCAGGTGATTATAATAGTCTTAGACATCAACTTGGGGAAGTTTCATGGAGGGAGGAATTGGAAGGCCAGGATATCATTAGTGCTTGGGAAATTGTGAAGGAATATTTGTTAGCAGCAATAGTAAGCTGTATTCCACAAGTGAAGAGAGGATACAATTTGGTGTAAAGTAGATGACAAACAATATTAAACAACAACTGCATGTGAAAAAGAGGCTATGGAAGATACATAAGGAGACAGGTGAAGAGCAGATGAATCAAGAATATAATACACAGGCCAGGAGAGTGACTAATATAGTAAGGAAGGCGAAACTGGAATATGAAAAGAGATTGGTCCAAAGATCCAAAGAAAATCCTAGGAAAGTTTTTAGCTATGTGGCCAGTAGGAGGAGAAATAATTGCGGAAGAACGACATTGTGGGATAAAAATGGGAATACAATGAGTGATGCAGAGGACATAGTGGAATTGTTCAATGAACACTTTATTGGTATATTTCAAATTGGAGGAGTAAATTGCAATACTAGAGGGATAGGGAAGATTCGAGATTTAGAGTGCAGGACAAGAGCGTGTTCCAAATACTGAGTAATCTGGATGTCAGTAAAGCTGTAGGACTGAATGGTATTTCCCCACGGGTTTTGACAGAATGTGCTAAAGACCTGACAGCTCCTTTGACCTGGCTTTTCAATGAAAGTCTGGCTACGGGAAAGGTGCTCAGCGAATGGAAGAAAGGTAAGGTAGTGCCATTGCATAAGGGCGGTAGCAGACTGGAAGTCTAATTATAGGCTAGTTTGTGTCTAATCAGTAGTTGTTAAGATCTTGGCAGAAAGTAGTGAAGGATCGTATACAGCATTGGGCAGATGAGGACAATGTGAGAGTCAAGATGGATTTGTGAAGGGGCACTCTTGTTTTAGTAATATGTAGCCTTTTTTTAATAAAGTTACAAGAGCAGTAGATGAGGGATAGGCATATACTGCCATTTTCTTGGATTTAATGAAGGCATTTGACAGGGTGCCACATGATAAGCTGATATATAAGCTGCAGCACATGGGTGTGGATGTCAGGTTGGTCAACTGGATTCAGGATTGGCTGTCCGATAGGTATCAGAGAGTTGTGTATGGTGGAGCAGTTTCAGGGAGATGGATGTTACAAGTGGGGTACTTCAGGGCTCAATACTGGGACCTATATTGTTTAACCTTTATATCAATTACACCGTCAGTGGATTGCACAGGGATATTCAGTTGTTTGCAGATGATGTGAAGCTGGGAAGGGTTATTAGTAATAGTGCAGATGTGGTAGCCCTTCAAGAGGATTGGAATAAGCTAGAGATGGGCACATGAATGGGGGTGTCAGTTTAATGCAGCAAAATGTAAGGTCTTGAGGTTTGGTTCACATCGATGGGATGCTGCATATTCTATTGGATGAGCTATACTAAAGGAAGTAGGGGAGACAAGAGATCTGGGGTTGATGATTGATAGAAACCTGAAATTCGGGGGCCATATTGCAAAGGTGGTGAAGGTAACACAGAGGATTGCTGAAATAATGAGAAGGACGCTGACCTGCAGAGATAAAAGCGTTATCATTCCATTGTATAAGACCCTGATCAAGTCTTCCTTGATGAGTCATCGATTCCATGGAATGGAATCGATGACTCATCAAGGAGGTCTAATAATAACAATAATAAAATCCCATCCTGTCCACAGACTTATTAACATAATTGTGATATAATATTCTAAACACTTCCAATTCTTGATCAGTCAATGTTCTGTCCTTCTTCCTATTGCTATTTAACACATCTTGGCCCTTATGAAATATTCAATGAACATTATTATTATTATTGCACATTCATCTACCTGGAGTCTTAAGATTCATCTTGTGAGACCCAAACTAGCCACACATTATCTATTATACCTCTCATGGAATCCATTAACAGACAAATTATTAACAAATGGAATGCCAGAAAGATTTTTACCTTGGGTTTATTACATGTTAAAGATATCAAGAAATTACATACTTAATTTTAATCCTTTTCCCAAGGAAGCAAAACAATGTTTTGCAAGTGAAATATATTCGCATATGAGCTACTCGATAAATAGAGGCTAATGACTTCGTATCAAAGGTTGAAAGCGCCTCCTTAGCTCGGTCATTATAGACGAAGCCCTTCAATCAGAAAAATCTGGGTTCGATTCTTGTCAGTGACATGAGGAACCTTTATCTGTTATTATTAAAACACTTAAGGAATTGAACAACATAGTTAAGGATATAAATTAAATTAAACTTTAATAAATATTTTCCGATATTTCAGCAACGTTACGTTGCCATCTTCTAAAGGAACTTACAAAAAAAGTTACGTGCACCTAGGCACTACAACACAGAAACTGGGAATGAAGAGATGAAGCTGTAGTTCTCCTAACAGTCCAGATGGTGCCCTCTAGCGGGCTAAGTAGGTGTTCTTGGCCGTTGGGCTGAAGGTCTGCTGATGTAGGCCTCCCAAATTTGGGGCAGTCGCATACAACCAAATTTGTTGAGGTTTGGAGAATTTCTTAGAGCTGAGGCTGATTCCATAAAGAGTCTTTCAAATCAGCCTCAGCCCTAAGAAATTCTCCAAACCTCAACAAATTTGGTTGTATGCGACTGCCCCAAATTTGGGAGGCCTACATCAGCAGACCTTCAGCCCAACGGCCAAGAACACCTACTTAGCCCGCTGGAGGGCACCATCTGGACTGTTAGGAGAACAATAGCTTCATCTCTTCATTCCCAGTTTCTGTGTTCTAGTGCCTACGTGCACGTAACTTTTTTTGTAAGTTCCTTTAGAAGATGGCAACGTGACGTTGCCGAAATATCGGAAAATATTTATTAAATTTTAATTTAATTTATATCCTTAACTACATTGTTCAATTCCTTAAGTGTTTTAATAATGCATAACCAACGTATAAGCCTGTCTACGAGAACCTTTATCTGGTTTCTTTTGAAAAAAGGTGAGTAAGCCAGCCTCATATGGAGAGGAGTTTTAACCTGGAAACTCTGGTTTTTTTGTCCCCCAGAACAGGCAAACTGTCCCGTAAACACATATCTACAGACATAGGATACACTGGGAGGCATAGGACTAACTAACTTATCCTCGTTATAGTTGCGGTTGCAAGAATAGAAAACCTTGACACTGTAAAAAGAGAAAGGATTAAGAAAGAAAGAAAAAGGTTGAAACCGGTCTGGGTAGTGTCCCTTCCCATTATGCATTGCACTATACATATCCGAAAAAGTGGGGGGGGGGCGCCTTGCATTATGGGATTCATGCTAAGGCAAGTGATACGAAGTCATTAGCCTCTATATACAAGTTGCTCAGAAGTGAATATATTTTATTATTATTATTATTATTATTCAGGCCTCTAAGGAGTCAAAAGACTCATCGAGGGAGGTCCTTCCTAAGACATAAAGTCTGTCAAGACTCATTGAGGGGAGGTCCCCCCCTGAGAAACACAAAGTCTATCATACCACTCTTTAAACTCACTGACCGTTCTCGCTCCCACCACCCCATCAGACAATGCATTCCACGGCTCAACCACTCTCCACACAAAGAAACCACTCCTTACCCTCTTGCTCACAGTTTCCTTTCGTAACTTCCAGGGATGGCCTCTTGTCATCACTCCTTCCCACTGTTCAACCAAGCGAAAGAACTCCCCAGTGTCAACCCTGTAACCACCTCTCAACAGTTTAAAAGTCTCAATCATAACACCTCTACTTCTTCTATCCACCAAACTCTTTAGTCCACATTCTCTCGGCCGATCCTCATAACTATCCTTGTACAGTCCTGAAACCATCTTTGTCATCCGTCTTTGTATCCTTTCCACAGTTAATTTATCCCCTTCAAATCCTGAGGACCGAATCTGAGAACAATAGTCCAAGTGTGGTCTGATCAGAGACTTATACAACAGAATGATAACCCTCTTATCTCTGCAGGTCAGTGTCCTTCTCATAATAGCAGCAATCCTCTGTGTTACCTTCACCACCTTTACAATATGTCCCCTAAACTTCAGGTTTCTATCAATCATCAACCCCAGATCTCTTGTCTCCCCTACTTCCTCCAGTATAACTCCTCCCATAGAGTATGCAGTGTCCCATTGATGTTTCCCAAACCTCAAGACCTTACATTTTGCTGCATTAAACTAACACCCCCATTCATTTGCCCATCTATCTGGCTTATTTAAATCCTCTTGCAGGGCTACCACGTCTGCACTATTACTAATAATCCTTCCCAGCTTCGCATCATCCACACACAACTGAATATCCCCCTGCAATCCACTGGCTATGTCATTGATATAAAGGTTAAACAATATAGGTCCTAGTACTGAGCCCTGTGGGACCCCACTTGTAACCCTCTGCCTCCTGGAAACTGCTCCACCATACACAACTCTCTGATACCTATCAGACAGCCAATCCTGAATCCAGTTGACCAATCTGACATCCAGACCCATGTGCTTCAACTTAAATATCAGCTTATCATGTGGCACCCTGTCAAATGCCTTCGCGAAGTCTAAGAAAATACTAGGTAGAAATTGGTTCACACTGTCGCAGTTGTAATTACTTTCAGGCAATGATACATTTACTTCTCAAAATAAAACAAATAAAACTGTTGTATTTGTTCTGTTATCTGATTTTGTGACATTCATGTTGCAAGTTTACTGTGTGTTGAAAATTATGGAGGTGCATATCAAGACATTTCACATAAAAAATTTAATAGTGCATTAGAATGTATCATATTTGATACATATCCATACTCGCTCAGTCCTTTTGTTCATGTTCTCCATATACAGTACACATCCCTCTCTTTCTCCCATGTATGCAAGCATGACAATGTACCATCATGGAGAAATTCACACCATTCATGACTGCCTTACATTACTTACACCGACTAATGCAATAACGTCATTCTGCCATTTTGTCTCTGATTAGTATGAACACACACACAGATTAACCTATCAGGAAATCTAAATTCATCATTTTGTAATCCCAACTATCACACAATGAAATTTAGCTAAAATCTATAAATACTGCCAAATGTTAAACAAAATTGGACTCTTATCTTGCTGGAAGTCTTCAAACAATAACCAACAATTACTTATCAGTTATTCACTATAAATTATTATTATTATTATTGTTATTGTTGATGTTGCTCAGGACCTCTATGGAGTCACGAGACTCATCATGGGAGGCCCACCCTAGAAAATGCAAAGTCTATCACACTACTCCTTGAACTCATTTTCCATTCGTACTTACACTACTCTTTCAGGCAGTGCATTCCATACTTCAACCACCCTTCATGCAAAGATACCACTCCTCACCTTTTTACACACGACTTCCTTTTGTAACTTCCAGGGATGGCTCCTTATCTTCTCTCCTTCATCCCTGTTCCACCAAATGAAAGAGCTCCCCCTGTGTCAACCCTTTAACTACCTCTCAAGATTTTAAAAAGTCTCAATCATATCAACTGTCCATCAACCTTTGCAGTTCACATTATTAATTCAATAATTAAAATGCACACAAATTAATATAATTAAATAATTATTAAAATAATTAAAAATAACTAAAATAATATAAAATAATTAAAACACAAATTAAAAATAAACAATCTGCCCTTGCTTTAGTTATAAAAAAAACAATAAAATGTGTTTATGTGTATTGATAATAATGATATGCTTGGTACCATTAGATTTAAGAAAATGACAGCTTATCCTGTGGTATGAAGTTGCACAATCTTGTCCTCCTTCCATTTCTTTGTAACTCGACCAGGTACAAGACTCATATTAAAAACATATGTCAAGACAGGTGTCATCTCCCTTGCACATTCCTTCAGAATACATGGTGATATATTATCAAGTCCTGCAGCCTTATTAACACCGAGTTTACTCAATTCCCCATACACCTCTTGCAAACTTACAAGTTCAATATTGCACAACATAAGATTTTAAAATTTGGGAAACAAAGATGGGATGTAGAATTTATGTTTGGTGGGAGTATATTGTTGAAAGTGGAGGAAATAAGAGATCTTGGGGTGATAATGGATAAGGATCTGTAATTTAGGGGACACGTTTCCAAAATTGTGAGGACAACACAACGAATTCTGGGAATGATGCAGAGGACACTGACTTGTAGAAGTAAGGAGATTCTTGTTCCATTGTATAAGACTGATTAGGCCACATAAGGACTTGTGTGCACAGATTTGGTCACCTGGTTTAAAATAAGGATGAAGAGATGTTGGAAAGGGTCCATATATGACTTACTAAGATAGTTTCTGATCTCTGGAATGTCAAATATGAAGAAAGGTTGAGAAGCCCAAGGAATAGTAAAATGCCTAAAACAATTCTACAGACCACTAAGTTATGTAATTTTTTTTAAAATGTATGTGGGGATTATCAACATTTCGGAAAAACTGTGCCTTTTATAACATAATAAATCTAAAAGCATGTTTTGAATACATATGGAAACATCATTAAGTTGGAAGTAAATGATTAAAGTGTATCATCACTGGACAAAGTTTTAATTTTTATAAAACAAATAGAGGTTTCAGTTTCTGATTTGCTGTGGGCAAACGAATGGGTATATCAATGCTATCCTGCTGAAACACCCATTCATCTGCCCACAGCAACTTTTATATTTTATGTACCATCCCCATTCATCTGCACAAACTCTTTAAGCTCACTCCCACAACAACGTTTTTAGCACCGTTAGTGCCATGGGCAAATGAATGGGGAATGTCAGCACCTTCCTGCTGAAACCTTCATTCAACTGCCCACAACGACGTTTATCTTTAATCCCCATTCATCTACCCACAGCAATTGTTATATTGTATATGTTATCCCCATTCATCTGCTCATTCTCATGAAGCTAGCCCCACAACAACTTTTATCTTCACGCACTCTCCGATTTGCCCTGCGACATGCAAACTGTTCCATTCGCTAAGTGCGTTGTGAGATGAAGGGAAAATGTTATTCTTAACTTACTCCATTCATCATAATATTGAATACGAACTTGACATCCATGGATTCCATCATGGATGACATCCCTTGTCCTGTCCAAACCATCCCTTGCATATACCCAAAAATTTTACTCAGAACATCCCATTAATTATCCCATTAGCCATTAATGTCCCCCATCCATCCACACACACACACTCTCTTCCAGTCGATACGAATCGTCTTATTTCCCTTACGAGTTTTCCATGACCAGCAAAAAAATTTAAGACATCCTGTTATGCGAGGTTCTTTCCAATATCTATAAACAGTCCAACCTATGATGTCAGTCGCAAAGTGTATTCCAGGTGGTCAGATGCATTTTCCCCCAGAGACCGTATGCCGTATATACCGTCGCATGTGATTTGTACTAATCGTGTTATGGTGGTGGTTTTAGTTATATCCGTTCTGCTTTATCCAGAGTCACAACAATGGTCATCTTAAATCTGGCAGATTCATCAATCGTGTGGTGGTTTTATTTATATCCGTCCTGTGTGCTTCTTGTATTCGTTACGTTGTGATGTGTATTTTTGTACAATCCATGACAGTGGTGTAGCTAGAGCTTTTGATGCCCGGGGCGGTCCCTGAGTTTGCCTCCCCTCATACACCAAAAATACCACAAAAAGTCGTTTTGACTTTTTGTGGTATTTGGGGGGGGGGTAAAAAACTTTACCCCACCCCAAAAAAATACCGCAATTTTTTGGGGAGGTAAAACTTTAATTTTAACATTCTAAAACGCTATTTTTCTTGCTTTTCTGTTAGCAAAATCGTCGATGACATTGGTGAAGTCTATTTCATAGTAAAAAATCTTCTCACAACTACAACACAGCAATTGCGAAGAAAATTCGCAGTAGTGTTACAATATTTTGAACTTGAGTTCTCGAGACTTGTATTTCAGAATTAATTGCAAAAGTCCAAAAAGGTTAAGAATGTCGCCCAGGGCGCCCCCCCCCCCCCCGCTATCTGCACCTCTGATCCATGACCATATGGATGTTGTCTGCATGTGACGGATTCGGTGTGCTCGGCCGCATATTCCGCAAGTGACTGTACAAGATGCGGAACTCCACAAAACTGGATGCGGGCAGCTATCCTCGCCAGCAGAGCTGTACCTCACCGTGATTACTTTCGTTTCATTCCCGATTTTGGGAATGGATTAATTCCAGAACCAGTAATGAGAATAATCGGAAACTGTAGTCGAAATAAATAATATGATATAATTATGTTACTACTTACTTTTTAATGAGATGGTTCAGCTTCTCGGCCTTTGCAGAATTGCCGGATATCTGGCTGAATATTGGTCAATTTCAGTAGAAGATCGGCACGCACACTCACTAAGACGAGTTCTGTATTTTGTTTTTATTTGAAGGAGCGATGAAAATCCTTTCTCTCACAAAGATAGGTTGTAGAAAACTGCTTGACAACTTTCAGTGCTGCTGCTTCAGATAATTTGGGAAATTCACTTCTCACTAAAGGCGAGATCCAGATTCGAGCCAAACCAAGATCACGGAATTGCATTTTAAGCTCACTGTCACTTGAAAGCTCAATTAACTGTTCTTTTTTTTTTTCGATAACAAAAGGTCGTTCTCGTGACTGCAAGCCTGAAAATAGATCGTGAACAGAAATTTCTTATAAAAGTTATTCGGAAAATATGTTTCAAAATTCTGTTTGAGTTTTGACGTGGTCACAAACCCTTTCCTGAAACTCATAATCAACAAAAAGATCATTTTCCACTAAAAAGGATTCCAATGTTGGAAAAGGTGCAAATTATCTGTCTTTTTCATAACTAATGCACAACACCAGTTTTTTTTTTTTTTTTGTCCCCTCAAATGCCTTTATTTTGTCGTAGTCATCAAGAACAGTTAAAGAATTTCCCTGAAAGGAGAGATTTGGTTCATTTAATTAAAAAAAAAAAAATGTCTGAAAGATAGGATAGCGTTGATAACTATGCTTCGTCAATAAGGAGTGATGCAAAATTAGAATTACGTTCCTTTACAAACAATAAAACTTCACGCCTTAATTGAAATACTATTGTTAGTACTTTGCACCTGGAAAGCCAGCGAATTTCAGAATGAAGCAAAATTTGTATATATTTACTGCCCATTTGATCGCAGAGTACTGAAAAAACCTATTATTTGATGGTTTAACCTTGATAAAATTAACTAGCTTTATCGCATTGTATAGCACAGTTTTAAATTCTGGTGGCATCGCTTTGGAGACCAAACTTTTCCTATATATGGAACAATATACCTGATTCTTGACCATAGAAACAACCCCCAACTGTGCGTGCCTGTAATCGCGCGAGCTTCCTCCAAATAGAAGCCCATGCATTTTTCCCACTGAATCCCTTTGTGTATTATGTACCAAGTGTGAATTATTTCTTCTCCAGTTGTTCGGGATGACAAAGTTTTACAAAAAAGAATGTCGTTATGAATGTTGTTATCATGCGCATATCTTACGTAGCATATTAACTGCGCATCATCTGTAATATCAGTAGTCTCGTCTATTTGCAACGCATAAGAGCTCTTCTTAACTCTTTCGATTAACCGAGATTCTACGTCACCTGCCATACATATCCTTAATTCTGCGACCGACAGTGTCATTTGAAGGAGGAATCAAATCAAGATCTTTTAGTAACTTGTTGCCAAACATAGTTTTTACCACATCTTTTATAGCTGGACATAGCAAATTTTCTCCGATAGAATGAGGTTTCCCTGTTTTCACTATGCTCAAACTTAAGAGATAGATCCTTCCAGTGCCTTGCTATTAATCGAACCCATGGCCGAAACTACATCTTTCCCATGATTTAATGTCACTAAGCATAGCTGAAATTGGCTTTTTTTTTTTTTTTTTTTTTTGAAATTTGCTTATTTTTCACATCACAATGTTTAGTTTCTAAATGTTGGAGTTTCGCAGGTTTCATGCACTCGTTCGACAACACTTCATAACTAGGGTGACCATACGTATGTCAGTTTTGTCCCGTTTTTAATAAAAAAAAACTATAAATATACTTTAATATTGGTCAATCATAAATTATTATTCATAACCTATAATTGTATATCAATATCAAGGATACCAGTAATTGGTATAACTATGGAATCGCAGCACGTCTCAGACGTGGCATCTATTCTGCTGTAGCGTAGTTTTTGTTTTTCCTGTATGCTAACTGGGGCTTGTTATTCAATGCTGGTGGTTTAAATTTCATTTGAAAGTTTTAGTCTTATTTTTTTCAAGTTTTAAGTCTTATTTTTAAAAATTTAAGTCTCTTCTTGCAATGTCAAAGAGGCGAAACTGCAGTTTTAAAGACAATCCCCAGAAAGAATTCAAATTTATTAAACTGGACAAGCTGTGTATTGATGGAACAAAAGCTGTATGCAAACATTGTAATGTCCATTTTTCTGTTGCTCATGGAGGCAGAAGCAACATCAAAAAACATCCACGTAGCCAGAAATATAAGGATGCTGAAAAGATTCTGGCTTCAGCTAAAAACATCAGCTCATTTATAGTGAGACATGATAGTGAAAGCGATGAAATTGCAGCAAGTGAAGCCCTTGTTGCTTATCATACTGTGAGTCACTGCCAAAGTTTTCATGCAAATGATTGCTTGTTGACATTGATAAATTTATAAACCAAATTTTTTTCAGCGCGTACCAAATCAGAAGCAGTATTTACCAACGTTTTATCACCATACATACTAGGCGAAGTAATAGAGAATTTGAATAAAACAAAAAGCATTATAGTCAGTTTAGATGCATCAAACAAAAATGACATCAAACTTTTTCCAATCGTTGTGCGATTGGAAAAATCAGGCAATACATTCCATGGTTAAACCACCCTCCATGCAAAGAAACCACTCCTCACCCTCTTGCTCACAGTTTCCTTTCGTAACTTCCAGTGATAGCCTGTTGTCATCCTTCTTTCCTTCCTGCTGTTCAACCAAACGAAAAAACTCCCCTCCGCAGTGTCAACCCTATAACCACCTCTGAACAGTTTAAAAGTCTCAATCATATCACCTCTCCTTCTTCTTCTGTCCACCAAACTCTGCAGTCCACATTCCCTCAGCCGATCCTCATAACCAAAATTGTACAGTCCTGAAACCATTTTTGTTACTGCCTTTGTGCCCTTTCCAGAGTTAATTTCTCCCCCTTCAAATCCTGGGGACTAAATCTGAGAACAGTAGTTAGTCCAAGTGTGGTCTGATCAGGGTCTTATACAACGGAATGATAACTGTTTTATCTCTGAAGGTTAGCGACCTTCTCATTATTGCAGCAATCCTCTGTGTTATCTTCACCACCTTTGCAATATGTCCCCCGAATTTCGGGTTTCTATCAATCATCAACCCCAGATCTCTTGTCTCCCCTACTTCCTTTAGTATAGCTCATCCAATAGAATATGCAGCGTCCCATCGATGTGAACCAAACCTCAATACCTTACATTTTGCTGCATTAAACTGAAACCCCCATTCATTTGCCCATTAATCTAGCTTATTCAAATCCTCTTGCAGGGCTTCCGCATCTGCACTATTACTAATAATCCTTCCGAGCTTCGCATCATCCGCAAACAAAAGAATATCCCCTTGCAATCCACTGACAATGTCATTGATATAAAGGTTAAACAATATAGGTATCAGTACTGAGCCCTGTGGGACCCCACTTGTAACCCTTTGCTTCCTTGAAACTGCCCCACCATACTCAACTCTCTGATACCTATCGGGCAGCCAATCCTGAATCCAGTTGACCAATCTGACATCCAGACCCATTTGCTGCAACTTAAATATCAGCTTATCATGTGGTACCCTGCTAAATGTCTTCGCTAACTCTAAGAAAATGGCAGTATATGCTTTTCCCTCATCTAATGCTCTTGTAACTTTATCATAAAAGGCTAGCATATTGCCAAAACAAGAGTGGCCCTTCACAACTCCTTGTTTACTCTCACAGATAACATTATCCTGATCTGCCCAATGCTGTATACAGTCCTTCACTACTTTCTCCAAGATCTTACTAACTTCTGATGACACACAAACTGGCCTATAATTAGACACTTCCAGACTGCTACCGCCCTTATGCAATGGCACTATTTTACCTTCTTTCCATTCCATTGGCACATTTCCCGCTGTCCAGTCCTTCAGGTTTACTGACATCCAGAATACTCAGTATGTGGAACACACTCTCCTCCTGTACCTCTAAACCTCAAACCTGCCCTGTCCCTCTAAGCATTAAAACTGACCCTTCCAGGATGAAATACTCCAATAAAGTGTTCATTGAACAATTCCACTCCTCTGCGTCAGTCACTCTATTCCCATTTTTATCCCACAATATCATTCTTCCACAGTCATTTCTCCTCCTACTGGCCACATATCTAAAAAATTCCCTAGGATTTTCTTTGGATATTAGGGCTAGTCTCCTCTCATATTCCAGTTTCGTCTTCCTTACCATACTAGTCACTCTTCTGGCCTGTGTCTTATACTCTTCATGCATCTTCTCTTCACCTGTCCATAGCCTCTTTTTCGCATGCAATTCCTGTTTATTATTGTTTGTCATCCACTTTACTCCAAATTGTGTCCTCTTCTTCACTCGTGGTATACAACTCACCATTGCTGCTAACAAATATTCTTTCATAATTTCCCACGAACTAATTATATCTCAGCGTTCCAATTCTTCCCTCCATAAAACTAATTAACGTTTTAATTAATAAGACTTTTTAAACTAATTAATAATTAACTTTATGAATTACCAATAATTTTCATAAACTTTTTCCTTCTAGAAAGAAGACAATGCTAACTTTAGAGAACATGGAAAAACTTTGTTGAACCAGACCACTGCTGCTGTTTTACAAGATTGTGGAATATTGGGAAAACTTGAAAAATATAAAATTGTAAGGGGAAATGAATAGTATATGGATGCATTATAGTATTTTAAGTTTTTTGTTATAAGATATTTATTTTGATATGTTTATATTATAAAAATAAGCAATCTAATTTTTTCAATAAAATTGTCATAGTTATTTTTTGCTGCTGTATTTTACTTATTTTGATTTTTATTAAAAAACAACATAGCTCAGTAGATTTTTATTAGAATGGACATTAGGAGGGCTACAGTATATCTAAAGTATTCAGCTAGACAAAGAATATTAAGAGATTATTATTACTAACACATTAGCTTCCATGGAGTCAAAATACTGATTAAAGATTAAAGATTTAAAAAAAAAATTGCAGCTATCACACAAGACATCATCATCATCATCATCATACGTATCAAGGATTTAGGCCTAGTATGGCCTGTTCCGGCCATACAAGTTATCGTTGAATCGTTTAAGAGGACGCCCTGGTTTTCTTTTTCCTAATGGCTTGTACTTTAAGGCTTGTTTTGGTAATCTTTCTGTTTTCATTCTTTGAACGTGTTCCATCCATCTATGTTTATATTTTTTAATTTTTTCAATTACTGGTTCTTGGTTTAATTCTTTCAAAATATCTTCGTTTCTAGGACTAGAGTCCTAAACAGAGAAAAAATGAACTCTAGTCTAGTGTGATAACTGTGTAATTTTTTTTCTCAGATAGATGGCGCGAAAATCAGGACTTTAGTCTTTGTGTTGCTGCTACAATTTTGTTTAACTAGTCCGTTGATTACACCATGTTGTTATAGTCTCGCGTATTGTGACGAACTGTGTTTTTGTGCTTTGAAGATGCTGGTTATAACACCAGCGAAATGTCAGCAATAAGTTAATAAATAATTATTTACTTATTATTCTGTGTTCTAATATATACCATCAAAAATTAAACAACACAGATAAGCTGTCAGTGTTTTCTGATTCTGAGAGATAATCTTTAATAAAATGTAATGTGTTGGGAGGAGTTTGCCAGATTTCTCGTGTCCTGTTATTATCTGTTCACCTGAACACTTAATGAACAAGAATAATCCAGGCGTTGGATACTTAGATGACTGACTTACTAAGGTGTCCAAGATTGCTCATAGGATTACTTGGTTATTGAGGAACACACTAACATCCAGAGATAAGAAGGTTATTATTCCCCTTTATAAAGCGTTGATACTTCCACATTCAGATTACTGTGCTCAGGTCTGGTCACCTGGATCCCTTGGAGATGAGGAGGTTGTGGAAAGGGTTCAGAGGAGAGTGACTAAGTGAGTGATGTAAAAATGATCCCTACATTGATAGATTGAGAGCTTGTGGGTTGCAGAGGTTGGTTGATAGACGAAGAAGAGGGGATATGATAGAAACATTTAAATTACTGAAAGGTTTTTATAAGGTTGATGCAAGGGAAATGTTTCAGCTATGTCATAGTGATGGAAGAACAAGAGGTTATTCCTGGAAATTAAGGAAAAGCGTGGTTAACAAGGTTGGTTGAGAACGAGGTTTTTCGCCTGGAGGGTGGTGACTGAGTGGAATGCATTGCCTAACTTAGTTCTGAGTTCTTCATCTGTAAATGAATTCAAGAACAGATATGATATTGTTTTGATAGTTTCGGTCTCCCGCGATGAGTCTACTGACTCCATGGAGATATCCGTAATAATAATTAAAAAATAATAATTAACATATTACAAGTCAATACAAGCTCTCTGTTCATGACCAAGGAACAAGTGCAAATAATGAAAACTAAGCAGTGAGAGAACCAAATCACACTCAGCAGAATTGAATCTAGGCACCAACACCATAAGAGGTATTGCTCACAGAAGAATTCAAAAATTGTATCAACATATTGGTATTATGTAAGTGAAGAAATCTAAAACAAGCGAGATGATAAGAAATGCTAATAAGATGCTAACAGAGGACAACACATGGGGATTGATGGTCTTGGATTTGATCATCTCATCAGAGGATGTAATTTTAAAAGAGGTGTTAAATCACCCTGCAGTTGGGGAGAGTGACCATGAAGTGATTACTTGGGTGGTTGCCAGCAGTGTGATGACATCTGTGAGAAAAAGGTATATGTGGAACTACAAGAGGGGTGATTATGAAGAGATCAGAAGACAGCTTGTGGGTGTAGCATGGAATGAGGAGTTAGCTGGAAAAGGGATCAGTGCAGCTTGGGGGATTTTCAAGAATTATCTAGTAGAAGCAATGTCTAAATGTATTCAAAGGATCAGAAGGTTAATTAGGGTAGGTGTGAAATGGATGAATAAAGAGATTAAGCATGCGATACAGAGAAAAAGGGCATTATGGAGGCAGCATAAGAGAAGTGGAAATAACCAATTCCATGAGAGCTACAAAGACCAGGTAAGGCGGGTGACTTGGTTGGTAAGAATAGCAATAGTGAGGTATGAGTAGCAGCAGGGGGGAGACTGATGCATAGCCACTGCGGAACTGCAGCATCCCCAATTTTTCTCGATATATAAATATATTTATTCATTTATTTATAATTGCTTGTAATATTTAATAATCACCAATAATCCTATACAATTCTCTTATTTTTTTATTATTTTTATTATAAAAAATAATAAAAATCCATGTTTTAGCACTTAGGAGGGTGAAGGATGCTAGCAGTACTGTGTTTACCACAGCGTCATATTGCTAGTATTTGCTACGTGCGCAAGCATATGCACGTCATAGTGAGATGCGAGCTATTAGAGTAATGCGACAGTGCCACATTACGCATTAGCATAATGCAGCACTGTCCTTCGCGCAGTTCCACAGTTGTTTATATGCAGTTTGCGCCAGTAGTAGAGTGTTCGTAGTGCTTATCGTGTTTACTCTGTCTCTTTAAATATTTGTACATTACAATTAAAGACAACATTTATTATAGTTTTTATTTTAAAACATTATTGGGAGTATGATAATGAATTTTATTTTTAAGTAATTTTGAATTATATTAAACTATAATTTTATCGATAACAAACAATATTTTTTCATGGTTAATGTTTTTTTAATTTTTACCATCATTTGATATTTTATACAAACATGTTACACTGTACTTACAGTGTGTGTGTGTATATTTCGAAAGTTGTAGCACCCCCCCCCCCCCCACAATTTCAAGCCACTGAGCAGCAGTTAGCTAATGAAACCAAAAAGAATCCTAGAGAGTTCTTTCGATATGTAGCTGGCAAAAAAAAAAAGAATGATTATAGAAGAATGACATTGATTGGAGAAAATGGTATAAGGACAACTGCTGCGGAAGATATAGTTAATATCTTCCGCAGATACTTAATAGATACTTAATGAGCAGTTCATAAAGGTCTTTCATTCTTATGAATGTGACTTCATGGAAAGAGAAATTGAGAGCAGTTGTTAATGGCGAGGAGAGACTGACTGTAAGTGAGCAAGAGGTCTGGAGAGTTGAGCAAACTTGATGTTAATAAGGCTGTGGGACTTGATAATATATCACCATGTATTCTGAAGGAATGTGCCAGGGAGTTGGCATCTGCCTTGATATTTTTTTAATTATGAGTCTTGCACTGGGTCGAGTTATAAAGGAGTGGAAGGAGGGCAAGATTGTGCCGCTTCGTAAAGGAGGTGATAGAACTCGAGCATCAAATTATAGGCCTATCTGTGTGTCAGCTGTTGTGGTTAAGTTGTTGGAGAAGCTGATGAGAACTAGGATACAGAATTGGGTTGACAACAATGGTATTATTTTTGATGGACAGCATGGGTTTGCTAAAGAGAGGTCATGTTTTAGAAATCTACTTACTTATTACAATAAGGTGACGGCTTCCTTAGACAGAGGGATACACAGTAATATACTTAGATTTTGCAAGGGCTTTTGATAGATCACATGATAAGTTGATTGTCAAACTAGAGTGGGTGGGAGTTGGGTATTTGA
Organism: Typopeltis vanoorti; assembly: GCF_054136105.1. Lineage (NCBI taxonomy): Eukaryota > Metazoa > Arthropoda > Arachnida > Uropygi > Thelyphonidae > Typopeltis > Typopeltis vanoorti. The sequence continues at coordinate 4,449,948 of NC_143563.1, forward strand.
TTAGTGCATTGGATCGGAGGCTGGTTATCTGATAGGTATCAGCAAGTTGTGTATGGGGGAGCAATATCCCAGAAGAGAAAAGTCACTAGTGGTGTACCTCAGGGATCTTTTTTAGGGCCATTACTGATTAACTTGTATTTTAATGATATTGGAGAAGAATTTGATGGAGATATTCAGTTTTTTGCAGATGATGCAAAGTTGGGATGAACTATGAAGAGTAGAGAAGATGTTGTGGCCTTACAAGAAGACTTGAATAAATTGAGTGAATGAGCACAGGAATGAGGATGTGAGTTCAATGTTGTGAAATGTAAGGCTTTAAAATTTGGGAAACAAAGACGGATGTAGAGTTTATGCTCAGTGGGGATGTATTGTCAGAGGTGGAGGAATAAGAGATATTGGAGTGATAGCGGTTAAGGATCTGTAATTTACGGGATACATTGCCAAAATTGTGAGGACAACACAAAGACTTCTGGGAATGATGGTGAGAACACTGACTTGTAGAAGTATGGAGATTCTTGTTCCATTGTATAAGGATTTGATTAGGCCATTCATGGACTACTGTGCACAGATTTGGTCACCTGGTTTTCAAAAGGACGAAGAGATGTTGGTGGCTGACTACAGTAGTTTCTGACCTCTGGAATGTCGACTATAAAAATAACAAATCTCCCCACCCCTCAACCTCCCTGAATGCACATTAGCTGATCTTTTTTATACCCTCATGGAGGTCATGAATTCTGTTTGAACGACACCATAACCTACTGCTAATTTCAGAGTTCTGATGTACTGAAATTTGAAAACTCCTACATTTCTTTGTAACAGGAAGATACAATCTGCATATCTGTTTGTGTCTGGCATTTGAAATATTTGGTATTTAGATGACGAGAAACCAATTGCATCGTTTCCCATATTTCTGTAATTTTAGTGCACAAAAATTATCAAAGTAATTAACTGAGAATTGTTTGCCATTTTATATCAGAGATAAGATTCTGACATGTTTTGTAGAGTTGAAAGTTTATTTTTCACTTGGTTTGAGTATAATAAAATTAGTTTAATCCTTTATCCAATCGTGATATTTTCACGCTTAGATAAAGGATTAAACTAATTTTATTATACTCTAACCAAGTGAAAAATAAACTTTCAACATCTTTCTCTAAATCCAGAGTAATTTATTAAAAAAAGGTGGCACACCATTTGGCAAATCCTATAGGTAGAGATGACCTGCAAATGCTTCTGCTTGGTATCTCCACTTGGGCCTGGCTCCCACTGAAGAGACCTCAATAAAGTCGAAACTAGTCTGGGTAGTGGCCCTTCCCTTAATGCATAACATTAGACATATCCACAAGGAGATGTGTTTTGCATTATATGGAAGATACTGAGATAGGAGTGTTGGTAGCTTGCTCCACCTTTGCAACGAGTTGCCCTGATGTTGTACCACCTTACCCCAGTCCTGAAGATACTTTCAGGCGCAAACTTTGTTTGCTCACGCTTGGATAAAATATTAAACTAATTTTATTATGTTTTGTAGAGATTTTGTAAATAATACTTACAAATAAATAGAGTAAATAGTATTAACAAATGCAAACGATATTAAATTTCGGATGCAGTCTGTTTATAACGGAATGTTGAATGAAGCCTCATCATCTCTTCCGTAGGTTAGTCGTTATCGGCATGCTTATTGATAAAGATCTCAGTGCCAATGTCGTCTGGGTGCTGGTAACCTTCATTAGGGATTTTCCAATGAAGGCAATATTAGACGTTTCTATGGAGTAAGTTAGGAAACTTTTTGCACTGAAACTAGGGTTTTCTTCCCCGATTAATAAACACTGAACCGGTAGATCCAGGGCCACATTTATACTTTTGGAGACCCTGGGCGCAACATCATTGTGAGGCCTCAAAAGAACAACTCTATTGCATTAATCAAATTCATACGCATTTTTTTTTCAGTTTATTGAAAATAAAAGTTGGCATTTTCATAATAATTCATTTTAATAAAATAAAAATAACGCAACATTGGAATACATATATTTGCATTTTAAAAAAGTATAAAAAATAAGCTAATGCCTTTTATTCCCTTATAGGGAGTAGGCGAGGGCTTTATACCCTATCTAGCTTTTGGAGATTGAGTGGGCAGTTTAATCTCCACCGGTAGCCAATCAGAGATAGCCGGCCCATGTCTGTCACTAATTATAGTAGCTACCGATGAAGAGGCTGGCAAACAAGTACTGCCATCTCTTGGTACCTAACCCTAACAATTAGTTCAAATTTAAAAAATTAAATAATAAGTAAACAGTTTTTTTCTTGCTTCGGTTTTAGCAAATATATCTATAATGTCATAATTAATCCAGTCCATTACATCTGATTCAATGCATAATCACGACAGGTCACCTGTTTTATTTTGGTGCAAGTTGCTTCTTAAATATCCCGCCCTCCGTTTCAACACTGAAAATGAGCTTTCAGCACTTGCATTCGAAATAGGCATCGTCAAAAATATTTTTTAATTGTTTCTATGTTTGGAAAAGCAGACCTTAACCCATCGTTTATAAATTTGTACATATTTTTAATTGAAGAATTTTCCTTCTTTATCATTATTAAAAATTGCTTAACTTCATCAATAAATTTTTCTTAGTCAATATTAGTCCATAAGTTTGTAAAATTTTATTAATACTACAGTAGTCTTGTGCTTGTCTTGATTGATATCTTTCTTCAAAAAATGTCAAACATATCTAATATGTCTAAGTATCTTTTTGCTCTTTCATTAATTTCCAAAATTAGCTTATCCCAAACGACATTAAAAGTATTAACAATGAAATTTTCTTTCCCATGTAATATAATCAAATTATTATCTGAAAACAAATCCATAACGATGTCTCGTAGAGATTTACTAATAGTATTTATTGGTTGTAAAATTTTGCCCCACAAAACTGTTAAAATTGCTGTTTCTGAATTGTCGAACTGTTCAGCCAATGATGAGCTCTGTAATTTACAAATAGATCTTTTATTAGGAGAAACGAATACTTCAAGTAATGCCTCTTTAATTTGTTTATATCCACGTTTCAAAGCCAATATAGCATCAGATCTTGCAGACCACCTCATTTCACGTAGTCTTTTAACCTCCCTTCTGACAGAGGTGGATGAAACAGCCAGACCACCCCAGCTTTTTTCATGGATCAAAACTTCACCAGCGTTCTATCTTTGATCATGCAATTACCCCCTCCTCCGTTAATCCCTAATCGGCGATTTTAGAGCCGTTAACGGATTAACTGTGGTGGAGCAACCTTTGTGTTACTTGAAATTTCCTTTACTGTCCTACGATATTTTACTTTTTTTTTACTGCACAATTTATTTATTGTGTCTCTTCCCAAAAATAAAAACGAATTTCGCATTTGTGAAAATAATCAACCCTGAAATGACCAGAGATCAGCCATTGCAATGAATCTATTTAGTAATAGTAAATTTGCTGTCTTTTATTCTTCAAACCATTGCAACAGAACAAGACAACTTTGTGTTCTTCCACTTTACTGACAATATAGAAGAATTTTTTTCGCGAAGTTTCAAATGTTTGTTCAAATGTAAGGTTTTAAAATGTGGCCCAATAGAGAGTGAAGCCCCAGTTTGCGCTTAATGCCCCCTTATGGTAAATGCGGTCCTGGGTAGGACACATATCCGAAACCGCAAAATCACATCCCCTAATAACAGTGGGCCAAGAAGCAATATCCCGAGGGAACTGAGATTATACAATACAAGGTGAATTGCAGTATAGATGAGGCAAGGGAGAGCATTTCTCAATACATCAAAAATGAGTTTAATTTCTTGTGGCCCGTATGCGATATTAAGCTGATAGGAACAGTGAAAAGCATCATCTTTTCTTACCAGTTTAATATCTGATGCGGTTTCATATCAGCATCTGAAAGGAAAGAATTCTTTATATTTCAGGTGTTATTATCGATATACCTGATCCTTAGTGAGAAAAATTCTTTCATATTGAGCTCAACACAATCCTGCTTGGAGTGATTTCCATCCAATGTACACAAGGTTCTTACCATTGTGGAAGACATAAAAAAAGCATCTTGAATTCTTAGGAAAGGAAGTGAATTGCTGTGATTAAAAAATTTTATTGACGTTCAGTATTTTATTCGAAATGTATTAAGCCATCGTAATTTTCGTTTATATTTATATATAATGACTCTCGGTCAACAAACTCCGTCAGTTCCCTTCTTGCAGCCATTTCACCCTGACATGGTTGTACTCACTTGGCAACATCATATTCCTCCAGTTAATGCTGGCTGGTACGATGCACCATACTCATGGTGATGTCCGTTGATTTTTCTCAAGTAGTGTATATGTTATGAAGCTGTGCATGGCACTTTTTTTGGGTGGTGGGGGGGATATTTTATTATCAGTATATGCGTTTTGTGTATTTTATGTGTATTTGACAGAATCTGGAGAAGATTATGATAAATATCTTCTCTCGAAATTTTGGAGACTTTTTGCTGATATGGCAATGAGGAAAACACTCACGTGGAGTGTTTTCCTCATCAAGCTATATAAAGCTTTGATCAGACTAGTGTGCACAGATTTGATCACCAGGTTTTCAAAAGAATCAAGAGATGTTGGAAATGGTTCAGAGGCGATTGACTAAAGTGGTTTCTGGTCTCTGGAATGCTGAGTATCAAAGGGCATTGAGGAAATGCAAATTGCAGAGTCTATTGGATAGAAGGACAGGTATGTGTGTGTGTGTGTGTGTGTGTGTGTGTGGGAGGAGGGATGATCAAGACATATAAGTTGGTAAGGAATTATTACCAGATAATGTGGATCAGATTTTTCATAGGTTAGGTTGTGACCGGGGGAGGGATAACAAGAAGCCATTCCTGGAAGCTGTATAAAAGTGGCTTCAGGGAATGGGTGAGGAGTAGGGGTTTTGCGTGGAGAATTGTTGGTGGCTGGAATGCGTTGCCAGGAAGTGCAGTGAATGCATTCAAGTGACATTATGATGGAGGACATCCCGCGATGAGCCGTTGACTCCAGAGACGTTTACGACTACTAATATTAATACAGGCATACCCCGGTCATACGATACGTTAGGTTCCAGACCACCGAGATAGTATAGCGAGTCACATCCTTCTTTATCACTTGTAAATGCATGTAACGATTAAAAAACGTTTCAAGCAGTCATATATGTGCATAAATGATGTAAATGAAGCGTTCGTTAACGTAAGTAACGCAAAAAGAATACGCCACCCACTTGGGTCATTAACCTAAAACATTACAAGTTTTTCTATTTCGTCAATGACATTGTCACGTTTACGGATAACTATAATATTTTTCGCTTTACCTTTGTTATTAACAGCTACAACAACAGTGGTGTGAAGTACGTTTGGCCTGGGCCTCTCTCAGTGTTCGATATGCCATCGTCACTAAACTTAATAATGTTAATTACTAAAATAAAGAGCCAAAAGGCTTCATTTCGGCGATGTAAAATTATACAAGGCGAGTGGATATTAGATCCAACATTATTTCAAAGCCGAATGTAGAAACTATAAAGTGTTGACCAGAGGGCTTCCAGGAATACACTCACTGGCATTCACGAGTTGCCTTAGTATGGACCACTTAGAAGACGATGCGCCGCCCAAGCGTCTATATACTCGTCTTTTATTGTTCCATTTTGATAAGATGTCACTGCCCTGACTGCTGTTTCGAACTGGTTGGTTCTCTCAGAGACCAGGCAGAAACATGATGAGAGCAAAAACTCTCGTTTAGTACTAAGGAACTTGAAGTGTTGGAGAGGCGTCTTTTCCGTAAAGGGATTCTTTGTAATAAAAGCTTCGTAAGTTTTTTCAAAGTTTCCTAATCCTTCACTCATCGTTCCGATTTTATTATTTTTCAAGATAAGATTTTAACCGTTTTTTTAACAAACTGCATCAAGCACCTCCTCACCCAGAAATGCAACACGTGTAACTAAGCTAAGAACACCATCAGTATTCTTAGCTTAATCTCACCCCTTGTCAACTACAATTGCCGTCGAGGACATTCGTGAGATGAGTGCATGTGGCATTCCTATCGTTGAGAATGAATGACAGAAACAGAAGTAAAAATAAGTAAGACATGATTGAAACATCTGGAACGATGATTTTTTTTTTTCAATTTTTCTCAATTTTGTTATAAATTCCTACATACACCCTCTGTCCAAAAAAAACCCCGAAGTTTCCTGGGTTTTTTTTGGACAGAGTTTCTGACGCCACTTGTTTCTTCGAAAATAGAATAAACTGGCGGCGCCACCTTTTGTATCTTTTTGCTGTCGAAAGCGGCAACCTTCATTAGTGGTGTATCAACTGTTTATGACATTTGTTTCATTAGAAGCCCAGTTATGATGCCAAGAGTGACGGTGTGTTTTGGCGAACTGTCGGAAAATGAGTTTCAAACTGACAGCTGCGATTGACTTTTGTGTTAAACTTGGTAAACGTTTTACCGAAACGCATCAAATGCTTCAAAAAGAAAACGGTGATGAATGCTTATCAAGTACTCCAGTTTACGAGTGGTTTAAGCGATTTCAAAGTGGCCGTGAGACGCTTGAGGACGACGAAAAGATGACCAAAAACTGCACTGAACAACGTTAACATCCAAAAGGTGCATGATTTCATCAAAGAAAACTCGAAATCGTCCGTGAGATTGATTGAAGATGAATTGGGGATTACAAAATCAACTGTGCACAACATTTTGACTGAGAGTTTAAGTCTTCGTAAATTGAATTCGCGATTTGTTCCCCACAAGTTGATCGACGACCAAAAAATGTATCGAATTGAACACTACAAGGACCTCATTAAAATCGTAAGGTTCAAACTTCCTTGAAACGATCGTTGCTGATGACTAAACGTGGTGTTTTGAGTATAAACCCGAAACCAAGCGCCAGAGTGCTGAGTGGAGACCACCAGATGAGGGGCATTCGAAAAAAAGTCGTTTGGAGAAGTCAAAAGTAAAGACAATGCTGATTTGTTTCTACGATTCCAAGGGCATTATCCACAAAGAATTTGTTCCGCCTGGCCAAATGGTCAATGGTGAGTTTTATCTCGAAGTTTTAAAGCGATTGAGAGCGAGAATTCGTCGCGTACGGCGTGAATATCGTGAAGACTGACCGTTCGTCGGCAATATCATTCGGCTTCTAATGAAACAAATGTCATAAACAGTTGACACAACACTAATGAAGGATCTATTTTCGAAAAGATCGTTTTCTTTTTGGACAGAGGGTGTATATATTTTATTGTTATATTCTGATAAAACCTTAGCAAACTACAGAAATATCATCTCGGTGTTTTTCAAACTATTTGACCTCACACACAACGCTGAAACAAAAATTTCACAAAACTATAAGAACCCTTACTACATACAATGAAGTAAAAAATAAAAACTTAGAAAAATATCAAATGTGATTTTATTAACATTTAAATACCACATTGAAACATAAACTCAAAATAAATTCACATATTAGGAAATATTTTATTAAAACCTGAAATCTGTGCAATCCACTGTGATATTTTCTACACTGTTTCATTAATTAAAAAAAAAAAAAATGCTGGTCGCGACCCACTCAATTGATTTCACGACCCACCAATGTGTCGCGACGAGAAAATCTACGGTATTCTCTCGACCAGAAATGCTGAAGTATGGTGGTATAAGAGTCGTACAGTGGCTGCACTGCATAGTTCAGAAAGCCTGGACAGAGGGACGAATTCCCGATGATTGGAGTAGAGCTCTCATAGTACCCATATATAGAAAGGGAAATAAAACTGAATGTGTGAATTACCTCCTCAGCTCCACTTTCCGCTTGTCGTCGGGGATATTCAGCAGCTGTTTGAGTTCTTTGGAGTTATCAAGGCAGCAGCTCAGGCTGTGAGGCCACAATATTATGCTCGTAAGTTGAGGAATGATGATTTCTAATCCTCTAACTCCGTGTGATACGCAGAAGTTCAGGCTGTAAACTCCTCCTGTCCCAGGATGCATCGCTTCCTCTGATCCTCAAATGCAAAAGCTTTATTAGCAGTTGAGGGGTTGCACTGGTTATATTTCGTCGTAACGAAATCAAATATTAATTTCATTTTTTTTCACTGTGCGAATTAATAAAGACATTTTATTAATTTCACTTTGATAGAGTTATTAATCAGTTTCTTCACTCAATGCCCACATTACCAAATGAAATCATCTTCATCGGAATAGGGCGTCAGACGGATGGAAAATTCAGCTTTCAATCTGCTCCTTTGAAGGAATGCACGAAAATATTTTAACTTTTTTTCTTGTTTTTCGGTCAGTGCGCGAATTAACCTGATGATTTGTAGATTTATTTCTTAGGGTAGATTTGGTGCACTGCTTCATTTCGTCACTTCAGTTACAACGAAAAAATTATATAAAGGGTGAAAATAAAAAAAAAAAATAGGACCACAAAACAGTCAGTCATTCAAAATAAAGGAAAACCAAAATATACTAAATCATCAAAGCGACAAATGCACACGTGAAGAACCAAAGTTAACCATAACCAGAAACTAATAATTAAAATCATTTATCGCCCAAAAGAGCCCCCTTTTGTTTTCTAGTAATTTGCAAGTGTTCCCAAAATATCGTGCTCATGAAAAAATCACCAGGGATTATTGTCAGGGAATGTTTGTCAATTTTATATTTTCCCCCTTCACAACTGCAGCGCAGCACATTCATAAAAATGATCAATCCGGATGTGGTTTGTTCACTGGCAACAGAATATCGAGATGGACACTTCGTCGCATCGAATCCCTACGTTCCTCATTAAAGGCACGGATTACTACTACTAACTATTATTATTTGTAGTAGTAGTTTTGCCTGTTTCCCAGAGAAAAAGTAATAAAATTATATAACTGATAAAAATGATGTGCGTCGTTGATGGGATTTGAACCCAGGCCTTTCCGACCAAAAGGATTCGTTTGTACAGACTGAACTACGGATGCTCCAATATTATTAGTAATAGTAATACGTAGCTCAGTTGGTATAGACGAAGCCCTTTGGTTGGAAAGACCCGGGTTCGATTTCCATCCAAAACGTGAGGAACCTTTATCAAGTCTTTTCGACTAAAGGTAAGTTAGCCGGTCTCATATGGAGGTAGAGAGGTTTTCTCCACTCGGAAACTCGGGTTTTCCGACCCTCAGGCAAACCGCTCCCGTGAACACACAATTCTATAGACAAAAATACTCCCCCCCCCAACGTTAGGCTCTGCGAGAAATCTGTTGGAATCACTCGCGTAAAGTCACATCATGTAGAAGACTGACCCCAAATAGGTGGGAAAAAGGCAAAAGAAGTAACATGTGACATCAGTACAACAATTATTTTGGAATGAATTTTACTCAAATTCGATATTTGAAACTTTCACAAAAAAATGTCGAACGATTCCATTTTTCAGTTCAGCTAATTCGAGGCTAAAAAAATTCACCTATCGAGATTATATATTACAATAATTCTCTAACTTAGCGGAAGTCGGTACAAGAAGCTATCTGCACGGCTCAGTTTTAGTTCCAACTGAATCACTTTTATCACATTTTCGTAAAGAAGTGTTTCGAAATGATATTAGCAATTCCGCTCTAGCTGGATGAAATTTAATGAAATTTTAAGTTAAAATATATATTAAAGTTTCAACTTCAGTCTGACTAGTGTTATTGTTACAAAATCTGGTAGAAAGAATTTCGTACTCTACAGATAAATCGCTATCTGCCCAATGAAGCAGGATGTACACTTACATAAAATGTTCTAAAATACTTATTACCTTTCAATGTCCACTCGCATATGTTGTCTCTATCTTGAGTAATGTAAGGTATTGCTACTAAACACTGTTAAACAAAATGACTTTTCAATGAATTTTCATAGAAACCCTGGTACTCCGCCATATTGTCCATCAACCTCCCTCTAATGTAGATTCTCCCACCTGCAATGTGCTTTCGCTATGATGTGACATCTAAAGCTGATGAAAGAAAGCAAATACCCAATTGATTTTTTTGCGAGGGTGGTCTGAAAGGTTCTCGGGCTAACAATGAAAACAAAAACGAATTTATAATGTCAATGTTATTTTTATTTTTCAACATAATCTTTCTTAAGACTAATACATTTATTCCAGCGATGCTCCAGTGCCATTATCCCATCCCTGTAGTGGTTCTCAGTAAGATCGGCAACATACCCCTCTACAGCTGCAATGAACCTCTTGATTCGAAGAAAATGGCTGTCCAGCGAGGAAGAGTTTTAATTATGGGAAGAGATAGAATTCAGAGGGAGCTAAATCTGGGGGGAATAGGGTGGATGTTCCAAAAATTCATAGTGCAGATCCCTTAATTTTCCTATTAATTTTCAACACATTTATGGGCAGGTGCATTGTGCTGATGAAAGATGATTTTTTTCTTCTGCAAACCGGGTCTTTTCTCACGAATTTTTTCGGGTAGTCAAGTTAAAAGATCAGGATAATATTCCTCGGTTACTGTTTTACCCTTTTCAAGATAATTAATAAACAAAATTCCTTTAGCATCCCAAAACACCGATGCCGTGACCTTTCCCGCTGATGGAACCGACTTTGGCTTCTTTGGTGCTGAACAACTGGCTTCTGTCCACTGTTTTGACTGCTCTTTGGATTCTGGTGTGTAAAGATGATTCCAAGTCTTATCATAGTAATAAATCGACGCACAAAATCAGTTTTGTTCTTGATAACAAGCACCAAGCACTGTTCAAAGATTTTCATGCGAGTGTATTTTTGATCTGCTGTGAGCAAGCGCGGCACCCATCTTGCGCAAAGCTTTTTCATTTGCAATTCTTCATGCAGAATATATCCTGCACGTTCTTTTGAAATGCCTATAGTTTCAGCAATTTCATGCTGTTTGAAATCCAATACTATATCGTGTACTTGATCAATGATTTCTAGTGTTGTTTTTTGGACGTCCTTCACGTGGATCATCTTCAAGGCTGGTACGGCCACGTTTAAACTCGGCAGCCATTTCGTAATTGTCGGAAACGAAGGAGAAGAGTGCCCATGAACTTTTATGAACTTCGAATTAATTTCTTTTGGCGTTAAACCTTCTTTTACAAAGAATTTGATAAATGCAGGATTCTCAATTTTATCCATTTCAAGGGATACAGACAACACGTTTTGCTTCATACAGCTGTAGAGGAAATCAAAATGATCGAACCCCATAACTTACCGGCAATATACTAATACATTTACAATATTTCGTCGGCGGAAATCAATTAAAAAAAAATGATAAACGTGAGAATGAATTATTAAAAATATACGAGCTTCTATACGGAAAATCGAAGTTGTCTTCAAATTTTATGCTCAGGCAGAATGAATGAATCCCGTAATACCCAATGGAAGGAATAAGCAACTTCTTCACCCTTCACTTATCGATTTCAGTCATTTATGCGATCGGAATGACGCTTTCTGTTTTTCCCCCCATCGTATTTTCATTTATCGATAATATCACCAGGTCCGCGCGGTTAGCCTAGTGGCTTTGCGCTTCGCAACCATATGCCTGGGGAAGGAGTGTCCTAGGTTCGATTCCCGTCGGAGACGTGAGGAGCTGAAGGATCTTCCTCAGCCATAGCCAAGTTAGCCGGTCTTGGGCGCGGGCAGTAGGGTTTTTTCCGCCAGTTTATCTGGTGTTTTTCATCCCGCAAGCAGGCAAACCGGTCCTTGAACACACAGGGATACAGCCAAGAATACCTTGAGGCATAGGAGTGACCATTCTATCCTCGTATTTCGGTTACGAAATCCAAGCATGCTTGGAAGGTTGTGGGCCTTAAAAAGGCCTGTTAAAGCCATTGGGATAGATAGATAATATCACCATCAGTTAAGTAGGATTCTCTACAATATTCTGTTCATTAATCGCAGTTGATCACATCCCGCTTCAAGTTGATGAACTTAAGATTATTTTCCGTGTTGTATACAACTCGAGTGATTTAGTGTGAATTTCCTTTCGTTTTTTCTGTTTCTCTGCCACTTGATTTCTTCTATGCAGTAAACCTAAACAGTAAGTTTCGTATGAAAGAGTATTTTGAGCAGTTTTTCTTTTCAAAACATCCATAATAAACACGTATTTAAAGTATTTCAACTCAGCAGCATCACCCTTTTGCCCAAAAAAGAGATAATAATAATTAACAATTTTATAGGAAAATATTGCGTGCAGAGATAAGCTTTCAACAGTATTAATATTTTTAATTTTTTTTTTAGGTTTATTAGCAAGCAGAGACCCAAAAAGACCAAGAATATGACATGTGATGTGTGAGTATCATACCAAAGTGTTTTTTGAGATGCAAATCTAAACTTTTAGTACGTGATTTTCTTTTTACATTTAAATAAGGTTGGCTTCAGATTGCATCAGCAAATTGCAGCAACACTGGAAAATGCCTTTTATTCATCTGGAAGAATAATCACAAACCCGAATGTTTTTTTCATGGCAAGTAAGTGGAATAGGCTGGCGGAGAAGGCAGTGAGCAAAAGCCTGAAGGAGAAGTGCACGTGGAGGAGAGAACAGAACTACTCTCGAGATGAGGCTTAAGCACCCTATAGTAGTAACTCTACTTCTACCATTATTATTATTACTACTACTACTAATAATAATAATATTAATAATCTAATTCTCCTTGAATGGGATTTAAAGTATGGTTATATTTCTCACTGTGCTGAACTAAAAACTAAACATTTGGTTTCGAAGTTCTATTCAAAACGTTCTATTTTTAAGCGATATATAAATGGAATTAATCTTAATCTGACTGAATGTTCGCGAAAAAACATATTAAATAAACATTAATACTAATTAATTTTTGACGTTTCAGGAAAGATAGGATTTTATTTTTCCAATTAAAAATGATTTCAAAACTCCAGCATGAATAGGAAACGTCTTATCAATGGAAAATGATCAATCTTTTACATTCTTCATTTTTCTGTTGATGAAATAACATAAGTAAATATTAAAGCAGAACAGAAAGAAATGCTGTGTGTGTGTTTTTAACTTCGATACGTTAACATTTCAGAAAAGAACAGAAGAAAGACCAGAGGAAAGAACGAAGAGTATTTTGCAGAAAGTAAGTGGTATTTATTATAGATTTGAAATGTTAGCGTTTTACTATACTGTATAGCTTTGCACTTAAAATCAGTGAAGATCTCTAAGACGAGATTTCTACTCGTGAGTAATCAATTTACAGTTCTTTCTGCAGTTTAGAATATTTCTCAAAGCCTGCCTTCCCTCTATGACAGATGCTTTGAGAGTGTCGCCACCATACTACCGGTGCACGCGCTGAAATGATTTTCATCAGTGATTTTATGTTTTCATTATGACATTCTTAAGCATCAGGGAAAGTCAGTGGGTAAGTTAGGAACAAAGGAATTGGAAGGGAATGGTTTCGGTATCCATCACTAGGTAGCAGCACAGTCTAGGATGATAAGCAGCGCGTGTGGTAGAGAAGCATGCATGCGTCTTGTGTGTAAAACGCCGACTGTTCTCGAGAGGTGTAATTGACGAACAGCGTGCTGTTGTGCGTTTCTTGCGGCAAAAGGACTTTCTGCAGAAGACATTTATGAAGAGAATGAATCCAGTTTAAGGCGAAAAGGGTTTTGTCACGAGCAGTAGTTCACATCTGGATCCAGAAATGAACACAAAACGAACCGAATCGATCTGGCCTTGAAATATTTCTTCTTCTAGGCGGATGAAGGAGATGACTTAGCTTAGATTACTCTATAAAACGACATGTCACGTCAAACTAAAGTTTTATTGGATAGATGATTTCGAAACTCACTGCAAGTGTGAAAGGCATTATATGTTTATTTATTAATGTTTATTAAATTCTGTCGGCTGCTCCATCTGTAGAAGTTTCATCCAACTATTTGAAGCAATTTTTATTGATTAAATTTTTGCCGTCGATTTCGCGAGTTGTGAAGATAAGTTTCCGGAGGTATCAGATTTCTAGCCTAAAATCTAAGTATCCTATATATATGTGTGTGTGTGTGTGTGTGTGTGTGTGTGTGTGTGTGTGTGTGTGTGTGTGTGTGTGTGTGTGCGTGCGTGCGTGCGTACAAAGTTTTTTACCTTGGTATAATATATGTTAAAGTTGCCAAGCTATTTTAAACCTGGTTTTACTCCATTTCCCAAGTAAGCAAACAGACAAACAAGTCAAGTTTGCGCCTGCACGTATTGGAAGTCTAGCTGACTCGTGAAGTAGTACAAGTCAAGGCAACTCATGGTAAAGGTGGAATAAGCTATGATCACTATTCTTAATATTTACCCTTAATGCAAAGCACATCTCCTTGAGGAGATGTACGATGCTATGTATTAAAGGCAAGGGGCCACTACCCAGACCGGTTTCGACCTTTATTGAAATCCCATTAGTGGGAGCCAGGCTAGAAATACCAAGGTTAAGTAATACAGAGCTTATAAGTATTTTACAAAAACAAGTTACCAAAAGGTGTTTTTTAAATAACAATCTCAAGATGAGAGATAGATGTAGAAAGTTTTTTACCTTGGGTATAATATACGTTAAAGATACCAAGCTATTTTAAATATAAATAAAACTGGTTTTACTCCATTTCCCAAGTAAGCAAACAGACAAATAAGTCAAGTTTGCGCCTGCACGTAATGCAAGTCTAAGTGATCCGTAAAGTAGTACAAGTCTAGGCAACTCGTGGTAAAGGGTGGAATAAGCTCTGATCACTATTCTTAATGGTCGAAACCGGTCTGGGTAGTGGCTCCTTGCCTATGATGCATAGCATCTCCTCCAGGAGAAGCTATGCATCATAGGCATATTGCAAAGCCCATCTCCTGGAGGAGATGGACTTTGCATTAAGGTTAAATATTAAGAATAGGGATCAGAGCTTATTCCACTTTTACCACGAGTTGCCTAGACTTGTACTACCTTGTGGGTCAGTTAGACTCCCACTACGTGCAGGCGCAAACTTGACTTATTTGTCTGTTTGCTTACTTGGGAAATGGAGTAAAACAAGATTTAAATTAGTTTGGTATCTTTAACACACACACACACACACACACACACATATATATATATATATATATATATATATATATATATATATATATATATATATAAATCATTTGTATTCTCAAAATTCAATCCTGAATTCAGCAATAATTGGGCCAGTTAAATCTTTTATCATCTGAATATATAAACGAAAAACACTTTAATACAAATAATAACATTAAAAGTGTAGCTACAGAATGTTGCAGTTTGTTTTCAATAAATTAGACTAAAGACAGACATTCCTTCTATTCTCACCGACGTTTAATTGAATACTCATAATTTATCACGCCACAAGTGGAAAGTCTTTTACCGTACAGAATATTCGTATTCGTACAGTGCGTGAGCTATGGGTGAGATAATCCGAAAACTTAAAGTACTTCGGGTGAACTTTTTAAGCAGCTTCCTGCTTTCAATAAACAGGGTGGCTGTCCCACACCGGGCAGTGAAACTCATCTACCATTTCAAGATAGTCACAAAACTTTTACATCTATTTTAGGATTGAAATCTAAAGACACGCTAACCACTCGGCCGATTTATTTGAGGGAAATTAATTAAAAAAGGGATTCATCTTGTAATGGTTGGAGAAATCTACCATCCATGCTGTTCGCTGTATAAAAATGTTACAGTAGCTGACTCTGGAGGCAATTGCAGTTAATATTTATAATAGAAATGACGTAGAATTACAAATATAAAGCAGTGTTATGTTTGTGTGTGTGTTCCTCAAAAATATTTCTAAACCATACTTCTGATATCCTTCAGGATGTTCGGCGGAGAGAAAATTGAATTTGCACAGAAAGTAGAAGAAGAAGTGTAAGTATAATATTATGTCGATTATTTTGATATGAGGTCCATTAAATTCATTTATTCATTTTAGTATGTATCGGAACCAGTTCCTGGACTGAGTGCTTCTATGCCCAATAGAGAGATAAACACTTGGACACCAGAGGAAGGGACTTATGTCCTCATACGATTTTCTTTAAAATGCAGGTGCATCGGAAGCGCTCATTTCGAGGCACTAACAATTAGTTGAAATTAGATATTTACGTAATATTATTGAAATCCCTGTAGTTGTCTCTAGAGGTTCGCATCCATCACTCGCTGTCGTTCAGCAACGTATTTCACTTATCACTTTCCACGCAGTTTTGTGCTTCCTTGTTCGCGTCATCCAATTGTGCTTCCAATATGGACCTTCCGATTTTCCTTCGTTGTTATCCTACAAAAGAAACCCCTCTCACCAGCTTGCAAGTTACAGTCATATCTCATTCTTCTTACTCGAGCGCTTATTCATTTACTGGTAAGGAAGATAAGATTAAACCATCGTAGTACTGTTTGCACGTGAAGAAGAGCACTGCTACCATGTGATTGTCCCATCTTACATTTGGCATGAATCCGGAATGTGTCCTCCTTCCTGAATGTTCGGAGATGAGCTACTAACATTGTGGAAGGCTCGTGGACTATGGAAATAGATTGGTGACTCATCCCTAGGTATTCAGAAAAGATTTCTCCACCAATGCCGGATATCCCAGGGTTCCGTTCTCTCATCCACTCTCTTCCTCTTGTATATTTGTTCTCACATACTTTCAATCCCATCTATACATTTACCGGCGACAGTACACTCCGTTCCTCCTTTTCATCTGACAAACCCTGTAATGTTAATATTAGAATCATCATGATCCACCATAGCCAATGTCCTGAACTGCAGTTGCCAGGATATATCCCAGTGGATCAAGGACAACCTTGTAAACTTCACCGCCCTCAAACATCAGTTCTGTCTTATTTCTAGCAAGAAAGAGCTCGCATCCCTCCCCTTACCTTCAGACATACTGAGATATCCAAACACGTTTCACTTCAGATTTCAGATTTCACTTCTTGGACTGACCTGCGCCTCCGATCTTACCTGACACAACCAAATTTCAACTGTAGCTTCTGCAGCTGCCCAAAAACGTGGTGTACGTTTTCGCACAAGACACTACTTCACACCTTCACAGCTGCTAACTCCATATAAAGCCCAAATACGCCCAACTATGGAATATTCCTCCCATATTTGGGGTGGTTCACCAACATCCTCTGAGATTACTCATTTCTATTCAGAAGAGGGCAATCAGGCTAATTAAAGATCCCTCCTGCTCTCACAGCCCCCTCTTTCTCATAGACGTTCAGTTTCTGCCTTGTGCCTCTTCTGCAGATACTTCTATGGACAGTGCTCTGCTGAATTGGCCACTATTATTCCTCCACTCTTTCCAAAATCATTAAAACAAGATTCACTGCTAAACAGCACCCTTTTAATCCATCTTGAAACTCACCAAATTAACTTCAACGCCTCCTCTTTTATTCCCTCTACTTCTGTCCTTTGGAGCAGTTCTCCCACTCTACCATTCCCAAAGAATACAACCTTCAGCTGTTCAACAGAAAAAAAAGTAAACACACACACACACACAAATAAGCCGACGTGGTTGGCCGAGTGGGTAGCGTATCCGCTCTTCAGCCAAGAGGCTGAGGGTTCGAATCCCGCGTAGGCATGGATGTTTGTGATTGTCTTCCATCTTCATACATTCATTCACCCAAGTATAGATACACTCTCCCAATATGGACTGGGTCACCATGGGAGTAGTAGACTGAAACCTCCCTCAATGGGAGAGGCCTTCACCCCGCAGTGGGTAGAAAAATAAGCTGTTCATGGTCGTCATATAAAAAACACTATGTTGCAAAAATTATACTACACCCGTCTTTTAGTAGAGGCTGCTTATTTTAAACAGGAAATATTCATGCATGATAAGTGATATGTTTAATGTTAAATGATTTTCATCGTAAGCAGTGAGACCACCATCCTGCTTAACAGAGACTCAACATGGCTTGGAAAATTACACCTGTCTGTAGAGAAGCTTTTCCAGATAATCGCATCCTTAGTCCACCCGCGAAGACACTTATAGCCTTGAGTAAGTGGCACCCACTTAAAAAAATATATATAATTTAGAGCGAACCACCTTCGGGTTTGAATATTTCGATTTCTTTACCAAACTCTACTTTGTTATTGAATTTAATCGGGCGTTATGGTGGGGGAGGAGGATAATGATTAGACTAATTCAAGGAAAAAGCGTTTTCCAACTCGAGAATGACATCCAACATTTTCATTCATAATTCTGCTTGCGCGACTCAGTTGGGTGTCAGTGCAATAACTTACCGTGTGTTAAACTGCGTGGCTTGATGGACTGGAAGCGTTGTAGCTTAAGTAGAAAACGTGCGCGCGCGCACGCACACACATACACCAGCAATGAACTGTATAGAGATTCCTTCTGGGAAGAGTTCAAATGAGTGATGGTACAACGCGCCGAACCTCAGTATAGGAATCATCATCAACAGCAGTCTTCAGTCCACTGCTTGACGAATGCCTCTCCATGTTTCTTCAGTTTTGACCAATCTACGTGTATCTCTCCACCATAAATGTCCGTACCATCTATTTCTTCGTCCAATCTTTCCACTGGGCTACCCGGTTTCCGCTAAGCAGTTCATGATGTCCACAATGTTGTCAGATATTTGCATCACATACTGTATCCTGCCCAGCGCCATTTGTGTGGCCTTTTATTACTATTGCAACGTCCATCACATTTGTTTTCCAAGTTTTATTTTTTATCTAGTGTTATTCCCAAAATGGCCCCTTCCATGATTCGCTGTCTTGTTTTTGGTTTTTCGAGGTGTTTTTTTAGTGAGACTCCAAGTTTCACTACCAGAGGTCAATGTTGGAGTACACCCTGGTTGTAGATCTTTCTTTTCAGACAGTTTGTTAAATTGCTTTTCATCCTGCTTATTCCAGCTGAAATTTCATTATCAAGTTTATGGTTGTTTGTAATGATGATCTGTCCTTGATATTTGTATGAATTCACAAGTTCAATCTGCCTTTGAATTATTTCTATTTGTTTTCGTTCTGGAGTATTTCCACTCTACATTATTTTAGATTTATCCATATTTATTTCTAGGTTTATCCCCAACTTATTACATTTCATTCGATAATCACGATTTCTACTCCTTTTTGTGATTAAAAAGCTATTAGCATGACATCATTGGCGAATCGTAGATTACCTAAGTATTCTCCATCAATATTCAATCCTCTTTTTTCTCATTTCAGTTTTGCCATAAAATATTCAAGGATTGTAGCAAATAATTTTGGTGAGATTGAGTCTTCCTGTGTGACTCCTCTTATTTTTATTTTTATTTATATTTCTCTTGCATTTAAATTTTCTATTGATGAAACTCTCCTTTTTAAGAGTTAATACGTTAATATAAATATTAACACATTAACTGTTATTTTTCCTCCACCAAGTGGTTCGTTTGTTTCCGTTTAGTAGAAAGCCCACCCAGACTTTTCGCCCACGACTGCAAAATGTGATCAAGTTTATGAAACACTGAAGCCGTTGTCTAAATTTTGCAACATATTGTATATTCCATCATGTGCGTGAATTCCACTTGAAATAGAGAAAAGATTTTCTTACTATAAGTAGCTTCCAGAATTAAAAAAAAAATTAATAATCCAATGCTTGGTAATTAAATATGTCGAGCGATCATTACTTTTTCTTCTCTTGCAGCAAGACTCAGGAGGTACTTTGATGCATTTGGCGAATACAAGATGGACAGTCGTGGGGGTGGTGTCCTTTGGCTGTCAGTGCGCCCAGCCTGGTTTTCCAGGAGAGTACACTCGAGTATCGCAGTATCTGGATTGGTTGGCCGATAAAGTGGACATGAGCAACAGTTCTGTTCCGGATTCGAGATAACAGAAGATTTGTCGGCGGATGGGAGATAGTTTCGCTTTGGCTAAGACGCGGACTTCACCGGGAGAGCTTTTATACTTTGCCGCTAGATGTCTCTGTCGCTGTTGTACGAACCGGCGGCTGTGCGACTGTGGTCAAGTGAACGAACTTCGACATTCGCGGGCTGGGTCGCGATCCAGCTAGTAGAAACGTTTGCTTTGGATGAACACTAAAGATTTCGCTTTAATAAAGTAATCGAGAATTAAGTGGGATCCGTTTGGAGCTTATTTCACCCAAGACAACCACACCACAACTCAATTAAAGATTGGCAACAGTCACAGAGGAAAGAAAAAAAAATCGCATTTAACTTCGAAAAAGGCAATTAATAGATTTTTTACCAATTTATTTCAAGTCCACCGAAGAATCCAAAAATAACAAAAGCAGAATTTTTATTGGCGACGAACTTACACTCCATACATCAAATTTCTCATGACCTCAAAGGTCACCGTTATTCTTCTCCCGCTTTTTCTCACGGAGATGGAATCCCTCACGAACTGTTCCCAGAAAGGAACGATCTTCTTCCTGATTGCGCCATGGAGCTCGTTGGGCACGCGCCTCATGTCATCTCGCCAAGCCAATTGCCGAACGGCTTGGTTGTTGATCATCTTATTGAGGTTCTTTGCGTAAAGGGAAGATTCCCGTTTACAGGAAATGTTTGTTGATGACGTCACTCAACAAAAGAGTATTTTTCAACGAAAGATTATTGAAACGCAACATAATTTGCTATTTCTTTAATAGCAAATTATGAAAACGGAATCTCCTAACAACACACAGATTAGAACGGCAAAAAGAAATTATTACAGCAACAAATTAACAACAGCTCAGAATGACATGAAGGAAACCTGGCACCTGATTAATGAAATGCTGGACAATATACACAGAACCACTGCCTCAGAAACAATAAAACGCAGTTTTGCCCGCGACCCCAAATCCCTCAAACAGTTGGCAAACAACTTTAATCAACCCTTCGTGAACTGTGTCAAAAAACTACAAGAAACAACCTTTCCTCACATAAACGAACATTCTCCACTCGGTCCACGAGCAACCCAGTCGATGTAGTTCCCCACAGTAACAAAAGAAGAACTATCACTGGCAATTCAACAAATTAACCCTACTAAAGGACCGGGGATAGACAGAATCAGACCAAAAGCCATCAAGAAACACTCAACGAACTTACTTCCAGTTATACAAAAACTGATAAATAAAATATTCGAAACGGGACACATACCTGAAACACTAAAGACTGCATTAATCACACCCATACACAAACATGGAAAAAGAAACATTATAAGTAATTACAGACCCATCGCCACGTTGTCTGTAATCAACCAAATCATGGAGCGCATCGTGCATCACAAAATCTCACACATACGTTGAAAAATTTCAAATCATACCCAAAACACAATATGGCTTTCAAAAAAAATAAAGAAACAGCAATACTCCTGAAATATTTCACAGACCTAATAAACGCTGCATTGGATAAAAAGAGAATAACATTAGTGGCATTCATTGACCTAACAAAAACATTTGACACACTAACACACAAAACCCTGTAAACGAAACTAACGCATATCTGAATTGGAGGTCGTCTACTCTAGTGGTTTAAAGCATACACGAAAAACAGAAAGCACATCACACGTATGGGATCAGAGTACAGCAAAGAAGTACAGGTAACCTGTGGAATACCTCAACGGGCTGTCCTATCTCTAATTCTATTTAACATATACACACACGACATAAGCCACCTTCCCCTAAAAAGTAAAATCTTCCAGTACGCAGACGACACGGCCATAGTATCCATTCACAACAGTGCAAATATCGCTTACACAAATATGCAACACGACATCAACCAAATCACTAACTAGCTAACCGAAAACAGCATATATATATAAACCCTGAAAAAACAAAGTTAATGGTATTCAAAAATCCTCAAACCCTGCCCATAGAAACTAAATATCTCACTATCCAACAATCATCCTTCTATACACAAAGCGCAGAACCTAAAATCACAACCATCACACAGGTGAAAACAACACGCTATCTCGGATTTCGCTTCGATGCTGATGAAAGTTGGAATAGCTATACAAACTACCTACACACCAAACTTAGGATAATAGCAAGCAAACTATACCGATTAAAAGACATTGCTCCAACCCACATAAAAATACTAATCTATAAATCATTATGTGAAAACATTTTAAGATATGCAATCACATCATACGCATTATGCGCAGACTACAGACTACAATGGTCACAAGATAAAATGGTAAAACTGATATTCTGTGAACAACCCACTCTTATGCAGGAAGCACGGACAAAACACAAAATATTTAAGGTGAAACACTTATGCCACTACACAGTCATGTTAAAACATTACTACAGCCTAGCCTACAGAGTAACCAGAACAACATATCGCATAACAAGACCACAGTCAACAAACTACATAATAAGCACTGCTAAGCTTCGAGGAAGAAATCAGAAATGCCTCCCAAAGAAAGAATATAATACATTTACAGAAAAAAAAAAAAAAAACTAAATCTGTTTTAAATATGTAATATTATGTGTTGTAAATATGCAATCAGAATATACAATCATAATTTCAATAATAATAATAATAAATTATTATTATTATTATTATTATTATTATTATTATTATTATTTAAAAATATTATTAACTTGCAAGTATCTGTTATTCACAATTGTAATGTATTATATATAATGTATATAATGTATATATAATTATTACTGCATCTATGTATGTAATTTATCTGAGACATAATAAAATGTTTTAAAAAAATATATTATTATTCGATGTAAATTAATGATCTTAGTATTAGTACTGAGTTTCCCAAAACTCTGAATGGGAAAAAATAATATAACCAAAAAAATTCTCACTAAACTCTAGTCAGATAATAAACCCCCTTACCACACGTCGATGGAAGTAATGTTAGAGTTAACAGTAATTGCTGGGTTATCTTAAGCTGTTTCTGGAAGCCGTCTTCTCGCTGACATTAACGAAATGGCGCTGGTTATTTCCTGTCTACGTCTGATTCTAAGGAAAGGAAAGGTGAGGAAACTATATATCGCGCTTTTCGTTTTATCACGTTTGTGGAAGTGGGATTATTTCTGTGAGGAAATTTTCTGACAGCTTGCTTTTACAGATCGTCACCTTTCAAAAGCTGAGTTCAGTATGTTATGGCGAACTTCCGCAGCGTCACACTGATCTTGTTACAGGACTGATTTGTAGCACTTACGCTTTCCAACGTGATTGCTCACATGTTGCGATTACGTTAGTCGTCTGCTTATTTTCAAAGCATTGCCGTACATTTTATGCATATTAAAATTACGCTTTTTTTTTAAATTCTTTTTGACTACGTTAATCATTAAGAACGCAACACTTTTTTTTCGGGGAATTTAAGCCTCATCTTGTCAAAAACGTTACACAGTGTTACACCCCTTCCCCATCGATGTAATTTAATATAATATAACACAATCAATGTAATTCAGTTGCTTAAAAAGGATGTTGGTTATGAACAGAGAGTGACTGAAGTAAGATGGCGGCTCGCGTGTTAGTGTTTTGTGTCGTGTATTTTTGATGGTGAATTGTGAATTTGACTGATATGTTTTTAGTGATTTATGCTTATTCATTAATAATATCAGTTAATTACTTGCTGCCATAAACAGGCACTTTATTTTCTATACTGGTTTATCCAGGTAAGTCTATTGAATTTACAAAGGCGATACGCTCGGCCTACTGCCGCTAGTATCGCCATTGTTGTATTTTATATAATCTTATTGCTGGTAGACACCTTAGTGTGTCTACAGGATTTGCTAGTGGACCCTCAAAAGTCCACAGGATTATCTTTACCTGCTCGGAACACTTGAGCAATCTGTACTGTTTCTCCATCCGTGACTTATTTCCGAATATTATCATGGCAAAACTTCTAAATGAGGCCAAATTCGAGGAAGTTTACTTTGAATTCCTCAGACTGGGAAAGCTGCTGAGTGATAATTGGCCAGGAAAAGTCAAGCTCTTTGACACATTTCCTCCCACAGCAGTCACAGAGGATAATATGGTTGACATGAGTGAAGAGCCCATAACTCAGACGCAATCAGATTTAGCACACTCCCTGAGTATGGAAGATGCTACATCCCAAGACAGCAGACATCATACCTTGGAAACTGATATAGAGTTCCAATTGGTGAAAAAGAAGAGGAAAATCTCCACCAATGTGGAAGAACCCAAAACATCAGGGATAGAAGCACACAATGGTCCTAAAGAAAAGATACCACCAGTCATATTAAGGGATAAAGAAAAATGGATCCCTATCTCATCAGCCCTAAGAGAGCAAAACATCTCATTCTCATGGGCTAAAAACACAGATGAGGGAGTTAAAATACAACCCTCTACAGTCTCGGATTACAGACAGATGACCAGAGTTCTGGACAAAGCTAGCGTCCCATACCACACCTTCACTTTACCTAGTGAAAAGAACCTGAAAGTTGTTCTACGTGGGATAGCTGAAGGTATCACTCCTGAAGATGTGTCCGCTGATCTCTCCAGACAGGGCCTGTCCCCCAGTTAAAGTGAGCAGAATGCTCAGAGCAGATAAAAGGCCAATGTCTTTGGTGCTGGTGGAAATAAACAACACACAAAAGCAGATTTATGAACTGACTGTAGTATGCGGTCTCAAAATTACAACTGAGCCTCTAAGGAAAAGAGAATCTGCAGGTCAGTGTCATAGATGCCAAAGATTTGGACATGCCCAAAAATTATGTAAGGCAGCCTACAGGTGCTTGAAGTGCGGCGAGTGACACCAGACCATCTCTTGCACCAACCCTCGCACAACTCCAGCATGCTGTGCAAACTGCAGAGGACCTCATCCTGCCAACTACAAGGGATGCCTTTCCAATCCAAAAAACCGAGGACCAGCAAAAGTCAATCTTGTTCCGCCACGTAAAGACGTTTTAAGCAACCAAACAAATCGTCTTCCAGTCCGAAACACCTTGCCTTCTTCCTCACAAGAAGGAACAACCATGACCAAAACATATGCTGAGGCTGCAAGAACTAAGCCTCCTACATCTTTCGAGCTAGAAAGCTCCAACATAACATCCGTTTTAACAGCCTCACTTGCCACTATGCTGCAAGAATTCAGCAAGACATTCCCCTCAACATCTTCCAGAAAGAGATTCCTGCAAAGCACTCAAAACATTATAACAGCCATCTGTCATGAATAATAAATTCAAATCAAAAGCTTTAAGATAATAGCATGGAATGCAAATGGATTGATGAACAAGATTTTGGAACTACAAGAACTTTCAACTCGTCTCAGTGCTGATATCATCTTGATTGGTGAAACACACCTAAGACCAGCTAATAACCCAAAAATCGGTGGATACGCTATGTACAGAAACGACAGAATTGGCACAAGAGGTGGAGGCACAGCCATATATATAAAGAGTTATTTGAATCATAACACAATAGACAAGCCCAAAACAGTAAACCTGGAGGTGACTGGCGTGGAGGTACATACCTTCAATGCTGGGAGTCTCAAGATCTATGCTGCATATAACCCTCCAAGCATTCCTCTGCTGACAACAGATCTAGACTCCGTACTTGGTCCAAATGACTCCATAATAATAGCAGGAGACTTTAACTCAAAACACACATCTTGGTACAGCTCATCTACTAACACCAAAGGCCACACACTTTTCAACTATGCAATGCTCAACTCTGTTGTAGTCGCCGGCCCTACTGAGCCCACCCATTTCAGCCCTTCGGGTGGCTCGGATGTGCTGGACATTGTCATTTTTAAAAATTTAAGATACCAATTCAAATTGGAATCAGTCAACGAATTATCTTCTGACCACAGTCCCATAGTGCTCAATCTAGGTTCATCAGATCAATTCTCTCCTCTGCACACATTCATACCATGGGACAAGTTAGCCAAGGTTCTTCCCGATCATATTGGTCCAGTACCCAATATCAGTAAAAAGGAAGAGATTGACAAAGCAATAAATAACTTAATCATACAAATTCAGAAAGCAATTGAATCAGTCAGACAATCAACTGTCTTCAACCCAACCGTATCCCTGAAGAAATCATGGACCTAATCAGAGCAAAAAATAGAGCCAGGAAGATATACCACAATACCAGAGCTCCACAAGATAAAAAAGTATTGAACAATCTAAACAGGCAGGTCCGAGAAGCTCTTCAAAAACACAGAAACCATCAATGGGAAACCAAATTGGCTAACATCAATACTGAAGATCATTCTGTATGGAAATTCTTAAGAGCATTCCGCACCAGAAAGCAACTCATACCCCATATCCAAACCAAGAAAGGGACAATTCACAAAGATGAAGAGAAAGCCGAAGCACTAGTAGATAACCTAGAATCTCAGTGCAACCCATCGTATACTAATTTAAATATCAACCTTATGTACAAGATTCATCGTCATGTTAGGTCAACCTTAAGACAGAACATTGTCAACTCAGAACATATCACTCCTACAAATCCAACAGAAATGATAAATATCATCTCCCATCTAAACAATAGAAAAGCTCCAGGACCGGATGGCATAACTAACAGAATAGTAAAACTACTTCCAAGAAAGGCCATAGTCCATCTCGTCAACATTACAAATGCTATCTTTAGATTCCAGCATTTCCCTTCTACATAGAAAACAGCCACAATCATACCATTGAAGAAGCCAGGAAAAAATGCTCACCTTCCTGAAAGCTACAGACCCATAAGCCTATTATCCAGCCTCGGAAAGGTAACAGAGAAAGTGATCCTCTCAAGATTCCAAGCAGAAACAGATAAGTTAGGAATTTTGCCTAACGAACAGTTCGGCTTCCGTAGGGCCCATAGTACAGCCCAACTAGTGCACTGGCTGGTAGAAATCATTACTAAAGGTTTCAACTGGAAACTCAATACAGCTGCCATCTTCATCGACGCAGAGAAGGCGTTTGATAAAGTATGGCATCAAGGTCTTCTCTGCAAACTGATAAAATTTAATTTCCCAGTCAGATTAATAAAGGTAATACATTCTTATCTGAAAGACAGATACATGAAGGTCAGGGTAGGCGAAACGGTTTCGACCAGACGCAGGATCTCGGCAGGCGTACCTCAAGGATCTCTTCTGGCACCCCTACTGTTTTCAATCTATGTAGCAGACATCCCTCTGAACCCAAGAACAACATTCACTGCATTATATGCTGATGATACTGCACTGATGTCAAGTTCACTGAATCCAAAACTGGCAACTAAAAGACTACAAAATAGCATACAGTGGATGGCAGACTGGAGGATCCAAGTTAACTCCCAGAAAAGCTCAGCCATACTGTTTACTAGAAAGAAAATCCATACCATGGAGGATATTTATTTATTGGGAGTAAAGATTCCATGGCAGACTGAAGTTAAATATCTTGGAGTGATTCCTGATAGTAAACTCCTATTCAGCAAACATATTAGTTACATTTCCTCAAAGACATCCAACGTCTTAGCACAACTCTACCCTATGATCAACAGACAAAGTAAACTGGACATGCAAACAAAATTAACAATTTACAAGATGGTAATTAGACGGTTATCACTTACTCATCCACAGCTTGGAGCCACACCGCAAATTCTAACATTCTAAAACTTCAGAGATTACAAAATAAGTGCCTAAGGATGATTCTGGATGCCCCGTGGTTCATAAGAAACACCCAGATCCATAGAGAAGTTAATGTCCCTTATATCTCTTCCTTTCTCATAAATCTAGCTGAGAAGTTCTTTACCAAGACAAGTAACCATCCAAACCCGTTAATCAAGGAAGCCTCGGAATATAATGAAGAAGAAATCTACAAATTTAAAAGACCAAAATCTATTTTAAGTTCAGCTGAACGCAACTAACTTCACTGCCCTCGATGGGCGAGCATATAGCTCACAAACACTCCATTCAAAGTTCTTCCATTACAAGACAAAGGGGAATATGAAAAGCAATTTTGCTTCACCCATCTAGCCAGAAATGTTAATGTTAAAAATTCAGTTGCTTGCTGATGATGCAATAATTAACCAAGCTGTTGTAGAGAGCTTGCAGAATGATTTAAATAATCTGGCAAAATGGGCAAAAGGAAATGATTAAAAAAAATGGCGGCCCGTATGTTAGTGTTTTGTGTCGTGTATTATTGATGATAGAATTAAGTCAGATGAGTCATTGTGTTGTTAATTAGTGGCGATAGTTTTTGAATGATAAATAATATATATACCGAGGTAAGTGTTCTTCATTTTCTGAGGTTTTTTAAGGTGTAATATTTGCTACCGATGCTGGTAGATCGATTTGATCTACGGGATATATACATAGAGTAAATTTTATGCTGGTAGACACCTAAGAGTGTCTACGGGATTTGCTAGTGGACCCTCAAAAGTCCACAGGATTATCTTTGCCTGCTCGGGCACCTGAGGGATCTCTACTCTTTCTCCATCTGTGTCTCAACACATTTTAATTCTTGAAATGGAAAAACTTCTGAATGACACCAAATTCGAAGAGGTTTACAGGGAATTCCTCAGACTGGGAAAGCTACTGAGTGATAATTGGCCGGGAAAAGTTAAACTGTATGACACGTTTCCCCCCGAATGTGTCTCAGACGCTGTCGCTGAAGATCATTTAGAGTCGATGCCTTCTACTCCTTCAGACTTTGTAGAAGTGCGTGCTCGCAAAGCTGTCGCTGAAGATCATTTAGAGTCGATGCCTTCAGACTTTGTAGAAGTGCGTGCTCGCAAAAAGCGAAGAACAATAGAAGAACCGCACAATGACAATACTGTAATGGAACAGGATTCTCAGGGTTCGGTCGACGCTACTTCTCCCAAAGAAAGGGTGCCTCCGGTCATCCTTAGAGAAAAACAAAAGTGGGCAGCTTTACGATCCACAATGTCCAATCTGCATATTGGCTTCATTAAGGCCAAAAACATGGATGAAGGCATAAAGATTCAGCCAGCAACAGTGACAGACTATAGAAGGTTGACCAAGGAACTGGACGACAGAGGCATTCAGTATCATACCTTTGCGCTCAGTTCGGAAAAATATTTAAAAGTAGTCCTTCGTGGTGTCTGTGAAGACATTGACACAGCAGAAATCGCTGCTGACCTAAATTCTCAGGATCTGCCACCAGTCAAAGTGAGCAGAATGTACAAAGCAGACAAAACTCCCATGCCATTAGTCCTTGTTGAGATTCACAAAATATATAAGGATATCTACAACTTAAAAACAGTCTGTGGTCTCATCGTCACACCGGAACCACTCCGTAAAAGATCATCTTCTGGGCAGTGCCACAGGTGCCAAAAGTTTGGCCATGCCCAGAATCTATGCAGAGCAGAATACAGATGTTTAAAATGTGGAGACACTCACCCAACCAATACCTGCACTAAGCCAAGGACCACCTCGGCCAAATGTGCCAACTGCAGTGGCCCTCATCCGGCGAACTATAAAGGATGTACTCAACACCCAAAGAACAGACGGATGGAGACAATCAGTCAGCCCTCCTCCTACAGTACAAGAACACCAGCGGCCCAGACATCAAAACCGGAGACTCAGCGACCACATTCGGAGACCTCCAACCAAAAGCAAACAAGAAGTTATGCCGATGTGACCCGTACAATTAGGCCAATTCCAGAACAAAATCAATCAAGAGCACCTAAAAACCTAACAGCTATTATCACGGCCTCACTAGCAAACATGCTACAAAATTTTAGCCTATCAAATCCTACTGAAACCTCCACTAAAAGATTTCTTCGTGAAACACAGGTCATCCTCACAGCTCTCATAAATGAATAGAAACAAACTCATTCCAGCATCTCTTCAAATAGTTGCTTGGAACGCAAATGGCCTCAAAAATAAAATCCTGGAACTCAGTGCCTTCACATCTAGGTATCAGCCAGATGTTATTCTAATCAGCAAAACTCATCTAAGACCCTCAGACAATCCCACAATAAGGGGCTATCACCTATACAGAAATGACAGACTACTCTACAGAGGCGGTGGCACTGCCATCTTCATTAAAAACTACATTAAGCACCACTCTGTGAGCATTCCTTCAACCACTAACCTTGAGATCACAGGAGTGGAAGTAGTCACCAGCTCCACTGGCAAACTGAAAATCTATTCAGCTTACAACCCTCCCCAAAAATCTCTACTTCACTCAGATCTAAATGCCATCTTAGGCATCAGAGGGCCCACCATTATTGCCGGGGATCTGAATTCCAAGCATCCTGCGTGGAATTGTTCAACCACAAACAAGAATGGTTGCATCCTTTTCAATTACTTAGGATCAAGCAACGCTGTTGTGGCAGGCCCCACCGAACCAACTCATCTCAGTACGTTCGGCACTGCTGACATCCTGGATATAGCTATCCTGCAGGATATTAAACTTCAGTACAGTATCATATCTATGAATGAACTATCATCCGATCACAATCCAATTCTACTGCAGCTAGGAAATCATGAATTCCTGTGTCCTCCTTCTCACTCCTACATTGTATGGGAAAGACTGTCAGCAGCACTCAAGGATTATATTGGACCTGTTCCTCACATACGCACAAAAGAAGAAGTAGAAACTGCAGTTACAAATCTCACACAACAAATTAATTCTGCTATAAAGGTAGCTTCCTCCTACAAATCTGCCCGCAAGCCAGATCGCTTGCCTGAAGACATCATGAACTTAATCAGAGATAAAAACAGAGTTCGAAAAAGATTCCGCAACACGTGTGCACCACAAGACAAAACAAATCTAAACAGACTAAATGGGGCAGTAAGAGATGCACTGAAAGCTCACAGAGACTATGTATGGGATGAAAAGTTATCCTCCATTTCACCTAGTGATCACTCCATCTGGGGACTACTGAAAAATACCAAAAACAAAGGCAGATCCCTTCCCCCAATATTAACTGATCAGGGCCTTGCTCACACAGATGTGGACAAAGCAGAGGTTATAGCGCACAGCTTGGAAGAGCAATGCAAGCCTTCGTATGGAAACCTTGACTTTGGCCACATACATAAGATTCACAGCAAGGTCAGACACTCACTCAAACTTCCTATCACTAGCACTGACCATATTGCATCAACATCACCTGCTGAAATATATGATATTATTAAAAATCTAAAGAACAAAAAAGCTCCTGGACCAGACGGCATTACTAATCGTGTGATTAAACTTCTGCCCCGGAGGGCAGTAGTGTACCTGACCAGTATAATAAATGCAATTTTAAGATTTCACTATTTTCCTTCCACCTGGAAAATGGCTGACGTAATTCCCATACATAAGCCAGGCAAAGACTCACACCTATCCCAAAATTATCGTCCAGTCAGTCTCATCTCAAATCTGGGTAAGGTTGCAGAGAAGGTCATCCTCTCACGACTTCAGACCTCAATAAATGATCTAAACATCCTTCCAAAAGAACAGTTTGGTTTCAGGCAACACCATAGTACTACCCAGCAAATCCATAGAATTTAAATACATCACAACCAGCTACAACTGGCGCCAGTGCACAGGCGCTGTTTTCCTAGACTTATCCAAAGCATTTGACAAAATCTGGCATTTTGGACTCCTGCACAAGCTTATCTCAGCCGGCATCTCACCTAAAATGGTTCATTTAATCCACTCATATCTTCAAAATAGATCAGTGCAAGTAAAAATCAACGGTTCTAAATCCTCCCAGCGCCACATCTTTGCTGGAGTGCCACAGGGATCTCTATTGGCTCCATTGCTGTTCTCTGTATACATGTCAGACATCCCACACAATCCGATGACTTCCATTTTGGCCCTATATGCGGATGATACGGCAATACTATCCAGATCTCTCAGACCCCTTTTCATTACCAGAAAGCTTCAAGAAAACATTCTAAAGCTGGAGGGTTGGTTCTCTAAGTGGAGATTGGAAGTCAACCCCCAGAAAAGCTCAGCCGTTCTTTTCTCAAAAAGGCCAATGTTTCCTGTAGGAGATTTGTTACTATTCAATACTAAAATTCCCTGGAAGTCAGAAACAAATTACCTGGGTGTAATTCTCGACAAAAAGCTATCTTTCAATCAACACATCAAGTCTGCATGCACAAAGGCATCTAAAGCCATAGCACAGATCTATCCGCTAATTAATAGAAATAGCAAGCTCAGCAACAGAATCAAATTGCAACTATACCAGTTGACGATTCGTCCTATAATCACCTATGCCTCTCCGGCCTGGAGCCACACCTCTAATGCTAACATCATCAAAATACAGCGAGTGCAGAACAAATGCCTGAGAATGATTTTGAACGCCCCGTGGTATGTTAGAAACACTCAACTCCACAGAGACACAAACATTCCCTATATTTTCTGTTTTCTACGATCCTTAGCCACCAAGTTTTTCCTAAAGACGTCCACACATCCCAACGTTTTGGTTCAACAAGCTACAGCATACGATCCAACGGACATATTCAAATATAGAAGACCAAAAGCTATATTGGCCTCCTTTAGTGATGCATAATCTCCATGCCCAATCAAGGCGAGCATTCTGCTCATAAATTTTACCTTCACTGCAACCACAACAGATAGCGGGGAATATGAAAAGCATCCTGCTTCACCCCTAAAGACATAAATGTCAATTGTCAAAAGTCAAAAGGAAATGGATGTCAGTTCAATGGTGAAAAGTGTAAAATTATTCATTTTGGGATTAAAAGATTACCAGCTGTGTACTGCATTGATGGAACAGTACTCCAAGAGATTAACGAGGCTAGGGACTTGGGGGTGTTAGTGTATAGGGAGTTGAAGTTCAGAGGGCATATTGCTAAGGTGTACAAGATTGCACATTGGATTGCTTGGTTATTGAAGAACACGCTAATTCAGAGATAAGGAAGTTATTATCTCTCTTTTTAAGGCTGATACATCTGGATTACTATGCTCAAGTCTGGTCGCTTGAATTCCTTGGAGATGAAGAAGTGGTAAAAAAGATTCAGAAGAGAGTGACCAAGTTGGTGAGTGGTGTAGGAAATGCTCCCTGCATTGATAGATTGAGAGCTTGTGGAATGCAGAAGTTGGTTGATAGACGGAGAAGAGGGGGATATGGTAGAAACATTTAAATCACTAAAAGGTTTTTATAAGATTGATGCAGGGGAAATATTTCAGCAGTGGCACAGTGATGGAAGAACAAGAGGTCATCCCTGGAAATTAAGGAAAAGTGTGGTTAACAAGGGTGTGAGGACTAGGAGAGTGGCGAATGAATGGAATGCGTTGCCTGACTCAGTTGTGAGTGCTTAATGGCCACTCTTTTGATTGTAACTGTTAATGCTGACTCCTAGATAGTTCTGACTATCCACTTTCTCAAATATATAATCATGGCATGGAGTTATTATAATTTCCTATGACTTATATGAATTATATAATTGTAATTGTATTCCTACTTAACGACCAGCATCTTCCGATCTCTTCCTTCATTTATGGGGTTGATTCGGGATCGCCATCTGATCACCTAAGATCGTAATACATTTCGAAAAGAGGAGTTCGGTGATCTTCATTTCATATTGAAGACATACTCTAAATTCAGCCATTCAAGATTAAATATCTGGAAAGTTAAAAGTTGTGATCCAACAGGATCGAACTTCAGCATAAATCACTTCTGACTTTGCAGTTAATGCAATATTAGTGCTGTTTTGGTACTGTTTTATTTTTGAAAATAAATTTAAAAAATACAAATATTTGTAATCGCATGATGAACATTCATTACCTGCTGAAACAGGATGACATTTGACGGGAAATAAGACATCAGACAAGAAGAGTCTAGCAACAGAAAGCACCTTCTCTGTTGTTGTAGTCGTATTTACACTGATGAATCACAGCTCGTGATTATTACAACCTGCCTCTTGTCTAGCTGAATGCACAAAGGGAAAAAGTCCTTTAAGCTTCTTTCGCTACGATTACTAATAAATTTCATGAATTCTATACACTTCAGATGAAAGAGTCATAAATATTGTTTCCTACACAAAAACATAAAGTGCATCGGTATATATATAGCATATTAAAAAACGTCTCGTGTATTTCGTTCATGGCAAGAAAGGGAGGAAGGTGGTAATTTTATAAGTGAAAAATTTTTTGAGTCTAGTCGTCAGTGCTTTATTAAGTGTTTGGCAAGTGATGACTACTTCTGCAAATTTTTCGTTTCACAAATGAGACCAATCGATTGTATAACTCACTGTTTCACACAATACTGTACTAGTCAAAGTTGTTTAGGAAGAATTGACAATTGATATGCCAAACTGTCTCCCGAAGCTTGAAATTGTCGGCAGCCCTGAACTCAACTACCGGTGACTACCAGAGGGAAAAGATCTGTTGCCTGCGGATTTCCAAAAGTTGGTCAGACCTAGGGTTCCGCCTGTTCTACTTAGGAATAAAATGCGTTAGAAGATTTATGTAAAAAATTAATTAAAATCAATTTTTGGCTCATTTACAGGGAATTTATATTTATGAAGAAAATTTGATCAGAGAAAGAAACGGCAGTTTCTTTATTTGGGAGGAGTAGAAGGAATTTGGGCTTAAAAGAAGATATTTGAAATCACTACTCGTCACACAGATTGTAATGGTCTTGGGGTGCTGATTTGAATTAAGCGAAGTAACTTGAAGCGAATATGATATTGGGGGTGTCCGTTTTTCGGACAGCGCTGCTCCCCCATATGAGACCTGCTCATGCATATCATTAGTAGCCAAAAAATGTTTCTGATCAATTCTTTTCGCTGACAACACAGACGTACGCTTAACGCTACGACGTCTAGGAGTACAGAAGTGCTTCAGTTTTCAGTGACGTACCTGTTCAAGTTTCCCAGCTTCTTTAAACCATTAAAGGAATGCGAAATCATAAAGTGAGAGACAGTGGAAGTTTGGTGGTCATTTTCTGTAACATCTCCCGAAGAGTTCTTTAACAGGTTTAATAATGCAAGCAAAAACCATAAAAGCAAAGTTCCAAAAGCAACAATCACTAACATGAGCAAAGCTTAGGTAATCAGTATTAGTATTACAGCGAAACATATCAGCAAATTAGGCACGCGAAGTGATTAAAACAAACCTCTTTGTCTCCCACCATTTGCAGATATGCACCAGTTTTGGGTGATGATGTATCCATACAGATTGCACGCTTTGTTCTTTCTTATCAATTCAGAACTTTGTATCTTGATAATATCTTTATATGAATTCTCTCTCTCTCTCTCTCTCTCTCTCTCTCTCTCTCTCTCACACACACACACACACACACACACACACAATCACACACATGGGACTTGCGAGTGATGACGACACAAGTAGAGGTGTGTGCTAATAACAGGACATCGCGTGGAAAAAAATGAAGCAACATCATTTATCTTGTTTATCTCAAGTATCGATTTATTATCTGTCTTTATAACAAAACAGGTTCGTTTACTGACAGAGTAATGGCAAGATATGTAATGCAGTGGTTAGGTATGCATCACGAATATTTAAACCCAGTCGTGTGAGTTAGGGCTAGATTTTTTAATATTTACATACAGAATTTTAATATTCTTAAACACTAATGAAGTGATCACATGCTGAATATAAAATTGAGTATTCGAATGGCGTTATATATATATATATATATATATATATATATATATATATGTGTGTGTGTGTGTGTGTGTGTGTGTAAAAAGTATTTTCCCTTGGGTATAATAAATGTTAAAGCTATTTTCAACCTGGTTTTACTCCATTTCCCAAGTAAGCAAACAGACAAACAATTCAAGTTTGCGCCTGCAAGTGTTGCAAGTCTAGGTGACCCCCACACGTAGTGCAAGTCAAGGCAACTCGTGGTAAAGAAGAATAAACTCTGATCACTATTCATAATATTTACCCTTAATGCAAAGCACATTTCCTGGAAGAGATGTATGATGCTATGTACAGTATTAAAGGCAAGTGGCCACTACCCAAGCCCGGTTTCGTAATTTTAGTAATACTTTCTAGATTTATATCTCCTCCTGAGATTTTTATTTAATAAGGTTAAAACACCTTATGGTAACTTGTTCTGGTATACTTATAAGCTCTATATTACTAAAATCTTGGTATTTTTAGCCTGGCTCCCACTGATGAGACCTCAATAAAGGTCGAAACCGGTCTGGGTAGTGGCCCCTTGCCTTTAATACATAGCATCATACATCTCCTCCAGGACATGTGCTTTGCATTAAGGGGGTAAATATTAAGAATAGTGATCAGAGCTTATTCCACCTTTTCCACGAGTTGCCGTGACTTGCACTACGTGTGGGGTCACCTAGACTTGCAATACTTTCAGACGCAAACTTGACTTGTTTGTCTGTTTGCTTACTTGGGAAATGAAGCAAAACCAGGCTTAAAATAGCTTGATATCTTTAGCACACACACACACACACACACACACACACACACACACACACACACACACACACACACACACACACACACACACATATATATATATATATAATATAAGCACCTCTTGTTGCCAAATCGAGTAAGTCGAGTTTAGTAAATCCTGACTAACATTTTGAATATCAGTGTCAGCCGGTGTCAATCTTTCACTGATTGGGATCACTGATAGTGAACTGGAGGCTATCAGTGCATTAAGAGGTCAAAGGGAGAGATTACAACACCAAATGCCGCCATCTCAGTCCTTAATCTTAATACGTATATTATGTGTGAAATGATGCGAGTTCTATGGTCGATTTCTTTGAGGTACGGAGTTAAATTTCGAGTTGCTCGTTATGAGAAATCCTACTTGCCTCTATAAAGAGGTCTAAAAGAGTTCCCCTTTAGCTGGCGACTACAATCAACCCTATAAGAGTCCTGGGAAAAAACTACACTTTATAATACTCATTAAATTAAGTGTGGTTGCTTCCGTAGCCTCTATAATGCACCTTATGGAAAGCTCTGTGCAGTGTGTGTGTGTGTGTGTGTGTGTGTGTGTGTGTGTGTGTGTGTGTGTGTGTGTGTGTGTGTGTGTGTGTGTGTGTGTGTGTGTGTGTGTGTGTGTGTGTGAATTCCACCAGTGGGCGGCCGGTGAAATTTTAAGTGGGGTGCTGCATATACAAAAAAAAACTTTTTTTTCCTAATCAGTAAGGAATTTATTAATAAATAAATTTACATATTAAAAATTGCTTTATTAAAAATATTTCATCCTCACAACGAACAAACACCAATAATAAAAGTTTCGTGTCAATAGCAATGGCAAGTGCAAACGCCTGCTCTAGGAATTAACCTCAGAACGTTTTCCCGTCACTTGCGCTTCGGGCTTCCCGGTAATCAGGAGGGTGTTTCCCACCGGACGACGAGATTCATTTCTCGCTTAAAGACATTCACGCCGCCGTGTTCGGGTGAATGGAAACACCTCCCACTGTCATGCGTGGATATTACGATGCGATTGCATGTTACCGCGCTGATGAATTTTCTTGTTCGTTCAGTTCAGAATATCATTTTAACTTTCTTTTTAAATCTTAAGAATCGTTTTCCGTTGCATTTAGAAATCGCTTCTGCATTTTCGTTTAACCAATGATATTATAACGGAGGAGGAGAAATTGTACTCTCTTTCTATCCAAGTGTCAGCAAACAAGGTTTGAGCTGAAGTCGCTTCACGACTGGGCTGCTGGTATACAGACGCTGATGACGTCACATCAGTTGCTTCACTAGCTTAGAAAGCAAAACACACTTCTTTCGAAATTGCTATGAATTATGGGAAGGGTCGCTGCTTGGTCCGGCTTCGACCAATATTATTGCGGCTTTCATAGCTTCAAGGTAAGCACATTCTCGGCCGCCTCGGGAGATCATTTATTTCTCATCACCCCTTTTGTTTCTAACTTCGAGCCTCGTTGCAGAATTTTCTTCGCTTTCTTGTAGATTAAGTAAAAGTTATTAAGAAATAAGGAAAATTGAACTTAGGAATCTAAGATTACACGGCTGGAAAAAAACAAGAATCCTGAGAAGGAATCGCAGTTTTTTTTTTGGGGGGGGGTTCCCCTTTTAACACAGAGATTAGACAGTCCACACCAGAGTTACTTAAATCTATCTTCACCCAAAACGCTTCTCACTAGTTGTAGTAGCCTCGTGTTTTTTTTTTTTTTTTTCTTGTTCCCGGATTTTCCATAACCGTTATGTATTTATTTATTTTATTTTTATGTTTTTGTGTTCGAAGTATATAAAGACGACTTTCCGTACCATATTGTGGATTGACATTTCTACGTTGGACAATTTCCTGTTGATATTCTTTGGAGCGATTTGGAAGTCTAAGACAATTATGTTGAGAAGGTCTGAGATCTTCTCCCCTTACCTGTCCTTGAATCTGTGAGTTTTACTTTCCATAATGCACACTCGTTCTCCCGTTCCTTCACATTATGGCGACTATATTCTGGGTCATAGGTTCTTTGTTAGCAAGTCCATTGAGGATGAGTTCTTCTAAGCCATGGATGTGTTTGAGGGAGCAGTAAGCGACCTTAAAAGGTATCGCGGTCCTATCCTTAGAGTCTGATGAAGATTGAGGGGCTGCATTTTTTATTCTTTTTGTATAAGATTACTTAGCTCAATTTTCATTTTTCCAGTTTCTTTTGTCCCTCATTTTGTCGAACCGTGTTTGACGAGGCTCCAGGTGAGGAGGCGAGGTTGTCCCGACAAGGTGACACAGGAACACGTGACCTATTTTAATCTAAGCCCGTCCTGTGTTCCGGCGAACTGGTGACCCCCACGCTTCCAGACACAGGAAAAGGTAGTCTGCGATAAAAGATCCGAAGCCGGCAGTTTGTTATCAGAGCCTGTCACGTGATCGCCTTCGTAAGCAAGAGGGAGCAGAGTCGGTCGTGATAAAGAACACTCGAGCTAATCAGAACTTCGTCAATGGGCTCAGGTTAGTTTGTTTTGCTTTCGTCGTAATCAAACCCCCCTCTTGAATCAGATACCGCATCAGGAATAACAAGGAAAGCGGATGGGAGTTGGTTTGCCTTTCTTTGTGTTTTTATTTTGATCTCTTAGACGAGAGGGTAGAAGAATATCTGTGTGTGGGGAGGGGACGACTCCGTATGTGGATACCACAGCAGGAAATAATTTATTTATTTATTTTTATTTTTTTTATCATGTTTCAGATAAATTACATACATAGACACAATAATAATTATATATACACAATATTTATTAAACATTACAATTGTGAATAACAGATAGTTGAGTTAATAATATTTTTAAATAATAATAATAATAATAATAATTTTTTTTCATACGTGCATTGTTCATAGATATAGTAATAATTATATATACACGTGGGTATATATATATAATATTTATAACATATTACAATTGTGAATAACAGATACTTGCAAGTTAATAATATTTTTAAATAATATTTTTTATTTTTAATAAATTAAAGACTTAATTCTGTATGTTAGTCAAGTAAATAATTGTTTAATATCCGACATGTTTCACTGACTAATATCTGTCAGCATTTTCAGGGATACACTGCTAAGCAATGGAAAGTAACAAAAATTAGGAAACTAACCGACAATTCTAAAAATTATATCAAGTTATCACTGTGCGTGATTACACGTGATACAATGTCGCAAGTACAACGTTTTATTTGTTGAGATATTTATTGTCATTTTCAGGAAAGTTCATTTATTTTTGGTTAAATGATCTGATTAGAGTTTTCCATATATCTGGTAGGATTAGGCCTTGATTCTTATTTAAGTTACCTGTTGAACGGGCGACTCTTCTTTGAATGTTCAGGAATGGTAGTTGTCTTCTGTGTAGGGCATATGACTCCTATCCCATTCAATATTATGGTTGGTAGAGGTGAAGTGGGAAGAAAGGCCTGATATATCTTGTCTGCCATTCCTTACATAGCCTATGTGTTCTTTCTTTCTTGTTTCAAAACTTCTAGATGTCCGTCCGATGTAATTGATGCCGCATGAACAGGGTATGCTGTAAACTCCAGAGTATTTGTAGAAAGGATGGCTATCTTTCGGCGATCTTATAAACTTTTGAATGGTCTCAATAGGTTTGAAGGTTACTCTGATATTATATGGTTTTAGAAGAAAAGCTAAGATTTTGGATTGGTGTTAACAAATGGAATTGTTATAGAGCTGATGTATTGGGTTTCATCTCGTTCGGTATGTCATTAAAGAGAATCTTGTTGATGATTCTTGTAGGGTAGCCATTTAGGGACAGATCTCTGGATATTTTCATTAATTCTTCTTGTAAGTCGTCAGGGTCTGTGGTACACTGTATAGCTATTTTTTTTTAAGCATATGGATAATCTGAGTTTCTGGGATATGTGGTGAGACGAATCGAAATGGAGTTAGCGTCCAGTGTTGGTAGGTTTTCTGTATACCGACAGGTTGATGCTATTGTCAGTTTGTTTCTTAATAAGGACGTCTAGGAATGGAAGTTTATTATCTTTCTCTAGTTCCAATGTGAACTTGATAGTGTTGTGGAAGCAATTGATTTTCCATAGTTCTTCCTTTTTGTGACTCCAAATGATGAAGATATCGTCAACATACCTAAAGCACGTGGTTGGTTTAGGGGTAATTTGGGATAAAATTTGAGCTTCCAAATTTTATAAGAATAGGTCGGCACTAGAAGGAGAGAGAGGGCTACCCATGGCTAATCCAGTAAGTTGTTTGTAGTAGGTGTTTTGCTATGTAAAATAATTCGAAGTTAAACAATGCTTGAACAACTTGGTGATGTTTGGTGGGAACCAGTTTTCTAAGATGTCGATGACTTTTGAAACTGGAATATTTGTGAATAGAGATGTGACATCCAGGCTAGCCATAATATTATCTTCAGAGATACGGGTGTTTTTTAATTTCTCCAAGAAATGTTGGGAGTTCTTGATATAAGAATCCGTGTTGTGAATGCGTTCTTGTAACATTTTGGCTAGATATTTTGTTAGTTTGTAAGTAGAGGAATGGATACCATCTACTATTGGACGTAATGGTGTACCTTCTTTATGGATTTTGGGAACACCATATAGTCTTGGAGTTAACGGATGCATAGATTTGTTTTTTGATTAAGTCCACAGGCCAGTTGGTCATATCACGTAATAGTTCATTGGTATCAAGATGGTTTTTGTGAGTAGGAGCTGTGTTAAGAACATCATAGACAGATGTGTCCGATAATAGATTATTGATCTTTTCTTCATATTCCGTAGTATTTAAGACGACAGTTTTGTTGTCCTTGACTGCTCTCAGCATAATGATTTCTTTGTTGTTCTTTAATTTCAGTAGTACTTTCCTTTCCATAGTGCTAGAGTTGGTGTGAGAATATCTAGAGGGAGCGGAGAGGATTAAGTTGCTTTTTAATCGTAGGTCATTGGCTATTGTGTGTGCGGAAATAATGAGAAGGCTTTCTCTAACTTGCGGATAAAGTCCATTTTTGGAACAGTAGTTCGTTTTAAGGCGAAATTGAATCCTTTTTTGAGAATAGAAATCTCTGGTTTTGTTAAGATGTGATTAGATTGGTTCACAATGACTTTATTATCTGGTAGGGAAGGTTTAGAGTTGATGTGATTATCATATAGTGCGTTCAATTTTTTAATTTGTGTCTTTTTACTTTGATTGAAAGTTTTTGTATAACTTTGGTGAATCGTGTTGTCCAAAAGGTGCCAAGTTTCCCCATCGAGGATATTAGAAACGTCTGCGAATAAGTCATAGCACTGAGCGTCTGTTTGGTTGAGTATGAATCTCGAATGACAAATTCTTTCTCTACGTAGAGCGAATGCTGTATTGTGGTAAATGATATTATCTTTTTTTTACTTAAAAAGTTGTTTTAGGCGAAGAAATTTTGGGATAACGTTGTTGTCACGACACTTTTTTAAGAATGTCAAATGGTTCAAATACTTAGCCTTTTTACTTTTTAAACTTTCAAGACTGCGTACCTTTCGTTTTATGATTTCGTCGATTCTATTCATATTATGACCTTTTTTTGACCGCTATTATTAATAAATGAAAGACTTAATTCGGTATGTTAGTCAAGTAAATAATTGTTTAATATCCGACATGTTTCACTGACTAATATGATATTAAAATGGATATTAAACAATTATTCACTTGACTAACATATCGAATTAAGTCTTTAATTTATTAATAATAGTGGTCAAAAAAAAGGTCATAATTTTTATTATTTTTTTTTTGAAATTATGATTGTATATTCTGATTTCATATTTACAACAGGTTTAGTTCTTTCTTTTTTTATTATTCTGTAAATGTATTATATTCTTTCTTTGTGGAGCATTTCTAATTTCTTCCTCGAAGCTTAGCAAAGCTTATCTGAGGAAGATAATAGATGGCGGTGGGTTCATGGTTATGTTTCTATACTGGTCGCAAGCCAGGTGTTGATTTTACTGTTTGTTGGTACGTGCTTGGAAGACTTCGACTGCTATTACAGTTTAATTTTTTTTTTGTGCAAATGGGGTTGGATTTAGACATGGCATGTTTGTTTCTTCGTGTTCTTGTAGTGATGGTTTTTGAGAGGGGGGTTTGTCATAGGTTGTGTGTGTGTGTGTGTGTGTGTGTGTGTGTGTGTGTGTGTGTGTGTGTGTGTGTGTGTGTGTGTGTGTGTGTGTGTGTGTGTGTGTGTGTGTGTGTGTGTGTGTGTGTGTGTGTGTGTGTGAGGGAGGGAGAGAGAGAGAGAGAGAAACAGGAATTTCTCTAAATTTCATTCTCGCGATAATATTTATATAGCGCCTGTTTCAGCTCTCTGTATGTTCCTAGGTTTCTGTCGTCGAACGGCAGTTTGTTTATCATGTCAGGTATAGAAGGTTTGGGTCGCTTTGCCGTGGTGATTGTTGTACTTATATGTTATGTAGTTTGTTGACTGTGGTCTTGTTATTTGATATGTTGGTCTGGTTACTCTATATGTTGGGATGTAGTAATGTTTTAACATGACTGTGTAGTGGCATAAGTGCTTCACCTTAAATATTTTGTGTTTTGTCCGTGCTTCCTGCATAAGAGTGGGTTGTCCCAGAATATCAGTTTTACCAGTTTATCTTGCAACCATTGTAACTGTTAAGTCTGTAGTCTGCGCAGAATGCGTATGATGTGATTGCATATCTTAAAATGTTTTCACATAATGCTTTATAGATTAGTATTTTTATGTGGGTTGGGGCAATGTCTTTTAATCTGTATAGTTTGCTTGCTATTATCCTAAGCTTGGTATGTAGGTAGTTTGTATGGCTATTCCAACTTTGATCTGCATCGAAGTGAAGTCCAAGGTAGCGTGTTGTTTTCACCTGTGTGATGTTTGTGGTTTTAGGTTCAGCGCTTTGTGTATAGGAGGATGATTGTTGGATAGTGAGATATTTAGTTTCTATGGGCAGGGTTTGGGGGTTTTTGAATACCATTAGCTTTGTTCATCCAGGGTTTATATATATGCCGTTTTCAGTTAACCAGTCAGTGATTTGATTGATGTCGTGTTGCATATTTTTGTAAGCGATATTTGTGTTGTTGTGAATGGATACTATGGCCGAGTAGTCTGCGTACTGGAAGATTTTACTTTTCAGGGGAAGGTGGCTTATGTCGCGTGTGTATATATTAAATAGAATAGGAGATAGAACGGCTCCTTGCGGTACTCCACAGGTTATATGTACCTGTTTGCTGTACGCTGATCATATACGTGTGATGTGCTTTCTGTTTTTCATGTATGCTTTAAACCACTGGAGTAGACGACCTCCAATTCCGATATGCGTTAGTTTCGTTAACAAGGTTTTGTGTGTTAGTGTGTCAAATGCTTTTGTTAGGTCAATGAATATCACTAATGTTATTCTGTTTTTATCCAATACAGCGTTTATTAGGTCTGTGAAATCTTCCAGGAGTGTTGCTGTTCCTCTATTTTTTTGAAAGCCATACTGTGTTTTGGGTATGATTTGAAATTTTTCAACGTATGTGGAGAGTTTCTGATGCACGATGCGCTCCATGATTTGGTTGATTACAGACAGCGTGGCGATGGGTCTGTAATTATTTATAATGTTTCTTTTTCCCTGTTTGTGTATGGGTGTGATTGATGCAGTCTTTAATATTTCAGGTATGTGTCCTGTTTCGAAGATTTTATTTAACAGTTTTTGTATAACTGGAAGTAGATTGGTTGAGTGTTTCTTGATGTCTTGATATAGTCTAAAGATGCTATCACTGGAAATTCAACAAATTAACCCTAACAAAGGAATAATTTGTTGAATTGCCAGTGATAGTTCTACTTTTGTTACTGTGGGGAACCACATCGACTGGGTTGCTCGTGGACCTAGTGGAGAATGTTCGTTTGTGTGAGGAAAGGTTGTTTCTTTCAGCTTTTGGACAGAGTTCACGAAGTGCTGATTAAAGTTGTTTGCCATTTGTTTGAGGGATTTGGGGTCGCAGGCAAAACTGCGTTTTATTGTTTCTGAGGCAGTGGTTCTGTGTATATTGTCCAGCATTTCATTAATCAGGTGCCAGGTTTACTTTATGTCATTTTGAGTTGTTGTTAATTTGTTGCTGTAATAGTTTCGTTTTCCCTTCTAATCTGTGTTGTTAGGAGATTCCGTTTTCTTTTGTATTCAGCTTTTAAAGCGATATTGTTCGGCGACTTCTTAAGTTGTTTCCATAGGGCATCTTTTCTTTGTATGTCTGTTAGTATGTTGTCTGTTATCCATGGATTTTGTTTCGTTTGGGGGCGTATTTTTATTTTTGTTAATGCTTTGTTATATATTTTGTTAAATTCAGTTTTAAGATTATTATATACAGCTTCAGCAGAGTCTAAAGATGCTATCTGCATCCAGTCTGTTTTTCTGATTTCATCGTTTACTATTGTTTCGTTTAGAAAGTTAAAATGCTGTTTTGTAGTCTCAGTGATTTTTATGAGTTCTGGTTCAGTGTGTAACTGTAATGCTGTGAAATAATGGTCTGCCAGTTTGCATGTTATGACGGCTGCTGTGTGGCTGTTTGGAGGGGCCCTTATATTTATATGATCA
Organism: Typopeltis vanoorti; assembly: GCF_054136105.1. NCBI lineage: Eukaryota > Metazoa > Arthropoda > Arachnida > Uropygi > Thelyphonidae > Typopeltis > Typopeltis vanoorti. The sequence continues at coordinate 4,494,735 of NC_143563.1, forward strand.
ATGCAGGATGAGGTTGTTATGTTTCCAACTATCTCTTCTCGTGTATACGTCTGTATGGATGGGGTTATTTTATATGCTGATAAGAGGTCTAGGCATTGTTCTGTGTTGTTATTTATGTTCCTAATGTTTATAATAATGTCCTATTATTATCAAGTATTCTGAGGCGCCTTCTTTCGTGGCTGAAAGCCATCTGTTTAGTTCTTCTAGGAATTTTGTGGTGCTTAAGTTGGGTGGTCTGTATATTCCGTTTAATATCAAGGAGTTTTCTTGTTTGCTGGTTTTAATTTCGATGCATATATTTTCTGCGTATTCTAATTTATAGTTTATTTCTGTTACTTCTAGTTTATGTTTGGTAAATATTATTATACCACCGCCTCGTATTGTTTGTCTGCAGTGTTTGTGTTGTTGGAAGTGCGGCATTTGGTAGGTGGATGCCTCTTCGTTTGTCGTGGATACTTCAGTCAGTATTAAAATGTCTATTTCGTCTATATCTTCCTTCAGATAAGCTTGCAGGGTCAGCCAGTATTTTTGAATGCTTCTGATGTTGATGTGGAGAATAGATAGTCCTTTTTTGGGGATTGTTACTTGTTTCCATTCTGATATTGATTTCAGAATGTGGCAATTATCATGTTCCGGGGTGATTACGTCTGCTTGATGATCTGCATTCATGTTGGTTGGTGTGCTGTTCCTTCTTTACGAGTTGTCAATATTCCTTTCAATGTGGCAGTCTGTTCAGGTCTTCTACGGATTTCATTTCGATTGGTTTTGCGTCTTGTGTCTTTCTAAGGAATATTTTGCTGTCTCTTATCCATATAAACTGGTAATTGTTTTCTATTTTTACTTTCCTTGCTTGGTAGAATATTTTCTGATAATATGGCGTTAAGTATTCGGACAAGTATATTGAGATATTGTCGTGGTCTCCTTTCAGATCCTTGACTATTAGTTTTTTAATCCTGCTAGTTTTTTTTTATTATTATTATGTTTCAGATAAATTACATACATAGATACAGTAGTACAGTAAAAAACAAAACAAAACAAAACAATAATAATACGAAGAGGAAGAATTCTCGAAGGGTCCACATAAAAGTTTTTTTTTATGAACCCAGGTTATTAGGGTTCAGCAATACATTTCTGTGAGTTCCGAATAGAGGGTCGTGTAGTTTCTTTCCTTATTATTTTAATTAACACTTTGTTCTGTAGAAGCCTCTTATGCACGAGATTTCGGAAATAACCGACGAAAATCTGTTGGTTTTTTTCAAGATTTTGGTTCACAATGTGAATGCGAAATTAGCGGTCTTCAGTGTTAATAAAAACCTTTGCAGCACACCTGTGTGGGACCTTTTCAGCTAAAGGTAATTAGCGGGTCGTATACGGAGGTGTAGGGTCCCCCCCCCCCTGGAAACGTGGGTTTTTCATCCCTCCAAACAGGCCGAACATTTGAACTCATATCTACAAACGCTCACCATAAGAGGGATGGCAAGCTTGATGAATTATATTACCTAAAATCCCTAACCAGGGGGCGCTCAACCTATCTGAGGATGAATGGGCTGTTAATTAACTCGGCCGTTAGGTGGCGGGCTCGTGCTCAGTTTTTGCTGACACTCGTGTGTGTGTGTGTGGGTGGGTGGGTGGGTGGTAGTAGTGTCTCGTATTGCTCTGTTCGTAACCTGGATCGGATCGTGGATTTACCACACGTATCTGAAATTTCTAATTAACAAGAGCTTTCGGACAGAACGATGCGCTAACAGGAAACGGCTTCAAGCGATTCTGAGAAGTTAGGACTTCTAAAGAAGTTGGAGTCACGCGCGTGTGTTCGATGAGTGCAGCATTAAGAAACAAACTCTGTCGTTACACTAATGATAGATTAATAATGATTAGACTCCAATTACAGCGTCAATTCCTTCTATGCGGCTCCTGAATAGGTGTTAGGAAGTACCTCAGCGTAGCGAGAAGTAAAAAATCTCGAAGAATCAGTCAGCAAAGGGAACGTGTAGAAGAAATTCAAAGCGAGACGTGGACAACGATAGATTCCTTCGAAAATACCGGAGAATTGGATTACCAGCTTTCCCTGTTAGTCCGTTCATAGGAGGGTCTGCAGTGCTTTTTGAAGAATGAATAATAAACAAACGGGCTTAAATGTTGTGAATACAAAATGTGCGGCGGTTGCTACACATCGCGCGTTGTGTGACTGTCCCACATCCCTACCAGCTTCTGTTAAGTCTGTTACTCAAAATATGAAACTTATGAAACTACCAAACAATCGTAAATGAACTCGAAAGAGAGTGCAAGTTGATCGCCCTAGGTCATCTTGAGTTTTAGTGGATGATGAGGGATTTGTATTTTTCAAAAAAAAAAAAAAAATCAAGCTGCTGCTTTTTTTACAGGAGGATAAATCTTCCCCCATTTGGATTAAACACCAAACTGGTCCGGGCAACCCTTCATAAATAAAAGGAAGAAGCAGGAAGAGCATACTCCATAAATGGAACAAAGCGTTCACAGGATTTGTGTACCGTATTAACGCACGAAAATGTAAGAATGAAGCTGCTGTTCCGTTTCTATCCAGTAGATCGCAATATGGGAATATCCTTCTGGTCACGTGAACCTTCAGACTGTGGATAATCATATTCGGACGATGAAGACTTTGCACATCTTGCAAGATGGCGGTTCCGATATAAGGCCATTGGATGAGGTTTGTGCATGCAGTTAGCAAGCAGCAGGAAGATGAGTTATTTGTTCAAATTAACACGAAGATTTGGATTCTGGTATCGAGGATTTGGAACTAGAGGGTGAATAGGTGATCAATAATAATAATAATAATAATAATATGATAATGTCTCAGATAAATTACATACATATGATTCTTACAGATGATTATTACTGAATTTTTTTGCATGTTTACACAATATGTATATATAAAATAGCAATTTTTCTATTTTCATCGTACGTATTATACATAATACGTATTTGCATATTCACAATTAATGCATATTACACTTGATGCTCTGCACATTATACTACGCAGTTTAAGACACATTATTTCTTTTCAATATTTTTTTTCCTTTGGATACAAATTCATATACTTGTATTTTATGCCTGTATCTTCATTATTATTATACACCGTACGGAATGTTTTGTTACATAATTTGCAATCGTTGATTATGAGGATTACGTGTAGATGAATGAGGCGAATTAATCCCACCTACTTCGAAGGTTGGGTTAGCTTTTGTGAAGAGAGTCAGATTAGCCTTCACTATTTATGTTGTTGTTACTGTTTATAGATGGGATGTAGGCATTGGATGCTGGTGATTTGTGATGTGTATATTAGTGTTAATGGTTTCTTAACTTTGTTGGTATATTTTCCAGAGTTCGTTTTTTAATGTTCTGTAGTTATCTACGTGTTTTAACTTTCTTGGTAGGTTGTTGAGTTGCGTGGGTATCTGATGTGATCTCACAAAGAAGCGTATGAGTTGTTGAAGGGTGTGGGGATGTAGAGAGTTGTCGTAGGTCGTGTTATACGATATGTATCTCAGCTATTTCGATAGGTGATGTTGAAGTAATGCCTTAGTAGTATTATGTAGTTTCAGATTTTTAATGTCCAGGATTGCTTGTATGGCCATGTACACTGAACGGATATTGGCTGTATTGTGTATAAAGTGTCCAAATCACTGTTGACACAATTTTCCTATCTAATATTTCTAATTTTGTTAGGAGGCTATTTGATGTGTTTGCATAGACTGTTATACCGTATATGAGTAGGGATTCGCAGATACCGTGATGTAGGAGTTTTTTTTTTTTTTGTTAGATGGAATAATGTCTTTAACTTGGAAGAGTTTTGCTGATGATTCGGAGTTTGGTGTGTGTAGGTATTCTATATGTTTTGTCCATTTAAGGTGGGAATCTATGCAAAGATATTATTATTATTATTATTATTATTATTGATTTTTTAAACATTTTATTATATATATATATAATAAATGTTAAAAATACCAAGCAATTTTAAACCTGGTTTTAATCCATTTCCCAAGTAAGCAAACAGACAAACAAGTCAAGTTTGCGCCTGCAAGTGATGCAAGTCTAGCTGATCCTACAGGTAGTGCAAGACCAAGGCAACTCGTGGTAAAGGTGGCATAAGCTCTGATCACTAATCTTAATATTTACCCTTAATGCCAAAACACATTTCCAAGAAGGGGATGCATGATGTTTTGTATTAAAGGCCACTACCCAGACCGGTTTCGACCTTTATTGAGGTAGAATGGGAGGTCATGCCTTTCATCACTGGCCTCTTTAGATTTAGAAAAGTTGTGCTGAGAGTCAGCTTGATAGTGAGAGAGAGAAGGAAGATAGAGTGGATAGTAGTAGATAGTTAAAAGAGGCCTCAGTCGATCTACTTGGCCTGACTTAAATGCCAGCACCAAGCAAATCTCCGACATTATTTCCCTCCATCCGTTCTAAGCCGCGTTCTCCGGCCGGCCACCTCTTCAGATGTCTGGCCGATGAAAGAAGTGAAAAAAAAACAAATGCAGGAAGACACACATAAATTGAAAATCAAAAGAACTAAGACACACATAAACAGAAACAACAAAGGAGCTAGAACACGCATAAACAGAACAACAAAAGTCGGTGAATTAACAGAAAACTACTGCAAGAACGGGGGAAGAGCCTGGCCCGAGTGATGCAACGCCTCGCTGTAAGCCTTCGCCGCTCGGGTTCTCAGGTCTGCCCCCTCCTATGTGGATTAAGCGTGAACATACAGAAACAGAACCAAGAAACGTAGAAGGTTTTTTTTTTTATTTTTATTTTTATTTTTTATTTTTTTCCTTCTGGCAGATCGATACTAGGAGTCGACTGACTTGTTAGGCGAGGTTTAAATCCTCCTGCTGTCTATTGTTGTGAGTTTTAATGATGAGATCTGCTAATTTGTCTCCACGGACGTGGTTTAGCATGTAGAGGCCTCTGTGCAGTGCTAGTCCCACGTCGTCCTCTGCATCGATAAGACCAATGATCTTTTCAGGAGTGATTTCATCTATATTATCGACAAACACGTCGTTCCATTTTGCACTGACGACTCTTGGCCCGTTTTGTCCTGTGAGTATCAGTTGAATGTCTCCCAATGTTTCTATTGCTTTTCGTAGTCTCGCCTCCTCCTCGGGGAAATCTTTTAAGAGATGCAATATAGGTGCATTGGCCTTTGCGTGAGGGAACTTTGTGGGTTCTGAAGTTGACTTTATTTTTCCAACTTCAGCTGGTTTTGGTTTTTTTATATTTACTTCAGGCCTGGCTGGCCTCTTTTGTGTGCTTTCTGCATTGTTGATTTCCATATCTACTGCCTCCGTGTCCTCGTCTATTGTGACTGCAGTGATAGTTCCTTTTTGTTGGTGCTGCTGGTTATTTTCGGTTGCTACATTTGTAGTGGCGGTTTGCTCGGTGGCTGGTTCTTTCTGCCTTTTGTCTTTCCTGGTTATAGGTTTCTCTATTGGTGTATTCGGCAGTGTTTCAGACGTGGCGGCGTGATTCTTTCTTGTTGTTCCCTCATGCGCGGCCTTCAGGGTAGGGAACTCATTCGGTTCAGCGCCAATGACATTATTGGCTGTTGCTTCCGTGTTGGGCATAATACTGCCACCTAATTTTTCGGCCAGGTTTCTGTCCGGACAGGTCCACCTTATGGCCGTTAGTGCCGCATTTTAGGCATGCTGACTGGCACTGTGCTACTGTATGGCCCGCTGTTAGGCAGTTCTTGCATATTAACTTCGGGCACTGAGCCCCTAGATGAGTGAGGGCGCCGCATCTAAAGCATTGCCTCTTTACTCCCGGGTAACTCACCATTACCCTGGCCGATCCTATCTTGACGAAATTCGGAATTTCTGACTTCATCATGATGGAAAAGGTGACTTCACCAGATTTCCATTGTGGAAATCTAGTGAAGTCACCGTGAAGAGGTACACAGTGAAGAGAGACGGCTGAAATGTGCCGCCATCTCGTGGTCCCTAACCCTAACACAATATATTTAATGTCTGAAATAATGTGGGTTCTACGGTCGATTTTCTTGAGTTTACGGGACGAAAAACCCGCTTGCCCGTGCCAGAGATCGACTAACTCGGGAACCGGTCGAAAAAAGGCTTAGAAAAATTTCCTCTAGTCGCCGACTAGACTCGAAACCTTCCTTCGTGTGGCCAAGCGCCGTGGTATGCAAAGGCCACATCCACTGAGCTACACAGGCTCCATATAATATATAAAAAGTGTAAAATTTAAAAAAAAAATATATATATATACAGTATATATATATGTTAAAAATACCAAGCAATTTTAAACCTGGTTTTACTCCATTTCCCAAGTAAGCAAACAGACAAATAAGTCAAGTTTGCGCCTGCAAGTGATGCAAGTCTAGCTGATCCTACAGGTAGTGCAAGACCAAGGCAACTCGTGGTAAAGGTGGCATAAGCTCTGATCACTAATCTTAATATTTACCCTTAATGCCAAATATTTACCCTTATGCCACCTTTACCACGAGTTGCCTTGGTCTTGCACTACCTGTAGGATCAGTTAGACTCACACTAATTGCAGGCAGAAAATTGACTGATTTGTCTGTTTGCTTACTTGGGAAATGGAGTAAAACCAGGTTTAAAATTACTTGGTATTTTTAACATTTATTATATTCAAGGTAAAATACTTTCTACATTTATATCTCCTCCAGATATTTTTATTTAATAAGGTTAAAACACCTTATGGCAACTTGTTCTGGTAAAATACTTATATAAGCTCTGTATTACTAAATCTTGGTAGAAAAATTGACACCATACTCAAAGTTTTTTTTTTTTTTGGTGGACATGATTTGGATCTGGGCGGTTGCCAAATGTTTATATATGTGATCAGTGATTTAAATAGTCGTTATGATTTTCTGAAGAAAAATTTACTTTGTAAAATATTTGCTACTGATGCTGGTAGATCGATTTGATCTACGGGATATTTATATATAGAGGTAAGTGTTCATCATTCTGTGAAACATTTACTACCTTTGCTGGTAGATCGATTTGATCTACGGGATATTTACATTGGGCTCTAGGTCCCACTTCTCAAACTTTATTCTAATAGAGTTGTTGCCTTCTATCAATCATGACAAAACCTCTCAATGAAGGCATATTTGAAGAAGTTTACAGAGAATTCCTAAGATTAGGAAAACTTTTGAGCGACAACTGGCCAGGGAAAGTAAAGCTGTTAGATACATTCCCCCCTACAGCAGTCACAGAAGATAGGATGGATGATTCTAATGAAGGAATTGACTGAACCAGAATCAAGTCACTCCACGAATACAGAGAACGCTGCATCTCAGGATAATACTCCGCAGTTTTTGAAAACCAACACAGAATTTCAAACAGTCAAAAAGAAAAGGAAAATCTCCTCTACTATAGATACACCCAAAACAGTGGAGATAGAACCAGATAATGTAATTAAAGTTGTCCTAAAGGCCAAGGAGCACTGGACGTCCGTTGCATCCACACTGAAATCTTCAGATATCACCTTCATTAAAGCCACAAACACAGAAGAAGGGATTCGCATACAACCTAAAACATCATCAGATTACAGAAAAATGACCAAACTTCTAGACAACAACAATTTGCCATATCACACTTTTGCACTCAACAGTGAAAAAAATTTAAAAGTAGTGTTAAGGGGAGTAACTGAAACATTACAAATACAAGACCTCACTGCAGACCTCCAACTTAAGGGATTTAGCCCAATTAAAGTCAGCCGAATGCGGAGAGCTGATAAAACACCCTATCCCCTAATTCTAGTGGAAATAAGCAAAGACCAAAAACATATATACAATCTCCAAACCATCTGTGATCTAGTCATAAAAGTTGAGGCATTGAAACATAAATCAACTACAACCCGGTGCCATAGATGCCAGAAGATTGGGCATGTACAACGATGCTGCAAGGCTGAATTTCGTTGCGTTAAATGTGGTGGCAAACATGCATCAAATGAATGCCATAAACCTCGTACACTTCCAGCAAAGTGTGCAAACTGCGGAGGACCACACCCTGCAAACTATAGGGGCTGTATAGCATTTCCTCAAAACCAAAAATTACAACTCAAAACCAGTAAACCTCTTCAAGAACAAGCGTCTTCCCATCAAACCATAGTCTCCACAGCGGATGGAAGATCGTATGCTGAAGTTACAAGATCAACCTTCCAAAAAGACCCAAAACCAAAGCAGTCACAGCAAACCGACAAACCTATCCTACTGAACATAACAAGCCACTTAGGTGAAATGCTTGCTGAACTCCAACAAACCAACCCAACTCAAGAAGCCAAAGATATCATCTTAAGGCATACACAATCACTCTTTATGGAAATTCTTAATGGATAAATCTAAAAGAAAACCGAAATCATTACAAATTGTTTCATGGAATGCAAATGGTTTATCTATCAAATTACAGGAGCGCAGGAGTTTGCAGCAGAAACTCAAGCAGACATCATCCTCATAAATGAAACACATCTTCGTCCAAGTTACAAAATCAGAATCAATAGTTATAGCACTTACCGTACAGACAGATGCTTTGCTAGAGGTGGAGGCACTGCCATCTTTGTGAAAAGTAACATAAAACATAATTCAATAGCAGAACCCCAAACAGAACATGGAAACTACAGGAATAGAAATACATATGGAAAACACAAGCAGCATTACAATATATGCAGCCTACAACCCCCCAAATAAAAAACTCCTTGAATCTGACTTAGAGGTGATACTAAATACAGGCAGAGCAGTGATTATAGCCGGAGATCTTAATGCCAAACACTCAGTCTGGAACAGCAGAAACTCAAATATTAATGGAAGAATACTCAACTCTTACACCACTTCAAGAAATATAACAGTAATAGGACCCACTGAACCCACACATTATGGAGCTACCGGTCGTCCTGATGTACGTCCTGATGAATATAGATATAGCTATATTAAAAAATATAGCGCACAACTATCAGATGCAAGCAATCAACGACTTAAGTTCTGATCATAACCCCATCATATTACAACTAGGCACCATACAAGATATAACAGAAAACACCACCACATTTATAAATTGGAAACAACTTCCTTCAGCCTTCCAGGAAAACCTTCGTCCAATACCGCCTATAACATCTGCTGAAGATGTAGAAAAAGCAGTGAAGACTCTTGAAAAACAACTGCTGACAGCTATAACGCAGGTAACAAATATAACCAAATGTACACCATCAAATAAACTTCCACAGGATATAAAACGTCTTATCCAAGAGAAAAACAGATTAAGAAGACAATATCAGAGAACAATGGACCCAGCGGATAAACAAGCAGTCAATAGAGCAACAAACCAGGTTCGATATGCCCTAAAGGACCACCGTAACCAACTCTGGAATAACAAAATTCTCCAATTAAACACAGAGGATCAATCAATATGGAAAATGATGAAATCACTCCGTTCAAAGCGTTTTACATTTCATCCAATCCAAGGTGAATCTAATGTTGTCTACAACGACGAGGAAAAAGCTGAAGCATTTGCTGACAGTTTAGAAAAACAATGCAGCCCCAATTATATCAATACAGATATAAATTTCATAAGTAAAATTCACACCCAAGTGCGTAAAATAACTCAAAATGCCTCATTCCAATCCAATAACAAATCCGTGTCACCAACAGAAGTATATGAGATTTTAAGAAAACTAAATAACAAAAAGGCTCCGGGTCCAGATGGAATAACAAACAAGGTACTCAAGTTACTTCCTCGTAAAGGGGTTATGCATCTAGTAGCCATCATTAATGCCATCCTCCGGCTAAATTATTTCCCACAACGATGGAAAATTGCCGACGTTTTCCTAATTCCCAAACCTGGGAAAAATACACAGTTTCCTGAAAATTACAGACCAATCAGCTTTCTTTCATGCATAGGTAAGATAGCCGAACGTGCTATTCTCACACGGGTTCAAGAGGCAACAGATATCAACCATATAATTCAAGATGAACAATTCGGCTTTAGGAAATATCTCTCCACAACGCTACAAATTTACAGAGTTATCGAACATATAACCCAAGGGTATGAATGGCACCAACACACTGGCGCAGTTTTTCTAGACATCACTCAGGCATTTGATAGAGTATGGCATCATGGACTAATTTTTAAACTACACGAAGTTGGTATTCCATTGCCACTAGTGCTACTTATCAAATCATATCTACACAACAGAAAATTTAAAATAAAACTCAACGGTATCAGATCCACAGTGAGGAGAATCACGGCCGGAGTACCTCAAGGCTCTCTACTATCTCCCCTACTCTTCTCCATATGCATGGCAGATCTCCCCAAACTGTCTCCAGCTATCACTGCTCTGTATGCCGACGATACAATCATTATAGCCAGATCCCTCCGTCCACACCTGGCCACAATCAAGCTGCAGAGAGCAGTCAATGAATTGGAGGATTGGTACACCAAGTGGCGTATCGCAATTAATCCAAACAAAAGCTCTGCAGTACTTTTCACCAGATGTAAAGCAGAACCGAATACAAGCATACAAATGTTTGGTAAAATCATCCCTTGGCGCAATTCTACCAAATATCTGGGAATTCATCTTGATAGACGTCTAAACTTCAAGTCACATATGGATAGTGTTGCCACTAAGGCAAGTCAGACTATAGCACAGCTATATCCACTTTTGAACAGGAACAGCTTCCTAAGCATAAGCAACAAAATCTTACTTTTCAAATCGGTAATCAGACCGCAACTAACTTATGCCTCTCCAACCTGGGGTCACACGACTAAAAGCAACATCAACAGACTTCAGATAATACAGAATAAATGCCTAAGAATGGCATTTAATACCCCATGGTTCATCAGAAACATCCAGTTACATCAAGAAGCCAATCTTCCAGATATTAAGAGCTACATGACAAGCATTGCAGAGAAATTCTTCACAATCACAGATAATCACCCAAATCAGTTAGTTCGACAGGCAGCGGACTACAAGCCCTCAGATCGTTTCAAACATAAAAAACCGAAATCCTCCATCGCATGAGAAAGCTGATACAGCCTCAATGCTCACAATGAGCGGGTAAATTACCCATAATAATCTCATCACCCACAATCTAAAATCCAGATGAAGGGATAAAGAGTCAAGGACTCAGTCCATCAACCAATTAAGTTCAAGTTCAAGTTCAAGTAAATCTTGGTAGAGGTCGGATTGATTGAGGTGAGGCCGAGTTGAGATTAGTGAAAGTTAGAGTGAAGGTAAGGTAAGGTAAGGTAAAGATAAAGATTGAGACAGGTGATCAGAAATTTTAGGTAAGTAGGTAAGGTAAGGTAAAGGTAAAAGACTAGTCTTAATCATCATGAGCACTCCTCACGATGAACTAGACTTTAAGCAGCTACTTGCAATTTTCCGACATGTAGGAAACCTCCTACATACAAAATGGCCAGGTAAAGTAGAGCTCCATCAAATTCCGGAAGTCGAATCTGAGGACTATCAACCTTCAGAACCTCTCCCCACCACATCTCAGGATGAAACAAGAGACAACAACCCAGCCACAGATACTCAGACTCCGGAAGAACCAGACGACTACCAAACGGTGAGCAGAAAAAAGCGACGAAAAGAGACACCACCCGAAGACCCAGAACACCAGCCAATGGACACAGTGGCACAGATCAAAGAACGAGTCCCGCCGGTAATCTTACGAGACAAAAAACAATGGTCGAGAATTTCGGAGGCCATGAGAAACTCCGAGATTAAATTCAAAACAGCCAAAAACTCCGATGAAGGAGTCCGTATCCAGCCCGAAGGGACATCAGACTACCGTCGGCTAACAAAGTTGATGGACGAGCTAAAGACCCCATACCACACTTTCGAACTGAAAAGCGAAAAGAACCTAAAAGTTGTTATTAGAGGACTGGTAGAAGAAATCACGTCCGAAGAAATAGCCATCGACCTTAGATCTCAAGGACTGGAGCCCATAAAAATATCAAGAATGTACCGGGCAGACAAACGTCCCATGCCGCTGGTTCTCGTGGAAATTAATAAGGAACAAAGAAGGATTTACGATCTCAAAACAGTTTGCAATCTCAGGATTAAAACAGAACCACTCAGAAAGAAAGCAACAGCAGGACAATGCCATCGCTGCCAGAGATATGGGCATGCACAGAAACTGTGCAGAGCAGAGTACAAATGTGTGAAGTGCGGGGACAGTCACCCTACTCACACATGCTCCAAACCACGCACAACTCCAGCCACATGTGCAAACTGCAGCGGCCCACACCCAGCCAACTATAGAGGCTGCACTCTCCACCCAGATAACCTGGAAAGCAACAGAAAATCAGGCACTCCACCAGCTCAAAAACGTGCAACACCCCTTGAAGAAGATATCAATCAGCGAACATCACACAGTTCATATGCTGCAGCAGTCACCTCAAAGGCTAAATCAGCAGAATCTATGCCCAACAGTCAGAACACAGCTGCTATCCTTGCTGCCACCCTAGGGGAGATGCTAACGGCTTTTAGCAAGACCAACCCCAATCAGAGTGATACGAACAAGTTCTTAAAAAACACTCAAGTCATCTTCACAATGATAAGCAATGAATAATACACCTGGTTAGAACAACTTCATACAGATCGCATTTTGGAATGCCAACGGCCTAAACAACAAACTCCTGGAACTACAAGAATTTACAGCAAGACATAGAATAGACATCCTCTTAATCAACGAGACGCACCTTCGGCCCTGCGACAACCCCAAACTAAGGAACCACGCACTACTAAGGAATGACAGACTCAATGCCAGAGGAGGTGGAACGGCTATCTTTGTCAAAAAAGATACAATGAGATCAAGAAGACAACGACTACACACCTGGAAGAAACTGGAATTGAGATAAACACCAACAATGCAGGTAACCTAAAGCTATATTCAGTCTACAACCCTCCAGGCAAACCACTACTAGCCTCGGATCTCTCCCAGCTCCTCGACACAAATGAAGCAACAATTGTAGCGGGAGACTTAAATGCCAAACATCCTGCATGGAACAGTAGGAACTCCAACAACAACGGGAAGAGCCTACACACGTTCGCTATGAAAAGAAACATCATCATAGCAAGTCCCGCCGAACCAACACACTACGGACCGCTGGGAAGACCTGATGTGCTGGATATAGCCATTTTTAGGAACACCTCGCACCAATTCCAGTTACAGCTAGTCAATGATCTAAGCTCGACCACAATCCGGTACTACTAAGCCTAGGCGGGGAAACAGAAATCATCCCCAGGCAATCCTGCACAAATTTCAAAAAGCTGAACGCTATCCTCTGCAACCTCACAGCACCCGTTCCAACCATCTCCTCACCTAAAGAAATAGATACAACGATCAAAAAACTGGAAAGCACAATCCAAGCTGGCCTAGCAGCAGCTTCCACCGTTACCACTCCAGCTCAAGCCAACCTGCTTCCAGAAGAGATTCTAAAGCTCATCTGCAGCAAAAACAGGATCAGACGCCGTTACCATACAACACTATCCCCCCAGGATAGACAAGAGCTAAACAGGGCAACAAACCTTGTTCGATATGCGATCAAAGATCACAAAAACCAGCTGTGGGAGAAGAAGCTAAGCTCCTTAAACACCAAAGAGAACTCATTGTGGAAAATGACGAAAGCCCTTCACAGCGACCGCCCCAACATTCAGCCAATCCAGGGAGAAAGGGGCATGTCCTACCGAGACGACGAGAAAGCAGAAGCCTTCGCGGATGCCCTGGAACTGCAATTCAGCCCCAACTATGCGCATGCAGACTTGCACTTCATTGAAAAAATACACAGGCATGTCCGCTGTGCACTCCATCAAACCAGCAGCCAAGACAATACAAGCTATGCTACACCAAAGGAGGTACATCAAATCATCAAGAGCCTCAACAACAGAAAGGCCCCAGGTCCTGACGAGATTTCAAACCAAACCATAAAAGCACTCCCTCATAAAACAGTTATGCATCTAGTGGCGATCATCAACGCAATGCTCAGACTCAACTACTTCCCCACTCGCTGGAAACAGGCAGATGTAATCCTCATCCACAAACCCGGAAAAGCACCTCAATTCCCCCAGAACTACAGACCTATTGAATCTGGGAAAAATCGCGGAAAAGATAATTCTGAACCGCCTACAAAATGAAACGGACAAGATCGACCTAATCCCAAAAGAACAATTCGGATTTCGCAAAGGCCACTGCACAACCCAACAGGTCCACAGAATTATAGAATTCATAACTACTGGATACAACACACAGGTGCAATCTTCCTGGATGTGGCGAAAGCCTTTGACAAAGTATGGCACAAAGGCCTCATCCACAAACTATTAGCTGCAAAATACCCATTAAATCTAGCAAAAATCATAGAATCCTATCTGAAAGACCGAAAATTTCAAGTTAAGCTACGTGGCCTCAGATCCTCCATGAGAAGCATCACAGCAGGTGTCCCGCAAGGCTCCCTCCTATCGCCGCTACTCTTCAACATTTTCATCTCAGACCTACCAAACACAGTATCAACTACCACGGACTTCTATGCAGACGACATGGCAATACTGACCAGATCACTCAGGCCACACTTAGCCATACAACGACTACAAGACGCAGCAACAAATCTTGAAGAATGGTTTCAGAAATGGAGGATAGATGTCAACGCCGACAAAAGTACTGCCATACTATTCACAAGAAGGAAAGCAACCCACCACGGAGCAGTCACGATGTATAACACTGATATCCCATGGCAAAAAGAAGTCAAATACCTGGGTATCAAACTGGATAACCGACTCAGATTCAACTCCCACATCTCACATGCCTGCAACAAAGCCAACTCAGCAATAGCTCAACTCTATCCGCTACTCAACCCAAGAAGCAAAGTCAGTCCAGAAAACAAACTAACATTATACAAGACAATCATCAGACCCATATTAACGTACGGATCGCCGGCATGGAGCCACACCTCCCCCAGCAACATCAAAAGATTACAGGTACTACAAAATAAATGCCTCCGAATGATCTTCGACGCCCCGTGGTTTGTTAGGAATGCTCCCCTCCACCAAGACGGAAACATGCCAGACATACCTTCATATCTCAACCAGACTGCAACCAAGTACTTCGCCCAGGCATCACTCCACCCCAACCAACTCATTCGTGATGCATCAAATTATGATGAAAACGACAGATGGAGACACAAACGTCCGAAGGCAGCTCTGATCATCGCTTCACACGATTCTACACAGCCCTAATTCGGGCGAGCCATGCGCTCAAAAAAATTTCTCATATCGATAATCACAATCTAGCGATGAAGGGATAAAAGTCCAAGGGACTGACTTCCATCTCGCCATTTAAGTTAACAGTTAACAGTTAAATCTTGGTATTTCTAGCCTAGCTCTCACTGATGAGACCTTATTCGCCAAGACGTGAAAGACAGCTCCAGTTCGAAGAAGAAAGAACGTGTGCCTACCAGTCCAAAAGAGGATCCATTTCCCGCGGCTCGAAGAGAGAGCTCCATGCTCACTTTCTACAGAAGTACCTCGGCGTTGGTAAGACCTTTTTTCTTATTATTGGCTCTTTTACCCATTCTTTCTGGTATCTCTTCGCTTGTTGTGAGGGACACCGGGCGTTCCCCGACTTCGCCCTCCTTTACTTCCCCCCCCACCTTCTACAGCCCGTAGTTAGGTCTTCCCCCAACAATGCCATTATTCTTACCCAGAACTAGAACGCTTGGCATCGAAGTCAAGCGGCTCTCAGATGAGCGGACGTTAGTGAAAGCTTTGATTGATACAGTAGGGGCAGAAAACATATACGGTTTCACACCGTACTCAAAAGAAAGATTCCAAATTGTAGTCAAAAATGACCAAACAAGAAGCAAATTATTAGAGGGCTTCCCCTGTGCGGGACAAACGATCAAACCTTATTTAATAGGGAGTTTACGGAAAACGTTAAGAATAACTAGATTTTCCTTGGAATACCTGGAGAATGAAGACAACGTCAAGAAATTTTTTAGCCAATGGGGCGATATTATTAGTATCAAAGCATTTGAACATGCTGATTACAAAGGCTGGAAAACAGGCGACATTGAAATACAGATGGATATGAAAAAGGAAGTTCCCAACTTCATTTTAGTGGGCCAAACAAGGGTCATGGTTAACTACCCGGGTGTTAAAAGATTGTGTTTCCGATGTAACTTTGAGGGTCACCTAGGGGCAGAATGCCCAAAATTACAGTGCAGAAATTGCAAATCAACAGAGCACAAAATAGTAAACTGCACAGAAGCTTGTCTTAAATGTGGGGACTTGACCCATAAAGTGGACACGTGCTCGCAGAGAACACTCTCAGAAGCAGCTGGAGGGACCATAATACCGATCAGGGCTATACCCCTCGGTAAACCTGAGGTATCATCAGGGAGCGATTTTCCAGAGCTCCGGCAACAGACCGAAAAAGAAACACTAGCAGAAAACACAACCTCCATGAAACCCGTAACGGGTAAGACACCCAGGGCAACCCGCCACATCAAGGAAATAACAGCCAACTTCGAAACCCGCAGCAAAGAGGAAGAAGTCGTAACAACCAGCGCCCCAATAAAGCGCACAAGAGAGGCAGAAACAGAAGAGGCAAAAAAGGCTAAACAAAGCAGCCTACTCTCATCAGAAGATGAAATGGACAACATCCAAACTACAAGCCAATGCAAAGGCACCCAGCCCCTTGAGGAGGCGGTAACAAAGACAGGAAACCTATCCCCAGTAGCGGACCAACCTGCAGAACCCCATTCACATATCTGCAGCACGGACATTTATAGCGTCACAGAAATGGAATTTCAAAACGACCTCGTTATGGATATTCCAAACAGCTCCGATAGTGAATCACAGGTGGAACATGTAGAGCAACAAACAGACAACACCCCCCCCTTCTTCCAAATACCAACATGGATTTTAAAATTGCCACTTTAAACACCAACGGTTTACGCAACTCCTTCGCACAAAGCACTGTCTGGAAGCTAATGTTAAGGTACAAAATTAATATCCTCCTGATTCAAGAAACCCATTTTTATAAGCATTGGGACGTGGAGAACTTCTCGAGAAGCTACCCAGTCACCAGCTACTGGTGCTTTGGGGATGCTCACTCGCGAGGGGTGGGAATACTAATTCGCACCCCAATCGCGGGGGGGGTTCCTCAACGTCCAGAAGGACGCCATGGGACGTCTAATAACGGTAGACTGGAAGTACGGTGGCCGTACCATCCGGCTTGTTGCAGTATACGCCCCGAACAGCCCATACCACAGAAGCGGTTTCTTCTCTGCCCTTGAAAACTACCTCTTGGGAGCAGAACACCTAATAGTAGCCGGGGACTGGAATTGTGTGGAAGACACACGTTTGGACAAAGTAGGCGGGAACGCAAACTCCGGAACCGCCGCTCTAAAAAGATGCTGTGTAAATTTTGATCTCGTCGATGTCTGGAGGAGGAATAACCCATCGAAGGTAGAAACAACGTGGTGCCGCGGCCAGATATCGACGAGACTAGATAGGGTGTACGTGTCCCAAAACTTGGAACAGTATGTTCAAAGGACAGGTCACACCACAGCACACAACATGTCAACAGACCACAAATTGGTCATTTTAAAAATTACACTCCCAGAGGTTATGGAAACAGCCAGAGGTCCTTGGAGGCTTCCTCCTACCTATCCCAGTCTTTTTAGCGACCAGCTACAGAAACTCTGTGATGAATGAACAAACATCAACTGGGACTGGGAAAACTAGCTGCACTTTAAGTGGCAGGCTAAGGAACTGTTTCAAAAATGTGGGCGCGAAAGGGTCTACCAACAACGTAAACGGCTGAGGGATCTCTACAGGGAACTCCAATCCGTATGAGGAGAGGGGTTAGGCAAGGCTGCCCACTAAGCCCCCTTCTCTTTTCCCTAGCATTAGAACCCCTCATCAAAAGAATAGAGAACACCCCTGCAATTAATGGTATTCCACTGCCCCAAGTTTCCAAACAGTGCAAAATAGTAGCATATGCAGATGATGTAGTAGCCACACTCAGAGACTCTGAGTCTATCTGCATCTATCTTGACATACTGAAAAACGTCAGCATAGTCAGTGGTCTCCGAGTTAATGCACAAAAAACCAAAATCAAAAATTTTGGAAATTTCCATAACACCGGACTTCCCTACGGTTTAGCGCTGCATACGCAGCCGCTAACAATACTAGGAGTTCCCTTTTCTGAGTCGCTAGCTTGACCAGTTAAAAAATTACAGGAAATAAGTACGGAAAAGATAAGTCTATTCAAACCGACCTTTTTCTCCTTTTATGGCAGAGCCACAGTGATAAAAACAATCATTACCCCAATGCTGATGCACACAATCAATATCACAGGCATCACACTGCTACAAGAAAATCAATTATCCAAAAAACTCATAGATTTCTTCTGGAATGAAAAAACACATGAGGTTAAAAAACAATACCTGCAACTAAAACATGAAGAAGGGGGATAAGCTCTGCCTGATCTCAAAAGCTTGCTTTATGCAAATACATTCAAAACCGTACGGAAGGCCTTAAACTCAAACCATATTTCAGGCCTCCTAATTAGATAGTTTATAGGACTTTTCCTTCCCCTCTTTGGAACCACGGACTATGCTGGACCCCGTGCAAGGGTTGTGCCCAAGTGATACCGCACACTAGTAAAATCACTCACAGTACTTAGAGACAAAGGAACAGAAATCCTCACACACAAACCGAAAGCAGTATACTGGGATTTCTTCCAACTCTCCAGGCGTGATACACCAAACTTCGGGACAAACAATGAAATTCTCTTTAAAAACATCAAGAATAGCTGGGGACAGCCTTTTCATCGGGATTTGGCCTGGCAAATAGCTTATGGGCGGCTCCCGGTGAAACAGGTTAAATCTAGGTACGTACCCATTCCGTGTGATCCCTTTTGTGATGCCTGCCGGGGCGTGGAAACGGTGGAGCATTTCTTTTATTTTTGCCCACCAGCCCAACGCGTCTGGCAAAGACTGAGCACAGCACTGGGAATCCCGATGCTATCATTAGAAGAGGTCATACACTTGCAATTCCCGCCACCAGTCAACAAGACCCAAAAATTCGCCATTTTTTTAATTAACGTCTTAAAGTATCACATCTGGAAGGTACGGAAAAAATCCCAGGAACGGGACGCAAATTTAATGTACGCAGGAATAAGGAAAGGTTTCTTTTTTTACCTTCCTAAATTTCTTGCGCAAGAGAGACATCTACTAGGCGACTTTAAATTTGTGAACAAATACTGCAAACCACCGAAAATATGCTTTCTTATACAGGGACGCATCAAGCCCTGTATATTTCTTTAGTTTCTCCAAAACTCCACCTAACTCTCCCTAGGAAAAGTAACAACCACTCTGTTCTTCCTCGCCACAAAGCTTTCGCTGGCACGGTTTCCTTTACTCCAAATAAGGGGGGTAGATCTGAGAACCCAGACTGCGAGGCGGTGCTGCTCCTTGTGAGCGGCATCTCCCGGGCCAGTCTTCTACCTCATTCTATGTCCCAGTGGTACCAGGTCTGCAAGTTCCTTATTTTGTTCCCTTTCAGTTCAACTGACCGGACCTTAAGTCCTTTGATTTTTATGTAATTAAAAAAAAAAAAAAAAAAAAAGTTCTAACTGAAATTATTGTTTTCAAAACAGGTCAATGGATCTCCTTCATAGATAACTGACGAAATTATTAAGAATAAATTTATAAGTGAACTTTAGTCAAAATTTTTATGGTTAAATTTTCTTTTTTTTTTTTTAACAGATAAATTGAGAATATGTGTCACAGACCAATTAGCCATATAAGGCTAAACAGGTTGACTGAGGCCTCTTTTACCTCCTACTATCCTACTCTATCTTTCATTATTCTCCTCTCTTACTGTTTGTAATACTAGTAACATTACTGGCTTAACGGGTGAAGCAAAAGCTTTTCATATTCCCGGCTATCTTAACAGAGACTGTGAGTGGAAAGAGTTTATGAGCTATATAGCTCGCCCTGATTGGGCTAGGAGATTAATCCTCAGTGAGTGGGTTTAGGATGGCTTTAGGTCTTTTGTGCTTAGAATAGTCCGTTGCATCATAGTCAGCGGCCAGTTGGATCAGTCTGTTAGGATGCACACTTGCCTTTGAAAAGAATTTGGTTGCTATAGTCCGCATGAAGGTGTAAATATAGGGGACCTCCGTGTCGCGGTGCAGTTGGACAGTTCGGATGAACCATGGAGCGCCCAGGATCATTCTAAGACACTTGTTCTGAATGCGTTGTAATTTAATGATATTTGAGTTTGAAGTATGGCTCCAGGCCGGTGAGGCATAAGTGAGTATTGGACGAACCATCAGTTTGTATATGAGAACTTTGATTCTGGTGCTCAGTTTGCTGTTTCTGTTTATTAGCGGATAGAGCTGGGCTATGGTTTTGGATATGTTTGCACAGAGAGTCTTGATATGGGAGTTGAAAGTCAGTTTACTGTCCATTACTACACCAAGGTACTTGATCTCTGTTTTCCACTGAATTTTTGTGTTAAAGAGGAGAATATCTTCTTTGGGAAGCACTGATCTTCTCGAGAATAAGACGGCTACGCTCTTCTGAGGATTCACCTGGAGACGCCATTTGGCAAAATATTGCTCTATTTGCAGTAGGTTTTCTTGCAGTTTCTTGATGGCTAGGTGAGGCTTTAATGATCTGGCCAATATCGCTGTGTCATCAGCATAAAGAGCTTTAATTGAAGATAATGGGTTGTGTGGTATATCATGCAGGTATAAGGAGAATAGGATTGGTGCTAGTAAGGACCCTTGTGGAACTCCAGCCAAGATGTGTTTCTGTGAGGACACCACTCCACTTAGTCTCACTTGCATGCGCCTATCGCAGAGGTACGTCTTTAAGAGTTGAATGATTCCGATTAGGATACCGGATGATATAAGCTTGTATAGTAAACCATAATGCCAAACCTTGTCAAATGCACTGGCTAAGTCTAGGAAGACAGCCCCAGTGCATTGGCGCCAGTTAAAACCTGTGATGATATGTTCCACCAATCTGTGTATTTGTTGTGTAGTACTATGCAACTGTCTGAAACCAAACTGCTCCTCAGGCAGGATGTTTAACAGGAGTACAGAATCTTGAAGCCTAGTAAGAATTACCTTTTCAGCAATTTTTCCGAGATTAGAAATGAGACTGATTGGTCTGTAATTCTGTGGCAGAGTGGGATCCTTTCCAGGTTTATGAATTGGAACAACGTATGCCAATTTCCAGTAGGAAGGGAAATACTTGTAGTGAAGTATGGAGTTGATTATGTTTACCAAATGAACAATAGCTTTGCGAGGTAGAAGATTTATAACTTTGTTGGAGATGCCGTCGGGTCCAGGAGCCTTTTTATTTTTGAATTTCTGAATAATAGCATATATTTCAGCAGGTGAGGTGGGTGTGATTTGAGTAGAATGTGTGGGAGCAGACTTGAGTGAATATCTGACATTACGGTGTATCTTGTAGATATGACTAATGTCAAGGTGACTGTATGCAGGTTTGCATTGATTTTCAAGATGATTCGCTATTGCCTCAGCTTTATCAGCATCGGTGTGGATGAGACCTGAATCTGTTTGCAGAGGGGGAAGAGGTTTATTTTTGTTCTTGATCTTTCGGATAAGATTCCATACAGAGTGGCTGTCAGCGGAGATGGAGGTCAGTTTTTCTTCCCAGAGTTGAGTTCTATGAGCTGCGAGTGCATCTCTCACTGCAGAATTTAACCTATTTAAGATCCGTTTATCTTGTGGCGCCCTAGTGTTGTGGTATCTTTTTCTAGCCTTATTTTTTTCCCTAATCAGATTCATAGTATCTTCAGGCAGGTGGTTGGACTTGTGGGTGGTTGCAGGGGTAGTAACTGCTGTACAGGCTGCTGTAATCTGTTCTGTTAGATTTTTGACAGCTATGTCAATTTCCTCTTTTGATTTAATGATGGGAACAGGTCCAATATATTTCGGGAGCATCTTGGAGAGCCTTTCCCAAGGAATAAATGAGTGAGGGGGTGGGGATGATTTTTCAAGATTTCCTAATTTTAACCTTATTGGATTATGATCTGATGATAAATCATTGATTGTTATTAGATTGTATTGGAGTCTGATGTGCTGCAGTATGGCTATGTCCAATACATCGGCCCTACCATAGGTGTTGTGATGGGTGGGATCAGCTGGGCCTATTACGTGAAGGTTGTTGAAATCAGCATAATTCTGTAGTATCTGTCCATTTTTGTTAGTGGAGTGGCTATTCCAGGTAGAATGCTTGGCATTTAAATCACCTGCCACAATGGTAGGCTCTCCAGTGTCAAAGATGGCGTTCAAATCAGAAGGTAGTAGTGCTTTTTGTGGTGGATGGTATGCTGCAAAAATTTTTAATTTGCCTACTGAGCTCGTGAGAATCTCGATGCCAGTGATCTCAAGATTGGAGGTAGTAGGAATGTTTATGGAGTGATGAGAGATAAAATTTTTGATGAAAATTGCCGTGCCTCCACCTCTGTGGGTTGATCTGTCAGTTCTATACGACTGATATCCATAGATTTTGGGATTGTCAGCTGGTCTTAGATGCGTTTCATTTATTAGTAGAACATCTGGCCGATGTCTGTGGGCAAAATTTTGGAGTTCTAGGATCTTATTTCTTAAGCCGTTTGCATTCCAGGCTATTATCTCTAGGGCTTCTGGTTTTAATTTTTTACTGTTCATTAGTGAGCGCTGAAATTATAACTTGAGTATCTTTTAGAAATCTGTTAGTAGAACTTTGTGAAGGATTAGATCTGCTGAAATCTAATAGCATATTTGCCAGGGACGCAGTAATGATAGCTGTCATATTTGGGTGTGATGTTGACTGTTGTAGGGATGTCTGTTTAGGGCGGGTTACATCCACATATGTCCTGGGCTGCCAGCTTAGAGTCGTTTTTTGAGGGACCTCAGTTTTCAACAGATGGGCTTCTGAGTTTTTATTCTGTACTTTAGGAGACTG
This sequence comes from Typopeltis vanoorti, assembly GCF_054136105.1. Classification (NCBI taxonomy): domain Eukaryota; kingdom Metazoa; phylum Arthropoda; class Arachnida; order Uropygi; family Thelyphonidae; genus Typopeltis; species Typopeltis vanoorti. The sequence continues at coordinate 4,517,753 of NC_143563.1, forward strand.
TGAAGTAGCCGCAGATGTAGGCGAGCTGATGGAAGGAGAGAATGGTCCCTCTTCAGATTTCCTGTTACGTGGATTGTACAGACATCCTCTGTAGTTGGATGTGTGAGGACCGCCACAATTGGCACATTTAGCAGGGGTAGATTTTGATTTAGAACAGGTGTTGGTTGGGTGACCAACCCCACACTTCAAACATTTAAATTCGGCCCTACACATCTTCTGGGCATGCCCAAACTTTTGACATCTATGGCATTGCCCAGTAGAAGCTCTCCTCCTTAACGGTTCTACCGAGATTTTTAATCCACAGATGGTTGTCAAGTCATATATGTGTTTATAGGTTTGACTGATCTCGATCAGCACTAATGGCATTGGAGTCTTGTCCCTCCTGGTCATCCTGCTGACCTTGATAGGTGGTAAATCATTTGAGTGCAGGTCTGTGGTGATTTCATCGGTGGAGACATCCTCAGGCACGCCTCTAATCACAACCTTGAGATTTTTTTTCCGAACCGAGTGAGAAAGTATGGTACTGAATTCCTCTGGAATTTAGTTCTGCTGTTAACCTACGATAGTCTGTGACAGTTTTAGTGCGAATTTTTACACCATCTGTGATATTCTTTGCATTGTTATATGAGATCTTCAGGTTGTTCATTATGCTCTTTAGAGTCATCCATTTGTTCTTCTCACGCAGGATAATCGGGGGGATCTTTTCCCTTGCGGAGGTAGGTGAGTCTGGGGCAGAGCCATCTTCTTCCATGACATCTATAATTGGTGTTTCGGAGGTCACAGTTTTGCGCTTTTTGCTTGCGCGAACCTCCTGAAAATCAGTGTGGTCAGTACGGGAATGATCTTCAGCCGTTGTGGTTTTTTCCGTAGCGTTGTCTTGGAGTAGTTCAAGAAGTTGAACGTCGTCCGTATCAACTTCTTGGATTTCATGAACTACTACCTTACCTGGCCATTTTGTGTGTAGCAGATTTCCAATATGCTTGAAAATAGCCAGGAGCTGTTTGAAGGTGAGTTCCTCGTACGGCAGGTCTGTGGTTGGACCCACATTTTGTTCTGGATAACAGGACATGCTTTCCATTTCTGTCTACCGTATAGTGAAAACAGGTAGTTTCTAAAATAACAACTGATGTAATGAAACAATGGCGATGCTGATGGCAGTAGGCCTAGCGTATCGCCGTTGCTTCGGAAAAAAGGTTAACTTACCTACTGAATTAGTTTTTATGAGCCTATACAAGAACCAAACCGGTTGACTATATCAGTAGGACTATTCACTGTCAGTAAAAATATTTGTCGAGTTCATTAAATCACATTTTATATCAAATATCAGAATCGCGAATCAGATGTATGAGCACTAGGCAGGACGCCATCTTCAAAAATCCCTCTCTTACTGTTTGCTGACCCTCAGCATGCTTTATTCTCCAAAGTCCGATGATGAGAGACATGAACTCCCATTCGACCTTTTTTTCAGCGGCCCTGAGAGAAAGCTCCATGTTCCAGTCCTTCTTCAAACCTGTTCCAGCGGATTCCAGCAACAGTTTAGGAGAACCGAAATGAGAGCTCCGATTGAAGTCCTGCCTTGGTAAGATTCCTTTGTTCTTTTTGTGGTTTTTTTTTAGGCCTATACACGGCATGCCGCTATTTTATAGGAATAGACTATCTTTGGAAAGTCTTCTTCCTTTCTTTCGTTAAATAATGTCTTCGGTTTTACCGAGGGTAAGAACCCTCGGGTTCGAAATAGATACTGGTATTCACCAGAGGACGTTTGCGAGGGCTATTATTGACTGCATCGGGGCAGACAATATTTCCGGTTTCACCCCTTATGGGGGGGGGGGTTTCAAGTTGTATGCAAAGACGCTGCAACTAGAGAAAAACTTCTGAAAGGAGTCGAGTGCGAGGCAAAAATGTTTCAACCTTTTGAGGCAGGAAGCTTTGTCAAAAGAGTAAGAATAGATCGTTTTCCGCTTGAATACTTAGAAGAAGACAATGACATCATAACTAAAGTATTCTCGAAATGGGGAGCTGTTCGGGATATCGAAATTGGCACAGACGCTTATATAATTTTTTATTAAAACAAAAATATTTTTTAATAGATAAAATTTTTGTTCATCGCTAAAATATTTACACATATATATAGAATAGTTTTCTTCAGTATAATATTACAAAATTTTTCAACATTGGATTTCAGTTAATTTTTAATAACATTCTTTGCCTCTGTATTGTGCATTTACAACGCGTGTTCGGATATTAACAGTGCTGATTATACAGTTTTTTTTTCTTGAGTGAATTGCTAATATAATAATAATAGTTTGGGAGGCATTTCTGATTTCTTCCTCGAAGCTTTGCAGAGCTTATCTGAGGAAGATAATAGATGATAGATGGTGGTGGGTTAATGGTTATGTTCCTATATGTTTGCAAGCCAGGTGTTGATTTTAATATTCGTTGATTTTTTTTTATTAATAATAATAAATTATTACATCCTCAGGGGCTCACTTTAGTGAGTACGGGCGTGGCAAACCCGAGGTACCTGATGCTGGATCATATTATCTGTAGACTGGTCCCTCCTCTTTCTCTCTTGCTTCTGTCTTTCTTCTCTTCTTGCTCCTTCCCCCGAATGCTATTAGAGTATTCGAGGGGAATCTTTCCTATTTTGCTTGTTTGTCATTTCGTCTTGTGCTAACAGGACATTATCAAACACTCTAACATGATCAGGCCATCAAAAAATGTTCATACCTCATCGTCCGTCGCGCGGGTTACCAAGGGACGCGTTCGGGTTTTAAGCAGAGGGAGCCGTTCGAAAAATATGTTACAGGTTCCCTTAGATACCACTCCTCAGCACTCGGCTGGAGGAAAATCCATCAATGGGCCCGCTACCCGTTTGGGGAGGTGTTTAGGGGAAGTGCAAAGAAATGGTTCGGCAAAAGGACGGAAATGGCAACGACAACGGCACCAGAATATGCCTTTAGGCAACTGGAACATCTTCTCTCTGACAGGGAAGGAGTTGGAACTGGTCGATGAAGCCAACGCTAACGGCTAGACGTAGTCGGGCTTTCTTCGACCAAGAGGAGAGGCTCTGGAACTGTCGACCTGGATAAGGGGTGGAAGCTCTACTACTCTGGTGTGAGCCCGACAATGTCGGCTCAGGCTGAACTACAATGCGTCGCTGAACTGGAAGCCTGAGCGAATATATTGTGTTTCATTAAGTTTGTATGGTATTTTGGGTGCGTGTTTCTTGTTCGTAGTATGTCCTTAGAGCTCTTTTCAGGCTATTGAAGTTTGCAAGGATTTTGTGTTCAAAAGGTAATTTGTTTATCGTGTCTGGGATGTAGAAGTTTCGCGTAGCCTTTCCGTATTGATTATTGTATTTATATGTGATATAATTAGTAGTCTGAGGTCTTGTTATGCGGTATGTATTTCTGACTGTCCTGCAGTTGGCATCGAAATAATGTTTTAGCAAAGCTGCATAGTGACATAAATGTTTTGCTGTCAGTATTTTGTGTTCTGACATTGCAATGTTAATAAGGTCGTTATTTTTTGTTCCCAAAAGATCAATTTTATCATTTTGTACTGTAGCGACATTAATCTATTTAATTTGTGTGATGCACAGCAAGCATACGTTGTTATAGCGTATCTTAGTATATTTTGGCATAGTGCATTGTATATTAGTGTTTTTATGCATATGGGAACTATGTCTTTTAAACTGTAGAGTTTGTCAGTTATTGTTCGGAGTTTGTTGTGTGAATGGCTTATGTGGCTATTCCAGTTCATATCTGCATCGAAGTGAATTCCAAGTTGTCGTACTGTTTCAACCTGAGTGATTGTAGTGGTTTTGCTGTTCTGTGTGTTTTTTATGTTGGAAAGTGGATGTTGGATGGTTATATATTTGTTATCAACTGGTCGAGTCAGTGGATTTCTGAATATCATTAATTTTTTCTTTTCTGAGTTTAGGTGTATGGAGTTTTTCGTGAGCCAGTCTATGATCAGATTTATATCATGTTGCATATTTGTTTGGGCTATACTTGCGTTATTGTGGATGGATATTATTGCTGTATCGTCTGCGTATTGGAATATCTTACCTTTGAGTGGTAGCTGATTAATATCGTGCGTGTAAATGTTGAATAGAGTTGGGGAGAGTACAGCTCCCTGTGGTACTCCACAGGTTACTGGTAGCTCTCTGCTTCGGTTTGACCCGATACGTGTGATAAGCTTTCTATTTTGAACGTAGTTTGTAAACCACCTGTGAAGAGGCTCGTCTATTCCAACATGCCTCAGCTTTTCTAACGAGGTTTGATGTGTGAGTGTGTCAAATGCTTTAGTTACGAAATAATAATAATAATAATAAAATTTAGTTTTTAGTCCCACTCTTGCCAAGTGCTGAGATGATTACATTTGTTTGTGTTTGTGAATTTTGTTTATTTAGTGTAATAAAATCCATAACGCCAATATGAGGCTACTAACTCGGTACTTGGTAAAATGTCTTCATTATTTCTAATTTTTCATTATTTCTAAATTCTATTTCTTGTTCTTACTTCTTGGAGGCACTCACACTTTTCTTACATTTTAGTTTAAAAACTTCGGCTTTCCAGCGTATTAAAATTGTATTTTCTCACTGAAAATAATCCATTTGTGTAATTTCTTATAACCGCAGATTACAGCAATGATTTTACCCCCCCCCCCCTTCTTTTCTTAATAATATTATTTAGTTGAACGAAGAGACAGCTTGTACGTTTGTGAAATACCAATGTGTGTGTGTGTAACTGCACATGTGTTTGTGTAGCAACGTCAGTAGAAGGGTTCTGATTTATCTTCTTAGGCTTTTCAGAGACGAGGTTGCTTTGCACTTTAACCTTTAACCTTTGCTTTCCACTTTAAACAAATATGCAGACATTGAATTGCGAATAAAGCGAAGGAATTAAGAAAGAAAAGAGCGGAAAGTTGCTTTCTGTAATTGCATGCGGAAGATGACATCTGTCGGCAATCAGACGTAATTGAAAGTGACACACGTGGCGTGGGAGAGTTTCGATAAGAAGTTGGGAAATCGAGGGGATTCGCATGAAGAGGGTCCCCAGAACGACTCTGTTAGAACAGTCACGTCCGTTGCGAACGCGCCTCTGTGCTCGCAGCACTGTGACATCAGCCCACGTTTTGCTACGAGAAACTCACACTTTCAATCGTTCTCTCTGCAGAAGCGATGGGATGGCTTTGGAGCTCCGGCTGCGTCCTTCTCACTGCCCTTGTGGTTTTGAGGGCGCAGATTACGACGGTCACAACCACAACCACTACGACAACGAAAAGAACCGTCTACTTGACTGATGACAAGAAGACCAAAAACGGCATCATTGCGCGGAAGGCTGGCCTAGGTAAGTACGAGAGAACAAGTCTTATTTTTGCTTTAAAAAATTATGTGACACATCGTTGTCTATTTATTCAGCGATGATATCGTTTTTGGAAAAACGGACTCCTAAAAATGATTATTCTGGGTGGACTAATTTTGATGAAATTTAGTTTTCGAGATCTTTATTATCCTAATTTTCAAAAAAAAAAAAAAAAAGACTTGACAGAATTTACATTGCAGCGCCTCATCTGACTAATCTGTCGTAATTTACAGCGGGAATTCAATTTCCTGGCTCGGAATCGGATCCTGACAGCATGTCGATAGGAGCTCTGTGCACCACTCGGACTGGTGAAGTAGGGACGTGTCTGCAACCCGCTCAGTGTCCCGAGGAGATGTCCTCGTGGTCCACTCTGTCCGTGTGCTACTGGGAAGACGTGGCGCCCGTGTTGTGTTGCAGTTCTACCACCGAGTCCCGAAACGGGGGTCTCGGCTCCACTTCCTCTCCCGTAACAGCGTCCAACGATTTTAGTGAGCTTCTTCTGCAAGGTACGTTGGTGCTACGAAGTCGCAAATGAATTTAGTTCGCTCGTTTTCTTAAAATGTTTCGCGCTGTGTTAATGACCCCAGTCTTCGCCGTTTGCAGGATGCGGCACGAGGACGATGCCAGGAATGCCGATGGTCGCTCGCAGCGCTGTCCCGCCGTCTTTTCCTCTTCCCAGAGGGGATCCTCTTGCGGCTACGAGAAGTCACCTCATTGCCGGTGGGGTGGAGGCCGAACCCGGATCTTGGCCGTGGATGGTAAGTCGGGAATTTTTTTTTCTTTCTTAATTTCCTTTCGTATGTAATAAGATTTGTTTCTTGGGTAATTGCATTTTCCTCTTTATACTTAATTGTAAGTTTGAACACCTTTTCCTCCCTTAACTGGACCTAATCTAACTTGTTTGAAACTGAATTTTTTTCCCTTTCGTTCAATACTGTTCAGGGAAGGCCTTAACTTATTTCTGCGGCTTTCTCAAGTTGAATTATTTCATCCATCCGAGGAGAATTGGATGAAAAACAACCCTGGAAATGACTTTTGAAGCGTGACATAAAGTCGGTTCCCTCGCTCATCCTCCTCCTCCTCTCATTGCAGGCTGCCATCTTCCGGTTGAACCATGGAAGGGAGTCTTTCTGGTGTGGCGGAAGCATCGTCAGCGACAGGTTCATCTTGACTGCGGCTCACTGCTTTGGCTCCACTTCCCCACCCCCCCCCCCCCCCACCCCCCCCCCCCCCCACCCCCCCCCCCCCCCACCCCCCCCCCCCCCCACCCCCCCCCCCCCCCACCCCCCCCCCCCCCCACCCCCCCCCCCCCCCACCCCCCCCCCCCCCCACCCCCCCCCCCCCCCACCCCCCCCCCCCCCCACCCCCCCCCCCCCCCACCCCCCCCCCCCCCCACCCCCCCCCCCCCCCACCCCCCCCCCCCCCCACCCCCCCCCCCCCCCACCCCCCCCCCCCCCCACCCCCCCCCCCCCCCACCCCCCCCCCCCCCCACCCCCCCCCCCCCCCACCCCCCCCCCCCCCCACCCCCCCCCCCCCCCACCCCCCCCCCCCCCCACCCCCCCCCCCCCCCACCCCCCCCCCCCCCCACCCCCCCCCCCCCCCACCCCCCCCCCCCCCCACCCCCCCCCCCCCCCACCCCCCCCCCCCCCCACCCCCCCCCCCCCCCACCCCCCCCCCCCCCCACCCCCCCCCCCCCCATGGGGGGGGGGGCTAGGGGATTTCTGCACTTCATGTACACAAAGGCCAGGAGTATTCGGAATAAGAAGGCTGTTAACCAATCTTGAGTGGGGTGATGGATGAATAATAAAGAACCGAAACTCTGCTTGGGAGACCAAACATTAAATATTTCAAAACATAGCATAGAGAGTGAGTTTAAAAGTGATACCGTTGATAATGAAAGTAAAAGTACAAGAGAATGGTTTGACTGATAAAAAAAACAACTGAAGAATTAGCTGCAATGAGGGAAATAGCGCGGTTGCGCGGTAAACTTGATGCATAAGAGACGAAGTGGCAGCTGGAGCGATTACAGAAATGTCTACCGAGTGGATCAGCTAACAAAAAGAAGCAAGTGTGTGATAAGATAAATGAGAACATGATCGGAAGTGAAAGAAATATTCAGGAGCGAGTGTTATATGGTGATTCAATAGTAAAAGGTAATAGATGAGAGTTTGACAAAATCGTGCTTTCCGTGTGCAAAAATTAATAATGCAAGTGAGGCTATTAGAGCACAGAAGCATAGTGTGAAAGAAATGATAGTAGTGGCCGGAACGAATGATTTGAAAGGCGAAAAATTTGCTATGAGAGAGGACTTGAAAGAATTACTAGCGGTAGCAAAAGGAAAGCGTGGGAAAGTTCAGATAGTCTGTTGTCGCGGTATGACAGAGTAGAGTTGAGAAGGAGGGCCGTAATTGAGAATGACTCTATGCATAGGTTAAGCAGGAGGAGTGGCGTGGAGTTTGTGATGTGTGGAGTGAATTTGACGGGCGAAAGGACTTATATAAGAAGGATGGTTTGCATCTGAATGGATTTGGTGTTCGGAGACTGGAAAAATGTTTGCTGAATGAAGTGAAACCGGATGTGCAGAGTCAGGGAAACTAGAGCTTTTAGGGAGGGGGTGTGGATGCTGTTAAGTGGACATGCGGACATCGGTGAGGCAGTTGAGTGTAAGAATGTGTATAATATGCCTGAGTTAGGACAAAGAATAACAAAGCAAAATGGGATACTTAGTATAAGGCGTCAAAATAGGGGTAGGGCTAGGGAATTTCTGCAATTTATGTACACAAAGGCCAGGAATGTTTGGCCTTGGTTAGTTCTTCCTGGCCACAGGTTATTGGCATTAGTGAGCCATGGCTAACAGAAGATTATATAGTTAGTGGGATAGAACGTGAGGAGTATAGTATGTTCAGGAAAGACAGAGAGAAAAGAATGGTAGGAGGAGCGTTATTGATGATAACTGATGAACAGCACCCAAAGAGAATAGAAGTTCAACTTCGGGACAGTGAAAATAGCACATTTGAGGCTATCTGGTGTGAGATTGAGGTCAGCAGAACAAAATTTATGCATATCTCTTCTCGTGTGTTCGACTGTATGGATAGGGTTATGTTTTATGCCAATAAGAGGTCTAGGTACTGTTCTGCGTTGTTATTTATGTTCCTAATATTTATATTCATGTCTCCTATTATTATCAAGTAATCTAAGGCCCCTGCTTCCGTGGCTGGAAGCCATCTGTTTAGATCTTCTAAGAATTTTGTGGTGCTTAAGTTGGCTGGTATATTGCGTTTAATATCAAGTTTTCTTGTTTGATGTTTTTAATTTCGATGCATATATTTTCTGCGTATTCTAATTTATAATTTATTTCCGTTACTCCTAGTTTATGTTTGGTAAATATTATTATTCCACCGTCTCGTTTTGTTTGTCTGCAGTGTTTGTTTTGTTGGAAGTGTGGCATTTGGTAGGTGGATGCCTCTTCGTTTGTCGTAGATACTTCAGTCAGTATTAAAATGTATATTTCGTCTATATCTTCCATCAGATAAGTTGGCAGGGCCAGCCAGTGTTTTTGAATGCTTCTGATGTTGATGTGGAGAATAGATAGTCCTTTTTTGGGGATTGTCACTTGTTTCCATTCTGTTATTGATTTCAGAATGTGCCAATTATCATGTTCCGGGGTGATTACGTCTGCTTGATGGTCTGCATTCATGTTGGTTGGTGTGCTGTTCCTTCCTTACGAGTTGTCAATATTCCTTTCAATGTGGCAGTCTGTTCAGGTCTTCTACGGATTTCATTTCGATTGGTTTTGCGTCTTGTGTCTTTCTAAGGAATATTTTGCTGTCTTTTATCCATATCAACTGGTAATTGTTTTCTGTTTTTAATTTCCTTGCTAGGTAGAATAGTTTCTGATAACATGGCGTTAAGTATTCGGACAAGTATATTAGGGTATTGTCGTGGTCTTCTTTCATATTCTTGACTATTGGTTTTTTAATCCTGCTATTAATAATAATAATAATAATAATAATAATAATAATAATAATAATAATAATAATAATAATAATAATAATAATAATAATAATAATAATAATAAAAAATATATGAGCTAAGTATGCCAATTATGAGCTAAGTAGACGAGCGATTATAATGAATGGCATGATTGCAAGAATGTGCAAAAAAAAAGAGGTCTGGAATTTGGTGATGTCTGGAGTGTGTTTGAAGGCAAAAGACAACTGTATGCAAAAGATGGGTTACATCTGAACTTTGAGGGTCATAAGCGTTTGAGGAATTTACTGTTTTCTAAGCAAGTGGAAGTAATTTGGCAGAGAAACTAAAAGGTTAAGTGTAAGACAGAGCAACTTATGCAGTGCATGTGTTTGTTGATCCTTTTTCATGGAATAATTTTAAAAATAGAATGGATAAAAATTGCATGTGGCTATTGTGAATACTAAAATTAATAGAATGAATATCAGTTCTAAAGCTGGTATAAGAAGTAACGGGAATCTACAGTTTTTGTACGCTAATTCAAGAAGCATCCGAAATAAGAAGGAGGTATTTTTGGCATTAGTCAGTGCAATTTCACCAAAAGTTGTAGGCATTAGTGAAACTTGGCTGTCAGCAGAAGATCTGGTCTTTGGAATTGAATGTGATGGGTGCAGTATTTTCAGGGAGGATAGAGAAGATAGAACAGGGATAGGAGTATTGTGGATGGTAGCTGATGAGTTGCAGTCAAAACAGTAGTATGTCAAGATGATAGACGTGTGAATGATAGTTCATTTGAGGCAGTCTGATGTGAAATAGTAAGCAACGCAACCAAATATACATTTGGTTGTTGCTATAGGCTAGGGGGTGCAAAGGGTGATGTTGAATTCATGCATCAGCAAATTAGTGTAATGAGTGCATGGAAATTAGTAATTATTATGGGGATTTTAATTATGGTGATATAGATTGAAAAGAGGAAATATCACGTGGCAAAAAGGAAATGGAATTCATACACCTTCTAAGAGACAATTAGCTGAAATAGCACATAACTGAAGGGACTCGTGGTGTGTGTTGGATCTGGTCATAGGTTCAGAGGGCATAAGAAAGGGGTCCTTATTACCTCCAATTGGTGAGCGTGATAATGTAGTATTGACTTGGGAGGTTGCAAAATTTGTGGATTTCTCTCTTAAGGGGTATTCGGAACTGCGGGTTAAGTAACTATAACAAGCTTAGGAGTGAGCTTACTGCCGTCCCATGACAGAAAATATTGCAGGGGAAAGATGTTAGCAGTGCATGGCATATATTTTGCAGGTATCTGAGGGAGGCAAAATCAGAATATATTCCCAAGGTTAGGAAGATTAACAAGGTGGGCGTTAGATGGATGAGTAGTAGTATCAGACTTGATCTACAAAAAAAGAAAACGTTATGGGGAATTTACAAGGAGAAAGATGGTCAGTACACGCATGAGCTTAGCTAAGGGGATCGTGGGTAATTCCAAAGAGTTCTTTCGCTACGTGGCAAGTAAAAGAAAGAATGACTTTGGAAGGATAACTTTAGTGGGTGCCGATGGTATCGAGGTGACCAAATTAGATGTAATAGTAGAGTTACTGAGTGAGCACTTTTCCAAAGTCTATCACCCAAGTTAATGAAGCAGAGGTACATAGAATATTGCAGAATTTAAACGCAAACACTGCTTTTGGTTTAGACTGAATATCAGCTCGGGTGTTACGCGAATGTGCAAAGGAATTGTCATCTCCTCTTACTTGGTTATTTAACTTGAGTTTGAACTCTGATATGGTCCATAGGGAGTGGAAGGAAGACAAAGGAGTTCCTTTGCATATAGGATGCTTCAAGACTGCGGTTGTAAATTATAGACCAATTACCATCTCGAGAGTTGTGGTAAAAGTACTGAAAAGTTGGTTAGGGTCAGAATTCGGGATTGGGTGGATCAGAATATGATACTCTATAGGGGCCAACATGGTTTTGTTAAAGGTCGGTCCTGCCTTAGCAATTTATTAACTTTTTATAATAGAATGACATCTGAGTTGCACAAGGGAAATGGCTACATAGTGATACTTCTGGATTTTGCAAAGTCTTTTGACAGGATACCTCATGGAATACTGTTGCGCAAATTAGAACAAATGGGGATGGATACTAAACTGGTGTTATAGATAAGAGAATGGCTTATGGAGAGATACCAGAAAGTAGTGTGTGGAGGAGCAGAGTCCATGATGAAGCAGGTGACCAGTGGTGTGACTCAGGGCTCTGTGCTTGTGCCGTAATTTTTTAATTTGTACATAAATGATAAAAAAGGAAATGACTTGAAGTGAGATATTCAGTTGTCTGCTGACGATGCAAAGTTGGGAAGCGCAATTCGAAATCAAACCGATGTTGAGAGTTTGCAGGATGATTGAAATAAGCTGGAAAAATTGGCAAAAGGTAATGGATGTCAGTTTAACGTGGAAAAGTGTAAAGTTATGCATTTTGGGGTTAAAAGATTACCAGCTGTGTACCACATTGATGAAACGGTACACCAAGAGATTAATGAGGCCAGAGACTTGGGGGTATTAGTAGATAGGGAGTTGAAGTTCAGAGGATACATTGCTAATATGTCCAAGATAGCACATAGGATTACTTGATTATTGGACAACACACTAACATCCAGAGATAAAGAGGTTATTATTCCTCTTTATAAGACGTTGATACTTCAACATTTGGATTACTGTGCTCAAGTTTGGTCGCCTGGATTCCTTGTAGATGAGGAATTGGTGGAGAGGGCTCAGAGGAGAGTGACCAAGTTGTAGAGTAGTGAAAGGAATTCTTCCTACATTGATAGATTGAGAGCTTGTGGATTACAGAGGTTGGTTGATAGGCGGAAAAGAGGAGATATGATAGAAACATTTAAATCACTTAAAGATTTTTATATGATTGATGCAAGGGAAATATTTCAGCTCTGTGATAGTCATTGAAGAACAAGAGGTCATCCCTGGAAATTAAGGAAAAGTGATTAATAAGGGTGTGAGAACAAGGTTGTTTGCTTGTAGAGTGGAGAATGAATGGAATACATTGACTAACTCAGTTGTGAGTTCTTCGTCTGTATATGAGTTCAAGAAGAGATGTGATAGATATTGTTTTCATAGTTTGGGTCTCCGCGATGAGAGATACCCATATAATAATGATAATAATAATAATAATAATAATAATTTTTTTCAGCTGCGCTAGAAGGGCAAAATGTTTTTATTATTTAGAACTATGAAAGTAATTTCGTACATTTTACTAATTTCAAATACTTTGATCTTATATAAAAGTCGTTTACTCTTTTTATAAACTAATTCCTTACATGAGCACCTCAATTCAAAGAAATTATGGATCTTTTGACTCAAAATGACTAAAATTTCTTTCTCCCTTGAGAAAACCAACCACAGCTTATTGAAGGTCGACATATTATTATTATTTTATTCACGTAATTTTCCCCATGGGGCTTGCGACTTGCAGGCACGGGCATGGCTAACCCGGGGTCTCAGAGCTAAGTATGATCTATTTCAAAGCTTTTGGTCATACTTTTCTCTAACTCTTCCACTTCCTGCTTCTACCCTCATACTAACATTCTTCCTAATGAGGATTCTTTACTTAAAACTTTCTGTCTGTCTATTTTCTTGCTTATTAACCTCAGGAGGAGGTCCTCCATTCTCCCTGAAGCTATTAGAGTACTTGAGGGCTAGGGGTGTTTCCTCCTCTTTCAACTAACCACTAATAGTTATAATAGTGGGAAGCAGCGCTACTTGTATTAACCTCCTGTAGCGTGAATATTACAATACTGAGATGTAGAAGGCAAGGGGAAACCACCACATTACATTCCCAAGTAAAAGCAGCAATGGAAGTTAAAAATGAAATCAAGATTGGCGATGGACCCTTCAATGAAGGAGTCGTGCTCATCAGGAGAAGTAACCGGGCTTCTCATGTAGACAGCCAATGAAATCCTGGTACTTATTCAAAAATGAAGACAAGAAATAAGCTGAATATTGGAACATGGAATGCAAGAACACTGCTAAAACCAGGTAAAATAGAAAATGTGAAAAAAGAAATGGAAAGACTTGAATTAGATATTCTGGGCATTAGTGAGACGAGATGGGAGGGACAGGGCGATTTCTGGAGGGAGAATTTCGGATAATATATTCAGGACAAAAGAAGGGGGAGTCAGGTGTTGCAATAATGCTTCATAAAAAAGTTGGAAAGGTAATCACTACAATAATTAACCATAGTGACAGAATCATGGCGATAAGCATTCAAAATGAACCAGTAGACAATATTATAATGGTCTACATGTCAACATCACAACATAGCGATGAAAAAATAGAAGAAATTTATGAACAAATAGAAGAAATCTGAAGCAGCTTTAAAGACAGAGACAATACAATAATAATGGGAGATTGGAATGCTATAGTGGGAGAAGAGAGCAATGATAATGTTTCAGGAAGATTTGGTCTTGGACGTAGGAATGAAAGAGGAAAGCAATTAATTGAATTTTGTACACAAAAACAGTTAGTTATAGCAAATACACTATTTCAAGTACCAAAAAGAAGAAGATACACCTGGAAAGCACCTGGGGATTCAAATAGATATCAAATAGATTATATATTGGTCAAGAAAATATACAGAAACCAAATAAAACATTGCAAAAACTATCCAGGTGCCGACATTAGTAGTGATCATAACCTTGTCTTAATGAAAACAGAACTGAAACATAGGAAACAAATCCAAAGATACGAACCAATAAGATGGAACCTTGAAAAATTAAAGAGTAAAGAAGTAAAGAGAGGATACCAAGATGCAACTGATCATAACATTCCAGAAAACATAAATAGTCAGAATAATATTAAAAACCAATGGAATATGATTAAAGAGTTAATTACAAATTCATCAAATCAATTATTGAAAGATGAAATACTTGGCCTTATGGATGAAAGATGAAAATAGATGAAAAATGCTGTTAAAGAAGATGTGGCCAAATACAAATATCTTAAAAATCAAATTACAAGAAAATGTAGACAAGCCAAAAAAAGAATACCTTGAAGAACAGTATAATAACATAGATGAATTATTAAAAAAAAAAAACATAGAGAAAGCCTATAAAGAAATTAACAAACTGACTTTCAACTTTAATAAGAACAGCAAAAACAAAGCCATCAGAGATGAAAATGGAAAATTACTAATAGAATCTCAGATATATTAATGGAATGGAAGAAGTATCTTGAAAATCTTTATAATGGCGACGAATATCAGCATAGAAAATCAAAATGAAGATAATCTAGGACCCCCAATAATGCGAGAAGAATTTGATAAAGCACTGTGAGTAATGAGTAATGGAAAAAGTCCAGGTGTAGACAAAATCTAGGTGATGAGACAAAAACCTTACTCTATCAATTAATAGCCCATATTAATTGATATTGGTATTATGAAATCAACCATAATACCAATACCAAAAAAGGATAATGCAAACAAATGCAGCCAATTTAGAACAATAGCTTTAATCCCACATGTTAGCAAAATTCTGCTCAAAATTATTCAAAATAGAATTTATTCAAAAATAGATTGTCTATTGGATGAAGACCAATTTGGATTCAAAAAGAATAAAGGAACAAGAGAGGCAATTCTCTGTTTAAGAACAATAATAGAGAGAAGATTAGACCTTAGTCAAAATACTTACATTTGCTTCTTTTATTTAGAGAAAGCGTTTGATAAAGTAAACCAGCAAATACTCCTAAACTGTCTAACTTATATCCGCATAGATTTGAGGGATAGGAAAATAATTTATCAACTTTGCAAAAATCAAAATGGACAAATTAAAATCAATGATAAGGAGAAAATAATAAATATCAGCAGTGGAGTAAGACAAGGATGTATACGTTCACCACTTTTTCTTTAATTTATATATTGAAAAGGCCATTCAGGAAACTAAAGATAAAATAAATAATGGCATAAAGATAAATGGTGAGCAAGTCATGTGTATAAGATTTGCTGATGACATAGCCCTTGTAGCAGAAAACAGAAGAACGTTAAAAACAATGCTAGAATTACTAAATAATAACCTTGAAAAATATAAAATGAAAATCAACACAGATAAGACTAAAATCATTGTTATAGGCAAAATCCCTATCAACACAGAGCATATAGACATCAGCGGGGAACAAATAAAACAAGTGAAAAGCTTTAAATATTTAGGAAGCCTAATAACAGAAGATGGAAGAACAAGAGAAGACATAAGATCAAGAATAATCTTGATGGATGTGAATGTATGGATGTCAAACCTAGATTCTAGGCAGAGAAGATGTGAGAAGATTGGAGGCTTTTGAAATGCGGTGCTGGCGTAGCATGAACAAAATAAAATGGACAGGGGAAAAATCAAACTAACAAGACCTGAGAGAGATAAACGAAACAAGAACTCTAATAAAATCTATCAAAATTAGAAGGGATAGGTGATTTGGACATATACTTCGACATGATGGACTTGTGAAAAGAATAACTGAAGGCAAAATAGAAGGGGAAAGAAGAAGAGGCACAGACCAAGGAAAAGATTTCTTGACCAAGTCAAAGACAGCACGGGTTTGCAGAGTTACCAGGAGGTTAAGAAGAAAGCCAATGACATGGCGGAATGGAGGAAATTGCTGCTGAGCTACCAGTCCCAAGACTGATGCAACTGATGATGATGATTCATATAATGGATACACAGTCAAAAAAACATATCATATAAATAAAAATTTGACTGGTGACTTAGAACAATTCAGATTCTAACCAAGAATCTAAGAATAGTCCGTCAGGGTCGTAAAATATGGACTGTTCCAAGTAATGCTGTTTTTTAGGTCATATGGGGTCACTTCATTGACTTTTAATTGCTCTAAATAGTTGGACAGCTTCTTTGAAGTTGCACCAAGTGCACCGATAACTATTGGGATGACTTTGGTGTGTTTAAGCCACAGTCGGCCAACTTCGATTTGCCAGATCTCGATATTTAGTAATTTTTCCAGTTCTTTGTTGTTAATTTTGTTATCACTGGGTGTGCTGCAATATCGATAATCCAAACCTGTCGATGTTCGATAATTGTAATGTCAGGTCTATTGTGTTCGAAATGCCGATCAGATTGTATTCGAAAGTCCCAGAGAATTTTTGCTGTTTCGTTTTCCAATACAGTCTCTATTTTATGCTGCCACCAGTTATCAGAAGTAGGAAAGCCATATTTTGTTGCATACATGCCAATGAACAATTTTAGCCACTTGATGATGGCGGTATTTATAGTCAGTTTGAGCTATTTTGCTGCAGGCACTGATTAGATGTTCTACAGTCTCATCTTTCTAATCGCATAATCTGCATTTGCTGTTATTATTGATGTTGAAATTTTTTGCTTCGATTGCATTAGTTTGTAATGCCTGTTCTTGAGCTGCTAGAATAAATCCTTCTGTTTCTTTTTTAATGTATCCGTGTTGAAGCCATTCCCATGTCTTGTTTACATCAGTTTTTGCCCTCAGTATCTCGAAGAAATTGGCCATGCAAGCGTTTATTTTTCCAGCGCACGTATCGCATATTTTGTTGTTCCTTTTTTGTAATCGGATGTTTCCTGTTGCTTTTAGAAGGCCCTCTTGTGTAATTGCTTGAAGTATTGGCTCAGAGCTGTCGTCGATGTAATTTCTTAAACCAATTTCTTCTTCTTCCACGGCCTGTCTTACTTGCAGCAGACCCCGTCCATCTATTCTCCTCGGTAGGTACAACCGGTCAACATCACTTCGTGGATGTAATGCATGATGCATAGTCATTAGTTTTCTAGATTTGCGGACTAGTTTGTCTAGGTCTTCTTTTTTCCAGTTTATTATGCCAGCTGTGTGTCGGATCACTGGTATAGCCCAAGAATTCATTGCTCTAATTGTGTTTAATCCATTTAGTTTTGTTTTCAGAATATTTCTAACTCTTTTAATGTATTCTGATGCTGCCTGTTGTTTAACTCTCGAGTGGAGAATACCATTGGCTTCTAATATTCCTAGGTACTTATAGTGTTCGTCAGCTGAAATTGCTTTTATATGTTTCTGTTGATCAAAATTAAAATCGCTAGTGTCATTAATTTTTCCTCGTTTAATAGATAAAATTGCGCATTTATCTAAACCAAATTCCATTTTGATGTCCAGACTGAAAATACGAACTGTGTTCAATAAAGAATCTTTTTTCTGGGCCGATTTGCCATATAGCTTCACGTCATCCATATACAACAGATGGATAATTTTAATATTACATTTAGGAATTTAATATCCAAGTTTTGTTTTCTTCAGAATCATAGACAAAGGTATCAAAGAAATGTTGAAGAGCAATGGGGACAAGGACTCACCTTGGAAAATTCCACGTTTAATGCTGATATATCCAAATCCTTCATTATTCACTATTAAAGTTGTTTTCCATGATTTCATAGCAGTAGCCAGAAACGAACATATGTTTTTGCTAATTCCAAATATTTTTAGTGATTTTAGGATCCAGGAGGGTGGGAGGGAATCGAATGCTTTCTTGTAATCTATCCATGCCATGTTTAAATTAGTTTTTCATCTTTTTGAGTTTCTGAGAATAATTTTATTAATAAGATCTGGTCTTTTGTTCGTCTAGATTTTTGAAAATTGCCTTTTTGTTCAATCGGATAAATCTGATTATCTGATAAGTAGTGGTATATGGAATTTGCTATGATTGCAGTGAACAGCTTAAGCATAGTTGGTAGGCATGTTATTAGACGATAGTTACTAGGGTCTGCATCCTTATCCTTATATTTAATGAAGAGAAAAGTGCGCCCAGATATCATCCAGTCTTCCACTGAGCCTGACTGCAAAAAATAATTAAATTGTTCTGCCATTCGATCACGTAGACAGGTTAGATGTTTTAACCAAAATCTATGTAATTCGTCTTTGCCATGTGCACTCCAGTTTTTTTAATTTTCTAGCTTGAGCACTGACCATTTCTTTAGTGATAATAACATTTTGCATTTGTTTTTGTTTCATTTCTGATTCTATTTCTTTAATCCATGAGGCATCTTTATTGTGTTCAATAGGATTATCCCAGATTGATTTCCACAATTTGAGTGTTTCTTCTTTTCCGGGTGAATGATGGTTTGCATTTGTATTTCTCTGGAGAGACTGAAAGAACTGACGTTGGTTCTGTCGAAATTGCATATTTTGTACATATTGGTTTATTCTTGCTTCATATATTTTAATTTTCTGTGAAGTCGCTGCAATTCTTTGTTTTAGCTCTTCGGTAACTTCAGCAATTATTTTGTTCGCAAATTACATGTGTTAATCAGTTTGTTTTTCGTGTTATTATTTTTCAGCCATCCTTCTTTAAAACTCTTTAAGTTGCTTAGATCAGCTCGAAGCCTGTTAACCTTTCGTTCTAGCCGGATTTTCCATGATGCAGATTGTTTCATCCTCTGCTTTTGCTCTTTCGGTTTGCAACCAAGCTTCACTGAAATGATATAGGCTGTGCTAAAAGGAGCTGATTTGTTTCCTTTATACTGTTGGTTGTGATGGTTTCAATTACAGCATTTGCGTCTAAGAGGAGCTGTTTTAGCTTAGATTGTTGTAAAGCTTTTAATGATGGTAGTCTTATACGGTCATTTATGGAGTTCATGTGTTCCAATATCCCTGACTTCATTTTACACTGCCCTTCTGTCAAAACATTCTGAGGTATGTCGTCAGCTTGGTGTTTACTGAGTTGAATTCCAAAGTTTGATGTAGCTACCTCCTGATGATTTTCTGTTACTGGAGTTGTTGGTTTATTTCGTAACTCTCGCAGCTCAAGTTCAGTAAATATTTTGTTACGGAAAATGAAATTCTTTTAGTCCATAAGTCTTTGTTCTGTTATTGCAGATTGTGGGAATTTTTGTTTCCAAATTCAATGCATACACTTTCTGAAACCTCGTTTTTCTAGTGTTGATTTGTAAAAACATTTCATAATTTCTCTGTTTTCTTCTACAGTCCATTTTTTACGTTTCGTTTCTTCCAGTTTCGCTTTTCGGCTTCCTGCCCTGATTGCCCAGCAAGGAGAAGTGGGTCCTGTAGCTCACTTGTGGCCTGATGCCTAGGATCCCCAACATCTGACGCAGTCCTTGATGGCCCGGGCGTCGAATGATCCGGTATGGATCTTTTCTTCCTTTTCACCATTAAGATGGGGGACGAAACACTTAGTCTGGCTCCTCAGTTGAGACCTGTCTGACAAGGGTGCCCCTGTTGACAGCTATGCAACCGCCAGAATAGCTCTCAACATCACTGAAGCAAGCAAGCACCACCACCACGACAAGGCCGTGTTCCTTCGGGGGATTATTATTATTATTATTATTATTATTAAAAATCGAACTCTGGAAGATATACCAACAAAGTTAAGATACCATTAACACTAATATACACATCACAAATCACCAGCATCCAATGCCCACATCCCATACATAAACAGTAGCAACTACATAAATAGTGAAGGCTAAATCCCACTCTCTTCATAAAAGCTAATCCAAGCTTCGAAGTAGGTGGGATCAACTTGCCTCACTCATCTACAAGTAATCCTTATAAACAAATGCAGAAATTTGTTTGTATAATCACTCTTTCTCAAACTTTGAAAAAAAATTATACAAAAATTCTGTATAATCTTCATTGTTAATACTGGAAGAACATGTGTTGTCAATACATAATATAAAGGCAAAAAAGGATTATTAAAAATTTTAATTGAAATCCAATGTAGAAATTGCAGCACTTAGTGCTGACCTCTGTAAAATTATAAGGTGCAATGTCACTCAAGATGTTTATTGTATGTATAAATATTTTAGCAATCAATAAATTATCATTAAAATTATTATTTTTATTATTATTACGGGTACTCCAAAGAGTCCTTAGACTCATCGAGGGAGGCCCTAAACATTATATCAAGAACAACTATTCAACATCTACACAGTATCTATCATACTTGGCTTTGAACTCATTCACAATCATGGCACCGACAACAGATTCTAGCAGCTTATTCCACTCATTCACCACTCTCCAAGTAAAAAACCTAGCTCTAACACCCTTGCTAACTACGCTCTTGCTCAGTTTCCATGGATGGCCCATAGTTCTCCCATCACTTGACCTGTTCTGAAAATTTTCTTCTTAATGAATCTTGTAAAAACCCTTCAGTAATTTGAATGTCTCAACCATATCACCCTTTTTCCGCCTATCCAATTTCTATAACCCACAGATCTTCAACCTGTTCTCGTAATGTTCATTCCATAGACCAGCGATCATCTTGGTCACTCGCCTCTGGATCCTCTCTACCTCCTTCCCCATCAAGAAGAAACCCGGGAGCCCAGATCTGGGCACAGTAGGCAAGATGGGTCTTATCAAGGCTCGATAAAGAGGAACAATAACTTGCTTGTCTCTGCTCGTCAAAGTATTCTTCAGTAACCAAGTGATCTGATGATCCGATTTAGCCACTTTTGCTATGTGCCCCCTAGACTTCGACTCCCTATCCACCAACAATCCCGAATCTCTGGCTTCGTCAACCTCCTGGAGTACAGCTCCATCCATGTAATATACTGCTGCTAATTTTTTCACCCTAAAATGCATAACCTTACACTTTGCTACATTAAACTGACATCCATTCTCATTAACCCAGATTGCCAATCTATCCAAATCATCCTGCATAATTTTGACATCCTGTGCACTCGCTATTGCTCTACCCAACTTTGCATCATCGGCAAATAAATGAACAGTTCCTCTCAGATCCTTTCCTATATCGTTAATGAACAAATTGAATAGCAGTTGTCCATGAACAGAACCCTGCGGCACATCACTAGTCACAGGCCTTCTTTTGGACTCCACTCCTGAATAAACTACTCTCTGATATCTCTCCATCCACCACCCTCCTATTCATCTCACCAACCCTATATCCATCCCCATCTGCAGCACTTTACTGATTAGAATTCCATGTGATATCCTGTCAATGGAGTTAGAAAAGTCTAGCAGTATCACTGCAAATCCATTACCCTTGTCCAGTTCAGCCGTCACTGTGTTATAGAACGTGAGCAAGTTACTGAGGCATGATCTACCCTCCACAAAACCATGTTGTCCCCCATACAGTATCCCATTTTCATCTATCCATTCCTGTATTTTGCTCTTGACTAATATCTCCAAAACCTTCACAATGATTCCTGATATGCTGATCGGCTGGTAATTTGCAACAGCAGTCTTGGAACCTCCTTTATGCAATGGAATTATTTCCCCCTCTTTTGACCCCCTCGGGACTAACCCAGAGCTGAGACTTAAATTAAACAATATGGTCAAAGCAAATGACAGTTCCTTTGCCGCTTCACGTAAGACTCGAGCTGGAATACCATCTCACATATGTATTTACATTAAGGTTCTGTAATATACTATTCACCTCCATTTCATTCACTTCAATTCCTGTATCAGCCATTCGTTCTCTCATTCCTGCAATATCACAGCCTGGATGTACACTTTTGCAAAGTGTTCGCTTAGTGATTCTACTATTTCATCTGATTCAGTTACCTCCCTGCCATCGGCATTCCTTAGAATCATTTTGCCGTGTATGTTTTTTCTTTTACTTGCAGCATATCGAAAGAACTGTTTGGGATTCTCTTTAGCTTGCATTGCTAATTTACTTTCATAATCTGCTTTTTCTTTTCTTACCACACTAGTTATCCATCTTGCCTGTGCTTTGTACTGTTCGTGTGCCTGCAGGTCACCTTTCCCCTTAAATTTCATCCACAATTGTTTCTGTTTTTTGCAGCTCAAGCTTAATGGTGTTTTTCATCCATTTTACTCCCACTTGATTTACTTTTCGGACTCTAGGTATGTAGTCAGCCATTGCCTCCCTCAAACGCCTTAACCACTTCCCATGCACTATCAACATCCAACCCTTGCAGTTTAACGTGCCATAGCACTGATCCAAGCAATCTGCAAAGCTCCTCATACTTACCATCCCAGTAATTCCACATGATGTACCGTGTAATTGAAATGTACCCTTAATTGAAAATTCCACACATTTGGCCATTTCCCAGGCCAAGACCTTATGATTACTCTCACCAATTGGTGGCATCGTGGTCATATTCATAATAGTCAATTTCTCAGATGCAATTACAAGGTCAAGCACTCTCGATCCCTAGTATATTCCATTACATGCTGTTTCAGGTAGGTATCCCTTAGTAACTGCATAAAATTCATCTCCTTCCCATTTGTCCTCTCCTCCCTCCAATCAATGTTACCATAGTTGAAATCAAAAATAAATAAATAAATAAATAAAATCAGCTAATGCCTTGAAATCCCCATAATAATTACCTGTCCCCACTCATTGAGCCTATTTTCGTATGCATACTGTCTCCATCATATATTCCATCTCCTGGTCTATAGCAGCACGATCATATAAATATAAGGGCCCCTTCAAACAGCTACACAGCAGCCATCATAACATGCAAACTGGTAGACCATTATTTCACAGCATTGCAGTTACACACTGAACCGGAACCCATAAAAATCACTGAGCCTACAAAACAGTATTATAGCATTCTAAACGAAACAATAGTAAACGATGAAATCAGAAAAACAGACTGGATGCAGATAGCATCTTTAGACTCTGCTGAATCTGTATATAATAATCTTAAACTTGCATTTAACAAAATATATAACAAAGCATTAACAAAAATAAAAATACGCCCCCAAACGAACCAAAATCCATGGATAACAGACAACATAATAAAGCATAATAACAGACATACAAAGAAAAGATTCCCTATGGAAACAACTTAAGAAGTCGCCGACCAATATCGCTTTAAAAGCTGAATACAAAAGAAAACGGAATCTCCTAACAACACAGATTAGAACGGCAAAAAGAAACTATTACAGCAACAAATTAACAACAGCTCAGAATGACATGAAGGAAACCTGGCACCTGATTAATGAAATGCTGGACAATATACACAGAACCACTGCGTCAGAAACAATAAAACGCAGTTTTGCCTGCGACCTCAAATCTCTCAAACAATTGGCAAACAAATTTAATCAACCCTTCCTGAACTCTGTCAAAAAACTAAGAGAAACACCCTTTCCTCACATAAACGAACATTCTCCACTCGGTCCACGAGCAACCCAGTCGATGTGGTTCCCCACAGTATCAAAAGAAGAACTATCACTGCAATTCAACAAATTAACCCTACTAAAGGACCGGGGATAGACAGAAACAGACCAAAAGACATCAAGAAACACCACTCAACCGACCTACTTCCAGTTATACAAAAACTGTTAAATAAAATCTTCGAAATGGGACACATACCTGAAACATTAAAGACTGCATTAATCACACCCATACACAAACAGGGAAAACGAAACATTATAAGTAATTACAGACCCATCGCCACGTTGTCTGTAATCAACCAAATCATGGAGCGCATCGTGCATCACAAAATCTCCACATACGTTGAAAAATTTCAAATCATACCCAAAACACAATATGGCTTTCAAAAAAAATAAAGAAACAGCAATACTCCTGAAATATTTCACAGACCTAATAAACGCTGCATTGGAATAAAAGAGAATAACATTAGTGGCATTCATTGACCTAACAAAAGCATTTGACACACTAACACACAAAACCTTGTAAACGAAACTAACGCATATCTGAATTGGAGGTCGTCTACTCCAGTGGTTTAAAGCATACACGAAAAACAGAAAGCACATCACACGTATGGGATCAGAGTACAGCAAAGAGGTACAGGTAACCTGTGGAGTACCTCAAGGGGCTGTCCTATCTCTAATTCTATTTAACATATACACACACGACATAAGCCACCTTCCCCTAAAAAGTAAAATCTTCCAGTACGCAGACGACACGGCCATAGTATCCATTCACAACAGTGCAAATATCGCTTACACAAATATGCAACACGACATCAACCAAATCACTAATCTAGTTAACCGAAAACAGCATATATATAAACCCTGAAAAAACAAAGTTAATGGTATTCAAAAATCCTCAAACCCTGCCCATACAAACTAAATATCTCACTATCCAACAATCATCCTCCTATACACAAAGCGCAGACCCTAAAATCACAACCATCACACAGGTGAAAACAACACGCTATCTCGGATTTCGCTTCGATGCTGATGAAAGTTGGAATAGCTATACAAACTACCTACACACCCAGCTTAGGATAATAGCAAGCAAAATATACAGATTAAAAGACATTGTCCCAACCTACATAAAAATACTAATCTATAAATCATTATGTGAAAACATTTTAAGATATGCAA
This sequence comes from Typopeltis vanoorti, assembly GCF_054136105.1. Taxonomy (NCBI): domain Eukaryota; kingdom Metazoa; phylum Arthropoda; class Arachnida; order Uropygi; family Thelyphonidae; genus Typopeltis; species Typopeltis vanoorti. The sequence continues at coordinate 4,542,408 of NC_143563.1, forward strand.
TCACATCATACGCATTCTGCGCAGACTACAGACTTAGCAGGCTACAATGGTTGCAAGATAAAATGGTAAAACTGATATTCTGGGAACAACCCACTCTTATGCAGGAAGCACGGACAAAACTCAAAATAATCAGGTGAAATACTTATACCACTACACAGTCATGTTAAAACATTACTACAGTCTAACCTACAGAGTAACCAGAACAACATATCACATAACAAGACCACAGTCAACAAACTACATAATAAGCTCTGCTAAGCTTCGAGGAAGAAATCAGAAATGCCTCCCAAAGAAAGAATATAATACATTTACAGAAAAAGAAAAAAAAAACTAAATCTGTTTTAAATATGTAATATTATGTGTTGTAAATATGCAATCAGAATATACAATCATAATTTCAACAATAATAATAATAAATTATTATTATTATTATTATTATTATTATTATTATTATTATTATTATTATTATTATTATTATTATTAACTTGCAAGTATCTGTTATTCACAATTGTAATGTATTATATATAATGTATATAGTGTATATATAATTATTACTGCATCTATGTATGTAATTTATCTGAGACATAATAAAATGTTTTAAAAAAATATATTATTATTATTATTAATGATCTTAGTATTATTACTCAGTTTCCCAAAACTCTGAATGGGAAAAAATAATATAACCAAAAAAATGCTCACTAAACTCTAGTCAGATAATAAACCCACTTACTACACGTCGATGGAAGTAATGTTAGAATTAACAGTAATTGCTGGGTTATCTTAAGCTGTTTCTGGAAGCCGTCTTCTCGCTGACATTAACGAGATGGCGCTAGTTATTTCCTGTCTACGTCTGATTCTAAGGAAAGGAAAGGTGAGGAAACTATATATCGCGCTTTTCGTTTTATCACGTTTGTGGAAGTGGGATTATTTCTGTGAGGAAATTTTCTGACAGCTTGCTTTTACAGATCGCCACCTTTCAAAAGCTGAGTTCAGTGTGTTATGGCGAACTTCCGCAGGACGCAGGACGCAGGACATATATGGCGCAGAGGGTGAAGCTTGACGCTTTTCATATTCCCTGTTGTCTGTTTCGGGAGCAGTGATGGGAGAGATTTGTGAGCTCTTTTAGCTCGCCCTGAGTGGGCAGAAGTGGTTATTCGTCGTTGCGTGTTAGGATGGCTTTCGGTCTTTTATGTTTCCAGTAGTCATTACCGTCATAGTTTCCGGCTTGTTGTATCAGTTGGTTTGGATGGATAGATGTCTTCATAAAGAATTTTTCTGCTAGGGAGCGTAGTAGTGGAGAGATGTAGGGGATATTTATGTCCCGGTGGATCTGGGCGTTCCTGATGAACCACGGGGCGTCCAGAATCATTCGCAGGCATTTGTTCTGTAGTCTTTGTAGCTTGAGGATGTTTGTCTTGGAGGTATGGCTCCAGGCTGGGGAGGCGTATATGACTGTGGGACGGATCACTGTCTTGTACAGTAGTATTTTATTTGTTGAGCTTAGTTTACTGTGTCTGTTGATCAAGGGGTATAGCTGGGCGATAACTTTTGAAGCTTTGGTGCATGTGCTCTTGATGTGGCTGTTGAAGCATAATCGCTTATCGAGAAGTATTCCTAGGTATTTAGCTTCAGTTTTCCAGGGAATTTTAGAGTTGAACAGGGTGATGTCTCCTTTGGGGGATGCTCGTCTTCTTGTGAAGAGTATCGTTGTACTTTTCTGGGGGTTTAATTGTAGTCGCCAGTCTTTAAACCATTTTTCTAGATTCAGGATGGTGTCTTGTAGTTTTTTGGTGATGAGAAGTGGTTGACGAGATCTGGCTAGAATAGCCATGTCATCAGCATAAAGGGCGATGGTGGATGTGAGAGGATTTTGAGGGATGTCTGCCATATAGATGTTGAACAGGATCGAGGCTAGCAGTGATCCTTGAGGAACTCCAGCGATGATTTTCCGTTGGGTTGAGACTGTTCCATTGATTTTGACTTGCATCCTCCTGTTTGAGAGGTATGATTTGATCAGGTGTATCATGTTTAGTGGAAGGTTAGCGATGATAAGTTTGTAGAGGAGGCCTTGGTGCCAGATCTTATCGAAGGCCTTTGAGATGTCTAGGAAGACAGCACCAGTGTGTTGATTCCAATTGAATCCTGTGGTGATGTATTCTACCAGTCTATGGATTTGATGGGTGGTGCTGTGATTTTGACTGAAGCCGAATTGTTCTTCTGGAATGATCTTTAATTGGTTGACATGATCTTGGAGTCTGATGAGGATGATTTTCTCAGCTATTTTCCCTAAATTGGATAGCAGGCTGATGGGACGGTAATTTTCAGGTAGGTGTGGGTCTTTGCCTGGTTTGTGAATTGGGATGATGTCAGCTATTTTCCATGACTGGGGGAAGTGCTGCCATTTGAGGATGGAGTTTATGATGTTTGCCAGATGTGCTATGGCTTTGCGTGGTAGTGCCTTCATGACTTGGTTAGTGATGCCATCCGGACCTGGGGCTTTTTTGATCTTGAGATGGTTGATGATGCCGATTATTTCGGTAGGTGAGGTAGGCATTATAGGACTTGGATTGATATCGGGACGATTTACTGTGAACCTGACTTTACGATGGATCTTGTATACGTGGCTGATGTTTAGGTTATCATATGCAGGACTGCATTGTTTCTCTAGGTTTCTTGATATGGCTTCGGCTTTGTCAGCATCTGTGTATGCAAGGTGCTGTTCTGCTTGCAGAGGGGGGAGGGATTTGCGCTTGATCCTGAGGTTGTTTAGGAATTTCTATATAGAATGATCTGCTGTGGAGATGGAGGTGAGCTTGTTGTCCCATTGTTGGTTCCTGTGGTTCTGAAGAGCTTCTCGGACAGATTTGTTTAATCTGTTGAGGGCTGTTTTGTCCTGGGGAGCACGAGTGTTGTGATATCTTTTTCTTTGTCTGTTTTTTTCCCTTATTAAGTCGATGATTTCTTCCGGGAGATGATTTTGTTTGTGGGTAATCGTGGATACTGTGGCTGCTGTTATGGCTTTATTGATTTGACTGGTGAGGTTCTTTATTGCCGTGTCTATTTCTTCCTTGGCTTTTATATGGGGAACCGGACCAATGTGTTCTGGTAGCACTTTCTTGAGTTTCTCCCAGATGATGGAGGTTTGGGGGGGGGGAGGTGACTGATCTTTGTTCCTTAAGTGAAGTAGGATTGGGTTGTGGTCTGATGATAATTCGTTCAGTGCTTGAATGTGCTGTGCTGGTATTTGATGTTGTGTAGAATGGAGATGTCTAGGATGTCGGCTGTGCCAGTTGGGCTGTGGTGGGTTGGTTCACTGGGTCCTGTTACGACAGCGTTGTTTAATCCTGTGTAGCTGAAGAGGATACGGCCATTTTTATTTGTAGTTCTGCTGTTCCAGGAGGGATGTTTGGAGTTTAAGTCCCCAGCGACGATGATGGATTCATTTGTGCCTAGTACAGCATCCAAGTCAGAAAATAGCAGGGCCTTAGCAGGGAATTGTAGGCGGCGTAGATTTCAAGTCTTCCAGTTGAATTTGTGTGGACTTCGACACCGGTGAGTTCTAGGTTGGAGGTTGGGGGGGGGTGAGTATTCCATTGTGCCTGATGCAGTTCCTGATAAATATGGCTGTACCACCACCTCTGTAGTCCAGTCGGTCGTTTCTGTATAGTGTGTAACCTCTCAGTTTTGGATTGTCTGCAGGTCTTAGATGAGTTTCATTAATTAGGATGACGTCAGGGTTGTATCTGTGAGAGAATTCTTGAAGTTCCAGAGTCTTGTTTTTTAGGCCATTGGCGTTCCAAGCGGCGATCTGTAGTGAGTCTGGCATTAATCTAGTTTTATTCATTAACAAGCATTGATAATATGGTTTGAGTTTCTTTTAGAAATCTTTTTGTGGAGTTTGGTGAAGGGTTTGACTTACTGAAGTCTTGAAGCATGTTTGCCAATGAGGCTGCGATGACTGTTGTCATGTTTGGAAGAATTTGGTCCTGCTGGATATATTTGGATGAGCGGGCTACTTCGGCATATGTCCTGCTTCGACGGTGGCTTTCCAGGCTATTGGTATTTTCCACTTGTGAGAGCTGGTATTTTGTTGTCTTTTGTTGCGTGTCAGACAACTGGGGAGCAGTCAACTCAGGTGCCTGTGGGCAGGGTTCAGAGATCTGTTTCCTTTTGTTGTCTGTTTTATTCTTAGGGTAGTGACTGCAGCCTCTGTAGTTTGCCGGGTGGGGGTCCCCGCAGTTCGTGCATTTGGCTGGTGAGGTCCTGGGTTTTGAGCAGGTTGCTGTGGGGTGGTTTTGCCCACATTTGAGGCATTTGTATTCTGCTCTGCAGAGTTTCTGTGCGTATCCGTACTTCTGACATCTGTAGCACTGGCCTGACGAGGCTCTTTTTCTTAGTGGTTCTGTTGTGATTTTCAGGCCACAGATCGTTGTTAAGTTGTATATGTTCTTGTGTGTGTTAGGTATCTCAGCGAGTACTAGGGGCATTGGACTCTTGTCAGCCCGTAGCATTCTGCTAACTTTGACAGGTGGGAGATCGTGGAGGCAGAGGTCTTCAGTAATTTCATCTGTGCAGATGTTTTCTGTTACTCTCCTGAGTACAACTTTTAGGTTTTTCTCCGACTTCAGTGAGTAAGTATGATATTTAATATTTGACTCGTCCATGGTTTTTGTGAGGAATCTGTAGTCGCTTACTGTGGTAGGCTGGATTTTAACTCCGTCGTCTACGTTTTTTGCCCAAGAATAGGCAATTTGGTGGTTTTGCATAATAGGCCTAAGGGCCGTCCAACGTTCTTTTTTCCCGTAGAACAATTGGGGGAACTTTTTCGTCGTTTTCGTAATTTAGAAAAATGAACATATCCCAACCCCGAGTTAATAGTACTAATCATATATATATATATATATATATATATATATATATAGCCCTAACTCACACGACTGTGTTTAAATATTCGTGATGCATACCTAACCACTGCATTACATATCTTACCATTACTCTTCCAGTAAACGAACCTGTTTTGTTATAAAGACAGATAATAAATCGATACTTGACATAAACAAGATAAATGATGTTGCTTCATTTTTTTCCAAGCGATGTTCTGTTATTAGCACACATCTCTACTTGTGTCGTCATCACTCGCCGCAAGTCCCATGTGTGTGTGTGTGTGAGAGAGAGAGAGAGAGAGAGAGAGAGAGAGAGAGAATTCATATAAAGATATTATCAAGATACAAAGTTCTGAATTGATAAGAAAGAACAAAGCGTGCAATCTGTATGGATACATCATCACCCAAAACTGGTGCATATCTGCAAATGGTGGGAGACAAAGAGGTTTGTTTTAATCACTTCGCGTGCTTCACTTGCTGATATGTCTCGCTGTAATACTAATACTGATTACTTAAGCTTTGCTCATGTTAGTTATTGTTGCTTTTGGAACTTTGCTTTTATGATTTTGTTCGCATTATTAAACCTGTTAAAGAACTCTTCGGGAGATGTTACAGAAAATGACCACCAAACTTCCACTGTCTCTCACTTTATGATTTCGCATTCCTTTAATGGTTTAAAGAAACTGGGAAACTTGAACAGGTACGTCACTGAAAACTGAAGCAATTCTGTACTCCTAGACGTCACAGCTTTAAGCGTACGTCTATGTTGTCAGCGAAAAGAATTGATCAGAAACATTTTTTGGCTACTAATGATATGCATGAGCAGGTCTCATATGGGGGAGCAGCGCTGTCCGTAAAACGGACACCCCCCATAGCACATTCGCTTCAAGTTACTTCGCTTAATTCAAATCAGCACCCCAAGACCATTACAATCTGTGTGACGAGTATTGATTTCAAATATCTTCTTTTAAGCCAAAATTCCTTCTACTCCTCCCAAATAAAGAAACTGCCGTTTCTTTCTCTGATCAAATTTTCTTCATAAATATAAATTCCCTGTAAATGAGCCAAAAATTGTTTTTAAGTAATTTTTTACCTAAATCTTCTAACGCATTTTATTCCTAAGTAGAACAGGCGGAACCCTAGGTCTGACCAACTTTTGGAAATCCGCAGGCAACAGATCTTTTCCCTCTGGTAGTCACCGGTAGTTGAGTTCAGGGCTGCCGACAATTTCAAGCTTCGGGAGACAGTTTGGCATATCAATTGTCAATTCTTCCTAAACAACTTTGACTAGTACAGTATTGTGTGAAACAGTGAGTTATACAATCGATTGGTCTCATTTGTGAAAAGAAAAATTTGCAGAAGTGGTCATCACTTGCCAAACACTGAATAAAGCATTAACGACTAGACTCAAAAAATTTTTCACTTATAAAATTACCACCTTCCTCCCTTTCTTGCCATGAACGAAATACACGAGACGTTTTTTAATATGCTATATATATACCGATGCACTTCATGTTTTTGTGTAGGAAACAATATTTATGACTCTTTCATCTGAAGTGTATAGAATTCATGAAATTTATTAGTAATCGTAGCGAAAGAAGCTTAAAGGACTTTTTCCCTTTGTGCATTCAGCTAGACAAGAGGCAGGTTGTAATAATCACGAGCTGTGATTCATCAGTGTAAATACGACTACAACAACAGAGAAGGTGCTTTCTGTTGCTAGACTCTTCCTGTCTGATGTCTTATTTCCCGTCAAATGTCATCCTGTTTCAGCAGGTAATGAATGTTCATCATGCGATTACAAATATTTGTATTTTTTTAATTTATTTTAAAAAATAAAACAGTACCAAAACAGCACTAATATTGCATTAACTGCAAAGTCAGAAGTGATTTATGCTGAAGTTCGATCCTGTTGAATCACAACTTTTAACTTTCAAGATATTTAATCTTGAATGGCTGAATTTAGAGTATGTCTTCAATATGAAATGAAGATCACCGAACTCCTCATTTCGAAATGTATTACGATCTTAGGTGATCAGATGGCGATCCCGAATCAACCCCATAAATGAAGGAAGAGATCGGAAGATGCTGGTCGTTAAGTAGGAATACAATTACAATTATATAATTGATATAAGTCATAGTAAATTATAATAACTCCATGCCATGATTATATATTTGAGAAAGTGGATAGTCAGAACTATCTAGGAGTCAGCATTAACAGTTACGATCAAAAGAGTGGCCATTAAGCACTCACAACTCAGTCAGGCAACGCATTCCATTCATTCGCCACTCTCCTAGTCCTCACACCCTTGTTAGCCACACTTTTCCTTAATTTCCAGGGATGACCTCTTGTTCTTCCATCACTGTGCCACTGCTGAAATATTTCCCCTGCATCAATCTTATGAAAACCTTTTAGTGATTTAAATGTTTCTACCATATCCCCCTCTTCTCCGCCTATCGACCAACTTCTGCATTCCACAAGCTCTCAATCTATCAATGCAGGGAGCATTTCCTACACCACTCACCAACTTGGTCACTCTCTTCTGAATCTTTTCTACCACTTCTTCATCTCCAAGGAATTCAAGCGACCAGACTTGAGCATAGTAATCCAGATGTATCAGCCTTAAAAAGAGGGATAATAACTTCCTTATCTCTGCATGTTAGCGTGTTCTTCAATAACCAAGCAATCCTATGTGCAATCTTGTACACCTTAGCAATATGCCCTCTGAACTTCGACTCCCTATACCCTAACACCCCCAAGTCCCTAGCCTCATTAATCTCTTGGAGTACTGTTCCATCAATGCAGTACACAGCTGGTAATCTTTTAATCCCAAAATGCATAATTTTACACTTTTCACCATTGAACTGACATCCATTTCCTTTTGCCCATTTTTCCAGATTATTTAAATCATTCTGCAAGCTCTCTACAACAGCTTGGTTAATTATTGCATCATCAGCAAGCAACTGAATTACATTGATTGTGTTATATTATATTAAATTACATCGATGGGGAAGGGGTGTAACACTGTGTAACGTTTTTGACCAGATGAGGCTTAAATTCCCCGAAAAAAAAGTGTTACGTTCTTAATGATTAACGTAGTCAAAAATAATATAAAAAAAACGCATTTAAATATGCATAAAATGTACGGCAATGCTTTGAAAATAAGCAGACGACTAACGTAATCGCAACATGTGAGCAATCACGTTGGAAAGCGTAAGTGCCACAAAATCAGTGTGACGCTGCGGAAGTTCGCGACTGTCTAGACATCGGGTGCGTAATGGCGGTTGCCAAGTGTTTATATATGTGATCAGTGATTTAAATAGTTGTCATGAATAATTCGGAGTGTTGTACGGAAATCCTTGAGATCTAGCTCAGGTAAGCATATAAGCATATATTTGAATACTTCAAACATGACCAATTTAAGTCCCGATAACTGTATCGAATCGTTGGATAAGAAGCTAGCGCTCGACCTCCTCAAAAAACTGTTGAAGAAATTTGAGGTAGAGTGGCCAGGGTTTCTAAACCTATATTCAGCGACAGACGACTCCACAGAAGGGGACAACTCAACATCAGGGGAAGAAGGGAAAATGAACCTGATAATCTCTGCTCCCACTCCAAAACATGATACAGAAATCCATGCACGGAAAAAACGCAAAACAGCGGAGACTCAGATAAACGAGGGGATGGAAGAAGATGCCCCCAACACTGACCTCCCCACTTTTTCGTGTTTATTGAAAGCAGTTGCTCTGGTTCTCTTATAAGATAGATTTCTCTTATTAAGAGAAATCTATCTTACTACGTCTCGAAGAGCACCAGCGTGACATTGCTTATAAGAGAACCAGAGCAACTGCTCTGTCAAGCCATGTCCTGTTTTCAATAAACACGAACAACGAAAGCCACCAACATGAAATAAACTGGACATCAACTTCAAACCTACACATCTCCCATGATGAAGTAGAGCGCCGCATTGTCGAGTCAAAAGAAATCACCTTGGACCCTTTTCACATGAATAACAATCTTAGCTATAATTTGGCTGACTCTTTCAAATCTACTATTAGATACTGGAGATCGCGTGATTCCACACACGCACAGGTGTACAACAATAGAACTTTAACTCGGACTGTAGTTCAAGCTCATGATAACTGTAATTTACAGTCGAATATTATGGCTTTATAATTGTATAGCTTTAGAGTGTGTCAATGTTAATTTCGTGTCTTTTAATATCTTTCTATGTTCTTATCGCCTGATGAAGTCATTCTTGACGAAACATGTTGCGTTTTTTTCAAATAAATGTCATTGTGTTATAATTTTCGGGTTTTAAGTCAGTTAATTTAGAAAAATGAATATATGTATATATATATATATATATATATAAACGGTTTATTGACTATTACCGAGAGAAAAGATGACAAGATATATTTAACAGATACTACTAGTTTACTAGTTTCGTTACATGAACATCCTCAGGTATCATAATCAAAGAAGTATATAAAAAAAAATTACAGAGACTTAAAATTGTACTAACAGAACAAGTATAAAAAACAGTTGCGTGTTTGAAAAAAATGCAAGTATGAGTTCCAAACAAACGAATACTACGCGCTGTCCCGAGTGCGCCAGTACTGAACAGAAGCAACGTGTGCGTCAGAGAGATTGTAACTCAGGCTGTTGTTGATATGAGAGGAATCTAGAGAAATTTCCCTAGATTCCACAATCTTTCTTTCGAGTTCATCGTAGCACACATGGATGTTAGCAGTTTGAGTCCACTTTACAATGTGCAGGCGGCCTTCGTCTGAGTTAGCTGAAAAGAGAACGTGGCTAGAGAGAGCGCTAGCTCTAGTCCTGTTATAGGAGATATCTCTACGGTGTTCATCCAAACGTAGAAGGATGGATTTAGCAGTCTGTCCATAGTATGGCTTTCCGCAATCACACAAAATCTTGTACACTCCTGGAAACTGAGTAGGAAGATGTTTCTGTTTATGTTTGCTTAGTAATGAACGAAGTTTTGGAAGCGTAGTGAAGCACGTTTTGAAGTTGAATTTCTTGAGAATCTTGGCCAGTTTTGGTGAAAGAGAGCTGATGTAAGGCAAGGAGATGAAGGCTCTTGGGGAAGAAGGATCTTCAGAAGTAGTTGAGTGCCTGGGGGAAAGAAATTTGTCAATTTTCTTTGGAGAGAAACCATTGTTAATAAACATTTTTTTAAGAAAACGGAGTTCATTTTCAATTTCTGTTTCTTCTGTAAGTAATGATTTGGCTCGGTTGGCTAAAGTGGAAATAATACCACATTTTTGTGGGGGATAGTGATGGGAGGAAGCATGAAGGTATCTGTCAGTATGAGAAGGCTTTCTAAAAATTGAGATTTTAATGCTCTCAGCACATCTGGTAAGTTTGAGGTCTAAAAAGGGAAGGCAGTCATCTGATTCCAGTTCGAAGGTGAAAGAGATTTTTTCATGGCTCTTGTTTAGGTGGTCTAAAAATAAATAGAAGTTATTGACGCTGTCTTTAACAATTTCTCAACGAATTTGAAGGAAAAGCTATTAACTCCTTTCACTTTAAACCAAAAGTCTGGTACCGCTATATTGATGATATTTTCCTATCTGGGAAGACGGCGTCAATAACCTCTATTTATTTTTAGACCACCTAAACAAGAGCCATGAAAAAATCTCTTTCACCTTCGAACTGGAATCAGATGACTGCCTTCCCTTTTTAGACCTCAAACTTACCAGATGTGCTGAGAGCATTAAAATCTCAATTTTTAGAAAGCCTTCTCATACTGACAGATACCTTCATGCTTCCTCCCATCACTATCCCCCACAAAAATGTGGTATTATTTCCACTTTAGCCAACCGAGCCAAATCATTACTTACAGAAGAAACAGAAATTGAAAATGAACTCCGTTTTCTTAAAAAAATGTTTATTAACAATGGTTTCTCTCCAAAGAAAATTGACAAATTTCTTTCCCCCAGGCACTCAACTACTTCTGAAGATCCTTCTTCCCCAAGAGCCTTCATCTCCTTGCCTTACATCAGCTCTCTTTAACCAAAACTGGCCAAGATTCTCAAGAAATTCAACTTCAAAACGTGCTTCACTACGCTTCCAAAACTTCGTTCATTACTAAGCAAACATAAACAGAAACATCTTCCTACTCAGTTTCCAGGAGTGTACAAGATTTTGTGTGATTGCGGAAAGCCATACTATGGACAGACTGCTAAATCCATCCTTCTACGTTTGGATGAACACCGTAGAGATATCTCCTATAACAGGACTAGAGCTAGCGCTCTCTCTAGCCACGTTCTCTTTTCAGCTAACTCAGACGAAGGCCGCCTGCACATTGTAAACTGGACTCAAACTGCCAACATCCATGTGTGCTACGATGAACTCGAAAGAAAGATTGTGGAATCTAGGGAAATTTCTCTAGATTCCTCTCATATCAACAACAGCCTGAGTTACAATCTCTCTGACGCACACGTTGCTTCTGTTCAGTACTGGCGCACTCGCGACAGCGCGTGGTATTCGTTTGTTTGGAACTCATACTTGCATTTTTTTCAAACACGCTACTGTTTTTTTATACTTGTTCTGTTAGTACAATTTTAAGTCTCTGTAATTTTTTATATACTTCTTTGATTATGATACCTAAGGATATTCATGTAACGAAACTAGTAAACTAGTAGTATCTTGTTAAATATATCTTGTCATCTTTTCTCTCGGTAATAGTCATTAAACCTTTTTTTTTTTGTTATAATATTCCAACCGAGTAAAAATGAATTTTGAAGGAAAAAAAAAAAAAAAAAAAAAAAATATATATATATATATATATATATATATATATATAATATAAGCACCTCTTGTTGTCAAATCAAGTAAGTCGAGTTTAGTAAATCCTGACTAACCTTTTGAATATCAGCGTCAGCCGGTGTCAATCTTTCACTGATTGGGATCACTGATAGTGAACTGGAGGCTATCAGTGCATTAAGAGGTCAAAGGGAGAGATTACAACACCAAATGCCGCCATCTCAGTCCTTAATCTTAATACGTATATTATGTGTGAAATGATGCGAGTTCTATGGTCGATTTCTTTGAGGTACGGAGTTTAATTTCGAGTTGCCAGTAATGAGAAATCCTACTTGCTTCTGTAAAGAGGTCTAAAAGAGTTCTCCTTTAGTTGGCGACTACAGTCAACCCTATAAGAGTCCTGGGAAAACAACCACACTTTATAATGCTCATTAAATAAAGTGTGGTTGCTTCCGTAGCTTCTACAATGCACCTTATGGAAAGCTCTGTGCAGTGTGTGTGTGTGTGTGTGTGTGTGTGTGTGTGTGTGTGTGTGTGTGTGTGTGTGTGTGTGTGTGTGTGTGTGTGTGTGTGTGTGTGTGTGTGTGTGTGTGTGTGTGTGTGTGTGTGAATTCCACCAGTGGCGGCCGGTGAAAATTTTAAGTGGGGTGCTGCATATACAAAAAAAAAACTTTTTTTTCCTAATCAGTAACGAATTTATTAATAAATAAATTTACATATTAAAAATTGCTTTATTAAAAATATTTCATCCTCACTACGAACAAACACCAATAATATAAGTTTCGTGTCAATAGCAATGACAAGTGCAAACGAATATCGGCGTTAGATCGCAGTGCATTTGTTTCGTGTAACGATAATTGAAAAAATGTAATTATTTTCATATTTTCAACAGTGATACTCGTCATAATTCAGCCTTGTATCTATAATAAATAAATAATTATGTTATTTTAACAAAATAAAATAAGATTTACAAAAAATAGTTCACCACGCACACGCACCAATAATAAAAGTTTCATATCTCACAGAAATAAGGCGCGTAAGCTTACTAGAAATACATTACTTAAATTAAGGGGGTATTAAATCCCACATAGTTTTAAAACCGAATAAGAAACTCAAAGATTGGAATCAGAGAGTTTCTTGCCGATTATAGTAAACTATAAAGTATCGGCGACACTAGCGTTAGCAATGCTAGTGATCCTAGTACGTAGTACAATACTGGGCAGCTCGTTGCAAAGGTGGAGGAAGTAGTTCAGATCGCTATTCTTAGGTATTTTCCATAATGTAAAAACATATTTCCTAGGAAATGTATGCTGTTATTACATTATGGAGGGAGGTCACTACCCAGACCGGTTTCAGCCTTTTTTGAGGCTTCATCAGTGAGTAGTTAGACCTAATACCAAAGTGTATAGCGAAAAGAACATATATACTCTGCGAACGAGTTTTCCAAACAGGTGCAACCATTAAGTTACTTAAGTATAAAGAGCTAATAAGCTTCATTTCGGCAATGAAAACATTACGTACAAGGATCAATTGCATTGGCTAACGCTAGTGTTCGCCGATACTTTATAGTTTACTATATTCGGCAAGAAACTCTCTGATTCCAATCTTTGAGTTTCTTATTCGGTTTTAAAACTATGTGGAATTTAATACCCCCTTAATTTAAGTAATGTTTTCATTGCCGAAAGGAAGCTTATTAGCTCTTTATACTTAAGTAACTTTATGGTTGCACCTGTTTGGAAAACTCGTTCGCAAAGTACATAAGTTCTTTTCGCTATACACTTTGGTATTAGGTCTAGCTACTCACTGATGAATTCCAGTTCCAGTATGAGTTCCAGTTTGTGAGGAGTGTCTGATCAAACGAATCTAGAAGAAAGCTGCATGTTCCAGTCCTGCTGCCAGAAACTTCCAGCCTTGGTGAGAAATTTTTTTTCAGTTATTTTTCCTCTCTTTTTGCCTTGTGCCTGCTTGTAGTCTTCTGCCTCTATGTAGTGTAGCAGGAGATTTCTGCAAACGGGGAACGCTTGGCCCTGGTTTAAAGGTCTATCCATTTTTCCGGGACTTAATTCATAGTGAGATATTTTTCTCTCTTCCAAATGACTTCATTTCTGCCGCGAGTGAAGACCTTCGTTATAGAGGCAGGCGTCAACATACCGAAGAGGACTTTAGCGAGAGCTCTCGCCGATATAGTAGGGGCACAAAAGATATTTGGTTTTACTCCTTATGGAGCAGGTAGATACCAGATAGTTGTGAAAGATATAGAAACCAGGAATAAGTTAATGGCAGGTGTAGAATGTGAAGGGAAAATGATCTATCCCTTCGTAGTAGGAAGTCTACTGAAGACACTACGAATAGAAAGGTTCCCTGTAGAATATCTCGAGGAAGGGAGTGAGATAATCAAAAAGGTTTTCTCAAAATGGGGAGACGTACGGGACGTCAAAATCACCAACGATGCCGACTACCCCGACTGGAAGACTGGCGAGGTGACCTTCCTTATGGAGATGAAGGCTGAGGTCCCCAACTTTGTATTTCTAGGCTCTGCCAGGGTAGTAGTCAACTACCCTGGTGTAAGAAAGCAATGTTTTCGGTGCGGATCACTCGAACATCTAGGTGCAGACTGCCCGAAGAACAAATGCAGGAACTGCATGGCGGCAGGACATGCCCTAGGTCAGTGTGAGGCACCTTGCTTGAAATGTGGAAATACAACCCACAAGGTAGACGTTTGTCCCAACAGGACACAAGCAGAACGAATAGGAGGTGCTATATCGCCAACCCCAGCAGCCACTCCAGTAAATAAACCTGAACTCGAAAAAAAAGGACGACATTCTAGTTATAGGCAAAACAGCAGAGGAGCCTAAAACAACGGAGCAGGAAGACTCTCCAGTCATTCAACCCACAGCTATCGTGACAGTAACAACAGGAAATCAAGCCGCCACCACGAAAAACTCAGAATGGAAAATAAAAAAAAAAAGAAACGCAACGCAAGGAAAACTCGCATCGAGATGAAAGAGACCACAGAAGTAGAAGAAATGGAAGCCAGCAACAACACAGAAAAAAGACCAATCAGCCCTGAAGAAGGAGAAACGAAGAGAACAAAACCAGATAACACATGCCCAGAAGAAGTATCTGACTCTGAGGAAGAGGAAGAAAGGGAGATCAGAATAGAAAATCAAGAAGAGACTGAAAAATCAAGAAAAGGCAATATTACCTCAGCCGAGGAATCGGAGGAAGAATCCATCCCCGCCGTGGACGCCCAAAGGGTTCTAATGCGTTTAATCCCAGAAGACTCTGAGGTAATCCTCCAAAGGGCAATAGACAAAATAGGAGCACCTATACTCCTCCTCACAGGTCCTGAGACCATAAGCTTAGAATGGGGAGACCTCTATATAGAAAGATTAAGTGAACTAAACCCAGCACAGCTAAAAGGAATCCCTGAATTAAACGAAGAAACGGAAAGGAGTCTGTATAAAGCTCTTCACCAAATAATAAATGGCCAGGAAAAAACAGTAGCTTCTCAAATCTTACAGAAAAATACAACAAAAAAAGAGTTAAGGGCAAACTAAAAACTTGTCCTCCTTTCAGGACCAACTAAATACTTAATTCTATTGTACAACTTATTGGTTTCTCTAGCTCACTAAGGAGGGGGTAGACCTGAGAACCCGGGCTGCGAAGGTTTACGTCGAGGCGGTGCAGCTCCTTGTGGGCTGCATCACTCGGGCCGGGTTCTTCCCCCAACTCTCGGTTCTCTGGTTGATAAAGTCCACCTCAATACGGATCCCGCCATCGCAGTTTTTTTTCTCATTTTTTTTCTTTTTCAGTTGTAAGGCATAGTTTAAGAAGAATCTAAGTTCCAAATTTTAATAAACGTTTTTCTTTTTTTTAGGGGTTACGAGATGACGTCTCCAGATACCTGGATTATTGTAACCTAAAGTTATCTTTTCGTATAAAGTGAAGTGTAAATTTTAAGTTTTTTTTTTTTTTTTTAGAACAGGTGTAAGGAGATTATGTTTAAC
This sequence comes from Typopeltis vanoorti, assembly GCF_054136105.1. Lineage (NCBI taxonomy): Eukaryota > Metazoa > Arthropoda > Arachnida > Uropygi > Thelyphonidae > Typopeltis > Typopeltis vanoorti. The sequence goes on from NC_143563.1 coordinate 4,558,091, forward strand.
AGACCTTTTAGCCACAACCTCTGGGTTACACAGCTAAACAGGTTGACTGCGACCTCTTTTTATCTCCTACTATCCTACTCTACCTTTCTTTAACTTCTCCTATTACTACCTGCTGACCCTCAGCAATCTTTATACTCCAAAGGCCGATGATGAAAAACATGAACTCCCACTCTACTCACTGATGAAGCCTCAAAAAAGGCTGAAACCGGTCTGGGTGGTGACCTCCCTCCATAATGTAATAACAGCATACATTTCCTAGGAAATGTGTTTTTACATTATGGAAAATACCTAAGAATAGCGATCTGAACTTCTTCCTCCACCTTTGCAACGAGTTGCCCAGTATTGTACTACCTACTAGGATCACTTGCATTGGCTAACGCTAGTGTTCGCCAATACTTTATAGTTTACTATATTCGGCAAGAAACTCTCTGATTACAATCTTTGAGTTTCTTATTCGGTTTTAAAACTATGTGGGATTTAATACCCCCTTAATTTAAGTAATGTTTTCATTGCCGAAATGAAGCTTATTAGCTCTTTATACTTAAGTAACTAGAAATACACTGCCGCGTGAGCAGTTACAGTTGGGAATGACGTAACGTGCAATGACAAGAGCAAACGAATATCGGCATTAGATGGCAGTGCATTTGTTTCGTTAATTCCAATTATTAACTATTCAATCAATGTCAAAACATAAGCTGTAACCTTTAACATGTTGTACTGCATTTATATAATGTTGTAAGCATTGTTATTATTTATAAACACAAACAAAATTTAATATTTTCATTTTTTCCTTGGGGGTGCTGCAGTGTCGCAGTGTTTATGTACGCGCCGCCACTGAATTCCACCCACGAACAGTTGTAAACCTGTACAGTAGTACTGTCGTCGGCTAGGGGTGTATAATTCGGAAACCGAACGCCTGCTCTAGGAATTAACCGCAGGACGTTTTCCCGTCACTTCCGCTTCGGGCTTCCCGGTAATCAGGAGGGTGGTTTCCCACCGGACGACGAGATTCATTTCTCGCTTAAAGACATTCACAAACATCCAAGCCGCCGTGTTGGGGCGAATGGAAACACCTCCCACTGTCATGCGTGGATATTACGATGCGATTGCATGTTACCGCGCTGATGAATTCGATTTTCTTGTTCGTTCAGTTCAGAATATCATTTTAACTTTCTTTTTAAATCTTAAGAATCGTTTTCCGTTGCATTTAGAAATCGCTTCTGCAGTTTCGTTTAACTAATGATATTATAACGGAGGAGGAGAAATTGTACTCTTTTTCAATCCAAGTGTCCGCAAACAAGGTTTGAGCTGAAGTCGCTTCACGACTGGGCTGCTGGTATACAGACGCTGATGACGTCACATCAGTTGCTTCACTAGCTTAGAAAGCAAAACACACTTCTTTCGAAATTGCTATGAATTATGGGAAGGGTCGCTGCTTGGTCCGGCTTCGACCAATATTATTGCGGCTTTCATAGCTTCAAGGTAAGCACATTCTCGGCCGCCTCGGGAGATCATTTATTTCTCATCACCCCTTTTGTTTCTAACTTCGAGCCTCGTTGCAGAATTTTCTCCGCTTTCTTGTAGATTAAGTAAAAGTTATTAAGAAATAAGGAAAATTGAACTTAGGAATCTAAGATTACACGGCTGGAAATAAACAAGAATTCTGAGAAGGAATCGCAGTTTTTTTTTGGGGGGGGGTTCCCCTTTTAACACAGAGATTAGACAGTCGACACCAGAGTTACTTAAATCTATCTTCACCCAAAACGCTTCTCACTAGTTGTAATAGCCTCGTGATGAGGGCGAGTACAAATATCAAAACACTTCTGCATAAACTGATGGTGTTTATGTTGCTCGTTTTTTTTTTTTTTCTTGTTTCCGGATTTTCCATAACCGTTATGTATTTATTTATTTTATTTTTATGTTTTTGTGGTCGAAGTATATAAAGACGACTTTCCGTACCATATTGTGGATTGACATTTCTACGTTGGACAATTTCCTGTTGATATTCTTTGGAGCGATTTGGAAGTCTAAGACAATTATGTTGAGAAGGTCTGAGATCTTCTCCCCTTACCTGTTCTTGAATCTGTGAGTTTTACTTTCCATAATGCACACCCGTACTCCCGTTTCTTCACATTATGGCGACTATATTCTGGGTCATAGGTTCTTTGTTAGCAAGTCCATTGAGGATGAGTTCTTCTAAGCCATGGATGTGTTTGAGGGAGCAGTAAGCGACCTTAAAAGGTATCGCGGTCCTATCCTTAGAGTCTGATGAAGATTGAGGGGCTGCATTTTTTATTCTTTTTGTATAAGATTACTTAGCTCAATTTTCATTTTTCCAGTTTCTTTTGTCCCTCATTTTGTCGAACCGTGTTTGACGAGGCTGCAGGTGCTTGTTGCCTATTCTGCTTTTCCATACTCTGGAAGAGGCGCATCCTCTGTGTTGGGAATTGTTAGGTTGACTTTGTTTCATTTTCTTTAATTGGAGAGCCTTTCTGTTCAATGTCAAAATCGGTGTCCTAATTCACGAAACTTGTTGAATTAGGAAACAACATTCTAATTCCACTCGCCCCTTTTTTTTTTCCGGTTCTATGCGGCCAAGGTGTTCGCTTTATATATACTTACCCAAGATTTCTAACATGATACAGAACAGTGTCAGGAATAAGAGCCTGCTGCTAGACATTGCCAACGAACTCCCGGATAATTGACTACCAATATAACTTGGTCGATATAAGAGGGTGGTCTGAAAAGTTCTCGGCCTAACAATGAAAAAACGAATTTATAATTTCAAAATTATTTTTAGTTTTCAACATAATCTCCATAAGACTAAGACATTTATTCCAGGGATGCTCCAGCGCCATTAAACCGTCCCTGTAGTGGTTCTCAGTAAGATCTGCAAAATACCCCTCGAAGACTGCAATCACCTTTTAATTCGAAGAAAAACGCTGACCAGCGAGGAAGAGTTTTAGTTTTGGGAAGAGACAGAAGTCAGAGGGAGCTAAATCTGGGGAATAGGGTGGATGTTCCAACAATTCATAGTGCAGATCCCTTAATTTTCCCTTTGCCAAAACACCTTTGTGGGCAGGTGCATTGTCCTGATGAAGGATGATTTTTTCTTCTGTAAACCGGGTTTTTTCTCACGATTTTTTTTTTTTTTTTTTGTCTAGTCTGGTTAAAAGATGGAATAATATTCCCCGGTTATTCTTTTACCCCTTCCCCTTTCAAGATAAGTAATAAACAAAATGTCTTTAGCATCCCAAAACACCGATGTCATGACCTTTCCTGTTGATGGAACCGACTTTGTCTTCTTTGGCGCTGAACAACCGGCTTCTGTCCACTGTTTTGACTGCTGTTTGGATTCAGGTGTGTAATGGTGAATCAAAGTCTCACCCATAGTAATAAATCGACGCGCAAAATCAGTTTTATTCTTGTTAAGACGCACCAAGCACTGTTCAGAGATTTTCATGCGAGTGCGTTTTTAATCTGCTGTGAGCAAGCCCGGCACCCAACTTGCGCTAATCTTTTTCATTTGCAATTCTTTATACAAATTATATCCTACACGTTCGTTTGAAATGCATATAGTCACAGCAATTTCACGCACTTTGACTCGTCGGTCATCTTCAAGGCTGGTACGGCCACGTTTAAACTCGGCAGTCCATTTTTTTAATTGGCGAAAACGAAGAAGAAAAGTGTCCATAGCTCTTATGAACTTAGACCTTCTAAAAAGACTTCTAATGGGACTATATTGATCAAGTACATATAATAAACAACTGTTATGGTCAAGAAAATTAACATTTTTTTAACATGAACTTAAACCGTGTTTTACGAAGAATTTTATAACCACACGATACTCAATTTAATCCATTTCAAGGCATACAGAGAACACTTTTGCTTCAGACAGCTGTATAAAACAAACTGCTTGATAGAATGACTTGCAATTTCACACGGATGCTTTTGACAGATTTGAGGAAAAAAAAACTTTGAGAAAAAATCGTGCCGGTAGGATGGTTGTCATCTTTGGTCGAGGCCGAGAACCTTTCAGACCATCCTTGTACACCATACTGTGGTACAACCTTTTGCTTGATTTTAATAGTCGAAGAAATGCTGTCAGATTTTCCGGGCATTCTTCTTTTCGTACATGTTTAAGTTTGGAGAAGACTGTAAGTAATTTCTGGTACCCCCCCCCCCCACACACACACACAAAATTAATACAAATGGAAATGGAAATGTTTATCAGTACTTGTAAGCCACATGTAATATAAGCATTGTAATGCAATGGAGCATGTAGAAATAAATTACCTCCTGGTGGGGTTACTATTAAACACACACACACACACACACACACACACACACACACACAGTTGCGCGCGAGAGAGACACTAACGCGAGACTTTTAACACTGCTGTGGAGAAGGAAACTCACACTTTTTCTCTGCATTGAAACGAAACAAGAAAAACCTGTTGGTCCGAGAGCCATCGAATATTCTGTTTTAGTAATAGCACGTGCATAGAAAAAAGAAGGATCTGTCATTTGTGCAAGGGTCTAGTGCTGTAATTCGTTTTCGCAATGAAAGGTAGCTCTAGGATCCCTCACTCGCAGAAAGAGGAAGAAATCCCTCTCAGAGGGGTGCGCAGGCCACTAAGAGAATGGTTCTCCTCCCCTCGAACGGGAAGTAAGCGCAAGTGAAAGTTATGATCACGCTATCTTAAGGACGAGGTATGTCTTAGCCAAAGCTAAGACATACAAAGCAGGACCGTGCAACGCCTCAGAGGCAACCAGTCCGTGACCTCACAATAAATCGTAAAGAAAGAAGATTTAAGGCAACTGATGAAAATCACAAGACTGGAAAGAACCGAGAAAGGCAAAAGCCTTCACATCAGTGCGAGCTTGACCGAAGTTAAATCAACGCCGAATTCTTCCATAATAAAATAAAATACTTCGGATCAGAGATAGTTGTAGAAAATTTCTCCGCTTGGACAACCAAGACTTTTGTAGCCAAGGAGAAAAGTTTCACCGATATTCTACACACAACTGAATTAAAAACTTTTATTTGGCGCATGCGACTGCCAATACCTAGTTCGTTCGAATTTCCTGCACATAATTCGGTGAGATTTGGGTCAATAACATCCTTCGTTAAATGCTTCGGTCAACTGCGGCACGTAGGAGATTCTGTTTGCCCGTAGAAGACTTCTCAGACGACGGCAATCTCGTTCCTGACAGATTGTCTTAGGACCACAGGTCCTAAGACAATCTGTCAGGAACGTCTTAGGACCACAGGTTGTGGTCCTAAGATTGTCTTATTGTCTTAAGATTGTCTTATTATCCTAAGATTGTTTATTAGTTAAGATTGTCTTATTGTCCTAAGATTGTCAGATTGTCTTAGGACCACAGGTCCTAAGACAATCTGTCAGGAACGAGAATGAGAGTTATTTTTCCACTGATTAAACAAACACATATAGGGATATCTCACCTTTTGAGAAACCAATCATGGTGGCTCCAGTCAGACTTACACACACACACAATAAGCCCTTTATCGACCTCCGGGTAGCGGAGTTTGTTCGTGGTAGCGAGAAATGCCGCCGGAAGCTTTTCGGTAGATATTTAGTAAGATGCGAGCAAGACGGGGATGATGAAATGGAAATTCTGAGTGTCAGCAGTAAACATGCGTGACACGTAGATGATTGCGACATTTTTGCGTTTGTGAAAGAGGGTAAAAGTATTTTTGGGGAACCCTGTGTGTGTTGTGTCCTGAGCTGACGTCATACCTTTCTACGTCGTGAGGTCATCGGGAAATCATTGCGACAGCTGCAAATTCGAGCATCGAAAGTTTGCATATGTAGTTCATATTTTGCCGCCTGGGGACGCTAGGGTTGCGTGGAAGAAAAAATAATTTGAGGCTATAATTGTGAGATATAATGGAATGGAGCGAGAAAGAGATCGCGAAAGTAGGAAATATTCTACACCCCGCTGAAATCTAAAAAAAAAAAAAAAAGCGAAATTATTGCTTGAAAATCCAAAACGGCTGAGAAAAGAAAGAAAGAAACTCACCTTCGGCAATCACTTTTCCGAAGAGATGCTGAAAACACAAGAGACGATGGCGTACAATCCACGGATGAACAGGCTTCTTTCGTTCCATTATCATGATACGAACTACGTGCCAGTTGTCGCCTCGTCTTCGGGAAGTGACGAAACTGTGACGTCAATAATCAAACGAACGAAGGAGGGTTTCGGTGGGTTTTCCTCATTCGGAGTGTAACAGCGGGAAATCCACGATTTTCTGCCAAATGAAACGTTTTGCGGAGGGTGGGAGACCCGCATGAGAACAACTTCGGCTACAGGAAGAGGATGCGTACAGAGCTCACGGGGCGAGGCTGTCCCGACAAGGTGACACACGAACACGTGACCTATTTTAATCTAAGCCCGTCCTGTGTTCCGGCGAACTGGTGACCCCCCCCACGCTTCCAGACACAGGAAAAGGTAGTCTGCGATAAAAGATCCGAAGCCGGCAGTTTGTTATCAGAGCCTGTCACGTGATCGCCTTCGTAAGCAAGACGGAGCAGAGTCGGTCGTGATAAGGAACACTCGAGCTAATCAGAACTTCGTCAATGGGCTCAGGTTAGTTTGTTTTGCTTTCGTCGTAATCAAACCCCCCTCTTGAATCAGATACCGCATCAGGAATAACAAGGAAAGCGGATGGGAGTTGGTTTGCCTTTCTTTATGTTTTTATTTTGATCTCTTAGACGAGAGGGTAGAAGAACATCTGAGTCATCTGTGTGTGGGGAGGGACGACTCCGTATGTGGATACCACAGCAGGAAATAATTTATTTATTTTTATTATGTTTCAGATAAATTACATACATAGACACAGTAATAATTATATATACACAATATTTATTAAACATTACAATTGTGAATAACAGATAGTTGAGTTAATAATATTTTTAAATAATAATAATAATAATAATAATTTTTTTCATACATGCATTGTTCATAGATACAGTAATAATTATATATACACGTGTGTGTATATATATAATATTTATAACACATTACAATTGTGAATAACAGATACTTGCAAGTTAATAAATATTTTTAAATAATAATTTTTATTTTTAATAAATTAAAGACTTAATTCAGTATGTTAGTCAAGTAAATAATTGATTAATATCCGACATGTTTCACTGACTAATATCTGTCAGCATTTTCAGGGATACACTGCTAAGCAATGGAAAGTAACAAAAACTAGGAAACTAACTGACAATTCTAAAAATTATATCAAGTTATCACTGCGCGTGATTACACGTGATACAATGTCGCAAGTACAACGTTTTATTTGTTGAGATATTTATTGTAATTTTCACGAAAGTTTATTTCTTTTTGGTTAAATGATCTGATTAGAGTTTTCCATATATCTGGTAGGATTAGGCCTTGATTCTTATTTAAGTTACCTGTTGAACGGGCGACTCTTCTTTGAATGTTCAGGAATGGTAGTTGTCTTCTGTGTAGGGCATATGACTCATATCCCATTCAATATTATGGTTGGTAGAGGCGAAGTGGGAAGAAAGGCCTGATATATCTTGTCTGTCATTCCTTACATAGCCTATGTGTTCTTTCTTTCTTGTTTCAAAACTTCTAGATGTCCGTCCGATGTAATTGATGCCGCATGAACAGGGTATGCTGTAAACTCCAGAGTATTTGTAGAAAGGATGACTATCTTTCGGCGATCTTATAAACTTTTGAATGGTCTCAATAGGTTTGAAGGTTACTCTGATATTATATGGTTTTAGAAGAAGAGCTAAGTTTTTGGATTGGTGTTAACAAATGGAATTGTTATAGAGCTGATGTATTGGGTTTCATCTCGTTGTTTTTGCGGTATGTCATTAAAGAGAATCTTGTTGATGATTCTTGTAGGGTAGCCATTTAGGGAGAGATCTCTGGATATTTTCATTAATTGTTCTTGTAAGTCGCCAGGGTCTGTGGTACACTGTATAGCTCTTTTTTTTTTTTAAGCATATGGATAATGCTGAGTTTCTGTGATATGTGGTGAGACGAGTCGAAATGGAGGTAGCGTCCAGTGTTGATAGGTTTTCTATATACCGAGAGGTTGATGCTATTGTCAGTTTGTTTCTTAATAAGGACGTCTAGGAATGGAAGTTTATTATCTTTCTCTAGTTCCAATGTGAACTTGATAGTGTTGTGGAAGCAATTGATTTTCCATAGTTCTTCCTTTTTGTGACTCCAAATGATGAAGATGTCGTCAACATACCTAAACCACGTGGTTGGTTTAGGGGTAATTTGGGATAAAATTTGAGCTTCCAAATTTTATAAGAATAGGTCGGCACTAGAAGGAGAGAGAGGGCTACCCATGGCTAATCCAGTAAGTTGTTTGTAGTAGGTTTTTTGCCATGTAAAATAATTCGAAGTTAAACAATGCTTGAACAACTTGGTGATGTTTGGTGGGAACCAGTTTTTTAAGATGTCGATGACTTTTGAAACTGGAATATTTGTGAATAGAGATGTGACATCCAGGCTAGCCATAATATTATCTTCAGAGATACGGGTGTTTTTTAATTTCTCCAAGAAATGTTGGGAGTTCTTGATATAAGAATCCGTGTTGTGAATGCGTTCTTGTAACATTTTGGCTAGATATTTTGTTAGTTTGTAAGTAGAGGAATGGATACCATCTACTATTGGACGTAGTGGTGTACCTTCTTTATGGATTTTGGGAACACCATATAGTCTTGGAGTTAACGGATGCATAGATTTGTTTTTTGATTAAGTCCACAGGCCAGTTGGTCATATCACGTAATAGTTCATTGGTATCAAGATGGTTTTTGTGAGTAGGAGCTGTGTTAAGAACATCATAGACAGATGTGTCCGATAATAGATTATTGATCTTTTCTTCATATTCCGTAGTATTTAAGACGACAGTTTTGTTGCCCTTGACTGCTCTCAGCATAATGATTTCTTAGTTGTTCTTTAATTTCAGTAGTGCTTTTCTTTCCATAGTGCTAGAGTTGGTGTGAGAATATCTAGAGGGAGCGGAGAGGATTAAGTTGCTTTTTAATCGTAGGTCATTGGCTATTGTGTGTGCGGAAATAATGAGAAGGCTTTCTCTAACTTGCGGATAAAGTCCATTTTTGGAACAGTAGTTCGTTTTAAGGCGAAATTGAATCCTTTTTTGAGAATAGAAATCTCTGGTTTTGTTAAGATGTGATTAGATTGGTTCACAATGACTTTATTATCTGGTAGGGAAGGCTTAGAGTTGATGTGATTATCATATAGTGCGTTCAATTTTTTAATTTGTGTCTTTTTACTTTGATTGAAAGTTTTTGTATAACTTTTGTGAATCGTGTTGTCCAAAAGGTGCCAAGTTTCCCCATCGAGGATATTAGAAACGTCTGCGAATAAGTCATAGCACTGAGCGTCTGTTTGGTTCAGTATGAATCTCGAATGACAAATTCTTTCTCTACGTAGAGCGAATGCTGTATTGGAGTAAATGATATTATCTTTTTTTTACTTAAAAAGTTGTTTTAGGCGAAGAAATTTTGGGATAACGTTGTTGTCACGACACTTTTTTAAGAATGTCAAATGGTTCAAATACTTAGCCTTTTTACTTTTTAAACTTTCAAGACTGCGTACCTTTCGTTTTATGATTTCGTCGATTCTATTCATATTATGACCTTTTTTTTGACCGCTATTATTAATAAATGAAAGACTTAATTCGGTATGTTAGTCAAGTAAATAATTGTTTAATATCCGACATGTTTCACTGACTAATATGATATTAAAATGGATATTAAAATGGATATTAAACAATTATTCACTTGACTAACATATCGAATTAAGTCTTTAATTTATTAATAATAGTGGTCAAAAAAAAAGGTCATAATTTTTATTATGTTTTTACAACAGGTTTAGTTCTTTTTTTTTTATTCTGTAAATGTATTATATTCTTTCTTTGTGGAGTATTTCTAATTTCTTCCTCGAAGCTTAGCAAAGCTTATCTGAGGAAGATAATAGATGGCGGTGGTTTCTTGGTTATGTTTCTATACTGGTCGCAAGTCAGGTGTTGATTTTACTGTTTGTTGGTACGTGCTTGGAAGACTTCGACTGCTATTACAGTTTAACTTTTTTTTTTTTGTGTGCAATAGGGTTGGATTTAGACATGGCATGTTTGTTTCTTCGTGTTCTTGTAGTGATGGTTTTTTTGAGAGGAGGTTTCTCATAGGTTGTGTGTGTGTGTGTGTGTGTGTGTGTGTGTGTGTGTGTGTGTGTGTGTGTGTGTGTGTGTGTGTGTGTGTGTGTGTGTGTGTGTGTGTGTGTGTGTGTGTGTGTGTGTGTGTGTGTGTGTGTGTGTGTGAGGGAGGGAGAGAGAGAGAGAAAAACAGGAATTTCTCTAAATTTCATTCTCGCTATAATATTTACATAGCGCCTGTTTCAGCTCTCTGTATGTTCCTAGGTTTCTGTCGTCGAACGGCAGTTTGTTTATCATGTCAGGTACGTAGAAGGTTCGGGTGGCTTTGCCGTTGTGATTGTTGTACTTGTATGTTATGTAGTTTGTTGACTGTGGTCTTGTTAGCTGATATGTTGTTCTGGTTTCTCTGTAGGTTGGGCTGTAGTAATGTTTTAACATGACTGTGTAATGGTATAAGTGTTTCACATTAAATATTTTGTGTTTTGTCCGTGCTTCCTACATAAGAGTGGGTTGTTCCCAGAATATCAGTTTTACCAGTTTATCTTGCAACCATTGCAATTTGTAAAGTCTGTAGTCTGTGCAGAATGCATATGATGTGATTGCGTATCTTAAAATATTTTCACATAATGCTTAATAGATTAGTATTTTAATGTGGTTGGGGAAATGTCTTTTAATCTGTATAGTTTGCTTGCTATTATCCTAAGCTTGCATGTAGGTAATTTGTATGGCTATTCCAACTTTGATCAGCATCGAAGTGAAGTCCGAGATAGCGTGTTGTATTCACCTGTGTGATGGTTGTGATTTTAGGTTCAATGCTTTGTGTATAGGAGGATGAATGTCTGATAGTGAGATATTTAGTTTCTATGGGCAGGGTTTGGGGGTTTTTGAATACCATTAGCTTTGTTTTTACAGGGTTTATATATATATGCCGTTTTCGGTTAACCAGTTAGTGATTTGATTGATGTCGTGTTGCATGTTTTTGTAAGCGATATTTGCGTTGTTGTGAATGGATACTATGGCCGTGTCGTCTGCGTACTGGAAGATATTACTTTTTAGGGGAAGGTGGCTTATGTCGCGTGTGTATATATTAAATAGAATAGGAGATAGAACGAGTCCTTGCGGTACTCCACAGGTTACATGTATACGCTGATCCTATACGTGTAGTGTGCTTTCTGTTTTTCGTGTATGATTTAAACCACTGAGGTAGACGACCTCCAATTCCGATATGCGTTAGTTTCGTTAACAAGGTTTTGTGTGTTAGTGTGTCAAATGCTTTTGTTAGGTCAATGAATATCACTAATGTTATTCTGTTTTTATCCAATACAGCGTTTATTAGGTCTGTGAAATCTTCCAGGAGTGTTGCTGTTCCTCTATTTTTTTGAAAGCCATATTGTGTTTTGGGTATGATTTGAAACTTTTCAACGTATTTGGAGAGTTTCTGATGTACGATGTGCTCCATGATTTGGTTGATTACAAACAGCGTGGCGATGGGTCTGTGATTATTTATAATGTTTCTTTTTCCCTGTTTGTGTATGGGTGTGATTGATGCAGTCTTTAATATTTCAGGTATGTGTCCTGTTTCGAAGATTTTATTTAACCGTTTTTGTATAACTGGAAGTAGATTGGTTGAGTGTTTCTTGATGTCTTTTGGTCTGATTCCGTCTATCCCCCCCACCCCCCCCCCCCCCCACCCCCCCCCCCCCCCACCCCCCCCCCCCCCCACCCCCCCCCCCCCCCACCCCCCCCCCCCCCCACCCCCCCCCCCCCCCACCCCCCCCCCCCCCCACCCCCCCCCCCCCCCACCCCCCCCCCCCCCCACCCCCCCCCCCCCCCACCCCCCCCCCCCCCCACCCCCCCCCCCCCCCACCCCCCCCCCCCCCCACCCCCCCCCCCCCCCACCCCCCCCCCCCCCCACCCCCCCCCCCCCCCACCCCCCCCCCCCCCCACCCCCCCCCCCCCCCACCCCCCCCCCCCCCCACCCCCCCCCCCCCCCACCCCCCCCCCCCCCCACCCCCCCCCCCCCCCACCCCCCCCCCCCCCCACCCCCCCCCCCCCCCACCCCCCCCCCCCCCCACCCCCCCCCCCCCCCACCCCCCCCCCCCCCCACCCCCCCCCCCCCCCACCCCCCCCCCCCCCCACCCCCCCCCCCCCCCACCCCCCCCCCCCAGAAACAAAATCCATGGATAACAGACAACATACTAACAGACATACAAAGAAAAGATGCCCTATGGAAACAACTCAAGAAGTCGCCAAACAATATCGCTTTAAAAGCTGAATACAAAAGAAAACGGAATCTCCGAACAACACAGATAAGAACGGCAAAACGAAACTATTACAGCAACAAATTAACAACAGCTCAGAAGGAAACCTGGCACCTGATTAATGAAATGCTGGACAATATACACAGAACCATTGCCTCAGAAACAATAAAACGCAGTTTTGCCTGCGACCCCAAATCCCTCAAACAGTTGGCAAACAACTTTAATCAGCCCTTCGTGAACTCTGTCCAAAAGCTACAAGAAACAACCTTTCCTCACACAAACGAATATTCTCCACTAAGTCCACGAGCAACCCAGTCGATGTGGTTCCCCACAGTAACAAAAGAAGAACCATCACTGGCAATTCAACAAATTATTCCTTTGTTAGGGTTAATTTGTTGAATTTCCAGTGATAGCATCTTTAGACTATATCAAGACATCAAGAAACACTCAACCAACCTACTTCCAGTTGTACAAAAACTGTTAAATAAAATCTTCGAAACGGAACACATACCTGAAACACTGAAGACTGCATCAATCACACCCATACACAAAAACAGGGAAAAAGAAACATTATAAATAATTACAGACCCATCGCCACGCTGTCTGTAATCAACCAAATCATGGAGCGCATCGTGCATCAGAAACTCTCCACATACGTTGAAAAATTTCAAATCATACCCAAAACACAGTATGGCTTTCAAAAAAATAGAGGAACAGCAACACTCCTGGAAGATTTCACAGACCTAATAAACGCTGCATTGAATAAAAACAGAATAACATTAGTGATATTCATTGACCTAACAAAAGCATTTGACACACTAACACACAAAACCTTGTTAACGAAACTAACGCATATCGGAATTGGAGGTCGTCTACTCCAGTGGTTTAAAGCATACATGAAAAACAGAAAGCACATCACACGTATATGATCAGCGTACAGCAAACAGGTACATATAACCTGTGGATACCGCAAGGAGCCGTTCTATCTCCTATTCTATTTAATATATACACACCCGACATAAGCCACCTTCCCCTGAAAAGTAAAATCTTCCAGTACGCAGACTACTCGGCCATAGTATCCATTCACAACAACACAAATATCGCTTACAAAAATATGCAACACGACATCAATCAAATCACTGACTGGTTAACTGAAAACGGCATATATATAAACCCTGGATGAACAAAGCTAATGATATTCAAAAACCCCCAAACCCTGCCCATAGAAACTAAATATCTCACTATCCAACAATCATCCTCCTATACACAAAGCGCTGAACCTAAAACCACAAACATCACACAGGTGAAAACAACACGCTACCTTGGACTTCACTTCGATGCAGATCAAAGTTGGAATAGCCATACAAACTACCTACATACCAAGCTTAGGATAATAGCAAGCAAACTATACCGATTAAAAGACATTGCCCCAACCCACATAAAAATACTAATCTATAAAGCATTATGTGAAAACATTTTAAGATATGCAATCACATCATACGCATTCTGCGCAGACTACAGACTTAACAGTTACAATGGTTGCAAGATAAACTGGTAAAACTGATATTCTGGGACAACCCACTCTTATGCAGGAAGCATGGACAAAACACAAAATATTTAAGGTGAAGCACTTATGCCACTACACAGTCATGTTAAAACATTACTACATCCCAACATATAGAGTAACCAGACCAACATATCAAATAACAAGACCACAGTCAACAAAGTACATAACATATAAGTACAACAATCACCACGGCAAAGCGACCCAAACCTTCTATACCTGACATGATAAACAAACTGCCGTTCGACGACAGAAACCTAGGAACATACAGAGAGCTGAAACAGGCGCTATATAAATATTATCGCGAGAATGAAATTTAGAGAAATTCCTGTTTCTCTCTTCCTCCTACACACACACACACACACACACACAACCTATGACAAACCCCCCTCTCAAAAACCATCACTACAAGAACACGAAGAAACAAACATGCCATGTCTAAATCCAACCCCATTTGCACAAAAAAAAAATTAAACTGTAATAGCAGTCGAAGTCTTCCAAGCACGTACCAACAAACAGTAAAATCAACACCTGGCTTGCGACCAGTATAGGAACATAACCATGAACCCACCGCCATCTATTATCTTCCTCAGATAAGCTTTGCTAAGCTTCGAGGAAGAAATTAGAAATGCTCCACAAAGAAAGAATATAATACATTTACAGAATAATAAAAAAAGAAAGAACTAAACCTGTTGTAAATATGAAATCAGAATATACAATCATAATTTCAAAAAAAAAATAATAAAAATTATGACCTTTTTTTTGACCACTATTATTAATAAATTAAAGACTTAATTCGATATGTTAGTCAAGTGAATAATTGTTTAATATCCATTTTAATATCATATTAGTCTGTGAAACATGTCGGATATTAAACAATTATTTACTTGACTAACATACCGAATTAAGTCTTTCATTTATTAATAATAGCGGTCAAAAAAAGGTCATAATATGAATAGAATCGACGAAATCATAAAACGAAAGGTACGCAGTCTTGAAAGTTTAAAAAGTAAAAAGGCTAAGTATTTGAACCATTTGACATTCTTAAAAAAGTGTCGTGACAACAACGTTATCCCAAAATTTCTTCGCCTAAAACAACTTTTTAAGTAAAAAAAAGATAATATCATTTACCCCAATACAGCATTCGCTCTACGTAGAGAAAGAATTTGTCATTCGAGATTCATACTCAACCAAACAGACGCTCAGTGCTATGACTTATTCGCAGACGTTTCTAATATCCTCGATGGGGAAACTTGGCACCTTTTGGACAACACGATTCACCAAAGTTATACAAAAACTTTCAATCAAAGTAAAAAGACGCAAATTAAAAAATTGAACGCACTATATGATAATCACATCAACTCTAAACCTTCCCTACCAGACAATAAAGTCATTGTGAACCAATCTAATCACATCTTAACAAAACCAGAGATTTCTATTCTCAAAAAAGGATTCAATTTCGCCTTAAAACGAACTACTGTTCCAAAAATGGACTTTATCTGCAAGTTAGAGAAAGCCTTCTCATTATTTCCGCACACACAATAGCCAATGACCTACGATTAAAAAGCAACTTAATCCTCTCCGCTCCCTCTAGATATTCTCACACCAACTCTAGCACTATGGAAAGAAAAGTACTACTGAAATTGAAGAACAACAAAGAAATCATTATGCTGAGAGCAGTCAAGGGCAACAAAACTGTCGTCTTAAATACTACGGAATATGAAGAAAAGATCAATAATCTATTATCAGACACATCTGTCTATGATGTTCTTAACACAGCTCCTACTCACAAAAACCATCTTGATACCAATGAACTATTACGTGATATGACCAACTGGCCTGTGGACTTAATCAAAAAACAAATCTATGCATCCGTTAACTCCAAGACTATATGGTGTTCCAAAAATCCATAAAGAAGGTACACCACTACGTCCAATAGTAGATGGTATCCATTCCTCTACTTACAAACTAACAAAATATCTAGCCAAAATGCCAGGAGTATTAGGAACAAGAAGGAAGAGTTTTTGGCCATGGTTGGCACTTCCAGGCCACAGGTTGTCGGTTGTCGAGGTCGCTTGGTGTCGCACGGATTAGATCGTCGGCTTGTCGAGAGCTCCTGAAAAGATCAGTATTATTTTGTGTTAACATTAGATATTTTACCAGAATTTTAAGCAGTATTGTTTGCTTTTTGTTTCTTGGTGTGTCTGTGCAATTTTTGCGTGTTTTCTGTTATTTTAATTATTATTTTTAAGAAAAGATAGCGTACACATGGCACCGATAAAGAAAAAAATGGCGGCCAGGTCGTCATGCTTGCTTAAGAGTTTTGATGTAAAAGAATTTATGCAATGTGCTGTCTGTGAGATGTATGCCTTGCGAAGAGCGGTAGGAGTCTGGTTAGAAAGTGATAGTGGAGTTAATATGTGTAGAAAGTGTAAAGAGAATGAGGACTTCAAGCGTGTTTCGTGTATCGAGACTGATATCGTTAACGGTAGTCAGAATGTAGAAAATGGCGGTGTACTAGAGAATTGCGTGGTAGTGCCAGATATGTGTGAGAGCGTCGCTGAAAGTGTAAATGAAGGTAGAAACACCGAAGGAATGGATGATTTGATCGATAACGAAAATGGTGAGATAAATGCGAGTAGCGAAATTGCCCGTTTAAATGGCGCGATACACAGAGCCAAACGACAATTGGAGCGTATGCAAAAATGTGTGTTGAACGTACCGACAAATAACCGGCGGAAGTCTGTGACGGCAAATAATAGAATGTACGTAAACGTCAATAAAATGAAGGAGCGAGTGCTGTATGGGGATTCGCTATTAAGAGGCGTAATAATTGAGAGTTTAACGAAGTCGTACCAGCCGGGTGCGAACATGAAGGACGTCAGCGAATCTATTCGAGTGCAAAAACAGAGGGTGAAAGAGATGATAATCGTGGCAGGAACGAATGATTTGAAAGAGGACAAAATGGAAATGATAGAGGATGTGAGGGAGTTCTTTGAGGTAGCAAAAGAGAAGAGTGAGAGAGTTAGGATGGTGAGTATCTTACCGCGGTATGACAGCGAAGTGTTTAGAAGGAGGGCCATAATTGCCAATGACTTTATGCGTGGGTTATGCATGGAGAGTGGTGTGGAATTTGTGGATGTGTGGAATGAGTTCGATGGGCGAAAGGACTTATATAAGATGGATGGGTTACATTTGAATGGAGTTGGTGTACGGAGACTTGAAAGAGTGTTGATGAATGATGTGGAAGTGGATGTACAGACTCAGGGAAACTAGATTTATTAAGAGGGGGGGAGTAGATATGCAGACTTTAGGGGGGGCAGTTAAGTGTATGAATGAGTATATTATGCCCGGGCGAGTACGACGGACAACAAATCAGAATGAGATAATTAGTATAAGGCATCAAAGTAGGGATGGGACAAATGGGCTTCTGCGATTCATGTACACTAATGCCAGGAGTATTAGGAACAAGAAGGAAGAGTTTTTGGCCATGGTTGGCACTTCCAGGCCACAGGTTGTCGGTATTAGTGAAACATGGCTGACAGAAGATGATAAAGCTAGTGGGATTGAATGCGATGGGTATAGCGTGTTCAGGAGTGACAGGGTGAATAAAAAGGGGGGAGGAGTGTTATTGATGATAGCTGATGAGCTTCAGCCAAGGAGTATAGAAGTTGAACTGCAGGATGGGGAAAAAAGAACATTTGAGGCTGTTTGGTGTGAGATACAATCTAGCAGAACAAAATATACAATTGGGTGCTGCTATAGACCGGATGATGGAGTGGATGGTGGGAATAGTATGCATAAGCAAATAGAAGAAATGAATGGAAGGAGGGTAATTATTATGGGTGATTTCAATTATGGTAACATTGACTGGAAAGAGGAGAGGGCACATGGGAGGAAGGAATTGGATTTTATGCAGTTATTAAGAGACAGCTATCTACGGCAACATGTATTGGAAAATACCAGGGGGCAGAGAGTGCTGGACCTAGTAATTCCAACTGAGAATGTAGCTGTAACGAACATGACCATGTTGCCACCAATTGGTGAGACTTGGGAGGTGGCTAAAGGAGTCGAATTTACAATTAAGACAGGGTATATGTGGAATTACCGGGCTGGTAAGTATGACAAGCTTAGGTGTGTGCTTGGCTCAATGCCATGGCATGTAAAACTGCAAGGGCTGGATGTTGATGGTGCATGGGAGGTGGTTAAGAACTGTTTGCAGGAGGCAATGGTTGACTGTATACCAAGAGTCCGAATAATAAATCAGGTAGGGGTTAAATGGATGAATAACACTATTAAGCTTGAGCTGCAAAAAAAGAAACAATTGTGGAGGGAATTTAAGGAGAAGGGTGACCATCAGGTGCATGAACAGTATAAAGCTCAGGCCAGGATGGTAACAAGGGTGGTAAGAAAAGCAAAAGCAGATTACGAAAGGAAATTGGCCTTGCAGGCTAAAGAGAATCCCAAACAGTTTTTTCAATATGTTGCAAGTAAAAGGAAAAATGCTCATGGTAGAATGATCTTAAAAAATGCTGAGGGTAGGGAGGTAACTGAATCAGTCGATGTTGTGGAATTACTGAGCGAGCACTTTGCAAGAGTATATCATCCAGGTGGTGGCTTTGCGGAAATGGAGGAACCAACAGCTTATACTGGAATTGTGATTAATGAGGTAGAGGTAACTAGTCTATTACAGAACCTCAATGTCAATACATCTGTGGGATTGGATGGTATACCAGCTCGTGTCGTACGTGAAGCGGCCAAAGAATTGTCAGTGCCCTTGACCATTATGTTTAATTTGAGCCTTAGGACTGGGTCAGTCCCAAGGGGGTGGAAAGAGGGGAAAATAGTTCCACTGCACAAAGGTGGTTCCAAGGCTGCTGTTGAAAATTACCGGCCAATCAACATAACAGGAATCATTATCAAGGTCTTAGAGAAAATAGTCAAGAGGAGAATACAAGATTGGATAGAAGAAAATGGGATACTGTATCGGGGACAGCATGGTTTTGTGAAAGGTAGGTCATGCCTCAGTAACTTGCTCACGTATTATAACACAGTGACGGCTGAACTGGATAAGGGTAATGGGTTTACAGTGATTCTGCTGGACCTTGCTAAGGCCTTTGACAGGATACCACATGGAATTCTAATCAGTAAATTGCAGCATATGGGAATGGACATAGGGTTGGTGAGATGGATAGGAGGGTGGTTGACGGAGAGATATCAGAGAGTGGTTTACTCAGGAGTAGAGTCCACAAGACGGCCTGTGACTAGTGGTGTACCACAAGGATCTCTTCTTGGACCACTGCTGTTTAATTTGTTCATAAATGATATAGGAAAGGATCTGAGAGGAACAGTTCATTTGTTTGCAGATGATGCGAAGTTGGGTAGGGCAATAGTGAATGCAGATGACGTCAAAATTTTGCAGGATGATTTGGATAGATTGGAGGTCTGGGCTAGGGAGAATGGATGTCAATTTAATGTGGCAAAATGTAAGGTTATGCATTTTGGGGTGAAAAGATGGGAGGCAGTTTACTGCATTGGTGGAACCGTGCTCCAGGAAATTGATGAGACACGAGATTTAGGAGTGTTGGTGGATAAGGAATTGAAATTTAGGGGACACATTGCAAAAGTGACCAAAACAGCTCATCAAATCACTTGGTTGCTGAAGAATACGTTGACAAGCAGAGACAAGCAGGTTATTGTTCCTCTGTATCGACCCTTGATAAGACCTCATCTCGACTACTGTGCTCAGATTTGGTCACCTAGGTTTCTTCTTGATGGGGAGGAGGTGGAGAGGATCCAGAGGCGAGTGACCAAGATGATAGCAGGTCTGTGGAATGAACCGTATGAGAACAGGTTGAGGATTTGTGGGTTGCAAAAATTGGTTGATAGGCGGAGGAGGGGAGATATGATTGAGACATTCAAATTACTGAAGGGTTTCTATAAAATTAATTCAGAAGATATTTTTGAGAACAGGGCTGGTTGTGGGAGGACTATGGGACATCCATGGAAACTGGGCAAAAGTGTGGTTAGTAAAGGTGTTAGAGCTGGGTTCTTTACTTTTAGAGTGGTGAATGAGTGGAATGCGCTCCCTGAGTCTGTGGTGGATGCTGTGACAGTGAATGAGTTTAAGGCGAGGTATGATAGATACTGTATGAATGTCGAATAGTTGTGATGAAAATGATTTGGGGCCTCCCTCGATGAGTCTAATGACTCCCTGGAGTTGCCCGTAATAATAATAATAATAATAATAATAATAATAATAATAATAATAATAATAATAATAATAATAATAATAAAATGTTACAAAAACGCATTCACAACACGATTCTTATATCAAGAACTCCCAACATTTCTTGGAGAAATTAAAAAACACCCGTATCTCTGAAGATAATATTATGGCTTGCCTAGCTGTCACATCTCTATTCACAAATATTCCAGTTTCAAAAGTCATCGACATCTTAGAAAACTGGTTCCCACCAAATATCACCAAGTTGTTCAAGCATTGTTTAACTTCGAATTATTTTACATAGCAAAACACCTACTACAAACAACTTACTGGATTAGCCATGGGTAGCCCTCTCTCTCCTTCTAGTGCCGACCTATTCTTATAAAATTTGGAAGCTCAAATTTTATCCCAAATTACCCCTAAACCAACCACGTGGTTTAGGTATGTTGACGACATCTTCATCATTTGGAGTCACAAAAAGGAAGAACTATGGAAAATCAATTGCTTCCACAACACTATCAAGTTCACATTGGAACTAGAGAAAGATAATAAACTTCCATTCCTAGACGTCCTTATTAAGAAACAAACTGACAATAGCATCAACCTGCCGGTATATAGAAAACCTATCAACACTGGACGCTACCTCCATTTCGACTCGTCTCACAACATATCCCAGAAACTCAGCATTATCCATATGCTTAAAAACAAAAAAGAGCTATACAGTGTACCACAGACCCTGGTGACTTACAAGAAGAATTAATGAAAATATCCAGAGATCTGTCCCTGATGGCTACAAGAATCATCAACAAGATTCTCTTTAATGACATACCGCAAAGACAACGAGATGAAACCCAATACATCAGCTCTATAACAATTCCATTTGTTAACACCAATCCAAAATCTTAGCTTCTTCTAAAACCATATAATATCAGAGTAACCTTCAACCCTATTGAGACCATTCAAAAGTTTATAAGATCGCCGAAAGATAGCCATCCTTTCTACAAATACTCTGGAGTTTATAGCATACCCTGTCCATGCGGTATTAATTACATCGGACGGACATCTAGAAGTTTTGAAACAAGAAAGAAAGAACACATAGGCTATGTAAGGAATGACAGACAAGATATATCAGGCCTTTCTTCCCACTTCGCCTCTACCAACCATAATATTGAATGGGATATGAGTCATATGCCCTACACAGAAGAGAACTACCATTCCTGAACATTCAAAGAAGAGTCGCCTGTTCAACAGGTAACTTAAATAAGAATCAAGGCCTAATCTTACCAGATATATGGAAAACTGTAATCAGATCATTTAACCAATAAGAAATAAACTTTCATGAAAATGACAATAAATATCTCAACAAATAAAACGTTGTACTTGGGACATTGTATCACGTGTAATCACGCGCAGTGATAACTTGATATAATTTTTAGAATTGTCAGTTAGTTTCCTAGTTTTTGTTACTTTCCATTGCTTAGCAGTGTATCCCTGAAAATGCTGACAGATATTAGTCAGTGAAACATGTCGGATATTAAACAATTATTTACTTGACTAACATACAGAATTAAGTCTTTAATTTATTAAAAATAAAAATTATTATTTAAAAATATTTATTAACTTGCAAGTATCTGTTATTCACAATTGTAATGTGTTATAAATATTATATATATATATACACACGTGTATATATAATTATTACTGTATCTATGACCAATGCATGTATGAAAAAAATTATTATTATTATTATTATTTAAAAATATTATTAACTCAACTATCTGTTATTCACAATTGTAATGTTTAATAAATATTGTGTATATATAATTATTATTGTGTCTATGTATGTAATTTATCTGAAACATGATAAAAAATAAATAAAAATAAATAAATAAATAAATTATTTCCTGCTGCGGTATCCACATACGGAGTCGTCCCCTCCCCACACACAGATGTTCTTCTACCCTCTCGTCTAAGAGATCAAAATAAAAACACAAAGAAAGGCAAACCAACTCCCATCCGCTTTCCTTGTTATTCCTGATGCGTATCTGATTCAAGAGGGGGGTTTGATTACGACGAAAGCAAAACAAACTAACCTGAGCCCATTGACGAAGTTCTGATTAGCTCGAGTGTTCCTTATCACGACCGACTCTGCTCCGTCTTGCTTACGAAGGCGATCACGTGACAGGCTCTGATAACAAACTGCCGGCTTCGGATCTTTTATCGCAGACTACCTTTTCCTGTGTCTGGAAGCGTGGGGGGGGGGGGGGTCACCAGTTCGCCGGAACACAGGACGGGCTTAGATTAAAATAGGTCACGTGTTCGTGTGTCACCTTGTCGGGACAGCCTCGCCCCGTGAGCTCTGTACGCATCCTCTTCCTGTAGCCGAAGTTGTTCTCATGCGGGTCTCCCACCCTCCGCAAAACGTTTCATTTGGCAGAAAATCGTGGATTTCCCGCTGTTACACTCCGAATGAGGAAAACCCACCGAAACCCTCCTTCGTTCGTTTGATTATTGACGTCACAGTTTCGTCACTTCCCGAAGACGAGGTGACAACTGGCACGTAGTTCGTATCATGATAATGGAACGAAAGAAGCCTGTTCATCCGTGGATTGTACGCCATCGTCTCTTGTGTTTTCAGCATCTCTTCGGAAAAGTGATTGCCGAAGGTGAGTTTCTTTCTTTCTTTTCTCAGCCGTTTTGGATTTTCAAGCAATAATTTCGCTTTTTTTTTTTTTTAGATTTCAGCGGGGTGTAGAATATTTCCTACTTTCGCGATCTCTTTCTCGCTCCATTCCATTATATCTCACAATTATAGCCTCAAATTATTTTTTCTTCCACGCAACCCTAGCGTCCCCAGGCGGCAAAATATGAACTACATATGCAAACTTTCGATGCTCGAATTTGCAGCTGTCGCAATGATTTCCCGATGACCTCACGACGTAGAAAGGTATGACGTCAGCTCAGGACACAACACACACAGGGTTCCCCCAAAATACTTTTACCCTCTTTCACAAACGCAAAAATGTCGCAATCATCTACATGTCACGCATGTTTACTGCTGACACTCAGAATTTCCATTTCATCATCCCCGTCTTGCTCGCATCTTACTAAATATCTACCGAAAAGCTTCCGGCGGCATTTCTCGCTACCACGAACAAACTCCGCTACCCGGAGGTCGATAAAGGGCTTATTGTGTGTGTGTGTAAGTCTGACTGGAGCCACCATGATTGGTTTCTCAAAAGGTGAGATATCCCTATATGTGTTTGTTTAATCAGTGGAAAAATAACTCTCATTCTCGTTCCTGACAGATTGTCTTAGGACCTGTGGTCCTAAGACAATCTGACAATCTTAGGACAATAAGACAATCTTAACTAATAAACAATCTTAGGATAATAAGACAATCTTAAGACAATAAGACAATCTTAGGACCACAACCTGTGGTCCTAAGACGTTTCTGACAGATTGTCTTAGGACCTGTGGTCCTAAGACAATCTGTCAGGAACGAGATTGCCGTCGTCTGAGAAATCTTCTACGGGCAAACAGAATCTCCTACGTGCCGCAGTTGACCGAAGCATTTAACGAAGGATGTTATTGACCCAAATCTCACCGAATTATGTGCAGGAAATTCGAACGAACTAGGTATTGGCAGTCGCATGCGTCAAATAAAAGTTTTTAATTCAGTTGTGTGTAGAATATCGGTGAAACTTTTCTCCTTGGCTACAAAAGTCTTGGTTGACCAAGCGGAGAAATTTTCTACAACAATCTCTGATCCGAAGTATTTTATTTTATTATGGAAGAATTCGGCGTTGATTTAACTTCGGTCAAGCTCGCACTGATGTGAAGGCTTTTGCCTTTCTCGGTTCTTTCCAGTCTTGTGATTTTCATCAGTTGCCTTAAATCCTCTTTCTTTACAATTTATTGTGAGGTCACGGACTGGTTGCCTCTGAGGTGTTGCGCGGTCCTGCTTTGTATGTCTTAGCTTTGGCTAAAACATACCTCGTCCTTAAGATAGCGTGATCATAACTTTCACTTGCGCTTACTTCCCGTTCGAGGGGAGGAGAACCATTCTCTTAGTGGCCTGCGCACCCCTTTGAGAGGGATGTCTTCCTCTTTCTGCGAGCACTACTTTAGTGAGGGATCCTAGATTCTTTTTTCTATGCACGTGCTATTACTAAAACAGAATATTCGATGGCTCTCGGACCAACAGATTTTTCTTGTTTTGTTTCAATGAAGAGAAAAAGTGTGAGTTTCCTTCTCCACAGTGTTAAAAGTCTCGCGTTAGTGTCTCTCTCGCGCGCAACTGTGTATATATATATATATATATATTTTTTTTTTTTTAATAGTAACCCTACCAGGAGGTAATTTATTTCTACATGCTCCATTGCATTACAATGTTTATATTACATGTAGCTTACAAGTACTGATAAACATTTACATTTCCAATTTTTGTATTAATTTTGTGTGTGTGTGTTACCAGAAATTACTTACAGTCTTCTTCAAACTTAAACATATACGAAAAGAAGAATGCCCGGAAAAAGAAAAAAAAAAAACTACAATCTGACAGCATTTCTTCGACTATTAAAAGCAAGCAAAAGGTTGTACCACAGTATGGTGTACAAGGATGGTCTGAAAGGTTCTCGGCCTCGACCAAAGATGACAACCCTCCTAACGGCACGATTTTTTCTCAAAGTTTTTTTTTTCTCAAATCTGTCAAAAGCATCCGTGTGAAATTGCAAGTCATTCTATCAAGCAGTTTGTTTTATACAGCTGTCTGAAGCAAAAGTGTTCTCTGTATGCCTTGAAATGGATTAAATTGAGTATCGTGTGGTTATAAAATTCTTCGTAAAACACGGTTTAAGTTCATGTTAAAAAAATGTAATTTTCTTGACCATAACAGTTGTTTATTATATGTACTTGATCAATATAGTCCCATTAGAAGTCTTTCTAGAAGGTCTAACTTCATAAAAGTTTATGGACACTTCTTCTTCGTTTTCGACAATTAAAAAATTGGGCTGCCGAGTTTAAACGTACCAGCCTTGAAGATGACCGGCGAGTCAAAGTGTGTGAAACTGCTGAAACTATAGGCATTTCAAACGAACGTGTAGGATATAATTTGTATAAAGAATTGCAAATGAAAAAGATTAGCGCAAGATGGGTGCCGGGCTTGCTCACAGTAGATCAAAAACGCACTCGCATGAAAATCTCTGAACAGTGCTTGGAGCGTTTTAACAAGAATAAAACTGATTTTGCGCGTCGATTTATTACTATGGATGAGACTTGGATTCACCATTACACACAACAATCCAAACAGCAGTCGAAACAGTGGACAGAAGCCAGTTATTCAGCGCCAAAGAAGACAAAATCGGTCCCATCAACAGGATAGGTCATGACATCGGTGTTTTGGGATGCTAAAGATATTTTCTTTATTACTTATCTTGAAAGGGGAAGGGGTAAAAGAATAACCGGGGAATATTATTCCATCTTTTAACCAGACTAGACAAAAAAAAAAAAATCGTGAGAAAAAACCCGGTTTGCAGAAGAAAAAATCATCCTTCATCAGGACAATGCACCTGCCCACAAAGGTGTTTTGGCAAAGGGAAAATTAAAAGATCTGCACTATGAATTGTTGGAACAACCACCCTATTCCCCAGATTTAGCTCCCTCTGACTTCTGTCTCTTCCCAAAATTAAAAAAACTCTTCCTCGCTGGTCAGCGTTTTTCTTCGAATCAAGAGATGATTGCAGCTGTAGTGGGGTATTTTGCAGATCTTACTGAGAACCACTACAGGGACGGTTTAATGGCGCTGGAGCATCGCTGGAATAAATGTGTTAGTCTTAAGGGAGATTATGTTGAAAACTAAAAATAATTTTGAAATTATAAATTCGTTTTTTCATTGTTAGGCCGAGAACTTTTCAGACCACCCTCTTATATCGACCAAGTTATATTGGTAGTCAATTATCCGGGAGTTCGTTGGCAATGTCTAGCAGCAGGCTCTTATTCCTGACACTGTTCTGTATCATGTTAGAAATCTTAGGTAAGTATATATAAAGCGAACACCTTGGCCGCATAGAACCGAAAAAAAAGGGGGAGGGGAGTGGAATTAGAATGTTGTTTCTTAATTCAACGAGTTTCGTGAATTAGGAAACAACAAAAGAAGGATTTTGACATTGAACAGAAAGGCTCTCCAATTAAAGAAAATGAAACAAAGTCAACCTAACAATTCCCAACACAGAAGATGCGCCTCTTCCAGAGTATGGAAAAGCAGAATAGGCAACAAGCACCTGGAGCCTCGTCAAACACGGTTCGACAAAATGAGGGACAAAAGAAACTGGAAAAATGAAAATTGAGCTAAGTAATCTTATACAAAAAGAATAAAAAATGCAGCCCCTCAATCTTCATCAGACTCTAAGGATAGGACCGCGATACCTTTCAAGGTCGCTTACTGCTCCCTCAAACACATCCATGGCTTAGAAGAACTCATCCTCAATGGACTTGCTAACAAAGAACCTATGACCCAGAATATAGTCGCCATAATGTGAAGAAACGGGAGAACGGGTGTGCATTATGGAAAGTAAAACTCACAGATTCAAGAAGAGGTAAGGGGAGAAGATCTCAGACCTTCTCAACATAATTGTCTTAGAGTTCCAAATCGCTCCAAAGAATATCAACAGGAAATTGTCCAACGTAGAAATGTCAATCCACAATATGGTACGGAAAGTCGTCTTTATATACTTCGACCACAAAAACATAAAAATAAAATAAATAAATACATAACGGTTATGGAAAATCCGGAAACAAGAAAAAAAAAAAACGAGCAACATAAACACCATCAGTTTATGCAGAAGTGTTTTGATATTTGTACTCGCCCTCATCACGAGGCTATTACAACTAGTGAGAAGCGTTTTGGAAGATAGATTTAAGTAACTCTGGTGTCGACTGTCTAATCTCTGTGTTAAAAGGGGAACCCCCCCCCCCCAAAAAAAAAACTGCGATTCCTTCTCAGGATTCTTGTTTTTTTCCAGCCGTGTAATCTTAGATTCCTAAGTTCAATTTTCCTTATTTCTTAATAACTTTTACTTAATCTACAAGAAAGCGAAGAAAATTCTGCAACGAGGCTCGAAGTTACAAACAAAAGGGGTGATGAGAAATAAATGATCTCCCGAGGCGGCCGAGAATGTGCTTACCTTGAAGCTATGAAAGCCGCAATAATATTGGTCGAAGCCGGACCAAGCAGCGACCCTTCCCATAATTCATAGCAATTTCGAAAGAAGTGTGTTTTGCTTTCTAAGCTAGTGAAGCAACTGATGTGACGTCATCAGCGTCTGTATACCAGCAGCCCAGTCGTGAAGCGACTTCAGCTCAAACCTTGTTTGCTGACACTTGGATTGAAAAAGAGTACAATTTCTCCTCCTCCGTCATAATATCATTAGTTAAACGAAAAGGCAGAAGCGATTTCTAAATGCAACGGAAAACGATTCTTAAGATTTAAAAAGAAAGTTAAAATGATATTCTGAACTGAACGAACAAGAAAATCGAATTCATCAGCGCGGTAACATGCAATCGCATCGTAATATCCACGCATGACAGTGGGAGGTGTTTCCATTCGCCCCAACACGGCGGCTTGGATGTTTGTGAATGCCTTTAAGCGAGAAATGAATCTCGTCGTCCGGTGGGAAACCACCCTCCTGATTACCGGGAAGCCCGAAGCGGAAGTGACGGGAAAACGTTCTGTGGTTAATTCCTAGAGCAGGCGTTCGGTTTCCGAATTATACACCCCTAGCCGACGACAGTACTACTGTACAGGTTTACAACTGTTCGTGGGTGGAATTCAGTGGCGGCCAGTACATAAACACTGCGACACTGCAGCATCCAAGAAGAAAAAATGAAGTTTAAAAATAATAACAATGCTTACAACATTATATAAATGCAGTACAACATGTTAAAGGTTACAGCTTATGTTTCGGCATTGATTGAATAGTTAATAAATGGAATTGCTCGATTAAATGGAACGAAATTGTTGCTTTGTTCGAGTCTGTTCTCCCCAAAATTGTTGGTATAAGTGAGACATGGTTAGATGACGATGACATCCTGACAGGAATAGAGATGAACGGATGTGATATTTTTCGTGAAGATAGACAGGAAAGAAAGGGAGGAGGAGTACTATTAATGGTAGCAGATGAGTTGTGCCCATCTAAAGTGGAATTGCAAGGTGCAAATAGTGGTCACGGTTTTGAGGCCGTATGGTGTGAGGTAGAAGTTAACAGGAGGAAATATAAATAAATACCTGGTAATATGGAAGGTAATGAGAAGGAAATGTATAGGCAAATTGGCCTAGCTAGCAAGAAACGAGTTATCATTATGGGCGACTTTAATTATGGTGATATAGATTGGAAGCAAGTGACTGCATCTGGGGGGTAAAGAAAATGAATTTTTGGAGTTTTTGAAAGAAAATTACCTTAGGCAGTACGTAACGGGGGTACACGAGGATCAAGAGTATTGGATTTGATCATCTCATCAGATGATGCTATTATAAATGAGGTGTCAAATCTTCTACCAGTTGGTGAGAGTGACCACGAGGTGATCACGTGCAGGGTGACCAGTCATTCGAGGACGTCTGTTAGAAAGGATATATGTGGAATTATAAGACTGGTAATTACGAAAAGCTCAGGAAACAGCTTGCGATAATAAATTGGAAAGAGGAACTGGATGGAAAGGATATCAATGCTGCTTGGGCCATACTCAAGAACTATTTGGTGGAGGCAATCTCAGAGTGTATTCCGAGGGTCAAGAGGGTAAACAGAGTGGGTGTAAAATGGATGAATCAAGAGATAAGGTATGCAATATGGAAGAAGAAGGTATTATGGAAGAAACACAAAATGAGTATATATAACAACCAGTTGCATGAGAAGTACAAAGAGCAGGCGAGGAAGGTGACTAGCTTGATAAGGGTAGCAAAAATGCAGTATGAGCAGCAGTTAGCTAAAGCGGCCAAAAAAAAATCCTGAGGAGTTTTTTCGATATGTCGCCAGTAGAAGAAAGAATGATTATGGTAGAATGGGATTGATTGGTGAAAACGGAGGAATGATAACCGCTGCGGAGGATATAGTTGAGATATTTAATGAGCAATTTCTAAAGGTATTTCATTCTTGCGAATGTGACATCATGCAGAACTTGAAAGTAGTGGGAAAGGAGGAGGAGTAGGAACTGTTAGTAAGTGAACAGGAGGTATATGAGGAATTGAATAGACTTGATGTAAATAAGGCTGTGGGACTTGATGCTATTTCACCACGTGTCTTGAGGGAATGTGCCAGAGAGTTAACAACAGCTTTTGTATATCTTTTCAACATGAGTCTCTCACTGGGTCAAGTTCCAAAAGAGTGGAAAGAGGATAAAATTGTTCCAATTCATAAGGGAGGTGATAAGAGTAAGACTTTGAATTATAGACCAGTCTGTGTGTCTGGAGTTGTGGTCAAGGTATTAGAGAAGTTAGTTAGGAATAAAGTTCAGAATTGGGTTGACAACAGAAAAATACTCTTTGGTGGCCAGCATGGATTTACTAAAGGAAAATCATGCTTTAGCAACCTGCTTACTTTTTATAATAAAGTGACAAATGCATTGGATAAGGGTATTGCATATACAGTGGTATATTTAGATTTTGCAAAGGCGTTTGATAAATTGCCACATGACAAGCTGGTAATTAAATTGGAACGGATGGGGCTGAACAGTAGATTGGTTCACTGGATTGGAGATTGGTTGTCTGATAGGTATCAGCGAGTTGTCTATGGAGGAGCGATATCCCAGAAGAGGAAAGTTACTAGTGGTGTACCTCAAGGGTCTGTTTTGGGTCCATTGCTGTTTAATTTGTATGTAAATGATATCTGGAGAGGTCTGAATGGTGATGTGCAGTTGTTTGCAGATGATGCAAAGTTGGGCAGAGCTATCAGGAGTAGTGTGGATGCTGTAGCTTTGCAAGAGGACTTGAATACACTGTCTGAATGGGTAAATAAGTGGGGATGTCAATTCAATGTCTCAAAGTGTAAGGTTTTGAAATTTGGGAAGCAGAGATGGGATGTAAAGTACACAATCGGTGCGAATATCTTGGAAGAGGTAGAGGAAATGAGAGATCTGGGAGTGATTGTGGACAAGGACTTAAAATTTCGGGGACATGTTACTAAAATAGTGAAGACAACACAGCTGATAATGGGAAAGATGCGGAGGACATTGACTTGTAGAAGTAAGGATGTTATGGTTCCTTTGTATAAGGCTTTGATCAGGCCACATATGGATTACTGTGCACAGATCTGGTCACCTGGTTTTCAAAAAGATGAAATTGCGTTGGAAAAAGTTCAGAGGCGATTGACTAAGGTGGTTTCTTGTCTCTGGAATGTAGAGTATAAAGACAGATTGACAAAATGCAATTTGCAGAAATTGGTGGATAGAAGGAGGAGGGGGGATATGATTGAGACATATAAGCTGTTGAGTGGTTATTACCAGATTAACGTCGGGGGAGGTTTTGCACAGAATGGGTGAGGATAGCAGGAGAACAAGAGGTCATTCCTGGAAGCTGTATAAGGAGGGTGTGAGCAAGGGAGTGAGGAACAGGTTTTTTGCATGGAGAGTGGTGAGTGATTGGAATGCTTTGCCCGAGAGTGTGGTGTGTGCAGAGATAGTGAATATATTTAAGGCACAGTATGATAAACTGTGTGTATAAAGTGGACCTCCCACGATGAGTCTTTGACTCCATGGAGGTTTTTATAATAATAATAATAATAATAATAATAATTAACGCTTTAGATTACGAAACAAATGCACTGCGATCTACTAACGCTGATATTCGTTTGCTCTTGTCATTGCACGTTACGTCATTCCCAACTGTAACTGCTCACGCGGCAGTGTATTTCTAGTTAGCTTACGCACCTTATTTCTGTGAGATATGAAACGTTTATTATTGGTGCATGTGCGTGGTGAACTATTTTTTTTTGTAAATCTTATTTATTTTGTTAAAATAACATATAATTATTTATTTATTATAGATGCAAGGCTGAATTCCGACGAGTGTCACTGTTGAAAATATGAAAATAATTATATTTTTTCAATTATCGTTACACGAAACAAATGCACTGCGATCTAACGCCGATATTCGTTTGCACTTGCATTGCTATTGATACGAAACTTATATTATTGGTGTTTATTCGTGGTGAGGATGAAATATTTTTAATAAAGCAATTTTTAATATGTAAATTTATTTATTATTAAATTCGTTAATGATTAGGAAAAAAAAGTTTTTTTTTGTATATGCAGCACCCCACTTAAACTTTTCCCGGCAGCCACTGGCGGAATTCACACACACACACACACACACACACACACACACACACACACACACACACACACACACACACACACACACACACACTGCACAGAGCTTTCCATAAGGTGCATTGTAGAAGCTACGGAAGCAACCACACTTTATTTAATGAGCATTATAAAGTGTGGTTGTTTTCCCAGGACTCTTATAGGGTTGATTGTAGTCGCCAACTAAAGGGGAACTCTTTTACACCTCTTTATAGAGGCAAGTAGGATTTCTCATTACGGGCAACTCGAAATTTAACTCCGTACCTCAAAGAAATCGACCATAGAACTCGCATCATTTCACCCATAATATACATATTAAGATTAAGGACTGAGATGGCGGCATTTGCTGTTGTAATCTCTCCCTTTGACCTCTTAATGCACTGATAGCCTCCAGTTCACTATCAGTGATCCCAGTCAGTGAAAGAGTGACACCGGCTGACACTGATATTCAAAACGTTAGTCAGGATTTACTAAAATCGACTTACTCGATTTGGCAATAAGAGGTGCTACATTTATTTATATTATTATATATATATATATGTTAGAGATACCAAGCTATTTTAAACCTGGTTTTTTATTCCATTCCCCAAGTAAGCAAACAGACAAGTTAAGTCAAGTTTGCACCTGCAAGTGATGCAAGTCTAGCTGATCCTACAGGCAGTGCAAGACCAAGGCAACTGGTGGTAAAGGTGGCATAAGCTCTGATCACTAATCTTAATATTTACCCTTAATGCCAAAACACATCTCCAAGAAGGGGATGCATGATGTTTTGTATTAAAGGCAAGGGGCCACTACCCAGACCGGTTTCGACCTATATTGAGGTCTCATCAGTGGGAGCCAGGCTAGAAATACCAAGACTTTAAGTAATACAGAGCTTCTAAGTATTTTACCAGAACAAGTTACCATAAGGTGTTTTAACCTTATTAAATAAAAATTTCAGGATGAGATATAGATATAGAAAGTATTACTAAAATCTTGGTATTTTAGTAATGTTATAGTAATAGTAATTACTATAACATTACCAAGATTTTGAACTTTGAACTTAATTGGTTGATGGACTGAGTCCTTGACTCTTTATTCCTTCATCTGGATTTTAGATTGTGGGTGATGAGATTATTGTGGGTAATTTACCCGCTCATTGTGAGCATTGAGGCTGTATCAGCTTTCTCTTGCGATGGAGGATTTCGGTTTTTTATGTTTGAAACGATCTGAGGGCTTGTAGTCCGCTGCCTGTCGAACTAGCTGATTTGGGTGATTATCCGTGATTGTGAAGAGTTTCTCTGCAATGCTTGTCATGTAGGTCTTAATATCTGGAAGATTGGCTTCTTGATGTAACTGGATGTTTCTGATGAACCATGGGGCATTAAATGCCATTCTTAGGCATTTATTCTGTATTATCTGAAGTCTGTTGATGTTGCTTTTAGTCGTGTGACCCCAGGTTGGAGAGGCATAAGTTAGTTGCGGTCTGATTACCGATTTGAAAAGGAGAATTTTGTTGCTTATGCTTAGGAAGCTGTTCCTGTTCAAAAGCGGATATAGCTGTGCTATAGTCTGACTTGCCTTAGTGGCAACACTATCCATATGTGACTTGAAGTTTAGACGTCTATCAAGTTGAATTCCCAGATATTTGGTAGAATTGCGCCACGGGATGATTTAACCAAACATTTGTATGCTTGTATTCGGTTCTGCTTTACGTCTGGTGAAAAGTACTGCAGAGCTTTTGTTTGGATTAATTGCGATACGCCACTTGGTGTACCAATCCTCCAATTCACTGACTGCTCTCTGCAGCTTGATTGCGGCCAGGTGTGGACGGAGGGATCTGGCTATAATGATTGTATCGTCGGCATACAGAGCGGTGATAGCTGGAGACAGTTTGGGGAGATCTGCCATGTATATATAGAGAAGAGTAGGGGAAATAGTAGAGAGCCTTGAGGTACTCCGGCCGTGATTCTCCTCTCTGTGGATCTGATACCGTTGAGTTTTATTTTAAATTTTCTGTTGTGTAGATATGATTTGATAAGTAGCACTAGCGGCAATGGAATACCTTATAGTCCTTATAAGGACTGGCTTAAAGGGGCGAAGCAAGAATGCTTTTCATATTCCCCGTTATCTGTAGAGGACAGTATATATGGATAAGGTGTTAATGAGCTATTAAAGCTCTGATCATGGCAGGAGGGTAACAGCAATAGCCGAGCCTCAGTTAGAACTTCATTGGCTACAGCATTGCCATCCATTACCCTCCAAGGGTATTGGATTGAATAAATCAATCACCGCATCTCACGGTCGATTGATCCAATCTGGAATACCTTATCTGTAGGGATAAGGTGTTATTGAGCTATTAAATTAAAGCTCTGATCATAGCAGGAGGATAACAGCAATAGCCAAGCCTTAGTTAGAACTTCATTAGCTACAGCATTGCCATCCATTACCCTCCAAGGGTATTGGATTGAATGAATTAATCCAAAATCCTGCCAGTTTTTGGAATACCTTATAGTAATACGGAGCTTTATCAACTTTACCTATAGAAGTTGCAACAAGGTGTTTTTATTTTTAATAAAAATCTCTGGAGGAGATATAGATGTAATAAATTTTTTACCTTAGTGATATTGTATATTAGGATAACCAAGTTATTTTATAAACTTGGATATTTTAACTCCTAATCCCAAGTATGCAAACAATTAAGTTTGCGCCTGAAACAAAGTTCAAGTCTAAAGATGATACTTTGTTTCAGGCGCAAACTTAATTGTTTGCATACTTTGGATTAGGAGTTAAAATAACCAAGTTTATAAAATAACTTGGTTATCCTAATATACAATATCACCAAGGTAAAAAATTTATTACATCTATATCTCCTCCAGAGATTTTTATTAAAAATAAAAACACCTTGTTGCAACTTCTATAGGTAAAGTTGATGGCGTTATATATATATATATATGGCGTTTATAACGCCATTCGAATACTCAATTTTATATTCTGTTTGTAAGTATTAAAAAATATAGTCCTAACGCACACGACTAGGTTTAAATATTCGTGATGCATACCTAACCACTGCATTACATATCTTGCCATTACTCTGCCAGTAAACGAACCTGTTTTGTTATAAAGACAGATAATAAATCGACACACTTGACATAAACAAGATAAATGATGTTGCTTCGTTTTTTCCACGCGATGTTCTGTTATTAGCACACATCTCTACTTGTGTCGTCATCACTCGCAAGTCCCATGTGTGTGTGTGTGTGTGTGTGTGTGTGTGTGTGAGAGAGAGAGAGAGAGAGAGAGAGAGAGAGAGAGAGAGAGAGAGAGAGAGAATTCATATAAAGATATCATCAAGATACAAAGTTCTGAATTGATAAGAAAGAACAAAGCGTGCAATCTGTATGGATACATCATCACCCAAAACTGGTGCATATCTGCAAATGGTGGGAGACAAAGAGGTTTGTTTTAATCACTTCGCGTGCCTCACTTGCTGATATGTCTCGCTGTAATACTAATACTGATTACTTAAGCTTTGCTCATGTTAGTGATTGTTGCTTTTGGAACTTTGCTTTTATGGTTTTTTCTTGCATTATTAAACCTGTTAAAGAACTCTTCGGGAGATGTTACAGAAAATGACCACCAAACTTCCACTGTCTCTCACTTTATGATTTCGCATTCCTTTAATGGTTTAAAGAAGCTGGGAAACTTGAACAGGTACGTCACTGAAAACTGAAGCACTTCTGTACTCCTAGACGTCATAGCTTTAAGCGTACGTCTGTGTTGTCAGCGAAAAGAATTGATCAGAAACATTTTTTGGCTACTAATGATATGCATGAGCAGGTCTCATATGGGGGAGCAGCGCTGTCCGTAAAACGGACACCCCCCATAGCACATTCGCTTCAAGTTACTTCGCTTAATTCAAATCAGCATCCCAAGACCATTACAATCTGTGTGACGAGTAGTGATTTCAAATATCTTCTTTTAAGCCAAAATTCCTTCTACTCCTCCCAAATAAAGAAACTGCCGTTTCTTTCTCTGATCAAATTTTCTTCATAAATATAAATTCCCTGTAAATGAGCCAAAAATTGATTTTAAGTAATTTTTTACATAAATCTTCTAACGCATTTTATTCCTAAGTAGAACAGGCGGAACCCTAGGTCTGACCAACTTTTGGAAATCCGCAGGCAACAGATCTTTTCCCTCTGGTAGTCACCGGTAGTTGAGTTCAGGGCTCCCGACAATTTCAAGCTTCGGGAGACAGTTTGGCATATCAATTGTCAATTCTTCCTAAACAACTTTGACTAGTACAGTATTGTGTGAAACAATGAGTTATACAATCGATTGGTCTCATTTGTGAAACGAAAAATTTGCAGAAGTGGTCATCACTTGCCAAACACTGAATAAAGCACTGACGACTAGACTCAAAAAATTTTTCACTTATAAAATTACCACCTTCCTCCCTTTCTTGCCATGAACGAAATACACGAGACGTTTTTTAATATGCTATATATATACCGATGCACTTTATGTTTTTGTGTAGGAAACAATATTTATGACTCTTTCATCTGAAGTGTATAGAATTCATGAAATTTATTAGTAATCGTAGCGAAAGAAGCTTAAAGGACTTTTTCCCTTTGTGCATTCAGCTAGACAAGAGGCAGGTTGTAATAATCACGAGCTGTGATTCATCAGTGTAAATACGACTACAACAACAGAGAAGGTGCTTTCTGTTGCTAGACTCTTCCTGTCTGATGTCTTATTTCCCGTCAAATGTCATCCTGTTTCAGCAGGTAATGAATGTTCATCATGCGATTACAAATATTTGTATTTTTTAAATTTATTTTCAAAAATAAAACAGTACCAAAACAGCACTAATATTGCATTAACTGCAAAGTCAGAAGTGATTTATGCTGAAGTTCGATCCTGTTGGATCACAACTTTTAACTTTCCAGATATTTAATCTTCAATGGCTGAATTTAGAGTATGTCTTCAATATGAAATGAAGATCACCGAACTCCTCTTTTCGAAATGTATTACGATCTTAGGTGATCAGATGGCGATCCCGAATCAAGCCCATAAATGAAGGAAGAGATCGGAAGAATGGTCGTTAAGTAGGAATACAATTACAATTATATAATTGATATAAGTCATAGTAAATTATAACAACTCCATGCCATGATTATATATTTGAGAAAGTGGATAGTCAGAACTATCTAGGAGTCAGCATTAACAGTTACAATCAAAAGAGTGGCCATTAAGCACTCACAACTGAGTCAGGCAACGCATTCATTCGCCACTCTCCTAGTTCTCACACCCTTGTTAACCACACTTTTCCTTAATTTCCAGGGATGACCTCTTGTTCTTCCATCACTGTGCCACTGCTGAAATATTTCCCCTGCATCAATCTTATAAAAACCTTTTAGTGATTTAAATGTTTCTACCATATCCCCCTCTTCTCCGCCTATCAACCAACTTCTGCAATCCACAAGCTCTCAATCTATCAATGCAGGGAGCATTTCCTACACCACTCACCAACTTGGTCACTCTCTTCTGAATCTTTTCTACCACTTCTTCATCTCCAAGGAATTCAAGCGACCAGACTTGAGCATAGTAATCCAGATGTATCAGCCTTAAAAAGAGGGATAATAACTTCCTTATCTCTGCATGTTAGCGTGTTCTTCAATAACCAAGCAATCCTATGTGCAATCTTGTACACCTTAGCAATATGCCCTCTGAACTTCAACTCCCTATACACTAACACCCCCAAGTCCCTAGCCTCATTAATCTCTTGGAGTTCTGTTCCATCAATGCAGTACACAGCTGGTAATCTTTTAATCCCAAAATGCATAATTTTACACTTTTCACCATTGAACTGACATCCATTTCCTTTTGCCCATTTTGCCAGATTATTTAAATCATTCTGCAAGCTCTCTACAACAGCTTGGTTAATTATTGCATCATCAGCAAGCAACTGAATTTTTTTTTTTTTATCTTTTATATTCTGTGGCTTGATGGATGTCAGTCCCGTGGACTTTATTCCCTACATCGCTCTGAAATTCTCTGTTTAATGGAGAAATTTTTGAGCACTTAGTTCGCCCTTATTAGGGCTGTGTTGAAAGGTTTCAATCTGTGATCAGGGCCGCCTTTGGGCGTTTGTTTCCATCTGTCATTTTCATCATAGTTGGATGACTCACGAATGAGTAGGTTGGGATGGAGTGATGCTTGAGTAAAGTACTTGGTAGCTATCTGGAGGAGAAATGTAGGTATGTCTTGCAGGTTTCCATCTTGATGGAGAATGGTGTTTCTTACAAACCATGGGGCATCAAAGATCATTCGGAGGCATTTGGTTTGGATTAATTGCAATCGCTTCATGTTGCTAGGAGAGGTGTGACTCCACGCCGGGGAACCATAAGACAGTATAGGTCTGATGATTGTTTCGTATATTCTTAATTTGTTTTCTGGACTGACTTTGCTTCTGCGGTTGAGTAGAGGGTAGAGCTGAGCTATTGTTGAATTTGCTTTATTGCAAGCATGAGAGATGTGGGAGTTGAAACTGAGACGGTTATCTAGTATGATTCCCAGGTATTTTACTTCTGTTTGCCATGGGATAACAGTGTTGAACATCGTGATTGTTCCATGATGGTCTGCTTTCTTCCTTGTAAATAGTATGGCCGTACTTTTATCTGCATTAACATCTATTCTCCATAATCGAAACCATTTTTCAAGATTTTTAGCTGCAGTCTGTAATCTTTGGGTGGCCAGGTATGGTTTGAGCGATCTGGTGAGTATTGCCATGTCGTCCGCATAAAATGCCATGATGGTTGATGTCGTACTTGGGACATCAGAGATAAAAATGTTAAAGAGTAATGGTGATAACAGGGAGCCTTGTGGGACACCTGCTGTGATTCTTCTTGTAGTTGATCTGAGTCCACGAAGTTTCACTTGAAATTTTCGGTCATTTAGGTAAGAGTCTATAATTTGAATGAGGTTTAGTGAGTATTTTGCAGTAATTAGTTTGTGGATGAGGCCTTTGTTCCACACTTTATCGAAGGCCTTTGCCACATCTAGGAAGATTGCACCTGTATGCTGTCTCCAGTTGTATCCAATAGTGATGTATTCTATGAGTCTGTGGATTTGTTGGGTTGTACTATGTCCAGTTTTAAATCCAAATTGTTCTTTTGGGATTACACCTAGATTCTCTGTTTCAGTTTGGAGGCGTTTAAGAATTACTTTTTCTGCTATTTTCCCCAGGCTCGACAAGAGGCTGATAGGTCTGTAATTCTGGGGGAACTGGGGTGCTTTCCCTGGTTTGTGTATAAGGATTACATCTGCCTGCTTCCATCGAGTGGGAAAATAATTGAGTCTTAGCATAGCATTAATGATTGCCACAAGATGCATTATTGTTTTATGAGGAAGTACTTTAATAATTTTGTTTGAAATCTGATCAGGACCTGGTGCTTTTCTGTTATTGAGGTTCTTGATAATTTGGTGTATTTCATTTGGTGTAGTGTAGTTTGAGTTGTCACGGGTGGCGGGACGACGAAGTGCATAGCATACTTGCTTGTGGATTTTTTCAATGAAGTGCAAGTCTGCATGAGTGTAGTTTGGTTGAAATTGCAGCTCCAATGAGTCTGCAAAAGCTTCAGCTTTTTCATCGTCCCGGTAGACTATACCTTTTTCTCCATGTATTGGTTTTATATTGAGGTGATCGCTGCGAAGGGCTTTAGTCATCTTCCATAGCGAGTTATCTTCAATGCTTAAGGAGCTTAGTTTTCTCTCCCATTGCTGATTTTTATGGTCTTTAATTGCATATCGGACTAGGTTTATTGCTCTGTTAAGCTCTTTTTTTATCCTGGGGTGATAGTGTTGAATGGTACCGTCGCCTAATTTTGTTTTTGCTTCGGATAAGTTTTGGAATCTCTTCAGGGAGCAGGTTAGTTTGGGTTGGAGCGGTGACGGTGGAGGCTGTTGTAAGGCCAGATTGGATTGTTCTTTCTAGTTTATTGATCGCTATGTCTACTTCTTTGGGTGAGGAGATAGTTGGAACAGGGCCTGTGGTGTTACTGAGAATTAAGTTGAGATTCTTGAGATTTATGTAGGATTGTTCGGGGATGGTTACTGCTTCTCCGCCAAGGCTAAGCAGAACTGGATTGTGGTCGGAGCTAAGATCATTAATAACTTGCAACTTGAATTGATATGGGGTGTTCCTGAAAATGGCGATATCTAGCACATCAGGCCTGCCCATTGGTCCATAGTGAGTTGGTTCAACAGGACCTGCTATGGTGATGTTTCTTGACATAGCAAATTTGTGTAGGCTCTTCCCGTTGTTATTGGTGTTTCTACTATTCCACGCAGAGTGTTTTGCGTTTAGATCTCCTGCCACTATTGTTGCTTCGTTTGTGTCAAGGAGTTGGGAGAGGTCTGAGGCTAGAAGTGATTTGCCTGGAGGGTTGTAGACTGAAAATAGTTTTAAACTGCCTGTGTTTTTTGTTTGTATTTCAATTCCTGTTTCTTCCAGGTTTATGGTTGCTGACTTCTTGATCTCATTGTATCTAATGCTATTTTTAACAAATATAGCAGTTCCGCCCCCTCTGGCATTAAGTCTATCTGATCTTAGTAGTGTGTAGTACTTTATTTTGGGGTTGTCACAAGGTCTAAGGTGCGTCTCATTGACCAGAAGGATGTCTATCTTGTATCTTTCAGTAAATTCTTTTAGTTCTAGGAGGTTGTTTTT
Source organism: Typopeltis vanoorti (assembly GCF_054136105.1). Classification (NCBI taxonomy): domain Eukaryota; kingdom Metazoa; phylum Arthropoda; class Arachnida; order Uropygi; family Thelyphonidae; genus Typopeltis; species Typopeltis vanoorti. The sequence continues at coordinate 4,598,405 of NC_143563.1, forward strand.
TAGCCCGTTAGCATTCCAATAAGCAATCTGTAGTGAATTATTTAAATTGATCATGTTATCCATTAATCATAGAGAAGATGACTTGTGTGCTTTTGAGGAATTTATTGGTGTCAGCCTGACTGGGATTTGTTTTGCTAAAGGTTGTCAACATCTCTCCTAGTGTGGCAGCTAGGATTGCTGCAGTGGCTTGGTTGCAAGATGCCGGTTTATTATTAGTATAGACGGTAGAAGCATATGACTTTTCAGGAGTGACAACCCGCGTTTGGCTTTCTGGTGTAATTCTCTTCTGATTGGGCAGGGGTAGAACCTCTCTAGTTTTCTGCAGGTTGAGTGGATAAAGTGAGCATCCCTTGTAATTTGCTGGGTGTGGGCCGCCACAGTTTGCACACTTAGCAGGTGTGGTTCGTGGCTTGACGCAAGTGTGTGAAGGGTGGTTGTTGCCGCATTTGACACACTTGAATTCTGCTTTTCATAGCTTTTGCGCATGTCCATACTTTTGGCAGCGATGGCATTGACCAGCTGAAGCCTTTTTTCTGAGAGGCTCAATCTTGATGACCAAACTGCAAACTACTTTAAGATCGTAAATTTCTTTATGCTCTTTACTGATCTCAACCAGGACCAGAGGCATAGGGCGCTTGTCCGATCGGTACATCCGTGAAATTTTAATCGGCTCCAGGCCTTGTGATTTGAGGTCAGTAGCTATTTCTTCGGCTGGTATGGTCTCAGCCAGCCATCTAATTACTACTTTTAAGTTCTTTTCACTTTTAAGCTGAAATGTGTGATAAGGAGCATTGAGATCATCCAGCAATCTGGTGAGTTGGCGGTAGTCCGAAATACCTTCAGGTTGAATCCGGATTCCTTCATCTGTGCTCTTTGCTGATGTAAATTTGATGTTTACGTTCTTCATCTTGGTTGTAATTGATGACCATTTTTCTTTGGTTCTCAAGATTATAGGTGGGATCCTCTCTTTAGGTTGTGCCCTGGAGTCGGACTGTATTCTTATGTCAGGTTGTGCTGTTAACTCCATTGGAGTTGTTTTTTCCAGGGGTTGAAGGACTATTTCAGGCTCTGTTGCTGGCGAATCCTTCTTACGTTTTTTCCTGCTGACAACCTGATAATCTAATGAGTTATCTGAGTCCACTAGGGTCTGATCATTAATTGGTGACATAATCTCTCTAATGTTATCTTGAGAAGTGCAGGGGATTGGCAGTCCTCTGTTTCTACCTCTTCAACCTGGTGGATTGCCACCTTACCTGGCCATTTCCTTTGTAGTAGGCCTCCTACATGTTTGAAGATAGCCAATAGCTGTTTGAAATCAAGCTCGTCGTATGGAGAGTCCATAGTTCGGCTTGTGAAAAACTGGTAGTTGAGGTGTCTACCAGCAATAAAATGTCACTATAAGAAACAATCAAAGGCGATACTGACGGTTTTAGGCCTAGCGTATCGCCCTTGCAATTACAGATGACTTACCTGAATAAAGTACTATGGAAGAGAAAGTAACTTTATGGTAGCAAGCAATTAATTACTATTACTAATGGATAAGCATAAATATAGAACGCTAAAACATATCAATCATATTCACAATTCATCATCATTAATACACGACACTAAACACTAACACGCGAGCCGCCATCTTAATACATCTCCGCAACTGAATTACATTGATTGTGTTATATTATATTAAATTACATCGATGGGGAAGGGGTGTAACACTGTGTAACGGTTTTGACCAGATGAGGCTTAAATTCCCCGAAAAAAAAGTGTTACGTTCTTAATGATTAACGTAGTCAAAAATAATATAAAAAAAACCGCAATTTAAATATGCATAAAATGTACGGCAATGCTTTGAAAATAAGCAGACGACTAACGTAATCGCAACATGTGAGCAATCACGTTGGAAAGCGTAAGTGCCACAAATCAGTCCTGTAACAAGATCAGTCTGACGCTGCAGAAGTTCGCCATAACACACTGAAGTCAGCTTTTGAAAGGTGGCGATCTGTAAAAGCAAGCTGTCAGAAAATTTCCTCACAGAAATAATCCCACTTCCACAAACGTGATAAAACGAAAAGCGCGATATATAGTTTCCTCACCTTTCCTTTCCTTAGAATCAGACGTAGACAGGAAATAACTAGCGCCATCTCGTTAATGTCAGCGAGAAGACGGCTTCCAGAAACAGCTTAAGATAACCCAGCAATTACTGTTAATTCTAACATTACTTCCATCGACGTGTAGTAAGTGGGTTTATTATCTGACTAGAGTTTAGTGAGAATTTTTTTTGGTTATATTATTTTTCCCATTCAGAGTTTTAGGAAACTCAGTACTAATACTAAGATCATTAATAATAATAATAATAATTTTTTTTAAATATTTTATTATGTCTCAGATAAATTAGATGCAGTAATAATTATATATACACTATTTAATTACAAATGTGAATAACAGATACTTGCAAGTTAATAATATTTTTAAATAATAATAATAATAATAATAATAATAATAATAATTTATTATTATTATTATTATTGAAATTATGATTGTATATTCTGATTGCATATTTACAACACATAATATTACATATTTAAAACAGGTTTAGTTCTTTCTTTCTTTTTTTTTCTTTCTTTTTTTTTTTTCTGTAAATGTATTATATTCTTTCTTTGGGAGGCATTTCTGATTTCTTCCTCGAAGCTTAGCAGAGCTTATTATGTAGTTTGTTGACTGTGGTCTTGTTATGTGATATGTTGTTCTGGTTACTCTGTAGGTTAGGCTGTAGTAATGTTTAAACATGACTGTATAGTGGCATAAGTGTTTCACCTTAAATATTTTGTGGTGTGTCGGTGCTGCCTGCATAAGTGCGGGTTGTTTCCAGAATATCAATTTTACCATTTTATCTTGCAACCATTGTAGCCTGTTAAGTCTGTAGACTGCGCATATGATGTGATTGCGTATCTTAAAATGTTTTCACATAATGCTTTATAGATTAGTATTTTTATGTGTGTCGGGGCTATGTCTTTTAGTCGGTATAGATTACTTGCTGTTATTCTAAGCTTGGTGTGTAGGTAGTTTGTATGGCTATTCCAACTTTGATCAGCATCGAAGTGAAGTCCGAGATAGCGTGTTGTTTTCACCTGTGTGATGGTTGTGATTTTAGGTTCTGCGCTTTGTGTATAGGAGGATGAATGTTGGATAGTGAGATATTTAGTTTCTATGGGCAGGATTTGGGGGTTTTTGAATACCATTAGCTTTGTTTTTCCAGAGTTTATATATATGCCGTTTTCGGTTAACCAGTTAGTGATTTGATTGATGTTGTGTTGCATATTTGTGTAAGCGATATTTGCGTTGTTGCGAATGGATACTATGGCCGTGTAGTCTGCGTACTGGAAGATTTTACTTTTTAGGGGAAGGTGGCTCATGTCGTGTGTGTACATGTTAAATAGAATTGGGGATAGGACAGCCCCTTGAGGTACTCCACAGGTTACCTGTACCTCTTTGCTGTACGCTGATCCCATACGTGTGGTGTGCTTTCTGTTTTTCGTGTATGCTTTAAATCACTGGAATAGACGACCTCCAATTCCGATATGGGTTAGTTTCGTTAACAAGGTTTTGTGTGTTAGTGTGTCAAATGCTTTTGTTAGGTCAATGAATACCACTAATGTTATTCTGTTTTTATCCACTGCAGCGTTTATTAGGTCTGGGAAGTCTTCCAAGAGTGTTGCTGTTCCTCTATTTTTTTGAAAGCCATATTGTGTTTTGGGTATGATTTGAAATTTTTCAACGTATGTGGAGAGTTTCTGATGCACGATGTGCTGCATGCTTTGGTTGATTACAAACAACCTGGCGATGGGTCTGTAATTACTTATGTTTCTTTTTCCCTGTTTGTGTATGGGTGTGATTAATGCGGTCTTCAGTGTTTCAGGTATGTGAATGTGTTTTTTGTTGACAGAAACGTATGCAGTGAATGTGTTTGTTGATCCTTTTTCATGGAATAATTTTAAAAATAAAGTGGATAAAAATTGCATGGGGCTGTTGTGAATACTAAAATTAGTAGAGTGAATATCGGTTCTAAAACTGGTATAAGAAGTAAAGGGAATCTGCAGTTTTTGTACGCTAATTCAAGAAACATACGAAATAAGAAGGAGGAATTTTTGGCATTAGTCAGTGCAATTTCACCAAAAGTTGTAGGGATTAGTGAAGCTTGGCTGTCAGCAGAGGATGTAGTCACTGGAATTGAATGTGATTGGTACAGTATTTTCAGGGAGGAGAGAGAAGATAGAACAGGGATAGGAGTATTGTGGATGGTAGCTGATGAGTTGCAGTCAAAAAAAGTAGTATGTCAAGATGATAGACGTGTGAATGATAGTTCATTTGAGGCGGTCTGGAGTGAAATAGTGAGCAAAGCAACCAAATATACAGTTGGTTGCTGCTATAGGCCAGGGGGGTGGGGGCAAGGGGTGATGTTGAATTCATGCATCAGCAAATTAGTGTAATGAGTGAAGGGAAATTAGTAATTATTATGGGGGATTTTAATTATAGTGATATCGATTGAAAAGAGGAAATATCACGTGGCAAAAAGGAAATGGAATTCATACACCTTCTAAGAGACAATTAGCTGAAACAGCACATAACTGAAGGGACTCGTGGTGTTAGGGTCTTGGATCTGGCCATAGGTTCAGAGGGCATAAGAAAGGTGTCCTTATTACCTCCAATTGGTGAGCGTGATAATGTAGTATTGACTTGGGAGGTTGCAAAATTTGTGGATTTCTCTCTTAAGGGGTATTCGGAACTGCGGGTTAAGTAACTATAACAAGCTTAGGAGTGAGCTTACTGCCGTCCCATGGCAGAAAATATTGCAGGGGAAAGATGTTAGCAGTGCATGGCATATATTTTGCAGGTATCTGAGGGAGGCAAAATCAGAATGTATTCCCAAGGTTAGGTAGGAAGATTAACAAGGTGGGCGTTAGATGGATGAGTAGTAGTATCAGACTTGATCTACAAAAAAAGAAAACGTTATGGGGAATTTACAAGGAGAAAGATGATCAGTACACGCATGAGCTTAGCTAAGGGGATCGTGGGTAATTCCAAAGAGTTCTTTCGCTACGTGACAAGTAAAAGAAACAATGACTTTGGAAGGATAACCTTAGTGGGTGCCGATGGTATCGAGGTGACCAAATTAGATGTAATAGTAGAGTTACTGAGTGAGCACTTTTCAAAAGTCTATCACCCAAATGAGGATATATTTGTACCTGTAGCAATAACGGTTGTGAGAATTCAAGTTAATGAAACAGAGGTACTTAGAATATTGCAGAATTTAAACGCAAACACTGCTTTTGGTTTAGATGGAAGATCAGCTCGGGTGTTACGCGAATGTGCAAAGGAATTGTCATCTCCTCTTACTTGGTTATTTAACTTGAGTTTGAACTCTGATATGGTCCCTAGGGAGGAAGGAAGGCAAAAGAGTTCCTTTGCATATAGGATGCCTCAAGACTGCGGTTGTAAATTACAGACCAATTACCATCTCGGGAGTTGTGGTAAAAGTACTGGAAAAGGTGGTTAGGGTCAGAATTCAAGAATGAGTGGATCAGAATATGATACTCTATAAGGGCCAACATGGTTTTGTTAAAGGTCAGTCCTGTCTTAGCAATTTATTAACTTTGTATAATAGAATGACATCTGAGTTGGAAAAGGGGAAAGGCTACTTCTGATGATACTTCTGGATTTTGCAAAGTCTTTTGACAGGATACCTCATGGAATACTCTTGCGAAAATTAGAACAAATGGAGATGGATACTAAACTGGTGTTATAGATAAGAGAATGGCTTATGGAGAGATACCAGAAAGTAATGTATGGAGGAGCAGAGTCCATGATGAAGCAGGTGACCAGTGGTGTGACTCAGGGCTCTGTGCTTGTGCCGTAATTTTTTAATTTGTACATAAATGATATAGGAAATGACTTGAAGGGAGATATTCAGTTGTTTGCTGACGGTGCAAAGTTGGGAAGCGGAATTTGAAATCAAGCCGATGTTCAGAGTTTGCAGGGTGATTTAAATAAGCTGGCAAAGTTGGCGAAGGGTAATGGATGTCAGTTCAATGTGGAAAAGTGTAAAGTTATGCATTTTGGGGTTAAAAGATTACCAGCTGTGTACCACATTGATGAAACGGTACACCAAGAGATTGATGAGGCCAGGGACTTGGGGGTATTAGTAGATAGGGAGTTGAAGTTCAGAGGACACATTGTTAATGTGTCCAAGATAGCACATAGGATTACTTGGTTATTAGACAACACACTAACATCCAGAGATAAAGAGGTTATTATTCCTCTTTATAAGACGTTGATACTTCAACATTTGGATTACTGTGCTCAAGTTTGGTCGCCTGGATTCCTTGTAGATGAAGAATTGGTGGAGAGGGCTCAGAGGAGAGTGACTAAGTTGATGAATGGTGTAAGGAATTCTTCCTACATTGATAGATTGAGAGCTTGTGGATTACAGAGGTTGGTTGATAGGCGGAAAAGAGGAGATATGATAGAAACATTTAAATCACTTAAAGATTTTTATACGATTGATGCAAGGGAAATATTTCAGCTGTGTGATAGTCATGGAAGAACAAGAGGTCATCCCTGGAAATTAAGGAAAAGTGATTAATAAGGGTGTGAGAACAAGGTTGTTTGCTTGGGGAGTGGAGAATGAATGGAATACATTGACTAACTCAGTTGCGAGTTCTTCGTCTGTATATGAGTTCAAGAAGAGATGTGATAGATATTGTTTTCATAGTTTGGGTCTCCCGCGATGAGAGATACCCATATAATAATGATAATAATAATAATAATAATATTTTTCAGCTGCGCTAGAAGGGCAAAATGTTTTTATTATTTTGAACTATGAAAGTAATTTCGTACATTTTACTAATTTCAAATACTTTGATCTTATATAAAAGTCATTTACTCTTTTTCTAAACTAATTCCATACATAAGCACCTCAATTCAAAGAAATTATGGATCTTTTGACTCAAAATGACTAAAATTTCTTTCTCCCTTGCGTAAACCAACCACAGCTTATTGTAGGTCGACATATTTATTATTATTATTTTATTCACATAATTTTCCCCATGGGGCTTGCGACTTGCAGGCATGGGAATGGCTAGCACTGGGTCCCAGAGCTAAGTATGATCTATTTCAAAGCTTTCAGTCATACTTTTGTCTAACTCTTCCACTTCCTGCTTCTACCCTCATACTAGCATTCTTCCTAATGAGGATTCTTTACTTAAAACTTTCTGTCTGTCTCTTTTCTTGCTTATTAACCTCAGGAGGAGGTCCTCCATTCTCCCTGAAGTTATTAGAGTATTCGAGGGCTAGGGTGTTTCCTCCTCTTCCAGTGGAGGAAATAGTTATAGTAGTGTAACCACTACTATAACTATTAGTGGTTACATTAGCGCTACTTGTATTAATCCCCTGTAGCATACATGTTAAAACACTGCAATGTGGAAGGCGAGGGGAAACACCACATTACATTCTCAAGTAAAAGCAGCAATGGAAGTTAAAAATGAAATCAAGATTGGCAATGGAGCCTTCAATGAAGGAGTCTTGCCCATCAGAAGAAGTAACTGGGCTTCTCAGATCGACAGCCAACGAAATCCTGGTACTTATTCAAAAATGAAGACAAGAAATAAGCTGAATATTGGAACGTGGAACGCAAGAACACTGCTAGAACCAGGTAAAATAGAAAATTGAAAAAAGAAATGGAAAGACTTGAAATAGTTATTCAGGGCATTAGTGAGACGAGATGGGAGGGACAGGGCGATTTCTGGAGGGAGAATTTCGGATAATATATTCAGGACAAAAGAAGGGCGAGTCAGGTGTTGCAATAATGCCTCATAAAACAGTTGGGAAGTTAATCACTACAATAATTAACTATAGTGACAGAATCATGGCGATAAGCATTCAAAATGAACCAGTAAACCTCAATATTATAATGGTCTACATGCCAACATCACAACATAGCGATGAAGAAATAGAAGAAATTTATGAAGAAATAGAAGAAATCTGGAGCAGTTTTAAAGACAGAGACAATACAATAATAATGGGAGATTGGAATGCTATAGCGGGAGAAGAGAGCAATGATAATGTTTCAGGAAGATTTGGTCTTGGACGTAGGAATGAAAGAGGAAAGCAATTAATAGAAGTTTGTACACAAAAACAGTTATAGCAAATACACTATTTCAAGTGCCAAAAAGAAGAAGATACACCTGGAAAGCGCCTGGGGATTTAAATAGATATCAAATAGATTATATATTGGTCAAGAAAAGATACAGAAACCAAATAAAAAATTGCAAAAGCTATCCAGGTGCCGACATTAGTGGTGACCTTAGCCTTGTCTTAATGAAAACAGAACTGAAACGTAGGAAACAAATCCAAAAATACAAACCAATAAGATGGAACCTTGAAAAATTAAAGAGTAAAGAAGTAAAGAGAGGATACCAAGAGGCAACTGATCATAACATTCCATAAAACATAAATAGTCAGAATAATATTGAAAACCAATGGAATATGATTAAAGAGTTAATTACAAATTCCTCAAATCAATTATTGAAAAATGCAGAAAAAGAAAAAAGAAAACATTGGATAACAGATGAAATACTTGGCCTTATGGATGTCAGAAGAAAATATAGAAGATGTGGCCAAATACAAATATCTTAAAAATCAAATTACAAGAAAATGTAGACAACCAAAAATGAATACCTGGAAGAACAGTGTAATGACATAGATGAATTATTTAAAAAAGAAAACATAGAGAACAAACTGACTTTCAAATTTAATAAGAACAGCAAAAACAATGCCATCAAAGATGAAAGTGGAAAATTACTAATAGAATCTGAGGATATATTAATGGAATGGAAGAATTATCTTGAAAATCTTTATAATGGCGACGAACTTGATGTTGATATCAGCATAGAAAATCAAAATGAAGATAATCTAGGACCCCCAATAATGCGAGAAGAATTTGATAAAGCACTGTCCGAAATGAGTAATGGAAAAAGTCCAGGTGTAGACAATATTCCTACAGAACTGCTACAAAATCTAGGTGATGAGACAAAAACCTTACTCTATCAATTAATAGACCAAATCAATGATAGAGGAGACATACCAAAGGAGTTTATGAAATCAAACCATAATACCAATACCAAAAAAAGAATAATGCAAACAAATGCAGCCAATTTAGAACAATAGCTTTAATCCCACATGTTAGCAAAATTTTGCTAAAAATTATTCAAAATATAATTTATTCAAAAATAGATTGTCTATTGGATGAAGACCAATTTGGATTCAGAAAGAATAAAGGAACAGGAGAGGCAATACTCTGTTTAAGAACAATAATAGAGAGAAGATTAGAACTTAGTCAAAATACTTACATTTGCTTCCTTGATTTAGAGAAAGCGTTTGATAAAGTAAACCAGCAAATACTCCTAATTGTCTAACTAATATCGGCATAGATTTGAGGGATAGGAAAATAATTTATCAAATTTACAAAAATCAAATGGACGGATTAAAATCAATGATAAGGAGAAAATAATAAATATCAGGAGTGGAGTAAGACAAGGATGTATACGTTCACCACTTTTTATTTAATTTATATATTGAAAAGGCCATTCAGGAAACTAAAGATAAAATAAATAGTGGCATAAAGATAAATGGTGAGCAAGTCATGTGTATAAGATTTGCTGATGACATTGCCCTTGTAGCAGAAAACAGAAGAACGTTAAAAACTATGCTAGAATTACTAAATAATAACCTTGAAAAATATAAAATGAAAATCATCACAGATAAGACTAAAATCATTGTTATAGGCAAAATCCCTATCAATACAGAGCATATAGACATCAGCGGGGAACAAATAAAATAAGTGAAAAGCTTTAATATTTAGGAAGCCTAATAACAGAAGATAGCAGAACAAGAGAAGACATAAGATCAAGAATAAACAACGCAAAAAGGCCCAATTCTCTAAGATGAAATGCATTTTAACAGGAAACCTCAACCTACAATTGAAAAAAAAATTAGTAAAGACACTGATATGGAGCATTGCACTGTATGGATGTGAAACCTGGATTCTAGGCAGAGAAGATGTAAGAAGATTGGAGGCTTTTGAAATGTGGTGCTGGCGTCGCATGAACAAAATAAAATGGACAGAAAAAAAATCAAACCAACAAGTCCTGAGAGAGATAAACAAAACAAGAACTTTAATAAAATCGATCAAAATTAGAAGGGATACGTGGTTTGGACATATACTTCGACATGATGGACTTGTGAAAAGAATAACTGAAGGCAAAATAGAGGGGGAAAGAAGAAGAGGCAGACCAAGGAAAAGCTTTCTTGGTCTGCCTCTTAACCTACTGGTAATTCCTTCTTCTTAACTCCTGGTAACTCCTCAAACCCGTGCTGTCTTTGACCAAGTCAAAGACACACGGGTTTGAGAAGTTAGTTACCAGGAGGTTAAGAAGAAAGCCAATGACATGGCGGAATGGAGAAAATTGCTGCTGAGCTACCAGTCCCAAGACTGATGATGATGATTCATATAATTGATACACAATCAAAACAAGATATCGTATAAATAAAAATTTGACTGGTGATTTAGAACAATTCAGATTCTACCCAAGAATCTAAGAATAGTCCGTCAGGGTCGTAAAATATGGACTGTTCCAAGTAATGCTGTTTTTTGTAGGTCATATGGGGTCACTTCATTGACTTTTAATTGCTCTAAATAGTTGGACAGCTTCTTTGAAGTTGCACCAAGTGCACCAATAACTATTGGGATGACTTTGGTGTGTTTAAGCCACAGTCGGCCAACTTCGATTGCCAGATCTCCATATTTCGTAATTTTTCCAGTTTTTTGTTGTTAATGTTGTTATCACTGGGTGCTGCGATATCGATGATCCAAACCTGTCAGGTCTATTGTGTTCCAAATGACGATCAGTTTGTATTCTAAAGTCCCAGAGAATTTTTGCTGTTTCGTTTTCCAGTACTGTCTCTATTTTATGCTGCCACCAGTTATCAGAAGTGCAGGAAAGGCATATTGTTTGCATACATGCCAATGAACTATTTTGGCTTCATCATGGCAGTATTTATAGTCAGTTTGAGCTATTTTGCTGCAGGCACTGATTAGATGTTCTACAGTCTCATCTTTCTGATCGCATAATCTGCATTTGCTGTTATTATTGATGTTGAAAATTTTTGCTTTGATTGCATTAGTTTGTAATGCATGTTCTCGAGCTGCTGGAATAAATCCTTCTGTTTCGTTTTTAATGTATCCGTGTTGAAGCCATTCCCATGTCTTGTTCACCTCAATTTTGTCCTCAGAATCTCGAAGAAATTGGCCATGCAAGCGTTTATTTTTCCAGCGCACATATCAGATATTTTGTTGTTCCTTTTTATAATCGGATGTTTCCTGTTGCTTTTAGAAGGCCCTCTTGTGTAATTGCTTGAAGTATTGGCTCAGAGCTATCGTTGATGTAATTTCTTAAAACAATTTCTTCTTCTTCCACAGCCTGTCTTACTTGCAGCAGACCCCTCCACCTATTCTCCTCGGTAGGTACAAACGGTCAACATCACTTCGTGGATGTAATGCATGATGCATAGTCATTAGTTTTCTAGTTTTGCGGACTAGTTTGTCTAGGTCTTCTTTTTTCCATTTTATTATGCCAGCTGTGTGTCGGATAACTGGTATAGCCCAAGAATTCATTGCTCTAATTGTGTTTAATCCATTTAGTTTTGTTTTCATAATATTTCTAACTCTTTTAATGTATTCTGATGCTGCCTGTTGTTTAACATCGAATGGAGAATATCATTGGCTTCTACTATTCCTAGATATTTATAGTGTTTGTCAGCTGAAATTGCCTTTATATATTTCTCTTGATCAAAATTAAAATCGCTAGTGTCATTAATTTTTCCTCGTTTAATAGATAAAATTGCGCATTTATCTAAACCAAATTCCATTTTGATGTCCAGACTGAAAATACGAACTGTGTTCAATAAAGAATCTATTTGCTGTGCCGATTTTCCATGTAGCTTCAAGTCATCCATATATAACAGATGGGAAATTTTAATATTACATTTAGGAATTTCATATCCAAGTTTTGTTTTCTTCAGAATCATAGACAAAGGTATCAAAGAAATGTTGAAGAATAATGGTGACAAGGAATCACCTTGGAAAATTCCACGTTTAATGCTGATATATCCAAATCCTTCATTATTCACTATTAAAGTTGTTTACCATGATTTCATAGCAGCAGCCAGAAACGAACATATGTTTTTGCTAATTCCAAATATTTTTAATGATTTTAGGATCCAGGTGGGAGGGAATCGAATGCTTTCTTGTAATCTATCCATGCCATGTTTAAATTAGTTTTTCTTCTTTTTGAGTTTCTGAGAATCATTTTATTAATAAGGATCTGGTCTTGTGTTCCTCTAGATTTTTGAAAATTGCCTTTTTGTTCAATCGGATAAATCTGATTATCAGATAAGTAGTGGTATATGGAATTTGCTATGATTGCAGTGAACTGCTTAAGCATAGTTGGTAGGCATGTTATTGGATGATAGTTACTTGGGTCTGCATCCTTATCCTTATCTTTAGTGAAGAGAAAAGTGCGCCCAGATATCATCCAGTCTTCCACTGAGCCTGACTGCAACAAATAATTAAATTGTTCTGCCATTCGATCATGTAGACTGGTTAGATGTTTTAACCAAAATCCATGTAATTCGTGTTTGCCAGGTGCACTCCAGTTTTTTTAATTTTCTAGCTTGAGCACTGACCATTTCTTTAGTGATAATAACATTTTGCATTTGTTTTTTGTTTCATTTCTGATTCTCTTTCTTTAATCCATGAGGCATCTTTATTGTGTTCAATAGGATTATCCCAGATTGATTTCCACAATTTGAGTGTTTCTTCTTTTCCGGGTGAATGATGGTTTGCATTTGTATTTCTCTGGAGAGACTGAAAGAACTGACGTTGGTTCTGTCGAAATTGCATATTTTGTACATATTGGTTTATTCTTGCTTCATATATTTTAATTTTCTGTGAAATCGCTGTAATTCTTTGTTTTAGCTCTTCGGTAACTTCAGCAATTATTTTGTTCGCAAATTACATGTGTTAATCAGTTTGTTTTTCGTGTTATTATTTTTCAGCCGTCCTTTAAAACTCTTTAATTTGCTTAGATCAGCTCGAATCCTGTTAACCTTTCGTTCTAGCCGGATTTTCCATGATGCAGATTGTTTCATCCTCGGCTTTTGCTCTTTCGGTTTGCAACCAAGGTTCACTGAAATGATATAGGCTGTGCTGTATAGGAACTGATTTGTTTCCTTTATACTGTTGGTTGTGACGGTTTCAATTACAGTATTTGCATCTAAGAGGAGCTGTTTTAGCTTAAATTGTTGTAAAGCTTTTAATGGTGGTAGGCTTGTACGGTCGTTTATGGAGTTCATGTGTTCCAATATCCCTGACTTCATTTTACACTGCCCTTCTGTCAAAACATTCTGAGGTATGTCTTCAGCTTGGTGTTTACTGAGTTGAATTCCAAAGTTTGATGTAGCTACCTCCTGATGATTTTCTGTTACTGGAGTTGTTGGTTTATTACGTAACTCTCGCAGCTCAAGTTCAGTAAATATTTTGTTACGGAAAATGAAATTCTTTTAGTCCATAAGTCTTTGTCCTGTTGTTGCAGATCGTGGGAATTTTTGTCTCCAAATTCAATGCATACACTTTCTGAAACCGCGTTTTTCTGGTGTTGATTTTTAAAAACATTTCATAATTTTTCTGTTTTCTTCTACAGTCCAATTTTTACGTTTGGTTTCTTCCAGTGTCGCTTTTCAGCTTCCTGCCCTGATTTCCCAAGGAGAAGTGGGTCCTGTAGCTCACTTGTCGCCTGATGCCTAGGATCCCCAACATCTGACGCAGTCCTTGATGACCCGGGCGTCGAATGATCCGGTATGGATCTTTTCTTCCTTTTCACCATTAAGATGGGGGACGAAACACTGTTAGTCTGGCTCCTCAGTTGAGACCTGTCTGACAAGGGTGCCCCTGTTGGCAGCTATGCAACCGCCAGAATAGCTCTCAACATCACTGAAGCACGCAAGCCCCACCGCCACGACAAGGCCGTGTTCCTTCGGGGATTATTATTATTATTATTATTATTATTATTATTATTATTATTATTATTATTATTATTATTATTAAAAATCGAACTCTGGAAGATATACCAACAAAGTTAAGATACCATTAACACTAATATACGCATCACAAATCACCAGCATCCAATGCCTACATCCCATACATAAACAGTAGCAACAACATAAATAGTGAAGGCTAAATCCCACTCTCTTCATAAAAGCTAATCCAAGCTTCGAAGTAGGTGGGACCAACTTGCCTCACTCATCTACAAGTAATCCTTATAAACAAATGCAGAAATCTGTTTGTATAATCACTCTTTCTCAAACTTTGAAAAAAAATTATACAAAAATTCTGTATAATCTTCATTGTTAATACTGGAAGAACATGTGTTGTCAATACATAATATAAAGACAAAAAAGGATTATTAAAAATTTTAATTGAAATCCAATGTAGAAATTGCAGCACTTAGTGCTGACCTCTGTAAAATTATAAGGTGCAATGTCACTCAAGATGTTTATTGTATGTATAAATATTTTAGCAATCAATAAATTATCATTAAAAATTATTATTATTATTATTATTATTATTATTACGGGTACTCCAAAGAGTCCTTAGACTCATCGAGGGAGGCCCTAAACATTATATCAAGAACAACTATTCAACATCTACACAGTATCTATCATACTTTGCTTTGAACTCATTAACAATCATGGCACCGACAACAGACTCTGGCAACTTATTCCACTCATTCACCACTCTCCAAGTAAAAAACCTAGCTCTAACACCCTTGCTAACTACGCTCTTGCTCAGTTTCCATGGATGGCCCATAGTTTTCCCATCACTAGACCTGTTCTGAAAATTTTCCTCTTAATGAATCTTGTAAAAACCCTTCAGTAATTTGAATGTCTCAATCATATCACCCCTTTTCCGCCTATCCAATTTCTATAACCCACAGATCTTCAACCTGTTCTCGTAAGGTTCATTCTATAGACCAGCGATCATCTTGGTCACTCGCCTCTTGATCCTCTCTACCTCCTTCCCCATCAAGAAGAAACCCAGGAGCCCAGATCTGGGCACAGTAGTCAAGATGGGTCTTATCAAGGCTCGATAAAGAGGAACAATAACTTGCTTGTCTCTGCTCGTCAAAGTATTCTTCAGTAACCAAGTGATCTGATGATCCGATTTAGCCACTTTTGCTATGTGCCCCCTAGACTTCGACTCCCTATCCACCAACAATCCCAAATCTCTGGCTTCGTCAACCTCCTGGAGTACAGCTCCATCCATGTAATATACTGCTGCTAATTTTTTCACCCTAAAATGCATAACCTTACACTTTGCTACATTAAACTGACATCCATTCTCATTAGCCCAGATTGCCAATCTATCCAAATCATCTTGCAAAATTTTGACATCCTGTGCACTCGCTACCCAACTTTGCATCATCGGCAAATAAATGAACAGTTCCTCTCAGATCATTTCCTATATCGTTAATGAACAAATTGAATAGCAGTCCATGAACAGAACCCTGCGGCACATCACTAGTAACAGGCCTTCTTTTGGACTCCACTCCAGAATAAACTACTCTCTGATATCTCTCCATCCACCACCCTCCTATTCATCTCACCAACCCTATATCCATCCCCATCTGCAGCAGTTTACTGATTAGAATTCCATGTGATATCCTGTCAAAGGAGTTAGAAAAGTCTAGCAGTATCACTGCAAATCCATTACCCTTGTCCAGTTCAGCCGTCACTGTGTTATAGAACGTGAGCAAGTTACTGAGGCATGATCTACCCTCCACAAAACCATGTTGTCCCCCATACAGTATCCCATTTTCATCTATCCATTCCTGTATTTTGCTCTTGATTAATATCTCCAAAACCTTCACAATGATTCCTGATATGCTGATCGGCTGGTAATTTGCAACAGCAGTCTTGGAACCTCCTTTATGCAATGGAATTATTTCCCCCTCTTTCGACCCCCTCGGGACTAACCTAGAGCTGAGACTTAAATTAAACAATATGGTCAAGGGAACTCACAGTTCCTTTGCCGCTTCACGTATACCATCCAATCTCACATATGTATTTACATTAAGGAATGTAAATACATATGTGATATGTATTTAGTATATTACATTCTGTAATATACTATTCACCTCCATTTCATTCACTTCAATTCCTGTATCAGCCATTCGTTCTCTCATTCCTGCAATATCACAGCCTGGATGTACACTTTTGCAAACTGTTCGCTTAGTGATTCTACTATTTCATCTGATTCAGTTACCTCCCTGCCATCGGCATTCCTTAGAATCATTTTGCCGTGTATGTTTTTTCTTTTACTTGCAGCATATCGAAAGAACGGTTTGGGATTCTCTTTAGCTTGCATTGCTAATTTACTTTCATAATCTGCTTTTTCTTTTCTTACCACACTAGTTACCCATCTGGCCTGTTCTTTGTACTGTTCGTGTGCCTGCAGGTCACCTTTCCCCTTAAATTTCATCCACAATTGTTTCTGTTTTTTGCAGCTCAAGCTTAATGGTGTTACTCATCCATTTTATTCCCACTTGATTTACTCTCCGGACTCTAGGTATGTAGTCAGCCATTGCCTCCCTCAAACACCTTAACCACTTCCCATGCACTATCAACATCCAACCCTTGCAGTTTAACGTGCCATAGCACTGATCCAAGCAATCTGCAAAGCTCCTCATACTTACCATCCCGGTAATTCCACATGATGTACCCTGTCTTAATTGAAAATTCCACACATTTGGCCACTTCCCAGGCCAAGACCTTATGATCACTCTCACCAATTGGTGGCATCGTGGTCATATTCATAATAGTCAATTTCTCAGATGCAATTACAAGGTCAAGCACTCTCGATCCCTAGTATATTCCATTACATGCTGTTTCAGTTAGGTATCCCTTAGTAACTGCATAAAATTCATCTCCTTCTTCCCATTTGTCCTCTCCTCCCTCCAATCAATGTTACCATAGTTGAAATCAAAAATAAATAAATAAATAAATAAATAAATAAAATCAGCTAACGCCTTGAAATCCCCATAATAATTACCTGTCCCCACTCATTGAGCCTATTTTCGTATGCATACCGTCTCCATCATATATTCCATCTCCTGGTCTATAGCAGCACCCAACTGTAAATTTTGTTCTGCTGACCTCAATCTCACACCTGATAGCCTCAAATGTGCTATTTTCACTATCCCGAAGTTGAACTTCTATTCTCTTTGGGTGCTGTTCATCAGTTATCATCAATAACGCTCCTCCTCCCATTCTTTTCTCTCTGTCTTTCCTAAACATACTATACTCCTCACGTTCTATCCCACTAACTATATAATCTTCTGTTAGCCATGGCTCACTAATGCCAATAACCTGTGGCCAGGAAGAACTAACCAAGGCCAAACATTCCTGGCCTTTGTGTACATAAATTGCAGAAATTCCCTAGCCCTACCCCTATTTTGACGCCTTATACTGAGTATCCCATTTTGCTTTCTTATTCTTTGTCCTAACTCAGGCATATTATACACATTCTTACACTCAACTGCCTCACTGATGTCTGCATGTCCACTTAACAGCATCCACACCCCCTCCCTAAAAGCTCTAGTTTTTATGCATCAAGTTTACCGCGCAATCGCGCTATTTCCCTCATTGCAGCTAATTCTTCATTTTTTTTTATCAGTCAAACCATTCTCTTGTACTTTTACTTTCATTATCAACTGTATCACTTTTAAACTCACTCTCGATGCTATGTTTTGAAATATTTAATGTTTGGTCTCCCAAGCAGAGTTTCGGTTCTTTATTATTCATCCATCACCCCACTCAAGATTGGTTAACAGCCTTCTTATTCCGAATACTCCTGGCCTTTGTGTACATGAAGTGCAGAAATCCCCTAGCCCCCCCACCTCTATTTTGACGTCTTATACTAAGTAACCCATTTTGCTTTGTTATCCTTCGTCCTAACTCAGGCATATTATACACATTCTTACACTTAACTGCCTCACTTAATAATTTTCTCAAGATCAATGTGTGGATGAGAGCTAACAGTCGGATACTGATGTAGATAGCAATGATTACTTCATCAGTGGTATATTATTCTTGTAAAAAGCAAGTTGTATTCCTAAAGGGATAAGAAGTGAGTGATGTGCAAAGAATACTGAGCACTCTGGACGTCAACATGGCAGTGGAACTGGTTGATATTTTCCCATTTGTTTTAAGAGAATATGCAAAGGAACTGGCAATACCATTACATAAGGGTGTAGTGGGTAATGGATTAGGATTCATGAAAAAAAAAAGAGGAAACTTTTTGTTCCCTTGTTGCAAATACAACAAATCTGAAACAACCTCGAAACGCGTGCACCCCTTTTTTCTTGCGCTTCTTTTTAGACAGAAAGAGAGATCAATGTGTGGATGAGGTAATAGTGATGGTTGGTTGGAATGATTTAAGAACTGTAACTTGAAAAGCAAAGTTTGGGAGTAATGCTAGAGATTGCGATGTAGAAAAGTGTGAAGGGAAAAAGAAGAGTAAGTGTACTGCCTTAAGATGACACTGTAGGGTTGTGAAACTCTAAGAATAAGAGGGATGATTTTGTGAACTTGGTAGAGAGTCTGTCCGAAGTATCTCGGTACCAGTGACAGACGTTTCACGAATGATAACATGACACAAATAGAAGTTGAAGGGCAACATATTTCAGATGGATATGAAGAGGAAAGGCAGTAGAGGAGGGCTACTTATGATGGGATAGGTTCAACTTAAGATATAGAACCAGGAGAGAAATGTAACCTATGCCTTTGAGGGAATATGTGAATCTCCATCTCTTCTGTTCAGAACAGAATACTCTAACATACTACTGATCAATGAATAGAAGAGATGGAGATTTGAGAGCATTTCCCATTCTTTATTCTTATTCAAAATGCATGATCGTTATGGGGGTCTTTCAACCATGGTAATATTGATTGGAGGGAGGAAACTACATATAAAAGAATTCAATTTCTGCAATGTTCAGTGACAAATGATAGAAGTGATGAGAGGCTGAAACTTCGGATATGGTTGTAGTTAGATGGTATTAATGTGACCGATATGTTTTCAATAGGCTTAGTGAGCATTATCCTGTGGGCTCCACTTGCACAACCGCAAGGTAAGTAATTATGGTACACTTAGAAGCCATTGTAGAACAATACGGCAAATAGAAGAACTTAAGGGCTGTCAGTAGTGCATGGGATATATTTAGGGGCTCGTTAAGCAACGTTTGTTAGCAGCAGTGGAAAATTGTAAAATGAGGAGGATAAATAGATTTGGGATGGAATGAAATGAACGAAATCAACGGGGGGGGGGTGGAGATGGGAAAATACGTGAAAAAAGAGGTGAAAGCGGTTGTGTGGAATATAAAGCTCGAGTTAAGAAAGTGATAAGCAGAATCAGGAAAGATAAGATCAGAGGTAAAAGAAGATCTCCTTTCTTAGTCAGAAGAAGAAGAAATGATTGATAAATATCCTTGAGAGGTGGAGCGAACAGTCGGGTACTGATGTAGATGACAATGATTACTTCATCAGTGGTATTCCTAAAGGGATAAGAAGTGAGTGATGTGCAAAGAATACTGAGCACTCTGGACGTCAACATGGCAGTGGAACTGGTTGATATTTTGCCATGCGTTTTAAGGGAATATGCAAAGGAACTGGCAATACTATTTGCATGAGGCTGTAGTGGGTTAAATGAATGAATCAAATTATAGAGAATGTGTATTTCTTCTGTAATTGGTAAGATTTCAGAAAAATTAATAAGGAATTTTAAAATGGGGGGTGTGTAATGTAAGGCAGTGGTTCCCAAACTTTCAGTACCTACGAACTCCTTTAAAAAAATTTAATAACACCGACGTATCCCTCTTAGGCAGTCAATTTGGGAGAAATTATATTTACTAACGACAAATGCACTCGCTCGTGGCTGCAGGTTGCAAAATAGAATAAATTTTTATTTAATAAAAATGCTCTAAATAATTTTTTAATTATAAGAAAATACAGAAGAATATGCATAATATTAAAGGCTTTTCTGGTAATAAAATTTAATGTAACAGATTATATATTTCCAAAATTTCAATATTTTGTTTTTTCTTTTCCCCTTCTTACAATGGCTCACGTGCAAATGAAAGGTTTTCCAAGCAACGATGGAGCACCACTGATCACTTTGTGGATCTCATATTTATTTATTGGACATATGATAAAAAAATGGGGAGGGAGAGTTCCTAGGAGTACATTTTTTCCCTGGCGAGTGGGATTTTGCATAATTTGTCGAGTTCTGATTGCAAAAGTATTTATTGTAGAAAGTTTTTTACCTTGGATATATACTATGTTAAAGATACCAAGCAATTTTATAAGCTAGGTTTTAATCCTTTTTCCCAAGTAAGCAAACAGACAAGTAAGTCAAGTTTGCGCCTGCACGTAGTGCAAGTCTGAGGCAACTCGTGGTAAAGGTGGAGTAAGATCTGATCACTTTCCCTTGGTATTGCCCCTAATGCAAAGCACATCGCCTTGCGGAGATGTATGATGCCATGCATTGAAGGCAAGGGCCACTACCCAGATCGGTTTCGACCTTTATTGAGGTCTCATCAGTTGGAGCCAGACCATAAAAATGCCAAGGGTGAAGTAATGCAGAGCTTATAATTTTACCTAAACAAGGTGTTTTGACCTTATTAAATAAAAATCACCGGATGAGAGTAAGATGTAAAATTCTTTTTACCTTGGGTTTGGGTAGTAGCCCTTGCCTTTAATGCATAGCATCATACATCTCCGCAAGGGGATGTGCTTTGCATTAGGGGAAAATACTAAGGAAAGCGAGCGAAGCTTACTCCACCTTTACCACAAGTTGCCTCAGACTTGAATATGTGCAGGCGCAAACTTGACTTACTTGTCTGTTTGCTTACTTGGGAAAAGGGATTAAAACCTAGCTTATAAAATTGCTTGGTATCTTTAACAAAAAAAAAGGCATTTATTTTTTAACATTTGCGTTATAATAAATTACAAACAAGAGAAGCATTTTTTTTCCAATTAAATACATTTTCAGTTATACGAATCCAGTATACATATAGTAGAGACAAAAATTATGAACTGGCTACAAATAGCCTGTTTTTAGCCAGATTAAAAGTTTTAAGATATACAAAAAAATATGTCAATTAAATATTTTAATTATTATTAGACAGCATTTCACTATTTCTCAGTAATCAACTTCACAACTGATAAAAAAGTATTATCCACATCCGCGACACAATCGCGATTAAACATGCATAGATGCACGCATGGATTGTGAAACTACAATTTTAAGATACGAATGATTTCGAAATTTGGCAAAAAGTTCCGAACGCATGGTTCTAACGATTTGAATTGAAACTTTTAATGCAAATACACATAACATCCGCTGAATTGGAAAACTGTATGTAGATTTAGGTAAACATCACTTACGCAACATCTGTACAAAATACTTCATCACGTGTTCTAGACAACTGTTTAAGAATGCTGCTCGACAGCAATCAACAGCAATGATCACAGTGGAAAAAACGAAGGATCTTTCTGAGTTTGATAAAGGGCTTATTGTAGGTGCCCGTCTAGATGGAGCCACGATTTTGAAAACAGCAGAGCTGACTGGCTTCTCAAAAGAAGCGGTATCCCACGTGTTTAATCAGTGGAAAAATAACTTACTTGTATAAAAGTGGAACTGTGGTCCTAAGACAGTCTGTCAGGAACGAGATCGGCGTCGTCTGAGAGGGCATCTACAGACAAAAAGAACTTCTTGTGTGCAGCAACTGGCCGAAGCATTTAATGAACGTTGTTCCCAACCCATAGTTCACCGAACTATGCGCATGGAATTGAAGAGAATCTATACTGACCTATACGGAAACCACTAATTTCTGCAAAGACCCGGAAAGTTCATCTACAGTGGTGTCAGGAACATCGTGACTGAACACTGGAAAAAGAAAAGTCGTGATGTCTAACGAGTCACAGTATACCTTATCCTGTACTGACGTACAGGATAAGGTATACTTTTTTTTTGTTAAAGATACCAGTTCGGCAGGAGATCCATGAAACAATGAACTCAGCTTATCTTCTAAACCCAATTAAAAGTTCTACACCGTGGTGTCATGGTGTGAGGCATGTTCTGTTGGCATGGAATGGTTTTTCTGATATTGCTGGAAGGTCAGGTGTCCTTCAAGGAATATCTGAACATTTTTGCCAATCAAGTCCTTCCTGCAGTGTTGACATTTTATTCAGCAGGTGAGGGCTGTTTCATGAACGTGTGAACTGGACAATTCGCCACTGGAAAATGGTACTCTGGAGCAAGAATCAAGGTTAACTTGTTTCCTGTCTGATGGCAGGGTATGGAGGAAAACTGGTGAACACTCGTTTTCAGAGTGTGTTCTACACACATGGTAACAACTGTGTACAATTCAGTGTGGGGTACTGAATGCACTCAGCTGGTTTGGAGTGGGACCACTGGTCGTTGTCCATGGTTCCATGAAGGCAGTTCAGTACCTTGATATTCTGGCTAATCAGATGCTGCCTACACTGTGGAGTTTTTATGGAACGGAACTGTGTTACTATGAAGACGACAATGCCGTCTGTCACAAAGCTACAGCTGTTTTGGAAGATATGAAGAGATGGGTATTAAACGACTGCCCTGCTCTGTGCAGAGTTCTGACTTCTACTCCACCAAACACCTGTGGAACGAATCGAAGAGGCGATTGTGGTCCAGAGCAGCACGTCCTCGATCTGTTACTAAATTAAGAACTGCTTTGAAGGAACGGAGACAAATTCCACCTGATGTTTACCACACATGGGTAGAAAGAATCCCTCAATGGGTGTAGGAGGTGATTAAAGCCAAAGGTGGACATACCAGATATTAGGGTTTGCCTGCTGGTATCAATTGTAAATTGCTCGGACAGTTATTGGTATAGTGTATATTCTCAGCCAACCAGACAGGCAATTTTACTTAGTGCAGGCCAGGTTGGTCGAATGCTTATCGTATCCGCTCTCCAGGATACGTGTTCGAATTCTGCCTAGAGCATGGATGTTTGTGATTTTTTTTTTCTTCATGCAAACATATACACACTCTCCCACTATAGAGTTACTCACCAGGAGAGTAGACCCAAACTTCCCGCAATGGGAGAGGCCTTCAGTGGGGACGATACAGGCTGAATAATAACATTAGCAAAGGTAATCAAAATTTGAAGGGGAGGAGAATAACCCCTAAAACCCTTAGCATACCCCCAGGGATACACTCGCCATACTTTAGGAAACAGTAAAAGACTGTATAATGAATTGATCAAATGAATGAGGACATTTTTGGTTATCAGCATAAATTTGTAAAAGGACAATTTTTTTTTCATGTGTCCTATCCACGAAAAGCTTATTTGTAAACCTATAGTAGATAATAAATTACACGATAACCACGGTAATTCGCTTTAATGAAATGAAAGTACAGATATTTGACACTGTTTCCCTCTTTTCCAACATTCCATTATCTGACTGTTAATTTACCATATGATGATTATCCTCTTGATATTGTAAAGATTTTTGAATTGATTATACATTAAGGATGTTTCAGCTGGAAAAACAAGATCTATAAGTTGAAGGTACTGCCATGAATTAGCCCTCTGTCTCCACCTTTGGCAAACTAATTTTTGAACCATGTAGAAGATACCTTGTTCTCATCCATTTATCCCAACCCTCTTATTGGTTCTGTTATATTGATGATATCTTTGCTATTTGTCCTCATTCGGAAAATGAACTTACCACTTTCCTACAGCAGCCTTCACCCACACATTCAGTTCACCATGGAAAAAGAAAAGGCTGGTAGTCTACCATTCTTGGACATCCGTCTTACACACACAGCCTCCGGTGTTTATCGAAAACCTACCATTACTGGCAGATACATCCATCAAAAATCTGTTCATCACACCTCTCAAAAAAATTGGTGTTATCAAGTCCTTAATAGAGCACATAATATGTGCTCCTCTCCCTCAAGTTTACAAGAACTTCTGTCAAAAAGTTAATAGAATTTAATGGTTACAACTCCTATGTTACAACACCTCAGTAATCTTCAACAGACCGCAGGGTTCCAATCCCTTATACAGGGTGTCCGAAAATTCACGCAAGATTTAAATTTAGCGCCATTTGTGCGGTAAAGTGTTGCCAACGAGAAAAAAAAGACAGCGTGACAGCTGACAGTTCAGGGTTATTAAAAATGGAGCGCTACACGAAAGAAAAACGCTTGAATGGATTATGGAACTACAAGTGGATGCTTATTTTTCGAACAAAATCATCTTCAGCGATGAGGCTCATTTTCATCTTGATGGCTTCGTTAATCGACAAAATTGTCGCATTTGGGGTTCAGAAAATCCACGGGTGATTGTTGAGAAACAAATGCATCCACAACGTGTCACTGTTTGGTGCGGATTTTGGGCTGGAGGCAGCATCATCGGTCCATTCTTCTTCGAAAATGCGGCTTGTTAGGCAATAACAGTTAATGGTGCTAGCTATCGCGACATGATAATCCAGTTTTTTGTGCCTAAATTGCAAGATATGGATGTGGACGACATGTGGTTTCAACAAGACGGTGCGACATGCCATACAGCCCGAGAAACAATTCAATTACTGCATGAGTCATTTCCTGGTCGTGCAATTTCCCGTTTTGGTGATCAGAATTGGCCGCCCAGATCATGTGACTTGACGCTGTTGGACTTTTTTCTTTGGGTTTTTTTGAAGTCTAAGGTTTATGCCAACAAGCCAACGCCCACCAACGCCTTGAAGGAGGAAAGTGAGCGCTGTATCAATGAAATTCAGCCACATTTATGCAAAACGGTCATGGAAATTTTCGACAAAAGAGTGCGTATGTGCCAGCAAAGCCATGGAGACCATTTACCCGATATGCTGTTCCATGCATAACCCTATACTGTATACTTTATGAATCAATAAGAAATTACAATTTTTAATTAAAAACCTGTTTTCTATCAAAATTACTTCTTGCGTGAATTTTATTCCTGTATTTCTGGCATCTCGGAACCGATTGGTAGAATTTTGAAGTATCATCTCATTCCCACATTTTCCGATTAACAAATTTTCTCGTTTGTTACCATCTACAAAAGACAAACTGGCACCTCTGTCATTAGCTGGCATTTGCCAGATACCGTGTGAATGTAATCAAACATACTTTGGACAAACAGGCCGTTCTGTGGAAAAAAATAAGTAAGCAACATCAATATTATATCGATTGAATACATGAAAGCTCTAAAGTCTGGTTTGGCACAACATAGTATCGACACTAAACACAACATCCAGTGGGATAAAGCTCGTCTTCTCCATAGATGCAGGTTTAAATATGAACGCCTTTTTAAAGAAAGCTGTGAAGCCCTTTTACATCTGAAAAATCTGAATCAGAAATTCTCTCCCCCCACAAAAGTTTGGGAGATTCTTATCT
Organism: Typopeltis vanoorti; assembly: GCF_054136105.1. Lineage (NCBI taxonomy): Eukaryota > Metazoa > Arthropoda > Arachnida > Uropygi > Thelyphonidae > Typopeltis > Typopeltis vanoorti. The sequence continues at coordinate 4,624,029 of NC_143563.1, forward strand.
TACGTAACTATCAAAAATAGTTTAACACGTTCATTGCCAATCACGCGATATCGCGCGATGCGAGTTCTCACCAAACAGCCGATCACGCGTTATCGCGTGGACGTCGCTAACTAAATGAAAAAAAAAATATAAAAAATTTGGCCACCATACGAAATTCCAATTTTCAGCTTGGCAATGAAAGTGTTAATATTTTTAATAATATTATTTATTAATACTAATTTCTAGCATGAGACAAGTTTTTAATTGGTAAACCACCAACTGTTGTATGTACTTTGTAATTCGGTTCCTTTGTTTGGATAAATTTAATATTTTGTACGCAAACACAGAAGTGGAGAAGGCATTTTCATCTGTGGCAGGCCGCTGAAGAGAGACCATTCTTAGTTTCATTATAGTAGGCAACTAGAGGAGCTTTTTTTTTTTTTTTTCAAACCTTTCTTCAACTGGTCCCCAAATTTATTTAATCTCTGATATGGACAATGTGTTTTCCTCCTAGAAATTCGATTTTTTAATCTGCATCTCGAAAGAAAATCGACCAAAGAACTCACGCTATTACGACCATGTAAGTGGTGGTATGCTTTAGGGAGGCAGTTTCCTGCAATACTCGCTCCAAGAAAGCTTTGATTTATTGATCATTCGGATTCGCTATCAGTAAATGCTTGAATTATGGAGACTAGCAGCAACTAGTCTTGAATTAGTAAGGAAGGTGCTCACACACTCTCCTTGAGGAATAAAATGCTTTTCTTTATTCATTTTGAGGAAATGAACCAATATACACACACACAAAGTGAATACACAGCAAAAATGTCCAGGCATCAATAGTCCATACAGCATTAGTGGTGGGCGAGTTAACGTGTTTACTTGCCAGTTTACTGACATGTAAATGGTGCAAAATACATGACTTATCAGAAACTGGTGGAAAGTTTAAAAAGGGATAAAGCAGCAATTCGTAATTTAGGTACTACTAAAATACTCTGGTGTCCATAAGCTAATGAACTGCATTTTCATCTGTATATGAAAAAATTTTCAACTACAGCCAAATTGGGACTTAATTTTATTGCCAGCATGCCACTAAATTATGGCAAGAGTTACAAATTTCCTAAGGATGTACTTAAGGAATTAATGTACAATGCTTACAAAAAAAAAATGTGGAGTGACATTTCATTATGGAATATGTCCACCCCGAACCAAGATGCAACTCTCACAACAGTATGCCTGACACAACACTGATTCAGTTCTTGAAGCTAACTGGCCAACTCCTCCTTCAGCGCAAGGAGGCCTTTTCTGGAGGGAAATTTTGAGGAGCAGTGCATTTACCTATTGAGTCCAAAAACATGTTCTATGGGATTGAGATCTGGAGAGCATGCTGGCCATGCAATTCAATTGATATTCATGGTCTCCAGAAGTATCTCCTGCTCATGCACAATGTGGTGTGGCATTGTTATCCATAAAAATGAATTCTTCACCTACAGCACCATGAAACAATCAACCCTGATGTTCAAGAACTTAGTTGCATTATCATTCATCACCAGTCATAATCCCTTTTTCCAGCACTTGTAGCTCTGTGAGTCTTAAGCATAATGCAACCTCACACCATGACCCCAGCACCACCATATATCTCCCTTGTGATGGTAAACAGTACTACTTCCACACTAGATCAAGTGTCATCCAGAATTAGAGGAAAGATTAAAACGAATGACCTGTAAAGAGCACATCAGCCTATTGGTGTCTTGTCCAATTTTTATTAGCTATGGATAAACGGGATATACTGTTAATCAGACACCTTTTATCAATAACACTAGTTCCCTATCCATTCCCGTTTATTACAGTTTGCATAGTAGAGTTCCATGTGGTATCCTGTCAAATGCCTTTGCAATTCAGCAGTATCATTGTGAAGCCATTCCCTTTAACTCAGTTGTTACTCTATTATAAACAGGTATCGTTTTATGTTATATAATGTTGCTCACTATGTTACTAATACGTGTTGTTTAGTTTATTTACAATGCAATTTAATAGCTTGCTAACATTAATACAGTTTGTTTTTAAGTCTCCAGGATATTTTTCTTGATAAGTAAAACACTAAAACAGATAGGCAAGGTAATTAAGAAAATAAAATTAGTTACTTATGTCTCTGAGAGCTCTTTTAAATAAAATATTTTAACTGATATGAAAATATAAAATCTTAAGCATAAAAGAATTTCCATAAACCAAATGTCAGCCAAACAAACTTTTATATATTTAGAATAGATGTTTGGATGTTTAAGATGAAAATTTGTTATCTTAAAGACATTCACAAGCATTCATGTCAGTTGGTTGGAGAGTGGATACACTATCCCCGTTAGCCAACCAAGTTGGTCATATTTATTTCCATACCTGTTTTTGAGAATAGATTCACTCAACTCATTTTTATTAAATGTTTTCTGAAAGAAATACTTTTAAAGTGAACATAAAATATAAAGAAATTTTGATCTTTTAAGTTGAGTGAATTTATTCTCAAAAACAGGTATGGACAACAATTAGTGAAGGTGCGGAGGCTTGAAAATGTGCCGTGTTTGGTCTCTAGAGAGAATTTCTAGAGGAGGACGTAACCTTAAGTCCACCTAAGGAACTGAATATATTTACCAATTTTCATGGGAGGAATTCAATTCAATTTCTTTATAATCTCTTTTCATCTCATTATATATCAAAAAACCTTTCACAAGATGCTGGCAAAGGATGTGCTCTATCAATATAAATGTAACTATCAAATTTGTACTACCAATTACATTTCTTGTAAATAGGGGGGGGGGGATACTTGAACAGAAAATTTTAAGCAATGACACAAGTTGGTGTCATTTATGAAAAGGCCTAACATGCTAGTATCAGTTATAGGAGTAATATTTTATTGTCCCACTTTATTATATAATCTAAAGAAACTTATCATTTATACACACAAACTGTGTTTATTCAACATATATATATATACAAATTTTATTACACTTTTTTTTCTCAAAAAATGATGCTTTGATTACTGCTATGTAAGATCATTACAGAGAATGAAAATACTTGATACATACATTTCAAGGATTACTATATGTGCACAAATACTTGGAATGCCACAATCAAAAATCCTTCTAGTAGTATAGTTTTTTTTTAGTAATCAGATTTCAGGAAATTTATTTACAGAGGCATCTTGAAAATGGCAAACAATATACGAACAGCACATGTTGTATACGAACCACACAAAGTCCTTATAAACAAGAAAAAAATTTGGAGTATGTACGTATACTATACATACTAACTGCTTTTCTGAACTGTGCTTAAAACAAATTTTTTTATAAACAAAGTGACAGCATGTAGATAATCGCTTTCAAAACAGTTAACCTATTGAAATTTATTGATGGGAATCTATCCAAGATATGGCAATAATATTTTTAAATACTCCAAAAAAAAAAGTACATCTGTTAAAGATTTCAAATGATACCAGTTTGCACAAACCCTGAAAATTATAAAAAATAAAACTATCTTCAAACATTAATAAAATAAGTTAAAAACTTTCTTTTATACAGCAATAAAACATAAAAAATAATTTTTTCTTTACTTACCAAATTACAGTTATATACAATCTGAATGTCCATGCATATGCAATCACTCACATACAATTACTAAATCAATAAATGCTCACAGTACATATTATGAACCACTAAACGACTATACAACTAATGAACTTCAGTGAAAAGTCCCAACTAATAGAAAGGTGACTGTTTTTGATTCCTGAAAAAAATATAAAATTAAGAAAAAAAATTACTTAAGCAACTAGTATCGCTGACACCTCACTAACATCCTCAGCATATATAAAAATTATATATGCATAGTACCATACACACTACACCATGCAAAATGCAAGCAGAACAGTTAATGGCCATAAGTCAGTTGTCAACTCCCAAACTGAGCAGTGTACAAAAATTTAACATTTGTTATGCGAGTTATAATACAATTCCACTATTCTGATTAACACATTCATTATGCTGGGGTGTCTCTCATACATTTTGCCACTGTGCACAGTGAATATATCAAGCATTCTATGATACTTCTCACAACACCATTCTTTAAAAGTGATTTGAGTTTTTTGTTTTCTTTTCTGAATCATTGCATAAATCATGACTGCCAAATTCCAATCTACTTTCAAGCAACTTTTGAGTGGTATGAAAATAAGTTTTTGGCTATAACTGATGTGAAATCTTTATTTTAACAAATAATTATTCTGACATATTTCTAATAGATCCCTTAGTGATAGTAATTTTTTTCCAGATGCAAATTTTTTAGAGCACTGAGAGCAATTAGAGTTGCACTACTGGCCAACTTCTTGCTATACTGAATTTCAAAAGATGATGGGATTTGACATGGAAATATTGCTGAATTTTTGTATACATGCAGAAGGATAAAAGGCCTGAGTGGCTTCTGAAATAATTTACAGAAGTTATAATACACATTGACAATTTAAGGAGTAATATTCAAGAATTATAATTTTAATTTTTATTTTTGCTATGTGGCAAGAACAGGAAAAATTATCATTGAAAAAACCACAGTGAATGCGGAAGGTAGAAAACTGCCAGACAAGCAATTACTTTAGTAAGACATCTCAGGGATTTAGTAAGACATCCAGATAAGTAGACAACACCTTGACGCTCTATAGAGACAGTGTGGCTGTTAAAGGCAGGTCTTACTTTATGTTTTATAATCTGTTCATGTTTTATAACAGAGTGACTGCAAAGCTGGATAAAGGAAATGAATATACTGAAATACCTCAGGATTTTGCAAAAGTATTTGATAGGATTTTAAGAGAGTGAGCTGAAGAGTTGTGATAATCACCAATAGGAATTGAGGTAGAACCATGTAACTAACACATTATTCTACATATTCTCCACGAAGTGTTATATACACTTGTTACAACACTGCTGCATCATTTGTAATCCTCTGAAAAAAAAAAAAAGAGTATTTTCCTTGTTAAACAAACCAGTCCTCAGCTGCAGATATGACTTCATCATCTGTGGTTAATTTTGTTCCTTTCAAGTGTTTCTTTAAATTTGAGAATAGGAAATAGTCAGATGAGGCCAGGTCTGGCAAACAGGGTGGGTGAGGCAGACATTGAAAGCCTAAGTTGTGTATTGTCTGTTGGATTTCATGAGCAGTGTCAGCAGGTGCATTGTCCTGCAAAAGCAACACACCTCTGCTCCATTTCCTGTGGCATTTTTCCATCAGTATCTCCTTCAATTCCTTCAAAGCTGTGGAATAAACTGCTGCTATAACAGTTCACCTTGTTTGAGGTAGTCGGCAAGGATTACACCATCCACATCCCAAAGACAATGGCAAAAACCTTCCCTGCTGACTTTTGGGTTTGGAACTTCTTTGGCTGTGGAGAACTGCTGTATCTCTACTCCACTGACTGTTGTTTGGTCTCTGGGTCATGGTGGTGAAGCCAAGTTTTAACAGCACAATACGAGCCAAAAAATGTGCACCTGATTTCTCAAAATGACCCAAATTCCCTTGAGATGATAGCACACATTTTCTCTTTTGGTCAACATTGAAACATTTGGGGGACCCACTCCACTGAGGGCTTCTGCATGTCCAGATGTTGGTGGATAATAAGCACAACCTTTTCTCTGAACATCCCCAGTCTTTTCAATGCTTTTAGCTAGTATTGATCTATCATGAAGGATCATGGCATGCACTGCATCAATTGTTTCAGGTGTGATCACTGTGAAGGTCTTCCTGATCTGAGGACAACATATATTGTCTCAGGATGCCCAGTTTTAAACTTGGCCATCCATCTGGCAACTGTTGGATATATGCTAGGGCATAGTTCCCTAAAGCCTCACACAAAGTTTGGTGAATCTCAGTTGCAGATTTTCTTGCAGCATGAAAAACTTGATGATGGCCTGTACTCTGTATCTTAGAATCTCTTCAGAAACTCTGACATGTCTTATCATCATCAATAGTGTTCTGTCTCTTGACAGGTCCAATGGTATAACTCAGTAGATTCTCTTCCTCCAATTTCCTCTGTCTCTTGCTTCCTTCTTCATTTCCTGATATCCTCTTGTGCCCATTATATCATCAAGCATCATTAGTCATCTCCTTCCTCTTGGTCACTTTCCTTCTATCATTCTTTTCAGTAGGCTGTCTTCTCTTAATACATGTTATCCAGTTATGCTTTCTTCTTCTTATGGTCTTTAGTAAATTCCTTTATTCTTCAACTCTTTGTAATACTTCTTCATTGGTGATTTTTTCAGTCCATTTTATTTTCTCCATTCTTCTTCATAACCACATTTCAAATGCCTCCAACATTTTAGCTTCTTTCTTCCCAATTGTCCATGTTTCTGATCCATATAAAGTCGTGCTCCAAATATAACACTTAATAAGCCTTTTCTTTAGATTTTTATTCATTTTATTAATAAACAAATTTTTTTTGCTATGAAATGCATATTTTTCTTTGTTAATTCTTTCTTTTATTTCCATGTCACATTTTCCATTTTCTTGTATTATACTACCAAGGTATTTATATATATCCTAAAAGAAAGAGAATAAATAATTACAATTTGATGAAACATGAGTGTTAAAGGATTTTAAGATATGTTCTTTCTTGCGGTTATATCATTTGCTTTAATAACATTTTTGTTCAAGATGTTTATCAGAATTTGTCAGCCTTATCCTCTCGTATTATAGAGGATTTGTGTACAAACTAAAAAAGGATGTATTGTTACACCTGATATCTTAAGAATGTAGAATTCTCAGCTATCATGGTGTAACATGAGGAGCAAATAAATTAAGAACCCTGCATAAAAGCTATTAGATGAATTATTTAAAAGTAAAGGAAATATTCTTGCATCCAATAAAATATATAAAATATAAAGGTGTTTGTTGAACTAACTAACAAAAAAAAGGAATATATTAATGTTGTAATATGATATAAAAGAGAAAATTTAACTAAATAAGACAGAAAAGGATTAGTCATAAGAGATGGTATGTGAGAGGCTAGAGATTAAAATATTAAGTTCGTAGAGAAATTTTGGAAAGGGGATTAAGTTAGAGGCTAGCAAAAGGAAAACAACAGACTATCGCTCAGGGCCAATTCCCGGATTAAGACATCATTATGGGCTCACCGACCAAAGGACGTTTGGCAGAAAAACGCCACCCTAATTGGTCGGTGAAGTAAAATCAAGTAGGGTGCAGAGAAACGAAGTTATAGAAGGTGCCGTTAGGAGAGCAAGTATAAAAGGGTTGGAACCCCCTTTATAATTGTGGCCCAATTTAGCTATGCCATACTTAGTTATGCTGTACTGCATACTGTGTTAGTTCATATTTCCATTTTGCCTGATGTAGTGCATTTTTTTTAAAAATATTCTGAAGAAGTTATTGAAGTGCTGATGAAACTAGTCTATTTAATAAATATAACTTATTACACTTTTAATTCCCAGTTTTCAACAAAGAAAACTGCTATGTATTTTAGTCCTAAACACCATGACATATGTAATAAAGAAATTTAATTTAGGACAAAACAAATCTAGCATGATTTGCACAGTAATGTTCAAAAGGATATAGATAAATATAATTATTTGAGAATTCTTTTAATGTCACAGCAGTGCATTGGTTGAAACATTAATAAGCATATGGACATATTTGTCCATATGCTTATTAATGTTCATCAACAGTTATCAAAAGTGAGATTGTCTGAATGACCAAGACATCCAATTCAGTCATTATCTTCAGGTGATAAGATTTCTATAGGAAGTACCATTGGTTTGGACAGTACAAACACTCCAAACATATAATAGCTAAGTCCTGCAGTTACAAAGACTGTTATAGCAAGCCACCCATTGTAGCTCATAATAATAAGCATTAGAATATATCCCATTGTAACTTGCACAGTATACAAAGAGGCCTGAATCAAATGAAATTTCATCCTGAAAGTAAAAAGAAAAATCAGTTTTAAAAACCAAACATATATATGGGCTATAAAAACATAAGGTATAAATAAATGAACTTATTATTACATTACTGTTGATGATAATATCCTGGGATTGGTCTAGGGCATTTCTAGGTCCAGGAGTTTAGGGGAATTTCAAAACAGGAAATCAGTGTCATTTTCCATTTCACATCGAAAAGGCAAATTTAAAAAAAAAAAAAAAAGATTAAAAGTCAAATGACTCCAAGATACAAATTGCAAGATAAATTAAGCATAACTGAGGAAAAAGTAATGTGAGAACAGCAATGACATTTTTAGAGATCCAGTCATAAAATCAAAAGAAAACACTTCAGATTAACAGCCAACAAAACATGAAGTTATTTGAAAGTGGGGGGGAAAAACTCTCTGTGATAGACTGAATTTAAAGAAGCAGCCTAGAAAAAGAAGAAACATTACACAAAGTTCCTGGCAAGTAAATAAGAATGTATCCTTGGAAATTGGTAAAAAATTCAGGATAGCTAGCTAATATGCAGTACTAGCTAAATAAAAAGTTTAGCTAATTACATTTAAAAACAATTGCAATTAACAATAAAGTGGGCAATAATGATGTTGAAAAACAGAGTGATTTACAGTAAGGTGGCAAGCAGGACTGACAGCAAACAAGCATGTGTGACTAGTAACAAAATAACAAGAATGAATGATAGCAAAAAAAGGATGCAAGATTAGAATGCCAAGTTGGTGAAGATGAGGTGGATGCAGTGTAAAATTAAAAGAATTGTAGATATGTATGGAAGAGTGAAAAAAACAAAACAAATGGTATGAAAGAGGTAAAGAAAGATCGGTAAGGGGGTGTATGGCAATTTGATTATTAGAGGGGTGGTAAATGAGAAGATGCACAAGGTGTGTTTTTGGGAGGTAAAATGAATAGAGTGATTGAGTCACTGAATATGAGGAATAAGTGAGCAAAAGAGTTGGCACTTGTGGTAGGCACAAACGCCTTGACTGGGAACAAGGAGAAGGTAAGATTGGATATCAGAAAGTTGTTATGAAAGATAAAATATAATAGTTGATAGGAAAGGTAGCCAGTGTATTGCCCAGGTACAACAGTTATGAGATGAGCAGAGAGCAAGAATTATGAATATGTTAGTAGGAATGTGTGAAGAGAGAGGAGTACAATTTCATTAATGTGTAGAATGAGTCTGAAGGAAGAACTGAACTGTATGATAAATTAAATAAATTAAATTTAAATGATGGACTGCATTTATATACAGGGTGTCCCAAAATTCACGCAAGATTTAAATTTAGCGCCATTTGTGCGGTAAAGTGTTGCCAACGAGAAAAAAAAGATAGCGGGACAGCTGACAGTTCAGGGTTATTAAAAATAACCACACGCAGCGAAGAGAGTTCGTTGAATGGATTATGGAACAATAACAAGTGGATGCTTATTTTTAGAACAAAATCATCTTCAGCGATGAGGCTCATTTTCATCTTGATGGCTTTGTTAATCGACAAAATTGTCGCATTTGGGTTCAGAAAATTCACGAGTGATTGTTGAGAAACAAATACATCCACAACGTGTCACTGTTTGGTGCGGATTTTGGGCTGTAGGCATCATCGGTCCATTCTTCATCGAAAATGCGGTAAGGCAATAACAGTTAATGGTGCTCGCTATCGCAACATGATAATCCAGTTTTTTGTGCCTAAATTGCAAGACATGGATGTGGGCGACATGTAGTTTCAACAAGACGGTGCCACATGCCATACAGTCCGAGAAACAATTCAATTACTGCATGAGTCATTTCTTGGTCGTGCAATTTCCCGTTTTGGTGACAAGAATTGGCTGCCCAGATCATGTGACTTGACGCTGTTGGACTTTTTTCTTTGGGTTTTTTTGAAGTCTAAGGTTTATGCCAACAAGCCCACGACCACCCACGCCTTGAAGGAGAAAATTGAGCGCTGTATCAACGAAATTCAGCCACCTTTATGCAAAACGGTCATAGAAAATTTCGACAAAAGAGTGCGTATGTGCTAGCAAAGCCGTGGAGGCCATTTACCCGATATGCTATTCCATGCATAACCCTATACTGTATACTTTATGAATCAATAAGAAATTACAATTTTTAATTAAAAACCTGCGTTTTCTATCAAAATTACTTCTTGCGTGAATTTTGGGACACCCTGTAGTTTTGGTGCAAGTAATATGAAGAGACTGCTGCTGGAAGGGAGAGTAATGAGTGCAAAGAATGAATCTGAGCAAACAAGAAGTGATGTGAAAGAGGAAGAGTAAGGAAGGCGAGATTGAAGTGGTACTTATGAAGTGGGTAGCATGAATGTAGAGAATGAGAGAATTGTGAATTGTGCTCCATTTTTTTCTCAGTAACACAAGTGTTGTTCAGTGCTTTACAGATTCATTGCTGCATACTGTATTACTTTGGGTTACCGAGAACGGGAGGTCACAGTCAGTTGGGAGTATTGGTGGCAGAAGAAAAGATAAGTGGTGCTTAAGGGTCAAAGCTGTATAACTGAGAGGAGACCTCCACATAGCCTTTAAAGGAATGTGGAGAACTGACCAGGGCTTCTGACCTAATGTGCAGTCCTCACCTTCTCGTGGTGCACCCTGTTGAGTATCTACCTGGATACTAAATGAAGGAGGATGGGCTGACAATTTGGGATTTAGCCGACTAAATTGTGTTCTTATTGGCTTAAACCAATATACAAAATGATGGTACTGGCTGGGGTGTCGCCCAGGTACACAAGGGCCCCCACTGTTTTCACCAGGGAACCAGGGCAAACAGCGAAAAGTCAGCTACTGGAACAAATCTGAAAGCACACCCCAACTCAACATCACCAGAATTAAAGATCGGTACTATCAACACAAGAAACCTGAATAGCAAAGAAATGGAGCTGGCTGAGGAATTAGATAAGTACCAGATCGACATAATAGGGGTGACTGAAACAAAAAAGACAAAAACTGGTGAGATCTTTCTGAACAATAAATACAAAATGTTACATTCAGGAAATGACAATCAAGAAAAAGGAGGAGTAGCCATAGTATTCAACACAAAATACGAGGCTAATCTTCTTGAATGGCAGGCAGTCTCAAGTAGAATGATGTGGGAAAATATCAGATTGAACAATGAGACTTATTTGTGTCTATGGTCCCACAGAGGGTTCTACTAAGGTAGAAGTGGAGGAGAGAGCAAAGCTAATAATAATGGCAAATACCTGTTGGATTTCTGCTCAGGACATGGACTGGTTATTACTAACACCATGTTCCAACATAAAAATGTGCACAAATTCACATGGAGAGAAAAGGCAAGGAATAAGAAAAGTCTCATTAACTATGTTATTGTTGATAGTGATGTTTTCTGCCTGATGTAGGACACCAGAGTATACAGGATTTGAAATTGGAAGTGATCACTATTTAGTCTTGAGCAGGATAAACCTGAATTTCACATTGAAAAGAATAACATGTAACAAAGTTTTAAAGCGAATGGAAGTTAAGCAGCTCTCAGATGTGAACTGTAGACTAAAATACACAAAGCTTATTGAAGAAAAAATGAAAGAGTTTGAGAACAGGAACCAAACCTTGAATTTTAGTGGTAATCCTTGAAGAAAACCTTGATTGATTCAGCCAGAGAGGCATGTGGTGAGGTTGTCTACAAGGACAAAAAAAATCAGAACTCCATGGTGGACACAGGAAGTTAAAGAGGCAGTGAAGGAAAAGAAGAAAGCATATCAAAAGTTCCTAGCAAATAAGTCAGCATTTGCTCTTAGAGAGTACAGAGGCAAATATTAAGAAAGCTAAACACACTGTGTAAAACTAGCTAAACAAAAGTCATGGGAAGACTTTGGTAAGAACATAGAAAAGAAATATCAAGAACGTGGCAAGATATTCTGGAGGTTGTTGAAGAAGCTCAGAAATGGAGGAAAGAGTACTGTAAAAGGAATTAGAGATGATAAAGGTTACATGAAAACAAGTGAAAAAGATATCCTTGAAGTATGGAGTAATTACTTCAAAAAATTGCTAAATGAAACAAGCAGTGATAGCACAGTGGTAAAAAACACTCAACAGGCATACAGTCAGGAATACATATCCATACTTGAAGTAGAAAAAGCCGTCAAAGGCTTGATGAAACAAGCCTGTGGAAAGGCAGCAGGAGTAGATGATATTCGACCAGAAATGCTGAAGTATGGTAGTATAAAAGCCTTACAGTAGCTGAACTGCATACTTCAGAAAGCCTGGAGAGAGGAGAGAATTCCCGATGATAGGAGTAGAGCTCTAATATTACCCATATATAAAAAGGGAAATAAAACTGAATGTGAGAATTACAAAGGTATTTCTCAAGTAAATTTATGCAAGTTTATTTGAGAAACAGTTGAGAAGAACTGTGGAAGAACAAGCTGGATTCAGGCCAAATAGAGGCTGTCAGGATCACATCTTCACTTTACAGCAAATAGTTGAGAAAGCATGGAAATATAACAAAGATCTGTATTTAAGTTTTGTTGATCAGGAAAAGGCATATGACAAGGTGACAAGAGAGAAGCTATTCAATATGCTACAGTTATATGGTGTCAATGGGGCATTATATCAAGCAATACTTAGTCTTTAATTGGGTTGTAAGTCAGCAGTTAGAAATGAAGGAAGTACAGGAAAATGGTTTAATGTTAAATCTGGTGTGAGACAAGGATGTACATTATCCCCTCTGTTATTCATTATCTATATGGATCACATTATGAAGTAAAGTGGTATTAAACATGATATCAAAATTGGAGATGTTAATGTCAGTTCTTTGCTTTATGCGGACGATGTTATACTTCTAAATAAATCCGCTACAAGTTTGCAAGATTCCCTGAATAAATTGAATAACTGTCGTAATAGATATGGTATGAAGGTCAGCAATAAAAAGACAAAGACAATGAAAATAGGTAGAATCGTTGAAAATGTCAACTGCATTGTAAACAGAGAACTTGTGAAACAAGTAAAAGATTTCAGCTACTTAGGCATGATTTTTAGTGAAGATAATAAATTAAATATGGAAATAGACAACAGAATCAGCAAAGCTGGTATGGTAGGAAGTCAATTGAATAAATTCATATGGAATAAGAGAGAAATTAGTCGGAACACTAAATTAGCTGTATACAAGACAGTGTTCAAACCAGTTTAACTTATGGATCTGAGAGCTGGGTCAGAAGTAAAACACTTGACCAAAGACTAGAGACCGCAGATATGAAAGAGTACTGAGAAAGATTAGAAGAGTGAACAGATGGCATCAATGGCAATATCATATTAAAAACAAGGATATTAGGAAAGAACTTGACATTGTCAGCATCCAGGAACGTGTTAGCAGAGCTAATTTCATGTGGTATGGTCACTTAAACAGAATGGGCAAGGAAAGATTAGCAAAACAAGTGTTCTCTGCCAGATTGGCAGGAAAACGACCCAGAGGAAGACCACATGAGATTTGGATTGATATGGTACAAAGTGCTTTAGACAATAGAAATATAAATCTGATAATGTTGGAGTCTTGACAAGTAACAGACTGATTTGGAGGAAATTGTAGATAGGAAATTAGTAATGATGTAAATTTTTCATGTAGTACTATCATATCCTGTACACCCCTTGAGGGTACATGTCAGGAATTTGATAATGATAATGAGAAAAGATAAGTTATTTGGTATAGATGAATATAGCATTTATATATATGTATATATACATTTAGCGTTTATATAGCATTCATATATAATTAACGATTACTTTAGTAGTTCTTCGGCAGTAAGGAATGATGGCGGATTCAGCTGCAATCGCAAATGGTGTGTCACCAAGTCTTCCGCACATTTAAGAACTCAATTATAAGTAATATATAAGAAACTTTGTGGCATGCAGTTCTTGAAGCATGTATGCGCCTCAGAAGTTGGATATATGACTGGTGAGAGAGGGGGGGAGGGGAGTGCGTATGTGTGCAAAATGCAGGCAGTGGGAGGAAATAAATGAAATAGATATCTCGATAACTGACCAAGTTGCTCCAGGAACGGGAAATGAATATCGGAAGATGAGTAGTGTGATAGGAGTGAATGAAGAAAAAAAATATGAATGAGAAAATAATAGTCGATAGTGTGGAAGGCGTGAGTGACTGTGAAAGTTTCGGAGATGGTTTTGTTTGGGAGAATGAATTTCGATTAAGAGTGACTGACTTGCAGAGAGAGATAGATGAGCTGAAAGAGGAGGTGGAATGTCTTGCGAATGAGATGAGCAGTATGAAAGATGAGATTAGGGCAATGGAAGAGATAAATGCAAGGCAAATCAGAGTAGGAGAGAGTGTGTTTTGGGAAGGATAGAAGAGGAGAGAATGGAAACAGTAGGGGGGGGGGAGAGAGAGAGAGAGGGGTATGGGAATGCTAGAAGAGGAGAGGAAATGAGAGAGACATATGGGAATGATAGAAGTGGAGAGAATAGATCAAAAGACTCCATATGAGTCGAAAGACTCATCATTAAAATAATTTTAATTATTTTAATACAACAAAAAAAAAAAATATATACTGTATATATATTGGAATAAAATATTTATTTCTCTATTTTGGAAAACCAAAGTTAGAAAAACAACAGATTGATTACAAACTCACAAGTTACAGGAAATGCTGGTTGATTAAAAAAAAAAAAAAAAAAAGTTAATGTGAAATTTGGCATTTTTTGGACCTCGCAATATTTTCATAGTCAAGTTCAAGGCCACTTCTTCATAGTCATGAAGAAGTGGCCAATCGCAGACAATCATCCAAATGATCATTTGTAATTTGGTTTCTTAATTGATTTTTTATGACGGTCATATTTGAAAAAGTGGATTCTGACAAGTATGTCAATCCGATACATGACAGAATTTTTCGCACAATATCAGTTAATATTGGGAATTTTTCATGTGCATACTTCCAAATGACTTCGCTGTTTATTGATTTTAAATGTAAACTATTCTGAATGTTTATTATCTCAAGTTCTACTTCAGCTTGATTTATATCAAACAGCCCACTAATTTTATTTGAAATTTCTGTGATGTTCAAGTTTTCTTGAAATGGATTATTGATAAAAGATACAATCATTTCAGTTTTATTAAAATCTTTAAATCTTGAATTTATTTCTTCCTCAACTAATTCTATTTCATGAATAAATTCTTTTAAATTATAGTGAAACATTTCTTGATTTTGTTCAAAAAATTTTAATATATATGGGAGATGTCTCAATTCACGGTCATTTATATTTTTCTTTAATAAAAGTAAGTATTGTTGGAAAGTTTTTATTGAACTTAACATGTTGACTAAATTTTTATTATTACTTTATTACATCACACCTCCAGGGAGTCCAAAGACTCATCGAGGGAGGGTATCTACTCTACAACTCCTCGTCTCACTACTCCACCAACCTTCATCTACCGCCAGTACTTTCACAGACAATCACAAACATCCATGCCCAAGGCGGAATTCGAACCTGCAGCATTTTTGGCTGGAGAGCAGATATGCTGACCACTCAGCCAACCAGATCTCTAGCTTGTAACTCTAAATTTAAATTGCTTATTTTCGTACAGAAATCTACTAAAAATGATAAGTGTAACAACTATTTTTTATCACTCAATTGTGGATAAATATCTCCTTTTTCATCAAGAAATTTTTTATATCGTTAATTAATACAAGAAATCTTTCTAAAATTTGACTTCTGCTGAGCCAGCGAGCATTATTGTACAGCAGAAGTTCCCTATCATCATCTGCCTGTAATTTAAATAACCGCCGTTGCAGGGCTTTTCCTCGAACAGAATTTATAATTTTAAATGTAATATCCAAAACATCTTTTGTGTTTAATCTTTTATTACACAGTACTTGTTGGTGAATAATAAAGTGGTATGTTAAAAAATCTCGATATTTGTCATCGTTTTAACATAAAGAAATGAAGCCTGATTTATTACTTATCATTGCAGGAGCACCACCAGTAGTAATAGACACAAGTTTAAAAAGCGGAAGTTTGTGTTGTTTCACAAATTCATCAAATGCCGAAAACATGACTTCTTCCCTAGTCCTTCACAATAATGGTATAATTTTCAAAAGTTCTTCTTTACTTGAATAATCTTGAAATACCATTAACTGAGCAATATCAGTGGTCATTTGATTCATCGAATTGTAATGAAAACGCAACACACTGGTGAATGTCAGACATTAATCTGGCCTGGAAACTTTTCTCCGGCAATTGGAACTCTTCCTTTCGGCAATTTGAAACCTTGTCTGTGGCCTAGAAGTGGTTTCTCTCTAGCGATGTCTCGAACCGAGAAGTTCCTTTCTGGAAGCAGGAAACTCCTCTCTCAAGCAACGTGGATCCGGGCAGTCTCTCTGATGCCAACTCTGGACTGGGCGGCCTCCTCTCTGACAGCAATTCTGGAAACGGGACCCCTTCTGCTTGCTTCAGTCCCTTTTTATTAGGCCTTCTCTGAGACCTCACATTTAGTTTGGCAACCCTCAAAGAATCGGTATGAGTCTTTCATCTTATGTTTCAAGTTCGGCACGCCTTTTGTTCTCCTCCGCTTTCTTTTAATTGTAAGTTGCCAGCCATCGGAAAGTGAATGTCAAACTGGTGAATGTCAGACATTAACCTGGCCTGGAAACTTTTCTCTGGCAATTGGAACTCTTCCTTTCGGCAATTTGAAACCTTGTCTGTGGCCTAGAAGTAGTTTCTCTCTAGCAATGTCTCGAACCGAGAAGCTCTTTTCTGGAAGCAGGAAACTCCTCTCTCAAGCAACGTGGATCCGGGCAGTCTCTCTGATGCCGACTCTGGACTGGGCGGCCTCCTCTAACAGCAATTCTGGAAACGGGACCCCTTCTGCTTGCTTCAGTCCCTTTTTATTAGGCCTTCTCTGAGACCTCACATGAAGTTTGGCAACCCTCAAAGAATCAGTACGAGTCTTTCATCTTAAGTTTCAAGTTCGGCATGCCTTTTGTTCTCCTCCACTTTCTTTTGATTGTAAGTTGCCGGCCATTGGAAAGTTGTTTGAACTCTTTCTGACTGACTTCGGAGAAGTTTACACTTGGAGCCTGCAAGCCTTTCTCATACATACAAGTTTCAATAACAATCTTTCTAATGTCGCCATGTACAGCTTTGGCAAAAAAACATTGACTTTGTTTTTAACACTCTAACATATTCTTATTAAAGCAGTATATACGTTAGCTTCAAAAGAGTTATTTACAAAAACATCTAATACAAACTATACCAAGTTTATTTTTTTTACAATATTCACATGGGACTTAACCTAAGTAAAAAAATGTAATGTGCTTTGGAATATTTAATATTTAAGCTTATGATGGTATTCACTCGGCTCGCTGTTTGACTTCCACTGATCCAAATTAATTCATTTACCTGGACTTATAAAGAAAATTACTGATTTGACAATTTTAACGAAAAATAAATAAACAGTAGAATACACTTAAAGCGAATTAAAAATAATACAAAATAATGATAAATAAAATATTATGTTTTCAGTTTTAATTAAATTTGTAAGTAAGGAGAAATGCACAAGAGATCGACCAAAAATCACTTTGCAATCGACCAGTCGATCGCGATCAACAGGTTGAACACCCCTGCTTTATACTAATTCAAGGAGTATTCGAAATAAAGGAGATGAATTGGTGGCACTGATAGATTCAACCAGGCGAAAGATTATTGGGATCTCTGAGACATGGTTGACAGAGGATGATATAATAACTGGAATTGAAGTGGCAGAGTACAGCATTTTTCAGCAGAATAGGAAAGGAAAACGTGGTGGCAGGAAAAAGACCCGGGGAAAGACCATGACATAGGTGGATTGATACAGTAAAAAAGAGCCTTAGAAGATAGAAATATAAGATCTGATAATGTTGGAGTCTTGACAGGTAGTAGGTTGATTTGGAGGAAAATTGTGGATAGAGGTTAGTAATGATGTATACATTTAAGAAGTACTATCATATCCTCTACACCTCTTGAGGGTAGATGTCAGGAATTTGATCATGATGATGTTCCCACAAGCTGGCCTACTATGGACAGACAAGATCAGTACTATCCACATGAGAGAACATAAAAAACTACATTTGCAGTCTATGGTCAATATTGTCCATGGTTTGCAAACCATGACTATGGTCAAGCTGGCTTTGCATACCGTGCTTTGGACAGAGCTCACAGAATCAATTGGAAAAAGACTATCATGCTCCATTGAGGTAAATTTAGAAGAGAAAGATTGCTTCTTAAAAATCAGCATAATTTGAATACATATGGTTGCATAAAACTTCCCAGAATATTGAAAAACACTAATACTTCAAGTTCCCAGTGTTCATAGAAGGCACCCTACTTCACGATTGTAGTCATTCATCCATGTGTTTCATTTAGTTTTTTGCTGCCGTGTGTGTGTGTATGTGTGTTACAAGGCTCATATTGTAATCACTGATGATGTTTCTGTAACTGAGATGAAATATAAAAATTCAATACTATTTTTAACCCTTTCTAATGCTGTGTCACTTCATTAAATTTTTAACATGAAGAATATCAATCCTACATCCTGTATATTAAAAAATATCCCATAAGTCTTGTTTCCACCTTTTACATAGATACCATTTTGAATTTGAGCACTTATTCAAAGCGAGCACCGAAGGACTTCAACTTCACTCTGGCTTGATCTGTATTGAGAGTTTCTCCACTAATCAAACATTTGGGAAAGTCTTATCCTTATTAGTTATATATGATACTTTTTTTGTATACATAAATGAAGCTATGTACCAAAGCTTTATAGATCTGGAAAAGGAACATGACAAGGAGCCAAGAGAAAAGTTGTTAAAAATGCTACACTTGCAAGGGTGGTCTGAAAAGTTCTTGGCCTAACAATGAAAAAACGAATTTAATATTTCAAAATTATTTTTCTTTTTCAACATAATCTCCCTTAAGACTAATACATTTATTCCAGCGATGCTCCAGCACCATTATCCTGTCCCTGCAGTGGTTCTCAGTTTTTGATCTGCTCTGATCAAGCAAGGCACCCATCTTGCGCAAAGCTTTTTCATTTGCAATTCTTCATGTAAGTAAGATCTGTAAAATACCCCTCTACAGCTTGATTCAAAGAAAAACACTGACCAGCGAGGAAGAGTTTTAGTTTAGGGAAGAGATAGAAGTCAGAGGGAGCCAAATCTGGGGAATAGGGCAGATGTTCCAACAATTCATAGTGCAGATCCCTTAATTTTCCCATTGCCAAAACACCTTTGTGAACAGGTGCATTGTCCTGATGAAAGTTAATTTTTTCATCCAGTCTGATTAAAAGACCAGTTACTGTTTTACCCTTTTCAAGATGATTAATAAACAAGATGCATTTAGCATTCCAAAACACCTTTGCCATGACTATTCCCGCTGATTGTATCGACTTTGTCTTCTTTGGCACTGAACAACTGGCTTCTGTCCACTGTTTTGACTGCTGTTTGGATTCTGGTGTGTAAAAGGTGAATCCAAGTCTCATCCATAGTAATAAATCAATGCACAAAATCAGTTTTATTCTTGTTAAAATGCCCCAAGCACTGTTCAGAGATTTTCATGCGAGTGCGTTTTTGATCTGCTCTGATCAAGCACGGCATCCATCTTGCGCAAAGCTTTTTCATTTGCAATTCTTCATGCAAAATATATCCTATTCTTTTGAAATGCTTATAGTCTAAGCAAATTCATGCACTTTGACTCGTCGGTCACGCAATACCATATAATGTGATCAATGTTTTCTGGTGTTGTTACACTTTTTGGACATCCTTCACGTGGATCATCTTCAAGGCTGGTACAGCAATGTTTAAACTCAGCTCATTTCTTAATTGTCAAAAACGAAAGAGAAGAGTGCCCATAAACTTTTATGAACTTGAATGAATTTCTTTTGCTATTAAACCTTCTTTTCAAAGTTTATTACCACACGATACTCAATTTTATCCATTTCAAGGGATACAGACAATGCTTTTGCTTCAGACAGCTGTATAAAACAAACTACTTGATAGAATGACTTGCAATTTCACATGGATGCTTATGATAGATGTTTCCATCTATGGTCGAAGCCGAGAACTCAGACCACCCTTGTACAAGGTGTAAATGTTTTTCAGTAGTAAGTCAATTTGCAATTGAAGTAGGTATAGGAAGATGGCCTAATGAATGGTGCACATTATCGCCACTGTTATTCATCATCCGTATGAATCATATTATGAAGAAAAGTAGCATTAAACTTGATATTAAAATTGTAGATGTTAATCTCATATGGTTCAACATCTTTCTCAGTATGCAGTATGATGTTATACTCTTAAATAAATCCAATACAAGTCTGCAGATTCTTTAACTAAACTGAACAATAGCTGCAATAAATTTTGTATAAAAAATCACAATATAAAGACAAAGACTATGAAAATAGGCAGAACACTGAAAACTTTAACAGTAAACTGAATGGTAAACATATAGAACAGGAGTGGCGAATACACTGCATGCATGCCTCAAAGTGAAATGCATATGACATCACAGTAGTAAACAGCTGTATTCATATAGTGATTTAGCTACTACGTATAATAATTCATCACAATGTGTAATTACATTTTTTATGAAGGATTTTATTTTAATAGTTTTATTAAAGACATTTCAAATTTTGACTAAACCCAAATTGCAGCTGCAACTATGGCCAACCTTAACTTTCCAAATTACATGTGTGATTTCTTTTCTTACACGGGATATACACGCATTTGTAATCAGATAAGATTTGGCATTGTTCGGACAGGAATATATCTCATCTTTCTAATGTTCTCTAGCTATTGAAGTTGAAAGTTTATTTTTCACTTGGTTAGAGTATAATAAAATTAGTTTACTCCTTTATCCAAGTGTGAGCAAACAAAGTTTGTGCCTGAAAGCATCTTCAGGACTGGGGTAAGGTGGTACAACACCAGGGAAATTCGTTGCAAAGGTGGAGAAAGATACCAACACTCCTATCTCATATGTATAATTATCCTACGTATAATAATTCATCACAATGTGTAATTACATTTTTTATGAAGGATTTTATTTTAATAGCTTTATTAAAAGACATTTCAAATTTTCTTCAGACAGCTTTCTTCAGGACTGGGGTAAGGTCGTACAACACCCCTGGTGTTGTACCACCTTACCCCAGTCCTGAAGATACTTTCAAGCACAAACTTTGTTTGTTCACACTTGGATAAAGGATTAAACTAATTTTATTATACTCTAACCAAGTGAAAAATAAACCTTCAACATCTTTCTCTAAATCCAGAGTAATTTATTAAAAAAGGGTGGCACACCATTTGGCAACTCCTATGGGTAGAGATGACCTGCTAATGCTTCTGCCTGGTATCTCCACTTGGGCCTGGCTCCCACTGAAGAGACCTCAATAAAGGTTGAAACTAGTCTGGGTAGTGGCCCTTCCCTTATCTCCACTTGGGCCTGGCTCCCACTGAAGAGACCTCAATAAAGGTCGAAACTAGTCTGGGTAGTGGCCCTTCCCTTATCTCCACTTGGGACTGGCTCCCACTGAAGAGACTTCAATAAAGGTTGAAACTAGTCTGGTAGTGGCCCTTCCCTTAATGCATAACATTAGACATATCTGCAAGGAGATGTGTTTTGCATTATAGGAGAAACTGAGATAGGAGTGTTGGTAGCTTTCTCCACCTTTGCAACGAGTTGCCCTGGTGTTGTACCACCTTACCCCAGTCCTGAAGATACTTTCAGGTGCAAACTTTGTTTGCTCACACTTGGATAAAGGATTAAACTAATTATATTATGTTCTCTAGCTAACGGTTTTCCTGATTATAGATCTTTCATCTTCTGTTTTCATTGCCCACCTTAATTTTGAAACTCATTCTAACTCTGAATACTTATTCTAAAA
The DNA here is from genome assembly GCF_054136105.1 of Typopeltis vanoorti. NCBI lineage: Eukaryota > Metazoa > Arthropoda > Arachnida > Uropygi > Thelyphonidae > Typopeltis > Typopeltis vanoorti. Next base: position 4,645,869 of record NC_143563.1, read on the forward strand.
CTTTGATTTCCTGCAAGTCAAACCACCCATACAGTGAAGTCACTTTCCTTGGTGACTAGTCCACAACTTCAAATGACCCCCCCCCCCCCGCAATACTGCCCAAATTGGAAGAGAAGCTGAAATATATGCTATAAGCAACAAATTAATGTAAATCATCCAATAAACCAGAATACCAGATAATCCATTCTGCACACCAAACCTCTCTCCTTCAAATATACTGCTGAAGTTGCCTGTCTTTGGCTTAGTAACTTGAACCATAATCTTTTACAAAATCTTTTTTCATCTCCAGCAAATGCCCATCTCAGCCTTCTGTAGTTGGAGCTAGCATTGCACTAGCCAAATGGGATGACCACTTGGATTTCTACCTCTCATTTTAACAGATTACTGTTTGAATTCTCCAGATCAAAATACCAAATTACAGAAATTATCCATGTAATTCTGTAACTTGGTGGTGACAAAAAAAAAAAAAAAGAAAGAAAGAAAGAAAGAAAAAGAGTACAACAAATTACAAGTGGTTTGAAATGAAACTCCAGCTTCATTCTCAGCCTACAACTACAACAATTAACAAGTTTAATGTGAAAGAACTAAAATCAAAAAATTTAACCTTGCCTCTTGTTAATGGCAGTCATGTTTTTAGTCCCTTGCAAAGGAAACTGAGTACAATTTCCCATCTTTCTGTCTGTAATCCCATCTCTCTTCACCACAATAGCATCACTGAAACAGCCTCTAAATCATTCTTCGCTACCATGCTTCACACAAACAACCAAGGTACATTACCCTCAGATGAATACCCTAAAATTACCATCAGATGAATTCTTGTAGCTGTTTGTAAGAAAATATCAGAAAATTATTGAACAATCTAGATACACAAAAAACTTCTGGTCTTGAACTGAATTTAAAAGGTACAGTCCAGAACTAATACCTGTTCTATATGTCTACACTATTATACTCAGCAAGCATTCTGCTCTACAGTGGAAAAAAGTCTATATTTAGCTAATTTCAAAAAAGCAGATAAATGTCTGCCATCATTTCTCTTTTTTACCACCTAGCAACCTATAGCCCTCAGTCAGTATGCTAGAAAAAAAGGAAAAAGTTATCAACAGTTAACTTATCACCTGGAAAACCACCAATACAGATTACATTGTTCAAGATCACAGCAGACTGCTCCACAATTACTATCCTAAGGTCTGCTTTTGAAACTGAGTAGCCAGTTTCCACACTGGTCATTCACTGCATATAATGGAAAGTATGCTCTTCAGATTTAACCAATGTAGATATGTCTTGAGGCTCTGTTATATTACCTATTCTCTTCCTAATATACACAAATGATTTCCCATTGCATTCAAAGTCTTATCCATAGTTTTGCTGAAGATATATTCATAAATTGACAGTTTAAATAAATTTTTTATATCAGTATATCAACAAATCACTATCTACATGCATATAGAAGGAATTCATACTACATGTGCATGTTTGGTACTATGGTAACTGTTAGCCAATGATATAGGGTTTGTCCCATAATTGTATATTTTAGTCTGAAAAAAAAATCACTATGCAACTAAGTATTATTGTCTTTATTACATAAAATGGATTTATTTAATGGTAAATTTTAATTATTATTATTATTTTTATATCAGATCCACATAGACAAGTGGTTTGTTGCACATTCACCTGAGTTTTTCAGGTGGCTTCTGACAGCAAGGTTAGGTAGTGAGGGCTAGAAGATAAGCTACAGATCAAGAGTAAAAACATTCACACTGCTAATTATTATTAGCTAATGGGTCCCTAGGATCTCCTAAAACCATCATCTATTTTTGAGAGGTCAGTCATGGTTTCAGGAGAGTGATGGGTGAGCAGAGTGATGCCAGTAAGTTAGCCTTTTCTTTGGATGATGATGTTACAAAGACATCATTTGGACGTGTGAGCAGCAAAACATGAATATGCAAAAGCTAGCTTTGGCAAGGGACCAAAAACTTATTTGAGATCACAGCCAAAGCAACTAAGGCTAAGTGTGTGTGTGTGTGTGTGTGTGTGTGTGTGTGTGTGTGTGTGTGTGTGTGTGTGTGTGTGTGTGTGTGTGTGTGTGTGTCTGGTAACTATACATGTTCTTCTGGCTAGTTTTCCTGTCACCTCTTTGTGATACAGCAAGGGACTAGAAACCATCTTCTTTACAGCAGGAAATTTTGCAGCATTTGGGTCTTTTAAAATTTCATTTAGATTTCTCAACTTTTGTGTTGTTGTAAGTTGGAATGTAGGCTTAATGCAATGTTAGGATTTTGGCCAGATGCATGCAATATGCTATTTTTTTTTTTCTTGGATTGTCTTTGTGCATTTGGAGAAATATAGATTGATTAGCAGTTATTGTGGGTTGATTAGAGATGAAGACCTTCATTCCAGTAAGAATTGTTTCTATGATATTGGTGCAATTGGAGAATTATAACATGATTAGTAGTTGTTCTGAGTTGAAGACCTTCAAGGTAAGTAAGAAGTATTTCTGTTATTCTATTTGAGCAGGTGTTATCTGTAGAATATAAACAGTAGTTGAACCATGGAAAGAAGGATAAAAGTCACACAGAATGTCACCCTTAGAATGCTGAAAGACACAAGATCAAATGACTAAGTGAAGGTTGCTGTACAGTGAAGGAAATGTGGATAAGATTGAGGCCAGAATTATGGTCTAACAGCTCCCTGCAACATAGTTGGACTTTTTCCAAGTGCAATCTGGCAGAGCAACTAGTAGTAGGATTTTTGGCTAAATGCAAATCAGGAGACATTCTGCTGGAATAACCTGGTGGTAGAATGTCTCTTGATTTGCTACTATAAGGTTCAGTCTTGAGCCCATGCTCTAAAGACAAAACATGACAGCTAATTACTTCACATGCCTTGATGAAGGAAGGTGGTGATGGTTTCATTCATTACCTAGAGAAATGTTTAAATATCTAAGACCTAAAGGTCTAGCTGGCATTTCATTTAACAAGAGAAAATATGCTTTTACAAATGCAGTAACATACTCACTGGGCTGCAAGTTCAAATCCAAAGCTTGCCTGGTTGGCTGAGTGGTTAGCATACTTGCTCTCCAACCAACAGGTCAAGGGTTCAAATCCTGCTGAAAGGATGGATGTTTGTGATTATCTTACTGATTATCTTACCTTGTGTACTGCCATAATCTTTGATATGGAACAGTATGATCTCTGCTGCCCTTGCACCATTAAAACCATAAATCATCATCACCAAATCCCAAAGTGGGTATGGATGTTTGTGAATGGCTTTAGGTGCAAGCTGAACTTCATTTCCCACCAAGACTGCCATCATGCCTATTAGATGTCTGAAATGGCTTGAAAAAGTTCCATATTTGATCTCTAGGGAAGAAGGGGTTCCTCAGCACTATGACATTACAACCTTTTGTGGATGGGATTCACATAAAATTAAAATAAAAAATAACACATTCAAATAAATGTGCTGTTTTAATGAAACAAGTCAAAGAATACCTCAAGAAGAAATTAATTTCAATCAGCAAGCAATATCTGATAATTCTGTTGTTCTCTGGTGAATTGAATCACACAAAATACTTGTCCCCTCTCCAAACTGTCAGGATACATTTCCTGTTAGAGATGTGTGTATCCAATATTTTGATGATAAAATTCTTTAGTGTTTATGTCGGGGCATACTATACAAAATATATTATTAAACTTTCTATAATAACAAACAGATTTGAGGCTTTAGTGTCAGCTATTATGTAAGTTTCCTCAGGTGCCCTAGGGATATACACACTCAAGTTTGAGAAAAACAGAAATAAACAAAATACCATCAAGTTAATTTTGTAGCTTTATAAATGTTAACAATATTTAGAGACTAAAATAACTTTCGTGTTATCAATCAATGACTTAACCCAAATCAAGAAAAATAATTTCTGGCCTGGATCACCAAGTGGATAATGTTCTCACTTCAAACAATAGGTTGTGGATTTGAATCACACTGCATGCAAAATGTTTCTAGGTGGGAAATGAATTTCTGGCTGGTGCAAGATTGCAATCCTTTCTATTGGCAGTCTGAAGTAACTTGAAAATATTGAATGTTTGGACTCTAGAACAAGGTTTCCCTAGTATGTAATTATCAGCACACCCATTGGTTAATCTTGACAGCAAGAAAAACTATTGGTTAATTCTTTTATTCTTCTCATGTGTGGAGATTATAAACAAGAAAGAATAACAGAATTAACCAAAAATAGCTTACTCTTTCATTCATATTGTAAAATAACTACTTTTTTTTCATGTACAGAGATTAATTAATACTATAGTTCAGAGAAGGGCAAACCTTTAAGGGTGCACAGAATTTTGCAATATATCATTTGTCACATATGCATTTTGACAAAAAAAAAAAAAGGATGAAATAAAAGACATTATTTCAAAGATGCTTTAAATAAAGGTATTAAAATAAAATCCTTCATAGAAAAATGCAATCACACATTTAATCACAATTTGGTTAGCACATCTCACCACTCCAATTTCAAACAAAACACTGCATGAATGAATACAGCTGTTTACTGAATGGTGTCATGTCATTACATACCTGGTAGAGAGAGAGAGAGAGAGAGAGAGAGAGAGAGAGAGAGAGAGAGAGAGAGAGAATGGGTGTGCACAGGCCATAATTCAAGGTGAATTCCTGAAGAGATGTTTCACAATTTGAATTTTTTTTTTTTTTTTTTTTTTTTTGATGTTCTGAATTTCTCATGCCCAAAAATATTTGTATGTGTGCTACTCTGGGCACAGATTTCATCACCCTGATCTAGTTTCCAATAAGTATTCATGTGCAAATAATGCAAGCCTTACTTTTTCCATTTCCAGGAAGAAAATCCTTGAACCAACAAGGAAGTTTCTGATCTTGACATGTCAGATCCACGCCGAACATGTAGCTGACCATCCTTCCTTTGCATAACTTCTGCAACACGATGCCTTAGTGTTTTAACACCTTCATATAGGAGAGTAAAGACTGCTACACCTAAGCATAATCCCAGCATTCCTTGAAAATATATGAAAGCATTCAAAGAGTTCATATTAATAAGCAAATAAAATACATCATCAATAAAATACACTCGTGCTAACTACTTAGTCAACAAAATATATTTGTGCTAACTATAATTTCGTAACATTTGCAGACCTCAGATGATAACTGAGGCTATAATAAAATAACACAAAATATGAATAATTTCTAATTAATTTTTCCATGAAGAGTCAAATAAAAAGTCTATAACAAAGTCCCTTGCAAATTTCCAATCAGAAAGTATTACTCCTATTCTCAGCAAAATAATTGAAGATAAAGATAAAAAAAAAAAAAAAAAAAAAAAAAAAAAAAAAAAAAAAAAAACTGATTAAACAACTATCTACTGACTACCAAAGGAAATAAATCTCTACACTCCGACTTTTTATCACTTGCCAAATCATTTATGATATCAATTTCCTGTTCCTGTATTAGAATATTACATAATTTTGCCTCTCAATCAATAAGCATGTATATATGTGAACACTGACAAGTATCATCATCATCATCAAATTCCTGCCATGTACCCTCAAGGGGTGTACAGGATATGACAGTACTACATGAAAAAATTACATCATTACTAACTTCCTATCTACAATTTTCCTCCAAATCAGTCTGTTACTTGTCAAGAAGCCAACATTATCAGATCTTATATTTCTATCGTCTAAGGCACTTTGTACCGTATCAATCCACCTATATCTTGGTCTTCCTTTGGGTCGTTTTTCTGCCAACCTGGCAGAGAACACTTGTTTTGCTAATCTTTCCTCTCCCATTCTATTTAAGTTACCATACCATCTGAGATTAGTTCTGCTAACGCATTCCTGGATGCTGACAATGTAAAGTTCTTTCCTAATATCCTCATTTTTAATATGATATTGCCATTGATGCCATCTGTTCACGCCTCTAATCTTTCTCAGGACTCTCATATCTGCGGTCTCTAGTCTTTGGTCAAGTGTTTTACTTCTGACCCAGCTCTCAGATCCATAAGTTAAAATTGGTTTGAACACAGTCTTGTATACAGCTAATTTAGTGTTCCGACTAATTTCTTTCTTATTCCATATGAATTTATTCAATTGACTTCCCACGATACCAGCTTTGCTGATTCTGTTGTCTATTTCTATATTTAGTTTACCATCTTCAGTAAAAATTGTGCCTAAGTAGCTGAAATGTTTTACTTGTTCACAGGTTCTCCATTCACAACACAGTTGACATTTTCAATGATTCTGCCTATTTTCATTGTCTTTGTCTTTTTATTGCTGACCTTCATACCATATCTATTACAACAGCTATTCAATTTAGTCAGAGAATCTTGCAGACTTGTAGCGGATTTATTTAGAAGTATAACATCATCCGCATAAAGCAAAGAGCTGACATTAACATCTCCAATTTTGATATCAGGTTTAATACCACATTCCTTCATAATGTGATCCATATAGATAATGAATAACAGAGGGGATAATGTACATCCTTGTCTCACACCAGATTTAACATTAAACCATCTTCCTGTACTTCCTTCAATTCTAACTGCTGACTCACATCTCAAATAAAGACTAAGTATTGCTTGATATAATGCCCCATTGACACCATATAACTGCAGCGTATTGAATAGCTTCTCTCTTGGCACCTTGTCATATGCCTTTTCCAAATCGACAAAACTTAAATACAGATCTCTGTTATATTCCCATGCTTTCTCGACTATTTGTCGTAAAGTGAAGATCTGATCCTGACAGCCTCTATTTGGCCTGAATCCAGCTTGTTCTTCACCAAGCTTTTCTTCCACAATTCTTCTCAACCGTTTCTCAAGTATACTTGTATAGATCTTGCCAGGAACACTCAGTAGGGAAATACCTCTGTAATTCTCACATTCAGTTTTATTTCCCTTTTTATATATGGGTACTATGAGAGCTCTACTCCAATCATCGGGAATTCGTCCCTCTGTCCAGGCTTTCTGAACTATGCAGTGCAGCCACTGTAAGACTCTTATACCACCATACTTCAGCATTTCTGGTCGAATATCATCTACTCCTGCTGCCTTTCCACATTTCAAGCCTTTGATGGCTTTTTCTACTTCAAGTATGGATATGTATTCCTGACTGCATGCCTGGTCAGTGTTTTTTATCACTGTGCTGTCATCACTGCTTGTTTCATTTAGCAGTTTTTCAAAGTAATTACTCCATACTTCAAGGATATCTTTTTCTCCTGTTTTCATTTCACCTTTATCATCTCTAATTCCTTTTACAGCACTCTTTCCTCCATTCCTAAGCTTCTTCAACAACCTCCAGAATATTTTGCCACCTTCTTGATATTTATTTTCTATATTCTTGCCAAAGTCCTCCCATGACTTTTGTTTAGCTAGTTTTACACACTGTTTAGCTTTCTTACATTTGTCTCTGTATTCTGTAAGAGTAAAAGCTGACTTATTTGCCAGGAACTTTTGATATGCTTTCTTCTTTTCCTTCACTGCCTCTTTAACTTCCTGTGTCCACCAGGGAGTTCTGATTTTTTTATCTTTGCACACAACCTCACCACATGCCTCTCTGGCAGAATCAATCAATGTTTCCTTCAGAGTTTGCCACTGAATCCCCAAGGTTTGATTCCTGTTCTCAAACTCTTTCATTTTCTTTTCAATAATATTTCTGTATTTTAGTCTACAGTTTACATCTGAGAGCTGCTCAACTTTTATTCGCTTTAAAACTTTCTTACATGTTATTCTTTTCAATATGAAATTCAATTTTATCCTCCTCAAGACTAAATAGTGATCACTTCCAATTTCAAATCCTCTGTACACTCTGGTGTCCTGCACCAGGGAGAAAACATCACTATCAACAATAACATAGTCAATGAGACTTTTCTTATTCCTAGCCTCTTCTCTCCATGTGAATTTGTGCACATTTTTATGTTGGAACATTGTGTTCGTAATAACCAGTCCATGTCCTGAGCAGAAATCCAACAGATATTTGCCATTATTATTAGCTTTGCTCTTTTCTCCAAATTTTCCCAAAATATTTTTGTATGTCTCACAATCATTTCCTACTCTACTATTTAGATCCCCAACAAGGACCAACTTTTCATTTTTCATTGTGTCAGTTGCTTTTTCTAAAGCCTCAAAAAATTCCTCCACTTCTACCTTAGTAGAACCTTCTGTGGGACCATAGGCACAAATAAGTCTCATTGTCCAGTTCCCCATTCTCATATTTGCCCACATTACTCTACTTGAGACTGACTGCCATTCAAGAAGATTAGCCTCGTATTTTGTGTTGAATACTATGGCTACTCCTTCTTTTCCTTGATTGTTATTGCCTGAATATAACATTTTGTATTTATTGCTCAGAAAGATCTCACCAGTTTTGGTCTTTTTTGTTTCAGTCACCCCTATTATGTCGATCTGGTACTTATCTAATTCCTCAGCTAGCTCCATTTCTTTGCCATTCAGGCTTCTTACATTGATAGTACCGATCTTTAACTCTGGTGATGTTGAGTTGGGGTTTGTTTTCAGATTTGTTCCAGTAGCTGACTTTTCGCTGTTCGCCCTGGTTCCCTGGCGAAAACAACGGGGGCCTTGTTTAACCGGGCGACGCCCCAGCCGGCATGAAATTTTGTCATGTTGTACCATCATTCTATATTTTGGTTTAACCAATAAGAATACAATTTGGTCGGCTAAATCCCAAATTGCCAGCCCATCCTCGTTCGTTCAGTATCAAAGTAGATACCCAACAGGGTGCACCACGAGAAGGTGAGGATTGGACATTAGGTCAGAAGCCCTGGTCGGTTCTCCGCATTCCTTTAAAGGCTATGTGGAGGTCTCCTCTCAGTTATACAGCTTTGACCCTTAAGCACCCCTGCCACTGACAAGTATTCATACATAATACTATCACATCAACCTCCATGAGGTCAGCAGACTCATGGGAGGTTCACCACACTAACATATTTATCATAACGAACCTTAGAATCCTTAACATTCCTAGCATTTACAACACATCCTGAAAATGTGTTGCACTCACCCACATCCCTCTTTGCCACACCTTTACACAACTTCTAGGAATAGCCTCTCTCTCTCTCTCTTATCCCACTCATTTTGTTTACTCTTTTCATAATCCCCTATGTACTGATTCAAAAAGTAAATAAATCTCGCTAACTTAGACAGCTCTATCATATATTTTCTGCTTATGCATCAAGTTCTGCAATCTATATTCTCTCTACCTCACTCTGTTATACATCCCGAGAGTCCTGATACAGAGCTTTGGTCACTTGTCTCTGAATGTTTTCCAGTGTTTCCAAATTACAAGGAAAACTATAATAAGTAGGTGACCAAATATGGGCATAGTCAATGGTTTATATCATATATTGACTATTATGCTACCGAGGGGGACATCAAAATCTGAGGTGGGGCATGATCCAAAAAACACTGCTGTATGAGGAGGAAACACTAGAGCTGTTGCACATGCTGAATAAGAATTCTGCAATTCTTATTTCACTGATGGGATATCAGTGAAATAAGAATTTGTGCAATGGTAATCCCATTGCACAAGGGTGGTGCAAAGATTGATGTATCCAACTATCAACCAATCAGTATCTCAGGATGGTAGTGAAAATTTTTGAAAAGTTATTATTATTATCATCATCCAGGTCTCCAATGGAGTCAAAAGACTCATAGTGGGAGGTCATTTTTATGAACCCCCAAAGCTTATCATACCACTCCTTGAACCTATTGACTGTTCCGGCTCCAACCACTCTCTCTCTCAGAGAATGCATTCCAAGGTTCAACCACCCTCCATGCAAAGAAACCACTCCTCACCCTCTTGCGCACAGCCTCCTTTCGTAACTTCCAGGGATGGCCCCCTTGTCAAGTTGGTTAGGGCTTTCATTCAGAAATGGGATTGCAAAGAATCTCTACTTTGCAGTGAACAGCATGGATTTCCTAAGGGAAGGTCATGTTTTAGTAACTTGCACATGTTCTGTAATAATGTTAGCACTGAGTTAGACAAGGGAAATAGATACACCATGATAGACTGTTGCATAAATTGGAGAAAATGAGTTTGGGTTATTCAATATTAGAATGGATAAGACAATGGCTGACTGATAGATATCAAAAAGTTGTATATGGGATATGTGAATCTGTAAGATTCAAGGTAACCAGTGGTGTACCACAAGGATCAGTACTTGGTCCATTGTTATTCAATATATACATTAATGATACTGGGAAGGATTTGACAAGCAACATACAACTATTTGCATGATGCAAAGATAGGTAAGAGTAATCAGGAATGCTGCTGATATGCAATACTTACAGAATGATTTGAATAGGCTGGAATTGTGGGAATGTGAAAATGGCTGTCAGTTCAATACATGTAAGGTCATCACTTTGGTGGGATAAGGTATCCAATATTGTATTATATTGGTGGGATTATGCAGACACTAACAAATAGGAGAAAGAGGACTTATTGAGACATGCACTTCTGTAAGGATTATACAGAGTTTCAGTGGATGGAGTTTTTTTGTTTTGTGGAGGGTGGGGAGGGGACGTAGGGCTGTCCTTGGGGGGGTTAAGGGTGGGTGCTGTGGGGAAGCAGTGGGGTGGGATTTTTCTCTCATGGATCGGTGCATGATTGGAATGGACTGCTGCTGTTGGGTGTTGTGTGTGTGCAGGCAGTGTGGGCGAGTTCAGGTACAGGTGTGGCAGCTGGTGTGAATAGTGTGGCCTCCCTCAATGAATTCCTAACTCCCTGGAGGTTTCTCTTAATAATAATCTAGGCGTTGATACTCCTTTGCTAACAGAAAAAACTGAAGATTAAAAGGATATGAAAAGAAAACTAAAAAAAAAAATATTTCTGATATTTTTGGAATAAGAACTGCAAATTAAGTACATAACATACAGCGTTATTAAGTTTATAACATACTATAAATTTATTGCATAAATATATAAAAAATAAGTAAAATGTATATGGTAATTTTAATAAAAATTTTAAACAAAAATATCTTACAAAAATTTATATAGCAAATATCTTAATAGATGTAGTGAAATAAATTTCATTAAATAAGTAAGCTGATTTACACACTAGATAAATGTGTAAAAGTCTGAATATTACAAATTTTTAAATGTGCCACATCTGTTTGTCAGCATAGCAGTAATGTGATGTGCAGTCTTTGCAACACTTATGTGTACTCTACACTACATTGCACTGTTAATCACCACCCCTAGATCCAAATCTCATACACTTCCTGATTCCCAGCTCCATCAATACAATATGCAGCCTTATGTTGCTGTACTCTAAAGTGCACCCATTAAAATATACAAAAATAGCAGATTCTTCTGCAATTACCACTGAATCATTCAAAATTATTTCAATAAGCTGGTTATATTTAATCATTTCTATTATCCTTCTCAAGGAGGTTTCTGTTAACTTATTAGTAGGACAAATTTTGGCATGATGATGAGTACTGAAAAGAGCTAATGATAGTAATTTGTACAAGATGCAGTGGAACAGTTCAGTGATTAATTTGCTATTTTGTATTCCTAAAGAAGTAAAAGAAACTGAATTTGGAAGTAAGTCTTCACTCGCTTCCATTCCCCCCGCCCCACAAAAAAATGAGTTCAAAATACTAGCCGGCCTGGTTGACCGAGTGGTTAGTGTATCCACTCTCCAGCCAAAAGGCTGCAGGTTTGAATCCCACTGTGGGCATAGATGTTTGTGATTGTCTGTGAAAATACTAGACTAGTGGTGTAGATGATGCAGTTCACTATAGCTGGTGGATTGAGTTGTGGAGACTGAGAGTTGTAGAGTAGGTGCCCTACCTCAATGAGGCTTTGAACTCACTGGAGGTGTCACGTAATAATAACAATACTTGTAATCTGGACACTGGATAAGAGCTGTATAAGGAGACTTCAAGTGTACCAAGAAATTGACAGTAATTTTGACTTGGTTATTTAATTACAATAACTCTGGGAAGACCAATGGAGTGGAAGGAAGATAAAATAATGCCACTGCATAATTGGTGGTACAAAATCAGATTAAATTATAGGACAATTTGCTTTTTAGAAGTAGTAATCCAAGTTTTGGATTATTGAAGTGGACAGAAGAGTAACTATGAGAAAAATTCTAGAGTATAAAAGCAGCATAAAAGATGACAGCTAAGTCTCTCAGTGCTGTGAGACACCACTTGTCAAAGATGATGCAAAGTTGAAGAGAATTATCAGAAATATAATGCTTTAGCAAGATTTGAATCAACCACTGACATGGCCAGATTATCATGGTGTTTCAATTTGATGCAGCTTTCATAGATGGAAGGCTGCATGCTGTATCAGACGAGGGATGGTGCTCATAGTTCACTTTTTTATAGCAGAAGAGATATAAGCTCTTGTAGTGGACAAATGCTGAGGGTCCACTGTCACTTTGGCAATGGACAGGTAAAAGAAAAAAAATCCTAGATTGCTTTTGCTGAAGTAGTGAAGACAACCCAGGATTTGTTTTTTTTTTTTAATCATAATTCCAATCATGAATATAAATATTTGAAACATCTGGAGTGGGAAGAGGGTTAGAGATCATACATATACAGAACTCCTACTCTTAAACAAAAGTAGCTTATTTGTTCTAGTCACCAAATGTACTATTTTCAAGCAACTTCATCAAGCCCCCAATAAAAGGTAGTTTTATACCAGATGATAAATATCCTCTACAACCCAAAATAAGTCAGCCATTTACAAGTAGAATTGAAAAGGTGATTGTTCCCTTTCGTACAATGGGCTAAGAGCATACAAGCTCTGTAGATAAAACATAACTTTTTCAGGCATCCATATATAAGGTGGTCTTACAACAGGCAAATGAAATTCATCTCCCATCTAAAGGCAATTGCAAACATCCATTCATGCCCACAGCAAGATTTTAATCTGTGAGCTACTGAATGAGAACAAATGTATTATCCACTCCAGCTAACCAAGCTGGCAAGGTAATTTCATGCTAGGGAATTCAAGTTATGAGAGTAGAGCGACAAAATGTAAATGATAAAATAAAGCACCACACATATATATATATATATATAAAACGTAACAAAAGGTATAGAGTTTGTTGCTTTGGTCAATATATTAGGACCTCATATTGCAGGCATTAGTGACTTGGCTATCAGGATCAAACATATTAACTGCCCACACACGGCAATAATGTGCTACAGGTCTTGTGGCCTTTCATCTGTGAATCAGATATATGTATGTATATATATATATATATATATATATATATATATATATATATATACATATAAAACTGGTACAGAGTGTAAAGGTTACAATATTTTTAGGAAAGATGGACAAGATAGGAGAGGAGGGGGCATGCTGCTAATGCTATCAGATGACTTGAATCCAGTTGGTGTTGAAATCTATGATTGTAATACTAGTAACAGTTTTTCATGTGGCAGCGAGTCTGATGGCATTTGGTGTGGGTGAAATCTAACAAGATCAAATATATAGCAGGGTGTTGTTGCAGACCTAGAGGATCGGTTGCTAGTGATGAAGAAATGCATCACCAAATAAAGACATTGGGTATGAAAAAAGTAATCGTAATGGGGAACTTTAATTAAATTATCCAAACATTGGGTGGGTAATAGTAGTAGTAAAATCTCACAAGAAGAATGTAACTGAATTTTGAGCTGAGGAACTCAAGGTTAAAGAGTGTTAATTTGATTATAGTGTCAGAAGTTTCAGCTAAAGATGCAACTATTCTGCCTCTAGTTTGTGACATTGATCATGCAGTACTCACTTGGGAAGTGAGTAAGTTCCATTCAGAAAAGGTTACATGCTGAACTCAAAGCAGGAAATTATGACTAACTGAGGAGTATACTGGATTCAATGCTATGGTATTGGTTGCTGGATGGGAAGAATATTATTATTAATATTACATGATACCTCCAAAGAGTCCAAAGACTTATCGAGGAAGAGCACCTACTCTACAACTCTCAGTCTCAACCACTCAATTCACCAACTACAGTGAACTGAAACTACCATCATCATCTACTACCCACCAGTGCATGAGAAGCCTTGAAAAAATATTTAATTAATGCAATATCAGAATGTGTCCTGAGAGTTCAAAGAATAAATATGGTAGGAGTCAAATGTGTAATTGTATCAAGAAAGAGAAAAGAACCTGTAATAAAAACAGAGAAGATTCCACAGGAGTGGAAAGAATGTATGGTAATTCCATACATTCCATGCATAAGGATAGTGCAAAGATAGATGTATCCAACTATCGACCAATCAGTATCTCAGGAGTGGTGAAGCTTTTGGAAAAGTTATGCAAGTTAGGACTAGCATTCAGAAATGGGAATCTCTACTTGCACTGAACAGCATGGATTTACTGAGGAAAGGTTATGTTTTAACAACTTGCTCAATTTCTATAATGTTATCATTGAGCTAGACAAGAGGAATGGATACATCATGATACTTTTAGATTTTGTTAAAGCTTTTGACAGAATGCAGCATGTAAGACTGTTACATAAATTGGAGAATATGGGATTGAATTATAAAATATTAGCATGGATAAGAGGATGGCTGACTGCCAGATAACAAAAAGTGGCATATGGGGGATGCGAGTCTGTAAGATTTAAGATAATCAGTGGTGTACCACAAGGATCAGTCCCTTCGTCCACGTGTATGATAATGTTGGATCCTACTTCTTCTCAATCTATACTTTGGATCCGACATGATTACTATTACAATGTTCTTAACTAGTTGACAGGTTGCAAGTTGATTTCTAATTCAAATATAGAGAAAATTTATATTTATAGACTGCGCCACTCTATATCTGAATTAGTTCAAGAATTGAAGATAAATCAACCCTCAACTATTTCTCCTTAATATATATTCTGGCCGAGTATATTTAATTAACTTACTTCACCAGCTTTGGTTCAAATATTTTATGAATGGTGCAGTAAAAGAGAGATTCAGGCAAAATACAACTTTTGATTAACAACAACAAACATTTAATTTTAGAATCACAAATTTTATACTTAACTTCAAATCACTAATTAAGTTATTAGAAACACTTCAGCCTTCCTGGCAATACAGTCATACAAACTCAGACAATGGTAATTCTGCTATCTCTATTACAGTTTTCTCACAGTTCTTTAAGTTCCAAATACAATAAAATTGCAGTAACACCTCTTCACAAACAAACACTTTTAATTTTACACTTCAGTTAATCCTCCACAATAGTTATTGTTAATATAAGGAAATTCTAGGATGAAACTCACACACTTCTCTGTATAGAAATATTAATGGTTGGAATAATCTTACCGATAATCTTTTTTCTTCATCTACTTATACGTAAACACTTTTTATAACTGTAAACACTTTAAACAGTATACGGCACTCATTAAATAAATCTTCTAAGCAATAACTGAATTAATCGTCGGTCACTATACACATAAACAAACGTTCTTGCATGAAATACTACTAATCACTTATGAATTAAGGCAATACACAATAATTCCTTAACTTGAGGTTTTATATGCACAGCTGATCATTCTTCCTGCATTCATTTAATTCTTTAGGCAATATATTTCTAAGCACAGCTAACGGTAAACCTCAACTTTACAGCCTCTACTATTCGCTAATAACTCTGTGCTTTGCTTCAAGGTTCTGTATGTCCTTTAAAGGTCGGCCTTGAAATTGAATCTCAACTCAAATATCGCTAGTCTATTTAGTAGTCACTCAGCTGTCTTTCGTAGCTATAATTGTTATTCTACAATTTATTAGCTAACCGCCTCTCGACTAGTAGACTTTATTAGCTGCTTGAGTGACTTGCCGACTCGCTATTATCGCACTGTGATTGCCGAATGCTCTGATTCCAACCTAATGCCAATCCTCTCCTTTCTTTCTCTAATCTATCTCTCTTAATAATCTAATTTCCAGCGTTCTTCCCTTTTATATCCATTCTTCCCACCTAAATTATTCTCATGATTTCTTTCTAAAACTCTTTTCAATAAACCTTCTCCTCACATGGTGTTCCAAAATGTGCTCGCTCACTTACATAAGTCTCCATGACAACTAAACAAAATATAATAAAATTGAGGTATTGCATAACGCTAAACTTCTATAAATAAAAATAAATAGAGAATATTAATATTTCAATTAATGTGCAGTTAATTATCAAATACAAGTTCTTATAATATTAACATAGTAATAATTAAAATAGCTTAATATTTAATACAGTGTTTTCATTATTAATACATATATCTTTGATTAAATAATTAGATATTAGACAAAATTAAAGTAGTTATATGAATATTAAATTATAAACAAGTGATTTACATTAAATAATATTTACAAATGTAGCCTTTGCCATGGCGGATTATGTTGGATTCTGAGGAGAGTATTAATAATTTAAATTTCTCTTCATTCAGAATCCAACAATAATAACGAACTGAGCAGAAGAGCGATATTATTGAATGACATATTGAAAGTTTATTTTTCACTTGGTCAGACTATAATAAATTTAGTTTAATCCTTTATCCAAGTGTGTGCAAACAAAGTTTGCGCCTGAAAGTATCTTCAGGACTGGGGGAAAGTGGTACAAAAACATTTTGTATGGTACAACACAAAAAGTGGTGTTGTACCACTTTGCCCCAGTCCTGAAGATACTTTCAGGTGCAAACTTTGTTTGCACACACTTGGATAAAGGATTAAACTAAATTTATTATAGTCTGACCAAGTGAAAAATAAACTTTCAACATCTTTCTCTAAATCCAGAGTAATTTAATAAAAAGGTGGCACACTGTTTGGCAACTCCTATAGGAGGAGATGACCTTGCTAATGCTTCTGCCTTGGTATCTCCACTTATGCCTGGCTCCCACTGAAGAGACCTCAATAAAAGTCTAAACTAGTCTGGGTAGTGGCCCTTCCCTAATAATGCATAACATTATACATATCTGCAAGGAGATGTATTTTGCATTGTGGGAGATACTGAGATAGGAGTGTTGGTATCTTGCTCCACCTTTGCAAGGAGTCGCCCGATGTTGTACCACTTTGCCCCAGTGCTGAAGATACTTACAGGTGCAAACTTTGTTTGCACACACTCGGATAAAGGATTAAACTAAGTTTATTATTGAATGACATAATAGCTAGAATGTGTGACAAGAGACGACTGGAAAATGTGGATGCTTGGAGTGCATTTGAGGACAGAGAGGAATTGTATGCAAGAGACCACTTACATTTGAAAGAGGAAGAATGTAGGCAACTGGAGAGATTGCAGTTCTGAAAAAGTCAGTGTATCCCAGGGAGGATGGTAGCAGGGCTGGCCTCTTGTGGGAATGGGTACTTGGGAGAAGGGGGACGACATCAAGTAACACGGAGCCCAGTGGAGAATAGAGGGATAATGCTGGGTATAGAAACAATGGCATTTACATGCTATATACTAATGCCTGGAGTATCCGGAATAAGGGAGAGGAATTGGTGGCGCAGATAGCATCAGTCTGGCCAAAAATTATTGAGATCACTGAGACGTGGTTGACAGAAGAGGATATAATAACAGGAATAGAAGTCGCTGGGTACAGTATTTTTCGGCAGAATAGGAAGGGAAAGCGTGGTGGTGGAGTACTGCTTATGATAAGTGACGACCTATGTCCTCTAAGAGTGGAGACTTTGGAAGGCAGTGACACTAATGATTTTGAAAGCATATGGTGTGAGGAAGAGGTAGGCAAGACAGGATATTTAGTGGGGTGTTGCTACAGATCCAGGAGTACAGAGGGTGGGGACCAGGAAATGTTTAGCCAGTTGAGTTTGGCAAGTGCAAGAAGAATGATTGTTATGGGAGATTTTAACTACAGTAGTATAAACTAGGGAGAAGAAGATGCATGTTGCAATAAGGGAATGGAATTTCTAGAATTCTTGAGGGACAAATGTCTTAGGCAACATGTAATAGAGGGAACAAGAGGTTCAAGAGTGTTGGATTTGGTTATAGCATCAGAAGAGTTGATAATAACTGAGATGACATCTCTCCGACCAGTTGGAGAGAGAGTGTCTATATGGTTTTGACTTGGAAAATGAACAGACATGCAGGAGTATCAAAGAGATGGGAACATATGTGGAATTATAAGGCAGGTGATTATAATAGTCTAAGACATCAACTTGGGGAAGTTTCATGGAGGGAGGAATTGGAAGGCTGGGATATCATTAGTGCGTGGGAAATTATGAAAGAACATTTGTTAGCAGCAATGGTAAGTTGTATACCACGAGTGAACAAGAGAACACAATTTGGAGTAAAGTGGATGACAAACAATATTAAACAGGAATTGCATGCGAAAAATAGGCTGTGGAAGAGACATAAGGAGACAGGAGAATAGAAGAGAAGATGCATGAAGAGTATAAAACACAAGCCAGAAAAGTGACTAGTATGGTAAGGAAGATGGAACTGGAATATGAGAGGAGATTATTACTAAAATCCAAAGAAAATCCGAGGGAATTTTTTAGATATGTAGCCAGTAGGAGGAGAAATGACTGTGGAAGAATGATATTGTGGGATAAAAATGGGAATAGAGTGACTGATGCAGCAGACATAGTAGAATTGTTCAATGAACACTTTCTTGGAGAATTTCATCCTGGAGGAGTCAGTTTAATGCTAGAGGGATAGGGCAGGTTCAAGGTTTAGAGGTACAGCAGGAGAGTGTGTTTCAAATACTGAGTACTCTGGTTGTCAGTAAAGCTATGGGACTGGATGGTATTTCACCACGAATTTTGAGAGAATGTGCTAGGGGAACTGACAGTGCCTTTGACCTGGCTTTTCAATTAAAGTCTGGCTGCTGGAAAGGTGTCCATGGAATGGAAGGATGGTAAGATAGTGTCACTGCATAAGGGCAGTAGCAGACTGGAAGTGTCTAATTATAGGCCAGTTTGTGTGTCATCAGTAGTTAGTAAGATCTTGGAGAAAGTAGTGAAGGACTGTATACAGCATTGGGCAGATGAGTGTAATGTTATCTGTGAGAGTCAACGTGGATTTGTGAAGGGGCACTCTTGTTTCAGCAATATGCTAGCCTTTTATGATAAAGTTACAAGAGCATTAGATGAGGGGAAAGACATATACTGCCATTTTCTTAGACTTAGTGAAAGCAGTTGACAGGGTGCCACATGATAAGCTGATATTTAAGTTGCAGCACATGGGTCTGGATGTCAGATTGGTAAACTGGATTCAGGATTGGCTGTCTGATAGGTATCAGAGAGTTGTGTATGGTGGAGCAGTTACCAGGAGGCAGAGGGTCCCACAGGGTTCAGTACTAGGACCTATATTGTTTAACCTTTATATCAATGACATAGCCAGTGGATTGCAGGGGGATATTCAGTTGTTTGCGGATGATGCGAAGCTGGGAAGGATTATTAGTAATAGTGCAGATGTGGTAGCCCTGCAAGAGGATTTAAATAAGCTAGATAGATGGGCAAATGAATGGGGGTGTCAGTTTAATGCAGCAAAATGTAAGGTCTTGAGGTTTGGGAAACATCGATGGGTTGCTGCATACTCTATGGGAGGAGTTATACTGAAGGAAGTAGGGGAGACAAGAGATCTGGGGTTGATGATTAATAGAAACCTGAAGTTTAGGGGACATATTGCAAAGGTGGTGAAGGTAACACAGAAGATTGCTGCAATACTGAGAAGGATGCTGACCTGCAGAGATAAGAGTTATCATTCCGTTGTATAAGACCCTGATCAGACAACACTTGGACTATTGCTCTTGGATTTGGTCCCCAGGATTTGAAGGAGATAAATTAACTGTTCAAAGGGTACAAGGGCGGATAACAAAGAATGTTTCAGGACTGTACATCTCTGTACAGTCCGCACATTCCTGAAACAAAGATGGTTTCAGGAATATGTGGACTGCAGAGTTTGGTGGATAGAAGAAGGAGAGGTGATATGATTGAGACTTTTAAACTGTTGAGAGGTGGTTACAGGGTTGACACTGCAGAGTTCTTTTGCTTGGTTGAACAGCAGGAAAGAGTGATGACAAGAGGCCATACCTGGAAGTTACGAAAGGAAACTGTGAGCAAGAGAGTGAGGAGTGGTTTCTTTGCATGGAGGATGGTTGAACCATGAAATGCATTGCCTGATGGAGTGGTGAGAGCGAGAACGGTCATTGAGTTCAAGGAGTGGTATGATAGACTTTGTGTTTCTTAGGAAGGACCTCCCATGATGAGTCTTTTGGCTCCATGGAGGCCTGAATAATAATAATTATTATTATTCAATCTGTACATTAATGATATTGGGAAGGCTTTGGCAGGAGATATACAGCTATTTGCTGATGATGATGATGCAAAGATAGGTGGGGTAATCAGGAGTGCTACTGATATGCAGAATGATTTGAAGTACTTGCAGATTGACTTGAATACTGGAATTTTGAGCAAGGGAATATGGATGTCAGTTCAATGTCAGTAAAGTCATTCACTTGGTGTGATTAGATATCCAATGTTGTATTATATTGCTGGGATTATGCTAGAAGAAACTGATCAGGCTATGGATCTTGGAGTGTTAGCTGGAAGTTGAAGTTCAGGGATTATTTGATGTTGAAACAAACTTTGACATGTAAAGATAAGGATGTCATTTTCGCATCTTTACAAAGAGTTGATAAGACCTCATTTAGACTACTGTGCACAGGTCTGGTCTCCATTGTGGTTCTGATATAATGGAGAGTGTTAAAAAGGATATCAGTAATCTTCATAATCAGTATTCCTCAGGATTGTGGAATACTGATTATGAAGACAGATTGAATATTTGTAGACTTCAGGCATAAGCAAACAGAAGAAAGAGGGATGATATGATTGAGACTTACAAACTTCTGAAAGGGTTAAACAGGATTTCAGTTGATGTAATTTTTCATTTTATGGTGGATGGGGAAAGGACAAGAGAGTATATTATTATATCACACCTCCAGGGAGTCCAAAGACTCATTAAGGGAAGGCATCAACTCTAGAGCTCTTCGTCTCACTACTCCACCAACCATCATCTAACACCAGCGGCATCTACTGCCAACTACCACCACTAGTGCTTTCACAGACAATCACAAACATCGATGCCCACGGCAGGATTCGAACCCACAGGCTTTTGGCTGGAGAGCGGATACACTAACCACTCGGCCAATCAGGCCGGGTATCCTTGGAAGCAATGCCACCAAGAAGGTGATGAGATCTAGATTTTTCTTTAAGAGTGGTGCATGATTGATATGGATTGCCATTGGATACAATGTTGAAGGAATTCAAGAATAAATAGCTGGTGCATGTGGTATGTGGTTTCCCTCAATGAGTCCCTGCCAACCTGGAGGTCTCTCATAATAATAATAAGCCAGCAAACCGGTTAGCATATCTGCTCTCTAGCCAAATGGCTGCAGGTTCGAATCCCACCATGGGCAAGATATTTGTGATTGTCTGTGAAAATACTAGTGGTGGTGGTGGACAGTAGATAGCAATGGTGGAATGAGTGGTGGAGATGGAGAGTTGTAGAGTAGGTGCCCTCCCTCGATGAGTCTTTGGATTCCTTGGAGGTGTCATGTAATAATAATAACATCAATCCCACACAAACACAACAGCATTACATGCATGAGCAAGAGATTAGAGAGAAGAGAAAAATCTGCTTTTCTTGAAGAGCTGGGAGTTGTATTCATTACAGAAAACAGAATGGGGAAGATTGAATCTCAGCTTCCAAAGGACAGAAATATAAAAAATGAAGAAAGATAATGCTTACTAATTAACTTAAGGAAATTACAACGTACAATAGAATATACATTAAATTAAACTTTAATATATTTCCAATATTTCGGCAATGTCACATTGCTATCCTCAAAGGGAACTTACAATAAAGACAGGTGCACGCAGGCACTAAACACAGTAAATGAGAAACGAAGCGAGGAAGCTATGGTTTTCCTAAAAGTCCTGATGGTGCCCCCTAGCGGGCTATGTAGGTATTCTTGCTTGGCTGTTGGGCTGAAGGTCTCCTGATGCAAGCCTCCCAAATTTGGGGCAGTCTCATGCAACCAAATTTGTTGAGGTTTGGCATGTTTCTTAGGGCTGAGGCTGATTCCATGAATAGTCTTTCAAATTTAAACATGCTACGGTGTATTATTGTGGCTTTCTTCCACCATATTCTGTGGCGTGTATCCAGAGCATGGTCTGCAAGACCTGAGTGGTGTACTGGTGAAACTGGATGTAGTCCTGTGTTCTGAAATTCTGATATTCGCTGTCCTGCCTGTTTGGCCAAAGCAGGACAACTTACAGCTGCAAGGGACCTGGTATACACCAGGTAAATATTGGAAATATATTAACGTTTAATTTAATTAATGAAATAAAGAGCCAAAAGGCTTCACTTTGGCGATGTTAAAATTATTTAAATTAAGGGGATATTTAATCCCACATTATTTCAAAGCTGAATAAGAAAACTCTAAGATAGAAATCAATGAGTTTCATGCCGAATATAGCAAACTATAAAAGGTCGGCGAGTCCAAGAGTGAGCAAACACCTGGGTGGTACAATACTGGGCAACTCATTGTAAAGTGGATAAAGCTAGGATCACTATTCTTAGTATTTGCCCTAATGTAAAACTCATCCCCTAGGAGATGTATGTTGTTTTACATTAAGGGAGATAGGTCACTACCCAGACTGGTTTCAACCTTTGAGGTCTCATCAGTGAGTAGGTAGACCAAATAATACCAAGATTATAGTGATAATAGCTTTAATACTTTGCAATATGAGTTGTCAAAAAGGTGCACAGATAAATTAATGAAATAAAGAGCCAAAAAGGCTTCACTTCAGCAATGTTAAAATTATTTAAATTAAGGGGATATTTAATCCCACATGATTTCAAAGCCGAATAAAAAAACTCTAAGAGAGAAATACTCTAGATAGAAAAACTCTAAGATAAAATTCGGCATGAAACTCTTTGATTTCTATCTTAGAGTTTTTTTTATTCGGCTTTTAAATAATGTGGGTTTAAATATCCCCTTAATTTAAATAAGTTTAATTTAATGTATATTCTATTGTACGTTGTAATTTCCTTAAGTTAATTAGTAAGCATGTATAACGAACATTTAAGCCTTTCTATGAGACTTACTATCATCCACGGAGATTCCCTCACATGCAAGGCCCACCAATATGGTAAAATGAAGCTGAAGCTATCAAGACAACTGAATCGTCTGACTTTCCTAAAGCGCTGCCAGGATAATCAGGTAATCCCAAATTGTGTTAAATTCAAGCACCATTTCTTTTCACAAAAGGCTCTCCAAATTTATAACAGTGCGAGCCAAGCTCTGCTACGAGAACAAATTGCAGCCACACGCATTCTCCTGGCTGATGCTAACACAGCTATTCAAGCGCTTGATGGAGAGCTTTCCAGCATGTTAAATCACGAGCTTTGGTCAATTTCATATGATGTCTCATGCACTGTGGCGAATAAAGAATTCGAGAAAATACGGGGTCGACATATCAAGAAATTTGAGAAATTAAAAAGAACTCGATCTCCGAATCAAAACTTCCAACCAACACGGTACTCAACCTTTCTTCAGTTACTCTGAAGCATGAAGCACTCAACGCGCTTTCACGTGGCCACAACTTCGCCATTGCTCCCAGAAAAATACCGCCGAGGATATTACGATCCAAATTGAACACGGGATCTGCCACCTTCCAAACCACATCACCAACAATATTAGACTAGATGTATCTTGTGTTCTCTCCAAAACAAGATCGCCAAAAACCAACATATCCAATAAGGAATATAAAGCATTGCAGGAAATGAGGAAAAACAAAGAAATAATAATCACCAAAGCAGATAAAAGAAATGCCACTGTAGTACTCAATCAAACAGACTACACAGGTAAGCTTAATACTCTATTATTAGATCGGGCTACTTACCTCCCCATTGAATACAATCCCACCAACTCACAATTAGAAAACTCCACAGGCTCCTTAAGAAAGTCACTTCTTGGCCTGTAGAAGTTACTAACAAATTAAAACCATATAACTCTAAACCCCCACCCCCCATATATATGGACTCCCAAAAATGCATAAAGAAAATGTGCCATTACACATAGTGGATAGTATTGGCAATACACCATCACACATAAAAAAAAAAACTCAGC